>NC_086154.1:162890605-163490605 GCF_035149785.1 Candoia aspera | reverse complement strand
AATTCAGCTGCTTCTTCTAATAAGGCGAATTCCCCATATCTATTGCTCAATGATAGCAAATTTAAATCATTCTGAGTGCTTACTGAGGCTTTAGATGTCAGCAAGTTGTCAATTTTCAGTTGTTTTGACAGTCGGTCCCATGATTGTCCAGAGCTTATCCTGCCTCATTTTTTAGAAGCTTTGCAGATCCTTTCTAGAGTTACCCTTTTTTATTTGTTAGATTGCCACAACATTTTTATTTCCCTTCTCTGTGTAGCTCCCTGTGGCTTTTCTATCAGGTCCAAGGACCTGACAAATTATTTTAATAGTAAGGTGATATAAGTAAAAGAAATTCCCCATTAAAATAGTAGCTTAGAGTGCAGCTCAGACAGAGTCATGCTCCCTCAGTGGTGACTGCTTTCCTCTACAGGGAGTTATGTTATTAATAGATCAAGGAAATGAAAATCAAACATAAAATACAAGCAGTATGTAAAAACAGCAATGCAACACTCTGTGAAAACATCTGGATTTGTGGGAGAGTGTGACTAAACAAGCCAAATTTCTTACTTAATAGTAGCCCTAAAGAGGAAGAAAAATGCCAGCCAAAGTATTTCCTAGCAAAGACATGGCTACTTTTGGAAGGAAAGAGAAATAAGGAAAAAAAATTCAAAGTGGTTAACTGTCTTAACTATTGCCTAGGTTTTGGGAGAGGAGATGGGGAAACGAAGGGCTAGAAAAGAATTAAGAGCAAATTTAGCTGAGGAGAACTTATTGGAAGTAAGCTTCAGAAGAGCTGTTGAGTTTGTAGTAAAACATTATGAAAAAGGCACAAGCTGTATTTGCAAACAAAGCTAATCAAGTCTGCTATTACTAGAAGTAAACTCTTACACCAGTGAATCAATGGTAGATGACATCCTGGAATACTACCCTGGTCAAATGGGAAGTGGCCATCTCCGAAGAAGGTCCAGCATGCTGTTTTTGTTTTTAAAGAAATGCTGGCTGACTGGAGTGATGCTATCATGAACAGAGTAGGGGGAGTCTTACGTACGCTTCCATCCTTGCCTACCCCTGCCTCGTTTCACTGGCCTGTATTAAGAGGGCAGTGGGATTTCTATGGCACCTTTGTTTTGTAGGGGAATTCCTAGGAATTTGCCTCTGTGTCAATCAAAGAAAGAGATGGTTCTCTCTCTTGGGCCTATCTTCTTCATTCAAAGGACACAACTGCCCTGGGGGAATTTTGCATATCATGCTAATGCTTCCTTTCCTCTTGATTCAGTTAGATGTCTTGTATGAATATAGTAATAGAGGAGAGGCTTGTGGATCAGTCAGAGAGAAGACATGGAGTTATTGCAAAGGGATGCCTGTCCTTTTCTGCTGGGTTGTGTGCAGTAGCAGTTGGGCTAATTTCTTTTGCAGAAAAAAGGAGAGCTAGAAAGATAAGAAAGGGATTTGCTCAGTTAAGCACCAGGTATGGTACAGGAATCTTTCCTGGGCTGAAAGAATCCTCCAAATCTTGGAATTAATGAGGGATTTTTTATTATCTGTTCCTTACCAGACTTAGTAATTAGAATAAAATAAAAGGAATCTGTCACTCCTGGATGGCCACTGGATTTGGAAACACATTTTTAATGTGTCAGACAGAAAGAAAAAAGTGAGAAATTGCTTTTCTCCCTCAGTTCTAGGATGAGGAGACTCTTCTACTCTTGGCCAGAGTATTTAAGGAAGATCCTTAACTTTTCACAAGTATGCCGGCTTGAAGGGAAGAGAGGGGAAGAGATAATCTCAGTGATTATCCTAAGCAAAAGGAGTCACTGAAGTTATCAGATCAGAATATGATGAGTTTGAATTTGGGAATGATAAGGCACTTCCTCACCACTACCATTGTCACTCCTCAAACTCAGCTTACTTCTGTGTGGGACTCCTCTCCTGCCTCTAGGTTCCCACCATATTGTCACCACTGGGCAGCAGAGCCAGTATACTTTCAGCATAAATCCCAGTTCTGGTTTCCACAGAGCAGATTATTTTCCCACCTTTCACCTCACCTGTCTCCCGGTTCCTTGGCTGCATCCATTCACCACAGCTGAGAAGCTGCCCTGGAACCAGATATCTTAAGCTGAGTAGAGAAGAAGCTACGCAGATACTTTCTAGAGATCCTTTTTTATTTGTTAGTGGCCACATAAAGAGACATAGCACAGTAAGGACAAGAGAAGGGGTCATAGACATTAGGTGATTGCCAGTTTTTTACTTCTCTGATGGTCAGCTGAAGGACAAACTGGTTAGCTTACAATTGCTTTGCCTGACCAGTTGTAAGGCAATGCAAAGGACACTACAGGATGGTTACTGAGGAGTGGGGGTGGGCTGAAACCAGTGGCTGTGTAGAAATGCCTTTAGAAACAGTTGAATAATTCATGCTTATCTTCCTTTCTCCTGAGCTGAAATATTGAGAACAAGGAGCAAAAACAGGGCCCCGTCTTGAGCAGCTGCAAGGCTTCCAGCAAGAAACTGCAATAGCAACAACAAAAAACAACCTCTCTCACTCTGCCCAAAACAAAAAGAAAAGCCTGACACCATTCCTGAAGAGAAAGAGAAATGGACAAATGCTTGTTAATTTCATCCCATCTCACTCATCTAGGCCAGTATTTCCCAACCCAGAAAACCTCCAGATCTGCAGGCTTCAATTCCCAGAATTATCAACAATGGCTGTGTTGGCTAGGGAATTCTGGGAGTGGAAGTCCACCCATTTGGAAACTGCCAGGGTAGGAAACATCAGTCTTGGCTTCCGAGGAGGAGCTGCAAAAGTGGAAAACTATCATCCCCCTTGCAGAACCTGAAGCTCAGAGATGGGAGGTGTTGTTGTTTATTCGTTCAGTCGCTTCCGACTCTTTGTGACTTCATGGACCAGCCCACGCCAGAGCTTCCAGTCGGTCATCAACACCCCCAGCTCCCCTAGGAACGAGTCCATCACCTCTAGAATATCATCCATCCATCTTGCCCTTGGTCAGCCCCTTCCTTTTGCCCTCCACTTTCCCTAGCATCATCTTCTTCTCCAGGGTGTCCTGTCTTCTCATTATGTGGCCAAAGTATTTCAGTTTTGCCTTTAATATCATTCCCTCAAGTGAGCAGTCTGGCTTTATTTCCTGGAATATGGACTGGCTTGATCTTCTTGCAGTCCAAGGCACTCTCAGAATTTTCCAAAGCATCTATCTTCCTTCTCTCAGCCTTCCTTATGGTCCAGCTCTCACAGCCATATGTTACTACTGGGAATACCATTGCTTTAACTATGCGGACCTTTGTTGTCAGTGTGATGTCTCTGCTCTTAACTATTTTTTTACTTGAGATTTGTCATTGCTCTCCTCCCAAGAATTAAACATCTTCTGATTTCCTGACTGCAGTCAGCATCGGCAGTAATCTTTGCACCTAGAAATACAAAGTCTTTCACTGCTTCTACATTTTCTCCCTCTATTTGCCAGTTATCAATCAAGCTGGTTGCCATAATCTTGGTTTTTTTTGAGGTTTAGCTGCAAGCCAGCTTTTGCACTTTCTTCTTTCACCTTCATCATAAGGCTCCTCAGTTCCTCTTCGCTTTCAGCCATCAAAGTGGTATCATCTGCATATCTGAGATGGTTAATGTTTCTTCCAGTGATTTTAACTCCAGCCTTGAATTCCTCAAGCCCAGCATGTCGCATGATGTGTTCTGCGTACAAGCTGAATAGGTAGGGTGAGAGTATATAACCCTGCCATACTCCTTTCCCAATCTTAAACCAGTCTGTTGTTCCGTGGTCTGTTCTTACCGTTGCTACTTGTCCTTATGGAGGAAAATTCTGAGAGTGCCTTGGACTGCAAGAGGATCAAACCAGTCCATACTCCAGGAAATAAAGCCAGACTGCTCACTTGAGGGAATGGTATTAAAGGCAAAAATGAAATACTTTGGCCACATAATGAGAAGACAGGACATCCTGGAGAAGATGCTGATGCTAGGGAGAGTGGAAGGCAAAAGGAAGAGGGGCCGACCAAGGGCAAGGTGGATGGATGATATTCTAGAGGTGACAGACTCATCCCTGGGGGAGCTGGGGGTGTTGACAACTGACAGGAAGCTCTGGCGTGGGCTGGTCCATGAAGTCACGAAGAGTCGGAAGCAACTAAACGAATAAACAACAACAAAAACTTGTCCTTATACAGTTTCCTTAGGAGGCAGACAAGATGACTTGGTATCCCCATACCACTAAGAACTTGCCACAATTTGTTATGGTCCAGACAGTCAAAGCCTTTAGAGTAGTCAATAAAACAGAAATAGATGTTTTTCTGAAACTCCCTGGCTTTTTCCATTATCCAGCGGATATTGGCAATTTGGTCCCTAGTTCCTCTGCCTTTTCTAAACCCAGCTTGTAAATCTGGCAATTCTCGCTCCATGAATTGCTGAAGTCTGCCTTGCAGGATCTTGAGCATTACCTTACTGGCATGTGAAATAAGTGGCACTGTTCGATAGTTTGGACATTCTATAGTTTCCCTTTTTTTGGTATGGGGAAATAAGTTGATTTTTTCCAATCTGATGGCCATTCTTGTGTTTGCCAAATTTGCTGGCATATAGCATGCATTACCTTGACAGTATCATCTCGCAAGATTTTGAACAATTCAGCTGTGATACTGTCGTCTCCTGTTGCCTTGTTGTTAGCAATACTTCTTAAGGCCCATTCAACCTCACTCTTCAGGATGTCTGGCTCTAGCTCCCTGACCACACCGTCAAAGCTATCCCCAATATTGTTATCCTTCCTATACAGGTCTTCTGTATGTTCTTGCCATCTTTTCTTGATCTCTTCTTCTTCTGTTAGGTCCTTGCCATCTTTGTTTTTGATCATACCCATTTTTGCCTGGAATTTACCTCCGATGTTTCTAATTTTCTGGAAGAGGTCTCTTGTCCTTCCTATTCTATTTTCTTCTTTCACTTCCACGCATTGCTTATTTAAAAATAATTCCTTGTCTCTTCTGGCTAACCTCTGGAATTTTGCATTTAATTGGGCATATCTCCCCCTATCGCTGTTGCCTTTTGCTTTCCTTCTTTCTTGGGCTCAGCAGAGAGCCATTTTGCCTTCTTGATTTTCTCTTTCTTTGGGATATATTTTGTTGCCGCCTCCTGAACAATGCTGCAAACTTCTGTCCATAGTTCTTCTGGGGCCGGGACCCTATCTACTAAGTCCAGTCCCTTAAATCTATTCTTCACCTCCACTGCATATTCCTTAGGAATATTAGTGAGCTCATATCTAGCTGATCTGTGGATCTTCCCTAATATCTTTAGTCTGATCCTAAATTGTGCAATAAGAAGTCCGTGATCGGAACTACAGTCAGTTCCAGGTCTTGTTTTTACCGACTGTATAGATGTCCATCACCTTTGGCTGCAAAGGATGTAGTCAATCTGATTTCGGTGTTGTCCATCTGGGGAAGTTCATGTATAAAGCCGTCTCTTAGGTTGTTGGAAGAGAGTGTTTGTTATGCAGAGTGAGTTGTCTTGGCAAAATTCTATCAGCCTATGTCCTGCTTCGTTTTGTTCTCCCAGGCCATGCTTACCTGTAATTCCAGGTGTCATTTGACTGCCCACCTTAGCATTCCAGTCTCCTGTGATGAAAATAACATCTCTTTTAGGCGTATTGTCCAGTAGGTGCTGCAGATTCTCATAAAACTGATCTACTTCAGCTTCTTCAGCATCTGTGGTTGGGGCATATATTTGGATTACTGTGATGTTAAATGGCTTACCCTGAATTCGAATTGAGATCATTCTATCGTTTTTTGGATTGTATCCAAGCACTGCTTTAGCCACTTTACTATTAGTTATGAAGGCTACTGTCATGATCACTGTTGCGATGCTTGTGACATCGCAACGGCTCACATAACAATACAGGGAAATGGGTACCGGGCGGATTAAGGGAAAAGGCAACTAGCTAACAAAAGAGAGCAACAGGTGCTGGCAACAAAGTATCGACTCTAGCCTGGAAGAGAGATACAATGTTGCAAAGAAGGTAATTGACAAGCTGTCAAAAAGCCCGAGCTGTCAAAAAGATTACGAACCTGATCGCCCGGCAATGAACCATCACCAGCTTGGAAAACAGTCAAGGAAACGCCCGAGGCACAGGAGGGGCTCCACGACCCCTCACCTACCAGCAACGGAACCAACGGGGCTCGGGGCGCACCCGGAGTAAGAAGGGGTGGAGCACTGACCGGCGTGGGCTATTTAAATCCCGTTCCGGCGCGCTCCACTCACTCTCAGCTTTTCTAAGGGCGTGCATCCTATACTCAAATAAAACCAGAACCTAAGCCTACACTAGCATCTGTGTTTTAACTGGGTAGCAGGCAGAGCCTGACATAAAGCTGAGAGTCACCAAACCAAAATCGCCAAGCTCCACCGGATGAAAATTTTTCCGCGGGAGAGACCAACTGGCAAAAACCGGAACCGGGGACAGCAATGGAGCCAGCACTTCACACCAGAGGCGTGAAGGACGGCCCGCAAGAGGCAGAGGCAACCCGACGGTGGCTGGAGGCAGCATACCCAAAAGGGGACACGGACACCCTCCCTGCCCACACCACATCCCAGTTCCAGACCTGGAGCTCCAACCCAGACGGGAGAACCCCGACGGAAGACGAAGTCGGGGACCAGCAACTCCTCGCTTGGGCCAGCGGAGCAGGACCCTGAACAGGAACACCCTACTCCACCTGGAGGCTCTGCTACCCCCAAACACCCGAGCAAGAAGGCGCAACGCTACGTACTGGACAGCATCTGGCAGAACCGACGTCAGACGACCAGGGCACGCCAGACAGAGTCACGGCCCTGGAAGCCAGGGTACAATACCTTGAGCACCTGCTCCTGTCCCCGACGTCAGCAGATGAGGACACAACCCTGAAAGCCAAGGTATGAGACCTGGAACATATGCTCCAGTCCCTAGCAACAATCATCAGCGAGCGCTCCAAGACTGAGGCGGCACAAGGGGTAAGAGGGGATCGGGGCAACATACCCACCCCGCCAACAACCCCGAGCGGAAGGGGCCAAGCACGAGACTCTGTCGCAGGGATTCGCAGCCCCAGGCCAGTGGGAGCCATCCCTCACCACCCACAGGTAGGGGACCTGCAAATTGGGAGGTTCACCAAAGACTTCCCCATACAATTTGAAGGGAACCCTACGAAACTGTCCTTCTTTCTAACAAATGTGAGGGACTACATGGCCCAATACGGCCATTGCTTCAACACAGAAGCCGCTAAAATCTCGGCGGTGGCCACCAAGCTCCAAGACAGGGCTGTGGACTGGTATGTGCAGATGTCCGAGTCCGGAGCCCCAGCCTTGGACGATTTCCATGACTTCCTCGCCGAGTCGAAGCATTACTTTGAGGACCCCCTGGCGAAAGAAAGGGCCAAGCATGCACTTCAAGTGCTATGCCAGGGAAGAAAACCGGTGGCCGACTACACCCTCGAGTTCAAGGTCCTCGCAGGCAAAATCATGGAATGGTCTGAGGCCACCCTGATCAACATGTTCAAGCGTGGCCTCAACTGGGAGGTGCTTCAATGGGCACTCTACAGGGATGACCCAGCCTCCCTTCACGGGTGGATTTGCCTAGCCGGAAAAGCAGAGCACACTCAGTGCACGTTCCTGCTCACAACCGCAGATGACAAAATCCCACCCAGCACAAGAGGACCAGTCCCACAGTCGGGCCCAATCTGGCATGCAGATTAACAACGGAGGCTTGCCCGCAGGCAGTGTACCAGGTGCGGGAAAACGGGCCACCGAGCAGCGGACTGTTTCACAAGTCCCGCCCAGACCCACACCGAAGATGCCACACAAGCCATCCAACCCCCCCCCCCCCCAGATGGCTGACAGGAGCGTTAGCAACCCCGGACGAGGACGCGGACGCCTACCTCGCAGGGGACGCGATCGACGCCCAAGAACAGCCGGTGGAAAACGCTCCCCACCTGCTCTAAGCAGCGCCGCTGGGCAGGTGGTGAAGAAGGGGCGCAACAACCCCAGGGTGAGTGACGATTGCTCCATCCTGGCAGGGACAATTGAGCTCTCTTACGGCCCTAGAGCCATTGTGGCTGAAGCTATGGTGGATTCTGGGTGCTCCAGAAATCTGATCCACCTGGACATTGTCGCCACACTAAAACTGCCTTGTTTCCCCCTCCCTAAACCGCTGGCGTTCCATCAACTAGACGGTTCTACAGCGGGGGGGAGACCGGCCACCCAGAGGACCGGAATGGTCACCCTGACAATGGGCACCCACAAGGAATCAATAAACTTTGTGGTGACCCAGATAGGGAAACCCATAATAGTGCTGGGGATCCCCTGGCTAGCACGCAACAACGCACACATAGACTGGAGGACACGCTCCATCAAGTTCAAAGATGGGGTCTACCAGGCACCGACACCAGACAAACCATCTGCTCCGATGGTGGGGAGGGCAGAAGTCGTCGACCACACCCACAACCCCCCCCCCCCGAAGGACTGCTGGAGCAATATGCAGACTTTGCAGATGTCTTCGGAGAAGAGGAGGCGGACCAATTACCCCCCCACCGCAAGACGGACTGCACAATTGAACTGCTCCCAGACGTCCCATTACCCAAGCCCAAGATCTACCCCATGACCCAGAGAGAATTAGCTGCGCTGCGGGAATTCTTGGACAAAAACCTCTCCAGGGGCTTCATAGAACCAGCAAACTCGCCAGTTGGAGCACCCGTCCTATTTCGGGAAAAGAAGGACGGCACCCTGAGACTATGCACTGATTACCGCGGATTAAATTCTGCTTCCCTATCCAACAAATACCCCCTACCCCTCGTAAAGGACATGCTAGCACACCTGTCAAAGGGAAGGGTGTTTTCCAAACTCGACCTCTGCGAGGCGTATTACAGAATCCGCATCAGGGAGGGGGACAAGTGGAAAACGGCATTCAACTGCCCCTTGGGCTCCCTCCAATACAAGGTACTGCCATTCGGTCTTGCGGGGGCCCCAGGGGTCTTCATGCAACTCATCAATGAGGTACTGCATGAACACCTATTCAAGGGCGTACTGGTTTACCTGGATGATGTCCTCATCTACACGAGGATGCAGAGGGAACACGAGAGGTTGGTGAGGCAAGTCCTCACTAAGCTACAGAAAGCCAAACTCTACGCTAAGCTGTCCAAGTGCGAATTCCACAAATCACGCTTGGACTACCTAGGGTACAGAATCTCTGACAAAGGCGTAGAAATGGACCCCGCAAAGGTCCAGGCAGTTTTGAGCTGGGAACACCCACACACCAGGTGCCAGCTTCAAAGCTTCCTTGGGTTCACGAATTTCTATAGGTCCTTCGCGAGGGGGTTCGCGGAAATCGCCCTACCCTTAACTGATTTGCTCAAGACCAAGGGCATCGGGGAGACGCGCAAGGTTAAAAACCTGGGGGCCGTACTTAATTGGACTCCTGCCTGTCAAACCGCGTTTGACAGGCTAAAAGCACTGTTCACAGCGGAGCCAATCCTAGCTCACCTGGACCCCGAACGACCTTTTGTGGTGCAGGTGGACGCCTCTGACTTCTCAATAGGCGCCATCCTGCTGCAAAAGGATTCCACGGGAATCCTGAAGCCATGTGCCTACCTCTCGAGGAAATTCTCGGAGACAGAGAGGCGCTGGCACGTATGGGAAAAGGAAGCATTTGCGGTTAAAGCAGTGCTGGAGGCTTGGCGTCACCTTTTGGAAGGGACGACTTGCCCGTTTGAGGTCTGGACAGACCACCACAACCTTGAGGCACTCCGTATGCCCCGGCGCCTCAGTCCCAAGCAAATACGATGGGCTCAGTTCTTCAGCTGGTTCAACTTCCAGCTGAAGTTCATACCAGGCAAAAAGAACTTCCTGGCAGATGCACTCTCCCGACTGCCCCAGGATGCGGAGCCTATCTCCGACATTGTAGGGACGGTGCTTTCCAATTCCCAGCTGGGTATGGCAGCAGTCACCCGGGGTCGCGCTCGGGGACAGCCTGCCCCCCCCACAAACAACTACAACGCAACCCACCTCTAGACGCAGGCAACCTCTAATACCAGGGGGGCTACAGGCAGATTTCATAACGGCATTGAAATCTGACCCCTGGCTCCTCACCAACCCCAACAAGGTCGCCATGGACCAGGACCTCGCATGGGCGGAGGGAAGGCTATATGTACCTGACTCACAACGGCAGGTGATCCTCAACAGATCGCATGACAGCAAACAGGCTGGTCACTTCGGGTTCCTGAAAACCCTACACCTGACTCGGAGACAGTTTTGGTGGCCCTCGCTGAGGAAGGACGTCAAGACGTATGTGGCGTCCTGCCCAGTGTGCGCTATGGCCAAGCGGCCGGCTGGCAAACCCCAGGGGCTGCTGCAACCCGTAGCTGAACCCTCCCGCCCTTGGGATGAAATCTCAATGGACTTCATAGTCGACTTACCGCCCAGCCAAAAGAAAACGGTCATTTGGGTGGTAAAAGACTACTTTTCAAAACAAGCACATTTCATCCCCTGCGCCTCGATCCCGTCAGCCCAACAGCTAGCAAAACTGTTCCTAGTCCACGTGTACCGCCTACACGGATGCCCCTCCCGCTTGGTGACTGATAGGGGCACACAATTTACCTCGAGGTTTTGGCGGGCTTTTTTGAAACTGATAGGTACCCAGCAAGCCCTGTCAACCTCCTGGCATCCCCAGACGGATGGATCCACAGAGATCCTTAATGCCACACTGGAGCAATTCCTCCACTCCTACATAAACTATCACCAAGATGACTGGGTAGACCTCCTCCCGTTTGCAGAGGTCGCATACAACAACGCGATACATCAAAGCACTGGAAAAAACCCCTTTGGGGTGGTGTCGGGTCGGGAGTTCGTCCCCATCCCTGAACTACCTCAGCCTCCGTCCCCAACAGTGGCCGCCTGTGATTGGGGTGAGAAAATCGCAGATTCCTGGCCGGTCATCAAGGACGCGCTTAAAGAGGCACAAATAGCATACAAATCAGAAGCGGACAAACACCGGTGCCAGCAACCAACATTTCAGGTGGGGAACATGGTCTATCTATCCACCAGATTCATAAAATTGCTGCAACTGTCGAAGAAGCTGGCCCCCAAGTTTATTGGACCATTCCAGGTGACACAAATCGTGAACCCAGTCACGGTGCGCTTGGACCTGCCTCATAATCTAAAGAGACTGCACCCGGTATTTCACTGCAGCTTACTCAAGCCAGCAAGTGATCCCTCCTGGTGGCACCCATGCACGCCCCCCCCCCCCAGTGATGATAGTCAGGCAGCAACACTTTGAAGTAAAGGAGGTGCTTGACTCCCGCAAGCGGCGGGGCTCCCTCCAATACCTCGTAAAGTGGAAACACTTTCCACACCCTGAGTGGGTCGCTGCCCATGATGTCCAGGCTCCCAACCTGATCCGCACCTTCCACACCGCCTACCCCTCCAAACCCTTAACCTTCCCGAAGGGGGGCAGTATGTCATGATCACCGTTGTGATGCTTGTGACATCGCAACGGCTCACATAACAATACAGGGAAATGGGTACCGGGCGGATTAAGGGAAAAGGCAACTAGCTAACAAAAGAGAGCAACAGGTGCTGGCAACAAAGTATCGACTCTAGCCGGAGGCGTGGAAGAGAGAGATACAATGTTGCAAAGAAGGTAATTGACAAGACCAGACCATGAGGCGCGCCCGAGCTGTCAAAAAGATTATGAACCTGATCGCCCAGCAATGAACCATCACCGGCCAGGAAAACAGTCAAGGAAACGCCCGAGGCACAGGAGGGGCTCCACGACCCCTCACCTACCGGCAACGGAACCAACGGGGCTCGGGGTGCACCTGGAGTAAGAAGGGGTGGAGCACTGACCGGCGCGGGCTATTTAAATCCCGTTCCACTCACTCTCAGCTTTTCTAAGGGCATGCATCCTATACTCAAATAAAACCAGAACCTAAGCCTACACTAGCGTCTGTGTTTTTACTGGGTAGCAGGCAGAGCCTGACAGCTACTCCATTTCTTCTGTGGTCCTCTTGTCCACAGTAGTAGATCTGGTGGTCATCTGATGTGAAGTGGCCCATTCCAGTCCATTTCAGTTCACTGATGCCCAAAATGTCTATCTTTAATCTTGACATCTCACCAATAACCACATCCAATTTGCCCTGGCTCATAGATCTTACATTCCAGGTTCCAATGGTGTGTTGATCCTTAGAACATCGGATTCGCCATTCACCACCAGCACCGTCGGCCACTAGCCATCCTTTCGGCTTTGAGCTAGCTGCATCATCACATCTGGGGCTAGTTGAACTCATCCTCTGTTCCTCCCCAGTAGCATTTTGACCATCTTCTGACCTGGTATTTATTTATTTATAAATTTATTCACTGCCCATCTCTCCCCAACAGAGGGACTCTGGGCGGCTTACAATAAAACAAGATTAAAATATAAAACCATTGCAATTAAAATACAATAAAAATATAAATATAATAAAATCTACATGGCGAAGAGATCTTAATCAGACCTTCAGTGTGGTGGGTCCCTCCGGATCACTTCATGGCGCTAGCCATCCCCAGGTGTAATTATTTGCCTTCCCATTCCAAGCCTGCCTACAAAACCAGGTCTTTAATCTTTTGCGGAAGTCCAGGAGTGAGGGGGTTTGTCTCACCTCTGGGGGAAGGATGTTCCAAAGGGTGGGAGCTACAGCAGAGAAGGCACGCTTCCGAGACGCCGCTAGATGGAATTCTTTTATAGATGGGGCCTGTAACATGCCCTCCCTGCATGACCGGATGGGGCGGGTCGATGTAATAGGGATGAGACGGTCCGTCAGATATCCTTGTCCCATGCCATGTAGGGCTTTAAAGGTGATAACCAACACCTTGAATTGGACCCGGAAGCAAACGGACCCAGTGCAGCTCACGCAACAAAGGTGTTATGTGTGCAAATCTTGGAGCATCCAAGATTGTCCGCACGGCCGCATTCTGGACCAGCTGTAGCTTCCGGATATTTTTCAAGGGTAGCCCCATGTAGAGAGCATTATAGTAATCTATATGGGAGATAACCAGGGCATGAGTGACTGTTCGGAGGGCCTCTCGGTCCAGGAAAGGGCGTAACTGGCGCACAACACGAAGTTGCGCAAAGGCCCTCCTGGCCACGACTGCCACCTGCTCTTCGAGCAGGAGTCGTGAGTCCAAGAGGACCCCCAAGTTATGCACCGGATCTGTCTGGGGCAGTGCGACCCCATCCAGCACTAAAGATGACAAGTTCCTGGGACACGAGGTGCCATTAATCCACAGCCACTCCAACATAGGTATACCGACATATCTCTGGTTGTACTGATCCATTTAGTTTTCATGGCAAGAATACTGGGGTGGGTTGCCATTACCTTCCCCAGGGATCGCATTTAGTCTGACCTCTCTGTCATGACCTTCCCGTCTTGGGTGGCCCTTCACGGTTTAGCTCATGGCATCACTGAGGTGCTCAAGCTCCAGCACCATGACAAGGTAATGATCCTTTGCTGAAGTATTGCCTTAGTTAAATATATTATTGTCCAACAAGGATATGCGTAATCAAGGATACATAGGCAGATATCTTCAAACACCTTCAGTTACATTTTTGAAATCAATGTCATTTAGTTTATTCAGCAAGAAAATTGAAGGAGAGCCATTTTATATGAACAATATAATGAGTTGTTACAGGATATTTATCTGGAGATGTCCACTGATTTTTCCTAGGCCTCTTTCAAAGGAGATTTTGTCTTTTGTGGGAAATATACTGTACAGAGAAGAGACAGAGCAAAAGGGAAAAAAATTCTCATTTTCTAGCTTAAATAAGATTAACATGATGGCTCCTTGGCTTTGCTTTAGGCAAGCTTTGCAATTGTATGATTATTCATAGGGAGAAATTGAAATATTAAAAGGAAACAGTAAGTACTAGCAAACATATTTGGAAAAGTTCACAGGTATCCCCTTCTGCTTTAAATCAGGCTTGTCTAAGGGCACTTCCACATTGCCACTGTTTTCATTCCCCATAGAAAGATCAGCTGCCAGCCTTCTGGTGCTGAAAGAAGGGGAAAAATTTCCAAAATTCTGGTCAATTTATTTTATTTTATTTTTATCCCACCTTTATTATTTTTACAAATAGCTCAAGGTGCTGCTCCATTTATCTGGACTACTCAAAGGGACCCGCAAAGCCCTCAGCACTGTTATCAGCATTTTCCTTACAGGTCTTGAAGCTCAAAGGCCAGGAGGAAGGACGAGGCATGAGTTTCCTCCAACATTTCAGCAAAGTTAGTGCTGTGGCGGAACTGTATCGCATCTGCACCAGGGATAAATCAGTTCAGATTCCCATTTCCTGCAGGGCCTATTGTATCTAGTCTCTTTGCCAAGTTGGAATGAAGCCCCTCCTTTCAAGCGCAAAGTGTTGTTTTTTTTAATAATAGCAAAGTATCTGAGAGCTTCATATATTACTGCAATTATCAGAAGCTAGTCCTAGAGAATACAAGTTCCCATAGCAGAAGCAGAAACACTTTATTCCTGGCACAAAGTGTGTACCAAGTGCAGATGGAATGTAGATTTGGTGGTTAATCCTACCCTTAACGCCAGCAGCTTTGTTGTTTTGATTGCATTCCTTCCTGTGGGATCTCCTGTCATGAAAAGAACTGTCTAAATTGAGTTGTTAAGTAACCCAGACGCCTTTCTCAGATGTGACTGGACCAGGCTTGATCTGTTGTGTTTTAAGACCTGCTACTGGGTATAAAGCCAGACTGCTCACTTGAGGGAACGATATTCAAGGCAAAACTGAAATACTTTGGCCACATAATGAGAAGACAGGACACCCTGGAGAAGATGCTGATGCTAGGGAGAGTGGAGGGCAAAAGGAAGAGGGGCCGACCAAGGGCAAGGTGGATGGATGATGATATTCTAGAGGTGACGGACTCGTCCCTGGGTGAGCTGGGGGTGTTGACGACCGACAGGAAGCTCTGGCGTGGGCTGGTCCATGAAGTCACGAAGAGTCAGAAGCGACTAAACGAATAAACAACAAACTGGGTATAACTGCTTTGTGCAAGCAGCCATTCCTATTCTCACCTTCCTGTATTATACCTGACTCCTATCGGGTCCCTCAAGAGTTGTTTTAACGGTGTCTTTTCACTGTAGATCTTGTCACAGCAGAGTCAATAATCAGACTCATTTGCAAAGCTTTACATTCTGTTTCTAGGCCACTTGCAAGTCCCTTGGTGCCAGCTGAGGCTCAGTCAACAAACCGCCACAGATGTCAGGTGTTCCAGCTGCAACTGGAGAGTATCTGGCCTTTGAAGCTGGTTACGACATGCAGAAGTGTGTTGACTGGGCATTTTGGCTTTCCTTGAGGTACTCTGAATTGCAGCTATATGAATTATTATTAGGCCCAGCCTGGGGTAGCTTTACAGGGTTAACCTCTGGTTATTCATAGTAAAATCTACTGGGTGGCAAGAGGTATGGAAGCCTAGAGTTACCACATATCTGAACATGTAGAAGACCTGGAGTATTGGAAAGGAGGACAAATGGGGAAAAAGGAGGACACACTGTTTAACTTTCTGAGCATCCATGACAAAAGTTACAGCAAAAAACTGCAAAAAAAAAATACTTAGGCCTACATGTATATGAAATTACATAGCATCAGAACAGTTACATAGTTCCAGCATCAGAAAGACTGGTTTTTCAATCACAATATATTTCCAACAAGTATTTATTTTCAAGAACATATGCTAGTGATAATATAGAATCGACTACTGTATGCACTTTCCAAATTTCACCATAGAAATATAAGATGAGTCATGTGATCTACAAACTCCAGTGATCATAGATCTGAAGGGGCTGGACTGAAACTGATAGCTGGAATCAGGAAATAAGTTTAAAAAGGTAATCTGGGCTGTTGAGTCTGTCAACAGACAAGGGAAAGAAAAAAGCAAACAATTTACAAGGCCACAATACACAAAAGTTTGAATGACTACTGTTGTGAAAACCGTCCAAAATTAACAGAAAGCAAGATACTCAAAAAGGCAGGCAATATTTGATTTCAAGGCTATGCCTGCTGGACAGAGGACATGAGAAAAAAGGAGGGCATGTCCTCCTTTTGCTGGATGTCTTGTAACTCCATGGAAGCCAGACTTCTGGCCTGCATTCACATGGCTAGAACACTTAATTGGATAGGGAAGAAGAGTGTCTTGGGAGTGACATTTACAATCAGTATGAAACAGCAGAAAGACATGTGTTGGGCTCCAGCTGGTGTGCCATGGACCATGTTAGTCAGTCTAAAGTAGAGCTGATTCCCCAATTCCCCTCCCAAATACATCCCCCATTGTGTCAGGAATTTGGTAGCTTTTGGAAGGGCCTTGCTGAAATCTTGAACTTAGAGAAGATGGGTTACTATTCCAATGAGACAGCTAGCTTTAAAAAGAAATAACCCCACACCTCTGGAAATAGAGCATGGGTTGATGGCCACAAACAACTTGCTAAATCATAGATCATAATATGTAAAGAAAAGTGACTTGGTTTTTATAGCATACCGAACAAAGCTACTGCATAATGGCCTAGATATCAAGTGTGTTGTTGGAATTCCATTTCTGTGTACAAGATAGTTACATAGTATTTAACTCTTTCCTTGGAATAGGACAAAATGAGAAAGAGTGCATTAAGGTAAGATACTCAACAATCAACCTTGGAGAGAAACAGAACAAATGAACTCCCTCTTAAAAAGGAAATGCCTGGATTTCTGTCTCAAGTGACATGTTTTGTGAATATGGGTGTGCTTTTATGAATGTGTGAGGCCTCTCGTGTCACAGAGATAAAAATGGTGGAGAAAATCTCATCTATATAATTTCTGCACAATGTTATACTATGAAAAGCACAGGAGCAGGGTTAGCAGAAAAAGCAGTCTATCTTACATGTGAAATATTTTGTTAGCACATTTTTATTCCAGAACTCAAGGGGAGTTTAGATCCCAGAGTTTGTCATCTGGGACTGACCCAAACCAATCCTGTTGATTATATTCCCCTCAGACTTTCCCCTGGAATCATTTCTCTTGGCCTGTAGGTGATTTATCACCAAGAAAGTTAAATCTTTTACTTACTTGCAACTTGGTTATTAGTTCTAGTCAAAAATATTGTCTCTAATACTGCAAACTCTATCCAAATGCCACCGGTTCTCCCACTAATGAGCAATGGACATGGGGGTGGGGGGGGGGTGAGGAGAAGGTCCAATTTACTGTACATCCTAGCCTCCAACTCTGTCTTTAGCGGCCAGAATGGAAGGCCCAACTAATCACCTCTTCTGGGTTTAGTACAAGACTCAGCAGGACAGAAACAGCCTTAGCTGTCTTGATGGGTGGTCTCTGTGAAAAGAGAAAGAGGAACTCTGATTCTTTTTATTTTATTTTTCTTGATTTTTTCATCAGCTTTGAGACTAAGAGTAACCAATGAAACTTGGTTGGGGGTAGAGATTATTCCCCACTGCCAAATTAAAGAGTTTATACACTTGTTTTGACTTGCTAGAAAACTAGACCACATGATATTTGCTGTCCCCATTGCTGATCTGTATCTTTCTACTGGCTGTGTTCCCAGACACAGATAGTCTCCTGACCTCCCTCCAAGCTAATGGGTGACAAAGCTTAACAGATTTTAGATACCTTGAAAGGTGACCTCAGATGGTGTCAGGATAAGGGAGGAAATGCTACTTTGACATTGGTACAGCTAAGGACAAATTAAGCCTGCCGCAGTTATGGGCTGAAGACAAGAGTGAGGCGGCATGGCAGAAAAAAAAGTTTCTTCCATGGTTTGGTCTAAGTATGAAGATGAACATAGTTGCACTCCCCCAAAGGAGGTAGGTATGTAGCTTTGGGGTGCTTCTTGATCAGAGACTCCAGTAGTCCAAGTAGTACAAAGCACTTTTTGCCAGCTTTGTTGGCTGTGTCATTTCTGTACAGGGAGAGCCTGGTGACAGAGATCCGTAACTCCCTGAATGAACTGTGGGTGTGTGTAATACAAGAGATTGCCCTTGAAAAGGACCAGAGACTTCACACTGTACCATATTTCATTGCTAGAATTCTGACTGGTCAGTTTGTCTGTTGGTCAGTCTGTCTGTTTCTCCCAACAGTGGCCTCCTAGATTTTGCTAAACTCCAATCCCAGTGTACCTCACCATGCCCATTGAGATCTGTAAGTAAAAAAAAAATCTGGAAGCTCACAGGCTCCAAAACATCTGAAGAACCATATAAATGGTGTCATGTCACATCAGTTAGGTAGGCTCCCAACTGATCAGCATATTTGCTAATAATCCAGAGTTCTAGTGTTTACCTTTAACAACCTAAATGGCTTGAGATCTAACACAAGGAGCACCTCCTTGAATTTCACCCAGGCCTGGCCTTGAGATACTCGGAGAAAGCCTTTCTCAGCATGTAATATATTAAACTGCCTGTGCCTGTACAAAAGCAAGGGCCCTCTCTGGGTGATGCTTCTGCTTTGGAAACCTGCCCAAGTGAAGCACCTCTGGTGTTAGCACAGACTCTTTTCAAGTAACCGTTCAAAGCTGTTATATTCCAAAGCATTTCCTGTTACTGCATTTGCAACTGAATTTTCTGAATTGCACCATATTGTTGTTTAACGTTGGACTCACACTCTATTTAATCAGGTACCGTAGAGTCAGGTTTTTTTGGGATACCTTCTCAGTTTAACGGCACCCCAATCTTGGAAGCGTCCTGGAGAAAGGTGTTTGCTGCCTGTACTCTACTTGTTTTGACGTTAATTGAAGATGTGCTTGTTCACTCGGGCGTTTGCAGGTCACTTTTGCTCCAAGGCATTTGCTGCCTTGCTGCCTTCCTTTTCAATGAACTCCAATTATTTTATTGTTTGGTCCCGTGGGACCTTTGTTTTTCCCCCCTTGCTTTTATGAAATTCCAAAGTTGAGGTTACTGTATTATGACTTTATCTGTTGGTTAAAATGATGGCTGTATCTGATGTTATCTATTATAATATTGTATAGTATTTTTAAATTGTGTTTGCTTCATGTTCTTAGTGCTATAAACTACCAGGAGTCTTTGGATTCTGGCAGATAGAAATGTGAGGAATAAATAGTTTTTCTGAAAATAATGTTGATTTAAAAAAAAAATACACCACTCTGGGCTCCTTTGTTAGGAAGAGTTGCATAAAATAAATTGGTAATCATAATGACAAATTAGATCACCTAAGATTTATGAAGTCCTGGTTTATAAATTCTTTAAATGCCATATTCTCATGTAATTCCTGTTCATTTCCAAGACTAATTTTCTCTCAGATGTATTGGCTCTCAAAACCCTATTGCTTCAGTCTACCTTACTCTGCCTCATGTTAAAGGTGAGAGCTAGAATAAGCATCACATGTATGCTGCATCCTGAATATTAGTTCAGACATGGTTCTGTGATGCTTGCGGTATTCAGTCTTCCCCACAGTACATGTCTATTTGTCACCTCACCTGTAAATCAGAGCTATGCCCCCGGCTCCAGAGAGGGTTACAAGCTTCAAGGAAAGAGTGGGTGGCAGAGAGAGATGAAATCTCAGCAGTGTTTAGGACTTGGTGGATTTCCTCTGTGTACCTATAGCTGGGTCTCATAGAAAGCAACCAACAAAATGTGGGTGAGAAACCACAGAGCCCCTCCTTATTCCTCTAAAGAAGAAAAAAAAATCACTGAAATTTGACACTGTTATGAGATATCTTTATTTCCAGGGCACCTTGAACTATGTTGTTGGGCTATGAGCCATGCCAGCTAATGCACAGCATCTGAAGTTGGATATCTTAGCTAGGGTTACCTTATCAGGGCTGGAAAAATCAGAATGATACTGGATGCCAGCAAAGCATTAGGAGTTGTCTACATCACTTTATGTCTGTCTAGTGGTTGTCTGGAGTTTTGTAGCGCTGATATATTAGCCCTGTCTTTTGAAATTCTCCTGTCCTTCATACACAAAATATCCGAGATCCTGAATGCTCTGGTATGCAAATCAGTAAGAAATCATTTCACAAACAGTTTAGAGTTTATAAACTTCCCAATTCAGATTTGGGGTCCAGGCTGTCAGTTTGTGAATGAAGCTCCTTTTATTGAAGAGCACATTAAGAAGTGAATTCCACATGTAAATTGAACCTTAGGGCAATTCCGGGCCTCCTTTTTAGTCCACTAGTAGAATGCCTGCCATGAAGCAGTATGTCTCCATCCCAGACAGGATGTATCCATCCCTTACCATTCTCTTTAATAAGAAAAAAAAAAGATCCTTAAATGTGCCATTTTTCATACATGGGGAAGTCTAGATGGCCAACGAGGGTCATCTGCTTTAATACTGAAAGTCATTACTGACAAATCTCCAGCCTCTCCTGCTGCTTATTTTATGTCTACGTGAAAGCATTGGATTCTTGGAGCTAACAGAATGTAGATATTCATAGGGAACAGTGAACTTTGTAGAACTACAGTATAAAGATACTCCTGTGGATTTCAGACCACATGTTCTTCTACCTGAAGAATGGAACATCAGAAGATGTTGTGGTATTAATCTTTTCTTGTTTAAGGAATTTGGAAGGAAAGGGAAGAAGGCAGAAAGATGTGTTGAAGAACCCAAACAAAGTTGGAAACAGGAGGCAGCATTATCTAGATAACCTTCTAAAATTACATGAACGGAGCACGACAATTGAGCAATGTCTCATGGGGAAGCAGCACAAGTTATAATAACGTTTTATGATCTCCTGTGTTCTTTTTACTCCTTCTCCTATCTCTCCTATCTTCTCCTTACTGCAGAAAATCCAGAAAAGAATTAGAGCTTGAAAAGTATCATGTGCTTGAAGCACATTGGGAAGGGTCATCACTGGCAATAGTGGAAGACATGATGAGGTTGTCTCTCCCTTCTCTTTTTCTTAGATGCATTTTCATTCTGTGTCCTAGAGGAATTTACATTTACAGCTTTTCTGCCTTTTTCTGCCTGCCAAGTCTTCTGTAATGAAAATAGCTAGCGAAAGCAATTCATGTTGCTGCCTCTTTCTGTAAATTCTCAAGAAGCCCAAGTGGGTTTTGATGTCCTTCTTTCCTAGAATGAATCAGTGGCCTTCACCCTACCCACTGCAATTAGTTACTTAACAGGGGAATTCAATTATTGTCATTCCTTCTGATTTCTAATTACCCAATTAGGAGGAAATGAGACAAAAAAGGCAGCTTTGTGCACTAAGGTCGGGAGAAGCATTTTGTAAATTACCAGTTTTCATACTAACTAATAAGGGGAAAAAATCAAGTCAGCAAGTTTTCTGTTTGCAGTTGAAGCAGTCTCTGTATGCATGTGAGCATTCTTGAAAGTGGGAATCTGACCTGGGAAATGATAGTGAAGCAGATGTTACAACTATAACACAAAGGAGTTTTATTTACATGAAATTCATTAAAGGGATAGGGAAAGCCCAGCACCTAGCTAGCTACATCCTGCCCAGGGGATGTCAAAGTTGAAGAATATTGTGCTTGTGTGCCTGGGAACAAAGGCAGGAGGAAGTGACTAACCCTAACCCTTCTAATCTCTAAGACAAAGGGCAAGCAAAATGATAGACAAAGAATGGACACAGAGAGAATCCTTAATTCTCTGGAGTCCTTGATGCTCTCTGAGCCTTGTTGTTTTCCTGCAGATGTTTCATTGCCAGACTAGGCAACATCTTCAATGCGACTGAAGATGTTGCCTAGTCTGTCAGTGAAACCTCTGCAAGAAGACAACAAGGCTCAGAGAGCACCAAGGACTCCACAGTTCAACCGTGAGCTGAAAATATTCTCTTCGATTGGTACCTTAATTCTCCATCTACACCCAATTGCCCCTCCTTGTGTTCAGAAGGTTATGAGTTATGGAAGGATCAGTGACATTCCAACATAGAATGCATACCATGAAATTGATAGGATTATGAAACTTAGTAGATCAAGTTCTAATAAGTTCTGAGAAAAGTAAGATGAGAAATTAATTGGAGATGTCATCAGTTCTTTTTTTTATAAGGGATAATGGCAGCCCTGCAAAGATGAGGCTTTATTGCAAAAAAGACTTTATTATGCAAATATATATAAAATACTTGGGATTTTTCAAAATCCTGCAAAAGACTAAGATTTCTTATTTGTTTAACCTTTAACCTTATCCTTTTCATTTAAGGAATTTGTCTTTTTATATCTTATTTTAAATTAATTCCTTTTAATCAGACTTTGTTGTTTACAGGCCCGCAACTAGAGTCTGTGTCACCCGGGGCAAACATGGATTCCGCACCCATTTTGGCGCCCCCAGTTCTCATTTGGTGCCCCCCCCAGGCTCATTTTGGCACCCCCACACACAGCACCCCCCCACCCCCCCCAGTAGCGGCTCTGGTTGTTTAACCCTGAAACTTGCTCTGGCCTAACAACTTCTGTGACCACCTTTCCTAGAGAGAAGACATTAACCACAGGTCATTGTTATTGCTGAATGACAGAATAGAGTATTGCAGAATTTTATGAAAATTGCATTATGATATCATTACACAAATGATGTAAATTGACATAAATGGCATCATTTGCACTATTATAGGTCATTTGTGTGATTACATCATCATGCAAGTGACATAAATTGCAGTGAGAATTTGATCAGCTGTGAAGACTATTGTACCAAGGTCTAATGGAACAAAGTTTCACTAAGTTGAATGGAGTGAGAAGGGGTTAAAAAATGTGTGTGATTAAAGAAAAATAAGGCTAAGAATGAATGGGTGCTGAAGGAATATGGGCTGAATGCAAAAGTGAGCAACTAGTATAAAAGAAATTAAGTTATTTGATCATATAGAGTGTAGGAATGAGGGTTGAATTGCAAAAGAAATACACGAAGGAAGAATGAATGGGTTGGGAGAGGAAGAAGACTGAGAAAATCATGGTTGGATGAAACTGAACAGATCCTCCAAAAGCAAGCAGTGAGAATTTCAAGAATAAAAGTCAGTGCATGAAGTGGTATATAGATGTGGTGGAAGCAAGGATGGTTAGCAAGTATAGAAAGGTTCAGAGAAGTATAGCAAAGGGTGTTGGTGTAAACAAGCTCTAGTTTGATTTCCTCTTTTTCCTTTTACCACCTGCCTTTAGTTTTTTTTCTCTCTCTCTCTCTCTTCCTCCTCCTCCTCCTCCTCCTCCTCCTCCTCCTCCTCCTCCTCCTCCTCCTCCTTCCTTTTCTGTAATTTCCATAAACTTACTTATTCTGAAAGGCAGTAGTGTGATTGATATGGATCTATGTGGGGTAAGGAGGGAAAAAAACACAAGAAATGTTGAGTGCCTTCCTTGAATACATTATTTTGATTGTAAGAGGAAAGTGGGGGGTTTTTTTGTTTGTTTGGTTTTGTTTTCTCTGCTTCTTCCCTCAGTTCTTGTTGCCCGTAGATTAGTTAACATCTGCAAAAGACTCGTGCAGAAGGAAAGAACAGAGAAGAAATAGAGAGACGGAGCAAGGTAAGGGCACAATTTTACTGTTTAGCAACATACATTAATTCATTTACCTGATTTAAAAAAAAACATATTTAAAGAATTACGTTGCCACTCAAAACAATTTTTCTTAGGGCAGCTGACAAATATTTAAAACCCATATGTTAAAAAATACACTAAAACTACGTGATATGCAATCTGACATTTAGTGCAGTGCCACTTTATCCTCAAGCTAGTGCGAATCAATCTTCAACCTCCTTTTTGCTTATAAAAGATCAATCATTTTTTCTCTTTTAAAAAGTAGGTTATACTTGGTGACGGAAGTTGCTGAACTGTGTTAGAATTAATTTTTTTATTACGATTTCTCGCTTTACTAGAATTCAGAGGCTTATTTTTCACCTTTTTCAGTTCACACTATTATACTAGTTCTAATTTCTGTGGTCCATTTTCATGTGGTGCTTGGAAACGGAGGGAGAGAGAAATTGAAATTCTCTTATTTATCTATCAGAACTATTTTTTCATTTTCATCTTTACCTTTACAAAAGGGTCCTAGGGTCAAGCATAAAGCAGTCCCTTCTCTAACATTTACTTTCTGAAAGGCATAAGGTGCAAAGAGAAGGGTTGGAAATAGAAAAAGACATGATGATGGCTGCTTATTGAGTTGTCCAGATCAATAGGAGTACCCATATTGTCTCTCAGAGTTAGCACTCCACCTATTCTTTGCCTGGTCTGCCCTGTTTTTTTACTGATCTCTTTCTCTTCTCCTTTTCTATTATTTCTCTTCTCTTTTGTTTTCCTTTTCATCTATTAACTCTTATATGCTTCTTTACCTTTCCCCTCCGGGCACAGTGGCTTTTCCAAAATGGCTGTCAGAATAGAGATTACCATGTGGAGTTGGTGATGGCAGCTCATGGAACTATTTTTGCTTCTTCTATCTTCTGTTCAGAATGGTTGGACTTGCCATCTCCATGCTCTGTCTTCAAGCACTTATCGGAAAAGCTTTATTTATCTATTTATTTATTTATTTATTTATCCTGCCTTTATAATTTGGACACGTTGTAAAAAACAGGAATAAACCTTCAGATAAACAAGTGGAGGCTAGGAACATAGAGAGCAGGATGATTGGAAAGTACCTCCCCCCATTTTTTTAGCATTTGTCCACTCCCCCACTCCCCCCCAAACTGCATGTTTGGGTATATAATATATACACTTCATTTCACTTAACTGTCTTTTTAGTCTGTCTTGTCCTTTACTCCATCTCTGGAAAATCACACTAAAATATAACCAAGCATTCGCTAAGACTTACCTTGAAAATGGAGTTATTAATCAAACAGAGCATCACTCCCCCAGCTCATGCACTTTTCCTTCATTCACAAGAGAAGATTTTTCCATTTCACACTCTGGATTCTCCTTTTATGCAGAATCTTTCCTTGGAGAACCAGAGAGATCCTCTCATTAGAGAATCACTTGAATAACGAGGAAGTGTTTCTGTGTAGAGCCTGCTGAATTGGGCAAAGGCATGTGGCTTTTCATTTAGCTCCTAATTTGGTGGGGTTTCAGCAAAAGTATGTGTTGATGATTTGTTTACTATAAATTAATTATGATAGTCCATTGCCCTTAAAGACACCTGCTCAGTTGCTAGAGACAGCCAACTCTATAAATAAATTATACTAAAAGCATATTAAAGCTGGAAGTAATTCAAAACTATCTTTTGATGTTTACTTTATTTATTTTTTTAAATGGATCCCAGTCCAAGAGCAGCTGCAGACCATCAAAGAGCTTTCGTTTCATTGGGCCAACGTATGCAACTTTGCTACTGCACAACCCTGCAGAGGAAAAACTGCTAAAGTGGCCTGGATTATTCGATTCAGGAGACCCCCCACTACTTTGGGACATTTGCAAGTGTTTCATAGGGTCCAGTTCTGGGCTAGCTTTCTCTATTAGGCAGGGTAATAGATTTTCCATCAGGTTTCTTCCCGTGAAGATTAAGTACATGTGGGGAAAGATCCTATGTTCAGCCCTTTAGCATACCTCTGAGCTGAGGGCAATGCACAAGTTGGGAGGTTATTGGAGTACAAGTAGAGAAAAACTTAACTTCTGATTATCAAACATATTCTATGACAGTACAAGAGACCAATAAACTACGTACCTTCTGCACCATTGTTTCCTTTCAGTATTCAACCTTCTGTGTGTGTGTGTGTGTGTGTGTGTGGTGTGTGTGTGTGTATAATTTTTATTGAAAGTTTTTATACAGTTAAAAAATAAACAAGAAAAAGATATAAAAGGAAAGTAGAAAAAGATGAAAGAAAAAGTGCTAGAAGCAGTACAGATAAAGAAAGAAAAAGAAAAAGAAAGTTAAACAAGCAGTTTCTGATCTTCTTTACAGGTAGGCCTAGGCTTACATCCATTCGTTTGGCAACCACTGAAAGTTATGGTGGTGCTGAATGAGGGGGACTTACGACTGGTCTGCAAAGTTGTGGCCCTCGCAGCATCCCCGCGGTCACATGATCGCGATCTGGGAGCTCAGCGATGTTGCAGGGAGCTGCAGTCACATGACTGCCATTTGTGACCTTCCCTGCTGGTTTCCCACAAGCAAACTCAATGAGGAAGCCTGCAGGGAAGGTTGCAAGTCACTCTGGTAAGTCACTCCCACTTTTTCTTCTGCCTGCAGCAGCCCCCCCCCCACATGGCCTGTGTCCCCCCAGGCCCTCTCCTGGCCTCCCCTGACTCGTGCATGGCCTGTGCTGGCCCTCCCTTGGCCTCCCCCCCCACATTACCCCCCCACCCCTTACCTGAAACTCCCACCTTTTCTCACTTAATGAGCTGCGCATCTTGGGGTTACAACAGCAACAGGGATTACCGGGATTGTCATCGCTAAGCGATGCAGTCACGTGATGTCACACTTTACAACGGCATCACTTAGTGACAGCAATCCCAGTCCCAATTGCTGTTATAACCCGAAGACTACTTGTACAGAAGTTACAAACTTTTACCATTTCTCCCCCTTCAGAATTACATTATATAGTTCCCTTCTTCCCTTATTCAACCCTTTTTAATCAGCAAATCTAGATATCACCAGTTCATTTTTGTCCACTTTCAGCAAAAAGTTATAAAAGGTTTCCAATGTTTTATAAAAGTGCTTATTGTTTTGTCCCTAATCAAACAAGTCAATTTTGTCATTTCTGCAAGTTCTGCCATCTTCACAATCTATTCCTCCATTGTGGGTACTTCTGTGTTTTTCCATCTTTGTGCGTTTAGTAACCTGGCTGGAGTTACTATATATAAAACCAATCATCCATGAGTCCTTTCTAATTGGGTATCCATAAGTCCTAATAAAAAAAAAATCTGGTTTCATCTGAATATTAATTTTTAAAATTTGTTGCATCATCATATCTATAGTATTCTTCAACATTCTAAGCTGTGGTAGAGCTTAGTGGAATGCTGTGACATATTTGCAAGATAAAAGGATAAAATTGATTGCATCCTCCCCAGTTCTGGCAATTTAGTCTGTGGAGGTGGTGGATATGTCTAACCAGATTCTTTGAAGGATTTCCAGTATTCATAACCCCAAGAGGTGGACAACTAAAGTTGTTGAGTCTAGTAAATTATCAGTAGAGCTAATAATTTACTAGACTCCTGCTGATCGTGGATTACATTTAGCAGGGAAGGGATGACTAGCTTATTCCCACTCCTGATGAATGGGAGTGGTCCCAAACGTTTTAAAGCAGGTGATAAAGCCCAGTCCTGAATTTTTTTTTTAAACAACAACAACATTGGATTTAGAAAAGATGAGTAATTATGACTAGTGGCTAATATCTTCTCTTTAGGCAAGGTGGTCAGGTGGGTAGTAATTTATCAGACTTAGAAATTCTTGGATGAAATGGATTTTCTAGTTCCATTTCAAGCAGAGCTTAGGCCTAGTTTTGTTACTCAACCTGCCTTGTAACCCTAGAGGATGACCTTGCTGGGAGAGAGATGGCAGTAAAGCTGTTTTGATACTTCCAGGAATTTGGCAGCATTTAGCACCATTGATCATAGTATCCTTACAAAGAGTTTGTATGAAGGCACACTCAGAAATTCTATGCCTATTTGAAAGTAGCTCCATACTTCTTATTTCCATGATGTCAGTAGTGTTGAAGAACTGAGTAGATTTATTTCCAACTCAGTTTTTGTGTAGTTGAAATTGGTGCAAAGCTACATTTTGTGTTGTTTTTGATGGTGTGGCTTCACTTCCTGTTGGAGGGAACTCTTGCCTTACTGTTCTTCTTGGCTTCCTGAGCTTTGGATTCTAAAGGAGAAACGCTACTTTGATTGCTGTGCAGTAGGCTAAGTGAAAGGAGCAGTGAAACCAACAAGAGTTTTGTCCATCATATCTACTTGAGCTATGGACCATCCAGGGTGCCAAGCACCACTCAAACCAGGTTTTCCTTTCTTTTCCTTTCCCTATTATCTGGAGTAGGGTTGATGGATTTTTGTTTTTGTTTTGAGGCAATGATTTGTGTTCCTTGTTCTCAGCAATTTAAATCAGCAGAATTCAAACAATCATGGATCATTACCCTCAACTTGCTTCTGAGAGCATGGGGAATGAAAATGGCAGTGTGGAAGTACCATGAGTGATTCCTCTTTGCCATGATTTCATGCTTCCATGAATGATTCTGTTCAAATACAAATATCTTTATGACCGTCTTTGACCAGCCTTTACAACAGAGGAAGAAAAATAGTTTAGTCCAACAATTCATTATCAGGGAAAAAAGGAAAACAATAAAACAGTAAAACAACATATCTAATTAAAAGTTTTGTGCAATTGTATAACTTGATAAAAAATACTTGGCCACCTGGTGTGTGAGTGTAGAGTCAGCATCCCTTAAAAAGAAATAAACATAAAATCTATCAGTATGACCCTCAAATTTAGAGATGATTGGGGAGATCAAAGCACATCTTGGGGCATCATAAAAAGGACACTGTATGAGGACATGGGCAAGAGTTTCTACCTTCTTGGATCCACAAGGGCAAAGTCTCTGTGAATAAGGAGTCCCATGATTCTGTTCAATCGCAAGATGTTATAACATTCTACAGGATTCTCTTATGCCCCATGCTATTTAATGTGAATATTAGATCGCTCCTTGAAGTCACTTTTTTCAGCAGATTCAGGTGAAGGAGTAGAAATGCTTAGTAAGTATCTTGCTACAGTTATGGCTTTAGTAAGCTTAGATCAAACAAGATAGAGGTGAGTGGATTGTCTGAGTGAACAGTTGAACCAGTCTTGGAGGGATTGAAGGTTTGTTAAGGGATTACGTTTGTAGCTTCAGGAAGCTTTTAAATCCATCTCAGTTTTAGAGACATAGATATCCTTTATGGTGTAATTACTGTTTTACCAGTTTGGTCTGATGTGCCATCTATGGTCCAACCTACATAGAAACCATGTGCCCACTTGCACTTAAGTACAGCCCTGGCAATATATTTTGTTCATGCTAGATTCTCATGATGTTGTCTTCATCTCATCCCCAGTTCCAGTACATCTGTAAGACAGGGTTAAATCACCCTTAGTTGTTCCTTTTTCTCCCCCCCCCCCCCCACTTATTCTGACATCATTCAAGAATGGCCTTTAAGGTATGTAAATCTGTTAGACGTTGTCATCTTTGCCATCTTGGAAGGAAGCCAGGTTCCTGACAGTGACTAGGAATAAAGGCAACAGGGGCAGGCAGAGGTTAGCAATGGAGGCAACACACTCCATGCCCAGAATATAGCTTTCCGATGACTCAGAGATGGGGTAGAGAACATTTCAAATCATCAGATGGGAAAAGCCAGTGATAGTGCTTGAATAAATAATAAATTTATGGTAATCTACATGGACTGATAGTATACCACAAGCACAAATTGAGTTTCCTGTTTTGAATGCAATAAAAATGTATTTCATGATTTGAGTTATTAAAGAGGAAGTATGCAAGAAACCCTTATAACTATTCCTCAAATATCTTGGAGGATTGGAAGAAGCTTTAAAACAGAATGATGTCAACCATAAAATCATCACAGAAAGTCTGACTGTACCCACAACTTGGCATCTCTATTCAAGAATATTTTGGCTTCTGTCTATGCTGAAGCTCATCCTCTTGTTCTAATTCTGCAATGCTATCAGTGTAACTGGAATTGTTAGGAGCAGATGGAGGCATGATTTGAAGGTAACACAATAATGTAATCCAACTGAGATAATCACCAATGACATGGGCTTTTTTTTCTGGTTGAAAAGTCTACAGTAATTACAAACAGTTATCTGTATATGAAGAAGTAGCCAGTAGCTCTGACCAATATTTAATTTCGTGGTTATCAAGAGTACTTTCTCTTTTAAAGCTAAGAAGAAATGAAACAATTGTTGAATTATGTTGCTGAATGGGCACATTAGTTAGTTAGCAATTAGTTGTAGCCATGACTGTAATACTGTTCCATGGAAGTGAATGGGAGATCTTTCCCCCATATCTGTCACCAGTCCACATTCTCTCTTGACTTCTGCAGTATAATCTAAAAACAGCTTCTTGGTGCAAAACAGATTCTGATACCTTTAAATAGGAAATGAAAGGATGTGGTTCTTTCCCAGTGATCCAAAGCAGTGTTTCTCAACCTTGGCAACTTTAAGATGTATGGACTTCAACTCCCAGAATTCCTCAGCCCATGCTGGCTGTGGAATTCTGGGAGTTGAAGTCCATACATCTTAAAGTTGCAGAAGTTGAGAAACTCTGGCCCAAAGGACTATGAAAGTGAAGTGCTTGTGTCAATCCTGCCATCCAATGTGTGAGTTAGAATCACTAGTTCTGCTTTTAGAGAAAGAACACGGGAGAGAGACACTGCCAAAAGGCAAGATGAGACCAGGATTTAATCTTAGAAAGATTAGTAAGAGCCCTTATGTAAGCAAGATCATTAAGAATGGGAGGAGGAAGAGGACCTTGTGGAGAAAGTGTTGCCCTTTCCTTGTGTTTAATTTATAATTTCTTTTTCTATCCTTATTTATTTAATTAAACAGAACTGAAAAATATAGAAAAAGGAAAAATTTTGAAAAAGCAAAGCAACAAAATATTGTGTATGTGTGTGGGGGCAGGCTTCTCATATATGCATTTAAAGTTTTACACAGTGGTTTCAATAAAGGATGACCATATTTCATTATAATCATTCATAGGTAATCTATGTCTTCAGGCCACATATCCAAAAGTCCCATTCATAGACTTATGAATGAATGTGCAGTTCATAAACGTTATGATTTTACTGTTCAAGTCAGACAAAACCTTCAGTTGTTCTTCAGTTGCCAGCAGCATCCACGCTAAATGGTCAAAAAGAGCACTGTGTCTGCCTCTGGCCATGAGGGCCTGCTGAGGCAAGTTCTAAATGTCATGTATGTCGGTTCTGCTCTGCACCTCTACACAGAGCAGCTCAGCTTCCATGATGTGGCAATCCTTTTCCTTATTTCACTTTCAACTGCAATTGATCAGATTGTGACCTGTTGCCTATTGAACTCGCTCTTTACTCAGTTTGACCTTGCCTGGTTGTAAGAGTATTTTGCCCTGAAAAACTTTGGCTGAAAACAATTTCAGCTGAAAGAAGAAACTCTGAGATAAGTCCACTGTAAGTGGAAATACATTCCTCCCAAACTGCATCTTTCCAACAGAGAAGTTATTGACCTTCTTTTGCCCTCTGATTCATCTGTTAATTGTTTAAAATAAATGTTACATATTAAATCCAAACATGAACACATCACAAAAATTTCAGAAGCAAAATCTAAAAAAAACCCTTACAATATTCAACACGTTGTTGTTGAACTGAAATGAAGGGAAGGCCTACAATTTGTCAACAAAAATGATTTCCCTCACTAATGCCTTTAACCTTTTTATCAAATGCATAAACAGTCATCAGGAGGAGCCCACACAAATATTTCTTGATTTCTGTACAAAATGAAATCACATTCCCTGATGAAAAAAGTAGTATAGAATTTAGCGTACCCCATCATAGCTCACTCAGAGAGCTTCCATGGCTGACGGTAGTCTAAAACCTGGGTCTCCCCAGTCCTTAACAAAGCTATCTGTGGACCCAGGCTTATTCTCTGTTGTGTGATCTTATTTCTGAAAAAAAATTCAGCCAAAGAAGAAACTTTGGGACAAGTCCACTATAAGTGGAAATTCATTCCTCCCAATATGCATCTTTCCCAATAGAGAGGTTCTTGCTTTTCTTTTATACGGACATATATCATATATGAAGGACATTTCATCTAATTTTTAACTTGCAAGTTGCCCAAATGTATTGTGGTAGGAAGAGCAAACCAATCAGGGTAGGGAAACCCAGAGAGGGTCCCCAGATTGTGGAAAGGCAAAGTAAATGACAGGTCCATCCCCTTCACACTGCAGAGCCTTGATGGGTGGATATTGTTGATGTGCTGAAGAAGGATGACAGCAAAGTCATGGAAGAATACAATCAGTGTGCCTAAAATGAGGGATGCACCTGCAGGGAGGCACAAAAAAGGAACAGTAGGGACTGATAATGCAGACAGCCAATGTTATGATGGTATTGCCTTGTTCCAACCCATGAAGATATGGATTGCACTTTCAATCAATAGTGGGGCAGTACCCAGGATTACTGCATATGGCAGAGAAACCACTTTGTGGAGAGGTAGGGAGCAATCAAGCAGCTGCATGTGTAGGAAAGCAACAGACGACATATTAAAGGAGCTGGGAGGAAGATGAATTTATTCACATCTATTCTTTCAAATTTGCAAAGGGTTCCTCTAATGATGTAATCCTCAAAAATTCACTCTTCTGTCCATGGAACATTCCCTCAGAAGCCTGGAGGGTCATCCAGGTGCCTTCTGGGAAACTTGAGACAAGCATCAATATTCCTAGTGAGCAACGGCTTCCTCCTTCTATGAATCCCATTTCATCCAGCACTTTTCTGGTAGGATCATGGATGCTGATTTTAGTACAGCAAGCCTGCAGATCCCTGGATATTTTTCTGGGTTTTTTTAAATGACTTCCTGTATAGTTCTGGGCTGTGGTTTGTGAGGTGCTACCTTCTGATCTGTTTCCCCTCCACAGTAGGCAAGTCTTGAATACCAACCTCAGCTTAGGAGGTTTAGGCAGGTCTTTTATCTTCCAGCTGGGCCCAGTCCGAGGAGGAAAGTTCCTCCACGGTTGACCCATTGTAAGGGTTGGGGAGACCTAATCGGAAAGCCCTGGCCAGAGAATCTTCAGTGGTCCTCCTCTATCTCACCTTATCCTGGGGCCTTTAAGCTTCTAGGCACAGAGCCTGCAAATACACATTTCCCAGTGTTATATTTACTTCCACAGAGGCTGCAAATTCATGTATTCTTTGCTCCTTGTTCTACAATCCTTGCATAACAGTAGCTACTCCAAGAAGGAGTAGGCACTCTCTAACTCTTCTCAGAGATGGGAAGGAATTGAATTGACACCTTCAGTTTTCCTGATTTCCTGCATTCTGTAGAATGAACAAAGATGCAAGCCTCTGTGGGTTACTTAAAATGTAATAAAAGTGGATTGTCCTTATCTCTGTTGATCAGCTATCTTTTCTTGGTTATTCAGTACTATTGATTTGATCGAACAAAGCTTCTTTTATGTTTTTCTTTGAACACCCATGTTGTTTCCCTTGTCTCACATGTGACACGTTGCAACATTACTCTTGCATGAGTATTTACTGTAGATGTATCCATCTGAGATCTGATATATCCAAGATTCAATGTCTTTGTATGGAAAAATAAGCTAGGATTCTGGGGGAATCCAATTTACTGTGAAAAGCTGCAGACAGCCCATTCACTCCTTCTTGGCTCCTCTCTTAGCATGAGTAACTAAACAAATAAAAAATGGTTTATTTAGCATTTAAACCTGGAATTGTGGCTTGTTTTAAAAAATGCTAAATTCATACACTAAAACAAATTCTGGCTTGTAAGAGGGGAAACAATCCAGAATTCTGGGATCAGACAATATTCTAAGTATACAATTTCTGGATTGGTTAGCCATTAACTCTAATAGGAAGAACCAAGTGGGACTGAAGAGGCTGTGTGCATCACCACACAGATAATTTCTGGAAAATTTGCTCTTATCTGAATTTACTGTTTTGTGTGCATGTCAAGAGATAGTAGAATTCTTCCTTGAGGTACTGCAAGTGTGTGTGTGTGTGTGTGTTTTGATGCTGTCTCTTTGAAATGATGTCTATGTGGTAAACCAGTATATTTGACAAAAAGGCTGTGCTAAACCACCATTTTGGGTGTACTAGTTTAGCATGTTTCAGAGAGAATTTATTTTATTTACATGAGGTAACAAGGTCAGCTTTAACTCACCTTAATAGAAATTTTAAACCTTTTTTGATGTATTTCAATTCTACATTTAACAATTCTAGATGATGTTTATCACATATGGAAATATATAATATATCGAAGATAAGTTTCACTATTACTGTAAAATTCTCACTATAATTTCCTACTTATTCATTAAGTTACACATTGATCATCACCTAATCTTCATAAAATCTGTACAGATGTAGCTTCCTTCAAGCATAAACAGCTTTTTTTCCCCTACAGTTCTCTTAAGTCTCCTGTTTCCTGTGGGTGTTTAAAAAAGTATTTATTCATTTATATTGCACTGTTTTGCAGCTCACAACATTCGTAAAATGCAACTGTTTCATAAACAATGAAGACAAATTCAGTTTGGAAGGAACAGAGCAGAAAGAAAAACAGTAGTGTAGAAATCATACCCTACTAACAGTCTCAACCATTTTCACATAAGACATTCTTACTTTGCCACATGAGGACCTTAAAACAAAACAGAATGCAGAAGACTGAACTCTGTAGCCATTAGCAGTTTTATGCTGACGTTAGAGACAAATTGAAAAGTGAAATTAAGATTAAGTGTGCAAAAATGCACACTAAAAAGTCTTGAAGTCATGAAAAGTCTTCCCTGTTTATTGGCGCATCTAAAGTTGCTCTTGACGACCATAACAGCAACTTTTTTTCATCTGATTAATTAACAAGTCAGCCTTACTCTAGTGGGATGCCTGTGTCTTGCTAGCCAATCCTAGAAATCTAGCAAATCATGTATGCAGAAAGACTATGCGTTCAGCTCTAGATAGCTCAGACAGAAAAAAAAACCCTTTCAAAGAGCTTGTGGATTATTCAATAGCATGGCCGACCATGTGCACTTTTTAGATTTTGAGGCATGTTATAATCAAGCACAGGATGCTAACTGAACACCGGATAACATTCACCACTTCATGCTTGTTTTCTAAACACACCAACCAATCTGAGTTAGGGAATAACACAGGGCCGCAACTGGGGAGTGGGGGCGGCAAGCGGGGCATGTGCCCTGGGCGCTGCGCTGGGGGGGACACCAAAATGAGTGCTGGGGGGGGCGCCAAAATGGGTGTGGAATCCATGTTTGCCCCGGGTGACACAGACCCTAGTTGTGGCCCTGGAATAACACACTGAGAACATTTTTAGACATTGAGCAAGTGTTGTTCTACCTGTGAGTGCATACTCAACCAATGTTCATATTTGAACATGGTATAACATACAATGATCTTTTATGAAACAATCATACTATCGTTAAAACACCACGATAGTTTTACACAAGTATAATTAAAATTATGAACATCCCTTCTATTTATTAAAAATAAAGACAAACATTTGAAATAATATGGCCATATTAGCCAGCCACATTTAATGCTGCAGAAGTTTATACAAATCAAACAGAAAAGTAGAGATAAAATGATACTAGTTGTAAATTCAGTGAATATCCGTGCAGAACAATATCTGCTGCTGTCAACAATCTGGCCTAAAAAATGAGCTGCAAGTGGTCCCTTACAGCAAAAGGGTGGAAGAAAGAAACAGTTACAGCCTAGAAATGTAGACTCTACCGAAGCTGATCTTTGTAGTTAGTCTGTAACTGTGATAAAAGCATAAGCCAAATTGTTGACTTTCCTTGAGAACTCTTCAGTTCGAGTTGAGTTCCTAGAGAAAGAATTATTGTGCTTGTCTGCCTAGGAGACTCTGCTGGAGAACACAAGGGCAACTAACATCTGGGGGAGGGGAATAGTTTAAATTGAAAAAAAGAACATCAAAGGAAGGCTACATCCTTGCATTGTTATCTGGCCCACAAAAGACAGCTCCCTGTAGCTGCTTTTAGATAAAACTGAAAGTGTTAGAGGGCTTTTTGAGAACATATCAGGTCTCTTTTGTTCTGGTTCTAAACTCATTCTGATTCAGGTTTGAGATTAATGTAGCGGGAATGGCAGAGAGCGTGCATTCTCGTCTTGTCACGAACAGCAGTGTGAAAAAGGGGAAATCCACAGAAAAGGACCTTGTCCTTGTCAGTCAAGTGTCCTTTATCATTTCTCTAGAGGTTTTTCAATAAAACCAGCCACCAAGAAGAGGAAGAGTGGAGTAAGGCAACCATAAGGCCAAAGAGGATGGAGAGGAAAGGAGAGGCAAGAAATCCACAGATGCCAGTGTGAAGATTGATGGACAGGCTTGAGCAAGCTGCAATGAAAAACAGGGGTGCAAGCATTTCAAATTGTGAGGCAGATCCAACTTAACAGTAACTGGATTAACGAGACCAACAATGGGGAAAGGACCAATGAATTTGGGAGCAAGTTTTTTGGAGGGTTGTGGGGACTTTATGAATTTGGTAGAAAGGTAAACCTGATCCCCAATTTTGAAATTGTGCTGCACAGACCGGTGTTTATCGGCTTGGAACTTGTAAGCAGCCTGGGCATCAGCCAAAGCTTGCTTAATCACCGGCCAGGAATCAGCCAGCTGAACAGCCCAGTCAGAGGCAGAACAAGACTGGGGAGGGGCTTGTGGTAGCTCAGGGATGGGAACAAAGTCGTGCCCAGAAACTACACGAAAAGGGGTCTGTCCAGTGCTCTGATGCACCATTGTTGTAAGCCACCTCAGCGAAGGGCAACAAATCAACCCAATTGTCCTGATGGTAATTTATGTATGCTCTAAGGAATTGTTCAAGTGTAGAGTTCAAAACCTCTGTAGATCCATCAGTCTGGGGATGCGACGATGTGGACAATGCCTGTTGGATGCCAATCAAACTTAAAAACGACTTCCAGAACTGGGAAGTGAACTGTGTCCCGCGGTCGGTCACCAAATGGGAGGGGCAACCGTGGAGACGGTAGACGTGGATGAGGAACAGGTGGGCCAATTGTGTGGCTGACGGGATGGAAGCACACAGAATGAAATGGGCTTGTTTGGAGAAAAAATCTTTTACAACCCAGATGACAGTTTTTTTCTGACTAGGGGGTAGGTCCACGATAAAATCCATAGAAATCTCCTCCCAGGGACGGGATGGGCTGTCCACTGGCTGCAGAAGCCCCTGTGGTTTACCCCCTTTCCGTTTTGACATGGCACAAACAGGACAGGAAGCAAATAGTCTTTCACATCACGCCTTAAGGTCAGCCACCAAAACTGACGCCTAACCAAATGCAAGGTCTTGACGAAACCAAAGTGTCCAGCAAGTTTGTCATCATGGGAACGCTGCAAAACATCAGCCCTCAAAGCCTCAGGCACATAAAGGCGGTGATCCACCCATGCCAGATCATTTTCAAAAGAAACATTGTCTCTATTAGCTAGCAACCAAGTGTCAGATTTCAGTGCCTGGAGAAAGTCCTTTTGTAATTGACAAGGAACTTGCATTTTCTGCCGCCCAGGCGGGGCTGGGGGCGGGGTTGCTTGCGCAAGGGTCTGGCTCCGGGTGACGGCAGCCAAGCCTAATTGTGGTTCAGTGAGAACAGTCCCCACTATATCTGACACGTGTTCAGAGTCCTGAGGCAGACGTGACAAAGCATCAGCCAGAAAGTTTTTCTTCCCCGGGATAAACTTTAATTGGAAGTTAAAGCGACTGAAAAATTGAGCCCAGCGAATTTGTTTAGGACTGAGACGCTGGGGGGTGCGGAGGGCTTCCAAATTTCTGTGATCTGTCCACACTTCGAAAGGGCTTTTAGCGCCTTCCAGGAGGTGACGCCAGGCTTCCAAAGCGGCTTTTACAGCAAAAGCCTCCTTCTCCCAACCATGCCACCTGTGTTCAGTTTCAGAAAATTTTCTGGACAGATACGCGCAGGGTTTTAGGTGATTGTTGGAATCTCTTTGTAATGATATAGCCCCAATTGAGAAGTCAGAAGCATCAACTTGGACTACAAAGGGGCGTTCAGGATCAGGGTGCTGTAAAATAGGCTCAGCAGTGAAGAGGGTTTTTAACCTCTCAAATGCTGTCTGGCATTCAGGTGTCCAATTCAGCACTGCCCCAGGATTTTTCACCTTGCATGTCTCTTCCAAACCCTTGGTGCATAGCAAGTCAGTGAGTGGTAGAGCAAACCCCTGGATAAAGTGGTGATAATAGTTACTGAACCCCAGAAAACTTTGTAGTTGCTGCCGGGTGCGGGGGCATTCCCAATTTAAAATCGCCTGAATTTTTTCAGGGTCCATCTCAATGCCCTTGTCAGATACCCTATAGCCTAGATAGTCAAGATGTGCTTTGTGAAATTCACATTTAGAAAGCTTTGCATAGAGTTTAGCATCTCTAAGCTTGCTTAACACCTGTTTGAGGAGGCGTTCATGCTCCTCCTCGGTTTCAGTGTAAATGAGAACATCGTCTAAGTAAACCAGGACCCTTTTAAACAAATGATCATGTACCACTTCATTAATCAATTGCATGAAGACTCCTGGCACCCCGGCTAACCCAAAAGGGAGGACTTTGTACTGAAATGACCCCAATGGGCAATTAAAAGCAGTTTTCCACTCGTCCCCAGCTTGTATGCGGATGCGAAAATAAGCTTTGCGAAGGTCGAGCTTGGAGAAAATTTTACCCATTGACAGATGGGCTAACATGTCTTTCATTAGAGGCAGGGGATATTTGTTGCAGACCGAGACAGAATTTAACCCCCAATAGTCCATACAAAGTCTAAGCGTGCCATCCTTCTTTTCCCGGAAAAGGACAGGGGCCCCAACTGGGGAATTTGCAGGTTCAATAAACCCCCTTGACAGGTTTTTGTCAATAAAGTCCCGCAATGCCGCTAGCTCCTTCTGGGTCATTGGATAGATTTTCGGCTTGGGCAATTGAGCATTGGGAACCAACTCTATTGCACAGTCAGTCTTTCGATGGGGGGGCAGCTGGTCTACTTCCACTTCCCCAAAGACGTCTGCAAAGTCTCGGTATAGGTCGGGCAAGCCTTCTAAGTGTGGTAAGCTGGGGCGCGGCGTGGCAATTGCAGCTCTTCCCACCCCCACACGTAAAGGTCTCTCCGCTGTAGGAGCTTGGTAAAACCCATCCTTAAAAGTAACAGTCCGGTGTTCCCAATTTATATATGGGCTGCGCCAAGTCAACCAGGGAATTCACAGAATTACCATGGGATTGCCAACAGGCACCACGATAAATTTTAAAGCCTCCTTGTGGCTGCCCATTTGCATTGCTACATTTCCAGTGAAATGAGTTGACGGACCCCCACCCGCCATTGACCCGTCTAGCTGGGTGAAGATCAAAGGCTGCTGGAGAGGAAAGCTAGGCAAGTCCAATGCAGCAACCAGATCAGGGTGGATGAGACACCTTGAACACCCAGAGTCAACGAGAGCCCAGACTTCTGTAGTCTTAGTGCGGGAGCCCAACTTCACTTTCACTGCTAGAGTGGGGCAGTCAGCACTCACCATAGCGTCTTCATGCCCATCCTCCTCCACCTGCGCGCAGGCGCTTTTCAGGGCAGGTGGCTGGTGTTTCCCGCCGGCTCCGTAGAGGCAACATCAGCCTCTCCTGAGAAGTAAATCTCTTCTTTGACATCAGTAGCCCCCTTGGCCGCTGTCATCCGTTGCGATGGGGGGGGCGATTTGGTTGGCGCTTTAGTCACTCAATCTCCAGCCCTGGTTTTTGGGCAGTCTGCGGCTCGATGTCCGACCTTTCCACATCGGATACACTGGCCTCGCGTGTAGCGTCGCTGCCTCTCCTCGTCCCACGTTCGGTAGCCTGATGGGGTAGCAGTTGCCCCGGTTCGGGGTCCTCGCATCGCGGTTGGTGGTCTCTTGTGCCTTCTGGCTTGCATGTAGGTGCACTGAGCATGCTCTGCCTTCCCGGCCAGACAGATCCAGTCGTGCAACGACTCTGGGTCGTCTCTGCATAGCGCCCATTTTAGGACATCCTGATTGAGCCCATCTTTAAACTTTTCTACTAAGGTTGACTGAGACCAATCGGGGACCTTGCCTGCCAAGGCTTTAAATTCCAGGGCATAGTCGGCTACTGACCTGGGGCCCTGGATGAGATCCTTTAGTGCCTCCTTGGCTCTTGCCTTGGCCAGAGGATCCTCAAAATGCAGCTTTAATGCCAACAAGAAGTCTTCAAAGGACTCGAGCTCAGGGGCGTCAGCCTCCGTTAATTGGACATACCAGTCCGCCACTCTGCCTTTTAGTTTAGTGGCCACTGCCATTATCTTAGTCTTTTCGGAAGGGAACCATGGCCTGAATTGCTCCATGTAGTTCTTCGCATTAGTTAGGAAAAAGGATAGCTTGGTGGGATCCCCATCAAATTTGACCGAAAAGTCCTTCACCGCCCCTCCTGCTGGAGTGGAACCGGCGGCAGGTTGAGTGGTGGGACCCTGTCATGTTCATCGTTTCAATGTTAAACGTACATCGTAACATTTCGCATGTCATTTTGCTGATGCATGTTTCGGTTGGGAGGGGAGGAGGATTCTGTCTCCTGGGATGTTATCTGTATTCAGCTGAATTGGAATGTGTTTGAGTTATTTTGTGTGTTCAAGGTTTTCTTCCCAGGACATCAGCAGAAATTGTTACCAGCACCTGTGGTGGGGAATTTGAAACGGTTTGGGCGAGGGGAGGGATTATGTTCACACCGAGGGTTTTTAGTTTGTATTTGGCGCGCTTTTGCTCATTCTCAGCTTTCTCTGTATTTGCATACTATTCTTTAATAAATCAGACATCATTAAGCCTCTACTTGTGAGTCTGGTTTTGTTAGGGTAGGCAATCATTACAGACCCCAGGTCACGGTATTGGTTCCTCTTCGGGGCAGAGATCCATCCCGGAGTTGTCTGCGGTCCCGCTCCACCGGTGGTTCAGGGGGGAGGATGGTGATGGTTGCGTGAAGCTAGGACTTCCATTGGATCTCGCCTGGCCGCCCATCGCCAAAGGCAGGTTTTTTAGCAGATACTCCACCGATTCCATTTTCACCTCCAGTACTCTCAGCCTCTCAGGGGTTTGAGATTCCTCCCTCTGTCGCACGCCAGGCTGCCTCCTCATTGCTACTGTGGTAGATTCCACCTCTGGGGTCAGCGGGAAACGGTGCTTCCACGATGCCTGGGACGTCCCTGGCTGGGGCTCTCCCATCATATCCCAGGTGATCAGCTCCTCGGGTGATCCACTCAGTGCCAGTTGCTCTGGCTCTCCCCCATCGCTAGATCCCCCCAGCTCAGGGCTGGAGCTCGACTCCTTCGGGTAATATGAAAGTTCAGGGGGGGGGGGCTTGGCTCTCTACTCCGAATTGTTGACTCAGGTAATGGGTTAGTCGGCTCCTCAAGCTCCCCGGACACTAGTTTCGACTCTGCCATCGCTAACTGCTTCCCTCACAAGAATTGATCTTGGTAGGAGCTAGCAGTGTATTTTGGAGATTCTCAGCTTTATGTAATGGTTGCCTATCCTAAGATACTCTCAGACTCACAAGCAATAGCTTAATAAAATCTGGTTTATTTAAGAATAGTATGCGATTACAAAGAAAGCTGAGAATGGGAAAAGCGCACCAAATGCAAACTAAAAACCCCTCGGTACAAACGAGATCCCTCCCCCCATAGAATCTTCCCAGGCTTACAATCCCAGGTGCTCCCAACGGCTTCTGATGATGTGGTGGAAAAGTCCTTGAGCCGAGCACATAACCCAAACACATTCCATTGAAATGAACATAGATACAGAGCTTGGCACAAGGTCTCCCAGCAGCTCCCTCCCAACAGCAACGTGCGTCAGCGCCATGGCATGTGAAACGTTACGATGTACAGTGCACATTGAAACAGTGAACATGACACAGATTCAAGGATGATTCTAAAATATTCCAGAAAGATTGTGCTTCTCTGTTTCAACACTCAGCTCCTAATGTTTTTGCAGTTAATTATACATTGCGTGCTTTGCCTTTTGCAGATACATCTTGGCTCCTAGAAGAGGACCTTGGATTGAGGAACAAACAATGTAACATAGGAAGAATTATACTTTATTAGAACTAAAAGCTATCTACCAGGGCTGTGCAATGCTTCATAATGGAAGGGAAAAATATCCTTCAGAGCATGTGTGTGCATACATATTGGTCTAGTGGTTAAGGTGCTGGGCTAGAAACCAGGAGACTGTGAGTTCTAGTCCCTCCTTAGGCACGAAGCTGGCTGGGTGACCTTGGGCCAGTCATTCTCTCTCAGCCCAACCCACCTCACAGGGTTGTTGTTGTGGGGAAAGCAGGAGGAGGAAGGAGTATTTTGTATGTTTGCCACTTTGAGTTATTTATAAAAATAATAAAGGTGGGATAGAAAATAAATAAATAAATTAATTAATTAATTAATAATAATAATAGAATCTGTCTACAGTTCCTTATACCAAATGCATCTTTTCCAAGTTTCAGTTCAAGATAGTGCTTTGTTTGTTTCACATGAGTCTTTAACTTCACTTTGTCAAATTATATTTTTGCCATGCCCCTGTTTTAGTGAACAATTTCTTTCTTCCTAGACCTGTAGAACTACATAATGGTGGATCATTGGATCCTCCCTACTGTGAAGCTGAGATAACTTATTGAGTTCTACATTCTTTCGTATCTGTCATCCTTTCATAACAAATCTTCTGTCCTGGTTCCAGTTCCCAGGACCCAGCCCCTTCTTGTCAAGGGCACATTTGAACTTATCTCTCTATCCCAACATCAGCAAAGACTCTATTTCTGATATTTCACAATTTGGAAGCTATGTCTAACCAACAAAGTTTACATTTTTTAAATCTCACTGATGTCTTGATACTCATCAGCAATTCAGCATGTTTCATCTTTGTTTACTTTGAAGATGCATATTTTCCTATTACTATCTATCTACTGCATTGTTGCCTCCTACATTTTACCATCTGGGATATTTGCTACCGGTATGTCTCTCAGTATTATAACCAGAGCTTTTATTGTAAAATATATAATGCACTTATTAGAAATACCTATTGCTTTCTTTGAAAAGGAACCAAAGAAGCATGTAGGTTTAATTTCTATCATTCTCCAGTTAAAATAATTAGGTTACATATGATGTGAAAGAGCTTTGCTGGTGATCTGAGAAAGCCACTATAATTTAGGGTAGACAGCACTAGGCTCGATGGATACCTAGTCACTTCCCCACGAGTATCTTTAGTTCTAGAGTCATTCAATCATCATAGTGAAACAAGAATAGTAATGATTTTTTTTATCCATTCAATAGTGTCTGATTCTCAGAGAGTGCCTGGACAAGTCCCTAGAGTTTTCTTGGCAAGGTTTTTCTTTTTTCTTTTTATAAGAATTTTATTAATTTTCCAAATATAATTAAAATACAAAATACAGAATATAGAACAGATAAAGTACAGGTCTAAAGAAAAAAGAAAACCTATAAAAGTGCAGAACAGAGAGAGAGCAGAAACAGAAAGTGACTTCCAACCTTCTCCAATATAGCTATATAGTATAATCTCCTACCGTTAGTTAAACCTTAGTATTTTCTCTTATCAATGCTGTTAACGTGGCCATTTGGGCCAGCTCCATCAGTTTAATAATCCAGTCCTCCACTGAAGGTATTTGTGGATCTTTCCATCTCTGTGCATATAAAATTCTTGCTGCTGTAATCATTATATAAAAGCAAAGTCCCATGTTGTTTCTCGAGCTGCTTCTCCATCATGCCCAAGAGAAACAGTTCTGGGTTTTTTTGTAAGTCCACTTTAAGGATCTGTTGAATATTAGCACATATTTGGTCCCAGACTTTTTTGGCCTTTTCACAAGTCGCCAAAGATGATAAAAAGTTCCTTCCCCAAGAGAACATTTCCAACAAACATTCATTACTCTATACATTTTTGACAACTTATCAGAAGTTAAATACCAATGATACATCATGTTATAAAAATTCTCTTTTAAGTTATAATTCAAAGTAAATTTCAAACCTTTATTCCACACGTTCTCCCATTGCTCCAACATAATATTGTATCCAAAATTCTTAGCCCATTTAATCATACATTCTTTAGCTTGTTCATCTTTTAAATTCATCTGTAACATTTTATACATCTTTGTAATAACATGTTCATCATTTATACAAAGTTCCATTTCAAATTGAGTTGTTTCATTAACAAATCTAAAATTCTTTTTATTCACCTTAAAATGTTCTAACAATTGTACATATGTAAACCAATGACAAGTAAAACCTTCCAACGCTAACAGTTCCCTTGTTTTAAACTTCAGTTCACCCTCTTCAAAATTTAACAAATCTTTATAATTTAACCAGCTTGTTCCCCCCACATTCTCTCTTCTAACAAATGCTTCATGAGGTGACAACCACAATGGTACATTAGGGGACAGTCTTGCTTTATATTTGTTCCAAACCCTCATTATGGCACTCCTAACAAAAATGGTTTTTAAAATCTTTATAAACTTTATCATACCACAGATATGCATGCCACCCAAATCTCAATTTGTGTCTTTCAAGTTGCAATAATTTCCTGTTCTTCAAAGTTATCCATTCCTTCATCCAAAGCAAACAGCAGGCATCAAAATACAATTTTAAATCAGGTAAACCCAAACCTCCTTGTTCTTTGGCATCTTGTAACAATTTATATTTAATTCTTGGTTTCTTGTCTTGCCAAATGAACTTAGAGATATCCTTCTGCCATTGTTTAAATGGTAAATCTGTCGACAAAATTGGTATAGTTTGAAAAAAAAAAAACATCCTGGGCAAAACATTCATCTTAATCACAGATATTCTCCCCATAACAGACAATTGTAATTTTTCCCATCTTAACAGGTCTTTTTTCATATAATTTCAAATTTTAACATAATTATTCTGAAACAACATACTATTCTTGGTTGATAAAATCACTCCCAAATATCTAACCTTTTTTTCAATCTTAAAACCAGTCTTACCCATCATTAGTTCTTGATTGGACGAAGTCATATTTTTGGTCAGCATCTTTGTTTTTTGTTTATTTACTTTAAGTCCTGCCAATGACCCAAATTCTTTCAATTTCTTAATCAGATGTTCTGCAGTATCCAGAGGATCCTGTAGTATCAAAACTAAATCATCAGTGAAAGCCCTCAATTTAAAGACCTCTTTTTTAATCTTTAAGCCCTTTATTTGTTTGTCTCTTCTAATATCTCTATTAAAAACTTCCAACCCCAAAATAAAGAGCAAAGGTGACAAAGGACATCCTTGTCTTGTCCCTTTTTGTATATGACATGGTTCAGTTAACTCACCATTCACAATAATGCTTGCCTTTTGAGGTATAAATTGACTTAATTCCCTGGTTAAAATACTCTCCAAAGTCCATGTTTTCCAAGACTAACATAAAACTCCAGTTCAAATTGTCAAAAGCTTTCTCTGCGTCTAGGAAACTAAGAGCCACTTGACATTCATTATGATATTGTAAATATTTTATAATGTCCAAAACAATTCTTACATTTGTCCTTTAGCTGTCTTTTGGGTAAGAACCCACTTTGATTATGGTAGATAAATTCCCGTAAATTTTCTTCATTCTTTCAGCCAGTATTGAAGCAAATATTTTATAATCATTGTTCAACAATGAAATTGGTCTGTAATTCTTAATTAGAGAAGGGTCTTGTTCTTCCTTTGTTAAAAGTGCAATGTTAGCTTCTTCCTATGAATCTGGCATTGCGGAACCTAACAAAATAGAGTTCATCGGTCTTTTAAAAGGTTGAAGAATCTGATCTTCAAAACATCTATAATACAGTGCAGGTAAACCATCAGGACCTGGTGCTTTTCCCAATTTAGTTCTTTTTATGGCTTCGACTATTTCAAAAGTAGTTATAGGATTATTCAGTGTTGCTCTCTGTGACTGTGAAAGTTTTGGTAAATCTTATTTATTCAAATATTAATCTATCTTCTCCAAGGAGACTTCTTGTTTTTTATACAGGTTGGAGAAAAAACTATAAAATGCTTTCTTAATCTTCTCATTATCCAATAATTCCACATTTCCTTCTTGAATCTTTAATATCGTTTTCTTCTCTCTTTCGTTCCTCAGTTTATACGCTAACCATCTTCCTGGTTTATTAGTGAATTCAAAATGTCTCTGTTTAACATATTTCAACTTTGTTTCTATTTCTTTCACAGTCAACATTGACAATTGCTGATGTAATAACTTAAGTTGGTACACAATATTGTTATAGCGTTTTTTTCTGTAGCTCAGTTTCTTTGAGCTTGATCTGATCCAAAACCGTTTGTAACTTTTGTTGAGATTTCTTCTTGGGACTACAGTTATGATGGATAAAATGCCCCCTCATAACCACTTTACTAGTATCCCAAACGTTTTTAAAATCTACTTCACTGTTTAATATCAAAAAAATCATTTAATTTCCTCTTACAATCCTCCACAACCTTTTTTTATTTTTGTAAAATTATATTCATTCAGTCTCCATCTATATGTCCTGAATGTTTTCTTTATTGTCATACTTACAGAATTATGATCAGAGAAAGTCTTTGGTAAAATATCTACTTTAGAAACTTTATTCACCAAGTCCCTTGAAATCCATATCATATCAATTCTTGAAAAAGATTTATGTCTCCCTAAATAACAAGTATAATCCTTTGCCAGTCCATTTTTGTATCTCCAAGAGTCCACCAATGCCGAATTGTCCATCAAATCAAAAAGGATTTTGGTAATTTTCCTTGTTTAATTTTAATTTGTTTCTCAGATGTTCTGTCAATCAGTGGGGAAATAACCCCATTCCAGACCCCCATTAAACACCAACTTTGGTACGAAAAAGATGACAATTCATTCAAAAGTTGCGTAAAAAAATTACTTTTATCTTCAGTTGGTACATATATTCCCACAATAATAGATTTAAGTCCATGAAGTTCCACTTCAACTGCTACATATCTACTATACTCATTAGCTAATAATAAACATGGTTTCAAATGTGCTTTAACATATAATACAAGGCCATTAATTTTCTTCAGACCTGCTGAAATAAATTCTTGTCCCAAATTTTTATTTATCAAATATTTTATATCTTTTTTCCTTATATGAGTTTCTTATAGGCATATCACATCATGTTTCAATTTTTTCAAATAATAAAAAAATAATTCTTCTTTTTTGAGGCATTTGCCCCATTTATATTCCATATAAGACAGTTCAAGGCCATTTTTATGCAAACAACCCACTAAAGTCTTTGGATGCAGCACCCATCTCTTCATCTTGTATTGTGGAATCCATTTGTTTAGTTCCAGCTGCAACCTTTTCAGTTGCATCCTGCTCCAACTTAGTTCCACACCTGACAAGGAAATATTTGGCAAGGTTTTTCAAAGTGGTTTGCCATTGCCTCCTTCCTAGGGCTGAAAGAGAGTGACTGGCCCAAGGTCACCCAGCTGGCTTTTGTGCCTAAGGCGGGATTAGAACTCCCAGTCTCCCGGTTTCTAGCCTGATGCCTTAACCACTACACCAAACTGGCTCTCCACAGTAATGATGATAGGCTTTATATAATTTCAACAATGGCAGGCTGATGCTACGAAGATGCACTAGTAAGGGATATGTCCGTAGGCTGACTTGACAAAAGACAGGGTCCTATCTGATACAACATTCTGCCCTACTTTAGATTAGGGGTCAATAATTTTTTCAGACACAAGACACCAATATACAATCTTATCTACTTTTGAAAATTCCATAAGTTCTAGAAATGAGAAGTTGCATAGCAATATTTATTTATTTATATGATTTAGAGGCTACCCAACTCCAAAGGACTCTGAGTGGCTTATCCTTTGAAAGCAAGAAACTATAAAATAACTCATGAGCTATATGATCTAGATTTAATTGTAAAGTGAAGGATTGAGTTTATTTTATATCGGTACCAACAGACAACATTTAGAATTTTCTCTCTTTTTTTAGTTAAGTAACCTTTTCCCTCTTTTTTTCCACATTTAGTCTATTTTAACCACCCATAATACATCTACGCTCTTTCTTCCACTGTACAACCAGTATATTCTCTCTCTCTCCCCCTTTCTCTCTCTCTCTCTTATTTTGAGTATTCTGGTTTTATGTATTTCACTGTTAAATTTTTTGATTGATTGATTATGTGTCATCAAGTCATGTTTGACTTCTAGCAACCCTACAGATAGATTTTCAACATGACAATCTATCCCTAACCTGGCCTTTCAGGTCTTCCAATGATGCACTCATCACCACTGTAACTGAGCCCATCCACATTGCTGCTGATTGTCCTCTTCTTCTCTTTCCTCCCATCTTTCCCAGCATTAGAGCCTTTTCCAGAGAGTTAGGTCTTTGCATAATATGTCCAAAGTAGGATAACTTGAGCCTGGTCATTTGTGCCTCAAGTGAGAACTCTGGGTTGATTTGTCTGACGATCCATCAGTTTGTTTTCTTGGCTGTCCACAGTACACTCAGGAGTCTTCTCTAACACTGAAGTTCAAAGGCATCAATACTCTTCCTATCTCACTTCGAAGTCCAACTTTTGCTCCCATAGAATGTCATAGAGAATACCATGGCTTGCACAATTCTGATCGCTGTAGGTATAAACATATTGTGGCATTTGAGTATCTTTTCCAAGGCCTTCATGGCTGCTCAACGAAGTGCTACTCTGTGGTGTATTTCTTGACTGCTTGCTTTCTTACTGTTGATGGTTTAACTTAAAAGGCAGAAGCTATCCACCACACTGATATCTTCATTACCAATTCTAAGGCTGGTTGTTCTACCTGTTGTCATTAGTTTGGTCTTCTTTACATTTAATTTTAGTCCCTTTTTTGTTTTTGCTCTGCTCTTTGACTTTTAATACTAGGGTTTGCAGATCCTTTGCATTTTTGTCTATTGGTAATATCATCAGCATAGCACAAGGTATTGATGTTTCTTCCTCCAGTTTTAAAACCATGCTTATCTTCTTCCCATCCAGCTTCCCTTAATATATATTCAACACATAGGTTGAATAAATAAGGGGAGAGTATAAAGCCCTGTCACATTCCTTTCCCATCCTGGAGCCAGAGTGTTTCACCATGTTCATAAATTTCTCATGAGGACAATCAGATGTTCTGAGATATTTCTGAGCACATTCTACAGCTTGACATGATTGACACAATCAAAGGCCTTTCTATAATCAATGAAACACATAGTGACTTATTTCTGGTATTCTTTGGCTTTCTCAATTATCCAGCATGCATTAGCAATAATGTCTAGTGTTTCTCCACCTTTTCTGAAGCCAGCTTGAACATCTGGCATCTCTTTTCCCATGTAGCGCTCTAATCTGTGTTGGATGATCCTAAGCATTATTTTGTTAGCATGTGAAATTAAGGATATTCTGCAATAGTCTGCACACTTTGTTAAATCTCTTCTCTTTTTTTTGTATTGGAATGTAGATGGACCTCTTTCAATCAGTTGTCTACTGTGTCGTTCTCCAGATTTGCTGGCATAGCTTGGAGAGAGGGGTGGGAGCCACGTGCTTAAAGATGGTCCATGAATAAGCATGACATTTCATTTCATTTCATTTAATGATGCGGTGGCGCTGCGGGTTAAACCGCTGAGCTGTCGATCGGAAGGTCGGCGGTTCGAAACCGCGCGGCGGGGTGAGCTCCCGTTGCTAGTCCCAGCTCCTGCACACCAAGCAGTTCAAAAACATGAAAATGTGAGTAGATTAATTGGTACCGCTTCGGCGGGAAGGTAACGGCGTTCCGTGAGTCATGCTGGCCACATGACCCGGAAGTGTCTATGACAACGCCGGCTCTAAGGCTTAGAAACGGAGATGAGCACCGCCCCCTAGAGTCGGACACGACTGGACTTTACGTCAAGGGAAACCTTTACCTTTACCTTAATGAAATATAAATTAAAATATTCTTTTTGTATATAACAATATGCCCTCTCTGTCATATAAAATCGTGATCTGTCACAAACTTGGAGGGAGATCTGCATGCTGGACTCAAGGCTTGGTGGGAGTGAGGTTGCAGGCTACCCACTCACATGTTCCATTAATAAAATTCATGGTGTCAGGGTCATAAGTAGGACTCTCTGAGCTCCAAGGCAAATTTTTCAGAGAAGGAAGAAAGTTAAACATTTTTTGTATCTCTGTGCTGCCATCTAGTGGTCACCTGTATTTTCACAGCACAATTATGGTATGCTTATTGTCTCCTTCACAAGCATAAAGCAGGAATGTCTTGGCAGCCTAGTGGCCAGCTGGCAGTCAGTAGGTTCTTTAGGATTCAAAGGCAATAAGCTCAGACCAAGAGAAATTTATTGAATAAACATTAAGAGAGTTAGCAGTTATCACGATCCTCATCCCTCCAACATGCCAGGAACCCCCAAGAATGGCAGCAGATGGACCACACACAGCTTGTAGTTATGTAGCACTCTCCCAGGACCTTCAGTCTATGCAAAAGTTCAAACTGGGCACTTTTGCCACCTTTTGCCACTTTTCTTAAGAGATGGGGCGTATAAACAATAACTCCTGGGGATGGCTTAGTAGCACCTGCTTATCAGGGACTTGATCATAACTTTAGACTGTGGAATCTCTGCCAAGGATATTTTTAGAAAAGACAGAGTAATGTCACAGTGTGATGACCTACATAATTTGTGCAATATCTTGAGAAATGACCTTTTGTTTATTTGGCATGTAATTTTTTTATTAAGGATTTTGATTGCAATAGTAAAAACTAATACAAACTAAACTTAAAGAAAGAAAAAAAGAATAGTAAGATAGAATAAAAAGTGAAAAAAAAGAAAAAGAAAGAATAAAGAAAATATCTTGCCACTTAGATTTTACTATATTCTTATTTTATTGTATTGTTGTACTGAAATGGTTTTAAATTTTAACTGCATTTTATTGTAAACCACCCAGAGTCCCCCATGAGGGGGAGATGGGCGGTGAATAAATTTATAAAGAGAGGAAGAAAGACAGAAAATGATAAAGAAAAAGAAAAGAAATATTAAAGAAGTGATTTCCAATCTTCATTACAACAAGTATAGGCAAATTTAGTAACTCTTCACCCCCTATAAGGTTACAAGCAGGTACCTCTTCATCCCATATCCCATCCCTTATCTATAAGCAAATCCATAAAACATCAATTTTTCTATCCTGTTGTCAGCAAAATGTCCATAAAGTGCTGCCAGAACTTTGCAAATAAACGCCTTATTTTACCCTTTGCAAATAAACCAACTTTATATTCCTTCATTTTACTTCTATCAGTCTTAATCTTTAGTTCATTCAAATACTGTCATAGGATTTGATTTCTCTTCACTTCTTCTTTATCCCATGACACAGACTTCTTCAAGGGTTTAACAAGCCTGTTTTGTAGATCCAGTAAGAAAACAGTTTCAAGGTCATTCTCTTGGTTTATCATTTGTATTTCCCCTTTAATGTTTAGCCAGTTCTTTTGTATCTCCAATAAAATGTCCTTTTCCAAATCATTCTCTTGGACTGTCATTTGTAGTTCCGCTTTTGTTACTTTATCCGTCTCGTCAGACAAAATTTGCTCCAAATCTATCATTCCCTCATTGACATCTTTTGGATAAAATCTATCCATAGAATCAGACATCATTACTGACACTGTTGATATTGTAGCTACTAATTTCTGCTCCATTCTTCAAATATTTCCTTTAATATTTCCAGTGTTATGACATTTTGTGTCTTTTTGTAAGTCCCAGTTAACTGACAGCAAAAGCTGGCTTGTATCCAGTTTCTAAAATCATAAAGTCGCTTATCATTGTTATGAACCTAGATAGCCAAAATAACCCTGGTTTCCACAAGAATCTATTTATTTTTCAATAGTTAATTCCAAAATCTTATAGTAAAAGTCAATTTTCCAAATTTGACCCTTAATCCATTTGTAACTTTCTTAGATCAAAATCTTATTCAGCTCTTTGCTGTTTATTTCAAATTCTTAAGCTTTTAATTAATTTTTCTTTTGTTCAGAGTTGAAGTTAAACTCACCCGATGAAGACTTTTCAAACTTGTCATTCCGAAGATCTCTAATAGCTTTAAGATGGTTAATAGGCAATTTCTGAAAGTCATTAGAAAGTGAGGCTTGCGAACTTAGTGTCCTTTAAAAGTCTCCACTGCAGTTGCGAGCAATCCCTTCGTCTCCTTGTGCTCAAACCTGCGGATGATCACTGTCCTGTGGTCTCCTCACAAGGAACAGCTGTCCAGAGCACATGTGGGCAATCTTCTGTCCTCTCTTTATATCCCTACTCACCGGTTCTTTGGTCTTTGCCATGGTTGTTGGCTCCACTTCTCAGAGACATCTTCAGTTTGCCACGCCTCCCCTGGAAATCCAGAAATGACCTTTCGTTTATGAGAATGTTTCTCTTAGGCAACTTGTTCCCCCTCCCCTTGGCAGATGTTATATTAGGGAGCTGGTGTAGCCCTCTTTATCTTAACGGTTACAAATAAGAATAGAGATAGAAGACAGGACAAGAATGGTTAACAATAACAATCAGGGAATCTACTTATAGCAATTATTTGCACTTGTGTTTTTCATTCTTTTTGTTAAATTCTGTATGATGAAAAAGTAAATATTCCCTTTTGCTTTCAAATGAACTTTGTCTCATGAACTTTTTCCAGTAGGGGTAGTGAATATTCCCCACGATGAAACAAGTAGCAAGCAACCTAGCTCATCAGTCCCCATAGTAAATTTGTCACATGAAATAAGTTATCTGCTGGGAGGCTAATCTACCCTGTGCCCTAAAGGAACACTACAAAGTGGGCCCTTTGGGGAGGGGGTGTGGTATGGTCCAGCCTTGAACCTAACACCCTCCAATTCACTGGCTGCTGCTTGTACTTGCAGAATATTGGATTATACATTCATCTACTAGGTATTATTGGGGGGGGGGAATTAATGGCAGCCATATTTTAATGTTCTGAGTACCTGATAAAGATCAGCTTATTAAATGGTTAACTGCAAACCAGAAGAAATGATCATTCATTATATTTATGTATTTATTTTCTATCCAGCCTTTATTATTTTTATAAATAACTCAAGGCGGCGAACATAGCTAATACGTCTTTCTCCTTATTTATTATTTATTAGTTGTTTTTGCCCTACATACTGAATGCTACAAGACATTTTTAGAATAAACCATGCTTATTTTTCCTGATGATTTTTATCTTTTCTACCAGGAACTCGTCACAGCCTTCAGTTCTCCAGGTGAAAGGGTGTATTGGTGAATATGGTTTTAAGAGGCATTCTTGTTTCCTTTGTTCTTTACCTGGGTGAGTTTATGGCAAGAGATATTTGTGGCACAATGGAGCTGCCATACGATCTCTTATTTTCCCATCTTCAGCCTAATAATTTTCATTCCTTTTCAAAACTTTTGCAGTAATTAAAAAAAAACCTACTGGGTGATACTAAGCAGTTCATCAGCGTAAGAACTGAGATGTATTAATGATGGCCAGCATGACTTATCTAGCTAGAAGCTCTAAAGCAAAGGTGGACGACCTGTGGTCCTAAAATACAGTGACCATATGTCCTTTATTATAAAGGACAGTCCTTTATTTCAGAAAGCTGTCCTTTAGATTTATTTAATTTTTTACTTTCTTGGTTTTGCTCTTGACTTTTCCTTTAAAAAAACAATTTTGTTTTTTTATCCTTATGAACCTCTTTCAGATTTGCCCCTTTTTCAGGCTTGTCCTTTATTTTTTCCAAGAACATATGGTCAGTATGCCATAAGTCCAACATACACTCCTCAGCCTAATTTCATTCTACTCTTAAAATAATTTCAAAAGTGTTATCTGAACAATTATGTCAGAAAGAGAAAATAAAAAGGAAAAGGTGATGAGAGAGAAGAAGGTGGACCCACTCATTACTAACTGGGGCCAAAACGGGTTTGGGGTTCTCCTGGAAAAGTTCTAAACCTTTGTCCAAAAGAAGCCTGGTTATCAGTTGGTATCAACTGATATTCTGGAACAGCAGGAAACTTATATTCAAAAGTAGCCCAATTATCAGCTTTGAATGCAGAAACATAAAACACTTGCAGAAACCCAGAGTTTTCGTCCAATGGCTAATCCAGTGGTCTAGCCATCAGTCAAAACTCACCTCATCCCAGCCCCAGCTCCATCTTGCAATAAGGGGGATGATTGGTGAAAGATTTCCTGTCAGATGGTAAAGTCTGGAATCCACCATTCCTATCCTTTAACATGCTCTGTATTCCATAAATACAGATAATAATTTTTGTAGGCATTGTTCCTGTGACAGGATGGGGATGGCCCACGTGATCAGCAACTTCTATGACATCACAATTTTCTGCCAGCCCAAGAGCTGATGGGTAGCATTTTAATTTGGCTGCAGCATGCCTCTACCCCACCTATCAAGGGAGCTGACCCGGTGTGACAAGATGTTTCAGAATAGGCTTGGGCGCACTGTTGGTGTCTCCTTAGGTCAAACTCTTATTTTCTTGGGATTGCATGGCTACTGTGAAAGCCCAGAAAAGACCCAGATTCTTTGAGGAGCCAGTGACGGATATGGTGTGTAGGCTAATACCCACTCTGAACCACCTCTATGGCTTCAGATCCAAAATGCAGCAAAATCCCTAATTCTTTAATCTTTTTCACAGCCTTGCTGTGAAAAACACCTTTGAGAGGTAGGTTCTATTCTGTTGTGGTGCACTGATATCTATACTCACAAACAAGAATAGAGTTTTGACATTGCTAGCAGGTTTGCTACATCCAGTTAACCTCTGTTGATTTAAAAACTAGACATAACCATCTTCATGGTAGTTTATACAAATAATGATATGCACGTTTCTCTTCTTTCTCCCGGCGGCTGATCAATTTATTCTTCTTTTCTCCTTGACCTTGCTTCAGAACAAATGCCTTTTATAGTGGCAAAGACTTTTGCAGATTGCAGACCTTCTGAAAACTCCAGAGTAAAATAGCAGATACTTAAAATGTAAATAGATATATTAAAATGTAATGAGTAACATAAAATAAAAGGCCAATATAGTACAGTGACTCAGATTATAAAGTTTGGGCTCAGAAACACCCATAATTCAGTGCTGATGATATCTCATTTGTGCCCCATTGCTGACTTTCCTTTGTTCTTCCATTATTTTGACTCTCCAGCTCTTCCAGGGGCAATGCTTCCTATTACTGTGAGGGCTAAAAAGGTAAATGTTATTGCTGGCAAGTCTGTCACCCTTCACTGTCTAGATGGCACTGACAAGAAAAGTGCATCCACAGTGATCTGGACACATAATGCAAGACTTCTGCTAAAGGAATTTCGAGGAAGCATTTATAAAGGTAAAACTGGTTGGACCGTTCCATATATACCCAAAAAAGGGGGATATGATTCTTTGTGTTTAAGGTTTAATTCCATCCATCTCTGTTTTCTTCAAAGGTGAAAGGTGTGACAGATGCGCACTTAAGAATGAAGAGTCTTTCTCTCTAGAACTGCCAGATGCAGAGGCTGGGCAGTATGCCTGTGAAGTGGATGGAAAGCGGGAGGTTACTCATGATGTTATAGTGTGGAAAGGTGAACAATGTAATAGAGTTCATGAAGTCAGTCTATCTCCCTATCTCCCTCCCTCCCTCCCTCCTTCTTTCTCTCCCTGTTACTGAATGAATGAATGAATGAATGATCCTTGGGAGGAGAGATGGGAAGGAAAACTTACCAGTAGGCCTTCTTTCTTTCATAGTTATTGGATCTAAAAGTGGATACCTCCTGCATGGTGACACATTAGAGCTGCATCTGTCTCCTTTCAACATGGAAGATGCCCAGATTGAATGGTTTGGTCCCCACAAGGCCAAAGTAACAGGGGAAAAACTACGATGGAAACTGCAAAAGGGTAGCATACAGATAACAAACCTTACAGTTCAGGAGGACCATGGGATGTGGGAATGTCACGTCATTTCTGACAAGCTCGAAATCCCCTACAATGTCAAGGTAATAGGTAAGAGAAGTCACTAAATTTGGTTCTTAAAGCCTGGAACTTGGGTTCCCTCAAAGTCTTTCCTCATAGAAAATCCAGCATCGATAGTAACTTGCTCTGCTAATGGCTTCCAATATCACTGCATTTTGAAATGTATACAAGTCCAGCATTTTGCAGAGATAAGCTTGCTTCCACGCTACCCCTTTTTCTGGAATTTACATCCTACATTAACTAACATGTACATTACAGATAGGATAGAATGATACTGTTGTCTAATCACTGCAGTCTATTGTCTGCATTGTCCTCCTGTGTTTTATCAATCTATTTTTTGTCAAAATTTTGCAGTAAAAACTTCAGAACCTCTTTTTTCAGTGTGACCAAGCAAAATTATTGTTATGTTTCTCAGTGCCCCTTGCAGTATCCCAAAAACAATGAGGGATGTTGAACTGGGAATTTGTTGATTGTTTTACCAATTTCCCTGTATTTTACTGTTTTGATTACCTCCCCATCCCTCCCGACTGGGGAAGTAGTTGCCCAGGGTCTAGTCAGTTTCACCACTCCAGTCTAGAGGATCTTGCTAGTTCACAATCATGGCAGGCTTGGCTTTTCTCTTCTTTGGAGCTATTTCTGCCCTTATGGTTTCCCATCTGTTCTGTTATTCCACTTTATGAACTTGGGAGATACCCAAATGGAATGTGAGAAGAAGGCAGAAGAGCCAGACAAGAGTCCTGAAGTCAGATCCTCCCATTCCTTCTGCAGTATCCAGAAGGGTGGATGTTTTCCCTATTAGCTGCCGACCTGCTAAAATGGGCTGGCTGCAACCCAAGAGGAGAAAACCAATTACCTTGCTTATAGTGAGTGTCACATTCACAAAGCAGGAAAACTTGCAGCAGTAACCTGAAATAGCCACTGCACAGGCAGAGTAGGGATTAGCTCAGAGGGGAGCAAATGCTATACCAGCATTGTGTTGTGCCATCTCAAGGCTAGTACTTTAACTCAATAGAGGGGAAAAGACCATAGCCTTTTTCTACAGCGAAAAAGCAACAATTCGCACAATTCTGATCATATGTTACTTTCTATTTTGGTCGGTCATAAAATCAGGTTTTTTCAATCCATTGGATGAGTTCAGGTTTGCCTCTATCAACAGCAGCATAATCCTTTCATGTCCTTTGAACATCAACCTGCAAGAAGAAAAAAATAATCCAGAGATTCCAAGAATCCAGTTTTGGAAATGGCTTAAGAATAATACTCTTCTGAAGGAGCAGAACATGGGCAACATGAATAGCTCTTTCCCCATCAAACAAATACCCCAAGTCCGTTTTGAAGATGCTGGAGAGTACCAGTGCCATCTTGGATTTCAACACAGGAATTTGAAAAAAATCATCACCTTGATTGTTATGGAAGGTAGGAATAAGTCTTGATCATTTTGTTTCATGGTACCATGGAATTCCAAAATATTGTATTAATTATAGTTACTATTGCTTCTGTCCACCAACACAGCCATGTTTTTACATTCTCAAAGACTCAACCTTCTTGAAATTAATAATGGAAGAATTCCAGAACCCAATGTATTTATATTTCTTTATAATTATTCATTCCCTTATTAAGAACAAAATTCAAAGCATCCTGCGCAATCAAGGCACCTCCATTTAGGCTATCTTTCCTTTGCCATATAATGCACAAATACAAAGCACTTCTACAAGCCACTGTTTTTTGCTCCCAACACCTTGGAATAATTTTGAAAAGTACCCAGCATCCACTGTGCTGCCCTGCTTCCTGATCCCTCCTCTGCTTCAATAAAGAGGTGGGTGAGTGGTGCTATCCTTACCATTTTAATGTGGGACAAATTAAGGAAAGCCATTGGTGGATCCCCCTGGCTTTGTTTTCCTTCCATTGAGCATAGCCTGCTGGTGGGAAAGACAACAATCGCCCCCATTAGCAGGTGGTGGGGCAAAGTGGGCCAAGTTAGACAGGGGCTTGGTTCAGTCACCTGTCAAGTTGCCTGACTAAGAGGATGTAGGCATGGATGAGCTCTGGGTCTGAGATCTGTTAGTCGGGCTATTTCTCACTGGGTCTAGTGCTCTTTCAGAAGCACTGTGTCCAAAAATAGCCAGTCTGACAGATTACAGGCACAGAGGAAGGATGTGAGGAGAAGTAGGAGAGAGAGCTCCTGATGCTCCTACTTGGCACAATCCTATGACCCATCAGTCAGGCTATTTCTGAGCACAGGTCTAGCACCTTTTCAAAAGAGCAGTAGATCTCTGTTGAGAAGTAACCTGGTTGACAGGGAACAGGTATGGAGGAAGAGACGGGAAGAAAGCAGGAGGGAACAATCAAGAACCAGCCAGCTCTATCCTAATGTCACAAGAGGGTGGCAATGCTGGCAGCAAGTGGCTGTTGCTGGTAACACCTGGAAAGAGCAAAGTAGACTAAATGGTTCCCTCTCCACCATACACACACACTACCACTTGTCAGCAGAAGCAGTGGAAAACCTGTGTTGAACCCAATGGAGACAGAACCAGCAACTCACAGCTGGCAAAATCTGGTTCTTTCCAGGCTTAAATCAACCTACTGTGCAGCACAGGACTAATGTTCTCTCCAAAAAGCGTTAATCCTGATTTTAAATACAGGTCTAGGAAGTGCTAAACTGATGCATATAAGGTGCTATAAATGGTACACTTTCCTTTCTTATTCATTTGCACTCTCAGGTTAAAGAACTATAGAAGTTAATTTGTCTGTGCTTCATTACTAGATGCCTCAAGACTGCCCTTCTGAGGTTATATAACTTTGTATTACAGTGGTTATATTCACTGCTGACCACTAGGAGGCACTACATGACTGGTTTTGTTCTTGTTGGAACTCATCAGGCATAGGTAGCCCCCATATGGTAGGCTTTATGTGTTCAACCCTTTATAGGGATTTGAACTAGTGTATATAAGGCCTGCATTAGACCTGACAAGTGCTTCTCTTATACTGACTACTGCTTCTGTGGCCATGGAGGACAGTTCCCAGTGATCAGAGGAGAGGAGGTATGCCTGTAGTAGTCTAGTTGAGCAGTTTCCAATCCTGGTGGGGGTGGGGGAGATGAGGACACAGGGAGGTGAGGATGGTCCCTATAGCAAAACAAAAAACAAAAAACACCCCTCCACTGAAGAACTTTAAGACAAGGCAACTCACTACAGAGGTGCTCCTTTGGGTACTGATGTCCCACATTGTTTAGGGCTTTAGAGATAAACAGCAAGAAAATACAACGCTTTGGATAAAACGGTATCCCCATCCCCTCATCCCAAAGCAGAACTTTAGTTTAATGAAGAAAATGTGGCATACTCATAGTTTAATAAAGATATCATTATTGATGGAAAAACATTTTCTTTTCCATTCTCATCACTTCATAAAATAAAGTTTCATTTTATGTGGTACATTTGCAGTGGAATCCTATGCATGTTTAGTCAGAAATAAGTCCCGTTGAAGTGTCAGGGAGCTTATTTTGACATGTGATGTTTCACATTACAAGATATTGCCCTATATTGAACTGATGGATCATTTTCTTAGTAATGTGGAAGGTGGTATGCAACACAGTTTATGAAGTCATGCAACATAGTTAGCTATTATACCATTTGGTAAACTCTGACACTTTGAAAAGTATGGTGTTAGTATAATGTTTAAAAATCCATTTTCCATTCTGCCTTATAGATATTTGCAATGTTCTGTGGGACTGCAATTGTCCTAACTCTGCTATCTCTAGCATGAAGGCTAAGGACACGTGCTGATGGGCCCTAAGTAACATGCAGCATCATTGCTGTGCCTATGGTCTGATCTGGAGCTGGGGAAACTTCTAGCTGAGAAAGAAAGATAAATCCTCATCTTCATTATTAAGCTTAAGAGGGGTCTAAGTTTGGATGGGAGCAATGATACTAGGAGAAGACTTGATTTGATGGTTCAATCAATATAGTTTGCACAGGATTATGGCTGGAACATCTGAAGTATTTGCTAATTACTCTGAGCTACTTGTTTTTTGGAAGCTGGCTTCTGAAAGATGAATATGTAATTGAACAGCTACATATTTTAGTGCCAAAATATGGGGAAAACTTGGATCATCTTTCTATGCATACTGCTGATTTAAACTGTGTATATCCTTTGATGGCATAGATTCTGTCCTCTTTCCGTTCAGAGGGACCCTCTCCAGCAGCATGAACAGCCTGGCACTTCAGATCATATGATAAAATATTCTTTATGGCAAGGAACATTCTCTCCTAAATCTTGTAGAAACTGTTTCCCTAATATATTTTTTTCCTGCCTTCCCTGCAGTCTCTGCTGTTCATGATGATCTCGGATCCAAAGAAGAGAATGTCACCCTGTGTGGTCACATCAATCCTTCTGCCCCTCCACTGGCTGAATTGTGTTGGGTTAATGTAAATGAGTCTATGAGTAAACCCAAGTGTGGCTCTCTTATTTCAGAGAATAAATTCTGTCACATAGCTACAACTGCAGGGCTCTGGAGGTGTGATCTCAAAGTGAACAATGATGTGAAGATCAGTATTGACTATATTCTGGGTAGGTTCCAAGATTAGTAACACTACCATCTTGTTCCTGGCTCTGTATCTGTGCACATTCTACTCTCTTCAACTTCAGATCTTTTTTTCACAGGAAAAACCACAAACAAGTGGACTTTAGAGAGTAGATTCCCATTGATCGAAATAGCCTCAGGAGCTGGTGCAACATTTCTTCTGTTAATTCTTGCTGGTGTGTGTGTGCCTACTTGTAGACGTATTAAGCGTAAGCAGGTGAATCTATGTGTCCATAAATCGAAAGGGAGGCTGGGATTCACAACAAAAAACAATAGAAGCAGATCTGAAAGAATATGAAAATAAAAGAAACTTTCTTTCATCTTTTGGCAGCAACAAGCCAAGAAGATAGCACAAATTAAGCAACATTTGCTTGCCAAGAGGACTTGCCAATGTCAGAGGTAAGGGTCCAGTTGCCTGGCAAAGGGGAAGGACGTCATGGATATTCTTTTGAAGGCCCTTTGTCAAGCTGTCCCAGGATAAATTATCAGTTCGTCTGGATCTGCAATCCTTCTCAGTCGAGCAGATCCAAGAGACCATAGTTATTATTCTTTACTAAAAGAAATATCATATCTAATAGCTCCCTTTTCTCTTGAAATAACAAACCAGAATCAAAATGCCTCAAAATAATGAACCTATTGTGCCTTTAGCTTTCATCTCTGCCAATTAAAATTTGTCATCTGCTCATTATTCAGCTAAAATTATAGTTGTACTGGCTACCAGTTAAATCAAATAAAGCTTGCAGATCTACAGAAATTCAGAAATAAATCATGTCTAAATTGGACAGCCATGCAATTTCATCAAAGGACTCATGGGCAGTCATTCTTCAACAATTCACTTTTATACTTTTTTAAAACAGCAAGCATCCCACTGTGCAGTTTATATTGCAAAACCAAGTATATTTATCTACAGGAAATCACAAACATTCCCATGTTTTCCACTGAGCCTAAATTTTGGATAACTCTTTTTTTTACCCTACAGGGAGCTGGCTAACGATTACTACCACACCTGAAGGAGAAAAACCACATGATTGAAAAATCACTAGCCAGACCATATGCCAACCTTTTGCAATGCACAGTTAAATGAATTCAAATACTGCTGGGTTGCCTTACCTTTCTCAGGCCTATCTGATATTCATAATGCTATAATCATTGGGTATGTCTATATTTTGAAATTGTGGCGCTTGCAGAAAATATTGACCCAATAGTGTTCACCCTAGTTGCTTCTAAGCTGTCTAATAGCTGACTGTTCTATGAACCTATCTGGACTTCTGCCTTCCATTGTAACTGTAAATGAACAAAGATGTTTTTTTAAAAATTCCCGACCCAGAAATAAAACAATTATACCCTTCCCCAAAGTCTACTGGTTAATATATTGTTTTGCATTTGTCCTGCAGTTTGCAGTCCTTTCTGAGAGAATGTTCTATAAAGAATGGTGATCAGAGAAAAGCAATGGTTAAAAAAAAGTACATTAACAGCCATGATATTATTATCATGCTCAGAACCTAAGGCATTTCAAAGGAGAAATTCCTTTTCACTGTTTGAAAAATGCTGGGGTGGGGGGAAGATATGGAAAGGCTTCTGCATTCTGAAAGCTGCCACTAAGTAGAGAATTCCACTGGTGGGCTACAAAAACAACTGGAAAGCTATATCCAGACTACCTTGGCTCCTTCCATTGCCTTGTTTTGTTCCTTAAAGAAAACAAAAACCCCTTCCATCTCTTGTTATGCATCCCCACCATAGCTCTACGATGCAAATACTGAATCTAAACATAAAGAAAAATTCCTGTTGCTTGGATGTTTATTCTAATATTCTCCTAAATGCTTATAATGATTATGCAGAAAAGCAAGTAGTAAAAGGGCCTGTATCCATTCAGATGATGTTCATGAATAGTGACATTTGAAATCTCAAGGCATGAAGAGAGCCATATATATATTTTAATGTCAATAACATTCCTCAGAAACTTTGGTGTTCCCGTTTTTATTTATTGTTTGGCTGTACAAGCTTCCATTTCTCAGGCCCTCTGAGATGTCAGAGCAGCTAAATCAACAGTAACTGGACTATGATTGCAATGCTTCAGCTGAGATTAGATTAGCCCCAGTAAAATTGCCAATCACATATAATTTATAACTCATATGCCGTCCCATTGAGACAAGTACACAAATATACCAATTAAACACTTCAGAAACTACACTTTCAGCTCTACGTGTACTGCGTTTAGGGCAAATACAAGGCATCCACCTTGTAACTGCAGGAGATGTTAGAATTTTGGTGATCAATAACACTGCGGTTGAAAACTGGCGGAACTGCTATTGTGGCTTAATTCAACTTTCTTCCTAGTAACACATCACTCCTACACTTTGGAGTCTTTTTTTTTTTAATCCATCCTTTCCTGTCCATCGAATCCTTGGGGAAAGCAAAGATCAAGGGGTGCCTCTTCCCTCTCATTATCCCTTAGGGGTTTTGCCATTCTCTAGAGCAGTGTTTCTCAACCTTGGCGACCTTCCTCAGCAAGGCTGGCTGGGAAATTCTGGGACTTGAAGTCCACACATCTTGAAGTCACCATGGTTGAGAAACACTGCTCTAGACAATTCAGTTCCATAACTGAGTTTTATTAGACAACCTGGTCAAGCCAAGTTCATGATGCCTTAGTTAGATTCCTTCCACTCTACCACCCTTTCTTTGGAAAACTATTGTGAGTAATGTCCAAGTTAGCATGCACCTAACACACTCCCAGCCAATCCCTATATACACATCAGAGTAAGCACATGCACCACGCAGTTCAGTTAGTAAAAAAATATAGCTCAATGTTTATTTATTAAATATCAGCAAATACCAAAAACAGTTGACTGAAAAAATGGGGGGAAAGCAGGGAAAGAGAGAGAGAGACCTGAGCAACAGGCAAGAGATGAAAAGGCAAAGGCCTTCGTATCAACATTTATGATTTATATATTTATATTTCAAAAGGCGCAGAACTTTCCAAAGCCACTGGAAGCAATCCTGTGAATAATTAGCACAGGCAGTCCCAAAGGCAGTGGCTTTGGGTTATGCCAATTTTAAGCCTCTTTTGTACATAACGGCAGTGGAATAGAGATGGAAAGTAGGACTTTATTTATTTATTTATTTTAATAAATTTATATGGCCACCCAACTCACACACAGTGACTCCAGGAGGCTTACAGAATTAAAATCCACAATATAAAAAACCCATCAACGCCCCACCCCCACCCCCTGTGGCACCTACAAACACAATCAAATCAGCCACTTGATCGGGCTCCGTCTCAGCCTGGGATCCTCAGGCCCACTGAAAGAACCATGTCTTCAGGGCCTTTCGGAAAAGGAGCAAGGTGGGGGCCAATCCTAAAGTTTTTCCACCTTTGGTCTTGGATGGGGTTGCACTGCCCCAGATGGGCCCGGTGCACAATCTGGGGGTCCTCGTAGACAGCCGTGGCTAGGAGGGCCTTTGCACACCTTTGGGTTGTGCGCCAGCTGCATCCATTCCTAGACCGAGAGGCTTTGCTCACAGTCACTCATGCCCTCGTGTCCTCCCGTCTGGACTACTGTAATGTGCTCTACATGGGGCTGCCCTTGAAGAGCATTCGGAAGCTTCAACTGGTGCAGAATGCGGCTGCACGGATAGTAAATAGTGTTGGCTCCTCAGCACATGTAACACCACTGCTACGTGAGCTGCATTGGTTGCTGGTGTGCTTCCAGGTGCAATTCAAGGTCCTGGTTGTCACCTTTAAAGCCCTTCATGGCTTGGGGCCGGGTTACCTGAGGGACCACCTTCTCCCAGTTGTTTCTGCCCGTCCAATTCGATCTAGTAGGTTGGGCATGCTGTGGGTCCCGTCAGCCAGGGAGTGTCGGTTGGTGGGAACTAGAAGATGTGCCTTCTCTTCCGTAGTGCCTGCCCTCTGGAACATCCTCCCTCCAGAAATTAGGATGTCCCCAACCCTGTTGGCCTTTTGTAAGGCCATGAAGACCTGGCTTTGTGCCCGGGCCTGAGGCCTCAAGCATGTGGATGGTCCCATCTCTTGGCTGTATTAACATCCATGCATTGCTCACTTAGCAGCCATGTATATTTATTTTGTATTTATTTTATATTTTAACTGTTTTAATTGTAATTGTTTTATTTGTTTTATAGTTTTATTGTTGTAAGCCACGCAGAGTCACTCATTGAGATGGGCAGCTATAGAAATCAAATAAATTAAAAAAAAAATCATCTAATCTCTGGGGGAATGATATTCCACAGAGAGGGAGCCACCATGGAGAAGGCCCTTTCTTGTGGTCCCACTAGATGAACTTGCCTCAAAGAAGGGACCCATAACATACCCTGCCTTCCTGCTCTGGTGGGCTGGGTAGATATAACTGGGGAAAGGCGGTCCTTCAAATAACCAGGCCCCAGGCCATACTAGATGATCCCTCCTTTATTCTGCATCAGAAAGGAAATAATTTGGTGGATGAGGATGATTTATCCAATGTGTTTTCACTCCCCAAATCCTTAGGAACGTTGTCATGCTGACCCAAAATTGCCATCCCCACAGCCACCCTTGAAACAGTGAGAAGTCCATGTTCTCCCTCCTGCTGATCCATCAGCACAAGCATCTGCCTTCATCCTGACCCCATCCAAGGTCTCTTTAGTTAGGCAGGCGCCTTTGCAAACAAAGTTAGCCAAGATGTTGCAAATGGACCCTGCAACCACAGCACCATTCCTCCCCTTGATATTAAAATAACGAAGCAGTGATAACATGAAACCACAGCAGCTTCACTTCTGTGGGGAGGAGGTGAGAGACCAGGAGCCCTAAAATGTTGTGAGGCAAGAAAGCCTGCCAATATGGGAAAAGGGCCAGGAATGTAAATCCTCTATAGGTTTAACATACTTTAAAAAAAGAAAAAGACTCCCCCGACAAAGGAATAATTCAGAAAAATCTGGCCCTGCCTCAGAGTGTGTGTGTGTGTACGTGCACACGCATGAGAGAGAGAGAGAGATTATTATACCTTTGTATCCCCAAGGGCCTTAATACAGTCAAGGCAGAAATGGTAACTAGTTTGGGACTTGCAGGCAGATGCGATCCCAAACCTGGTTGTGTTCTGGTACAGGCATGAGGCCGCACACCTGAGGCAGTTGCCTCAAGTGACACCATTTTAAATTTTTATTTATTGATGAAATGTATCAAGCTGCTTCAATCTTTAAAAGACCTTAAATGATGCACAAAAGGCAACAGCAACGAGCCAATGCAATAACATCCCTTGACTACCATAATCTATAATTATCATATTATATTAGATCATGATAAATACTTCTAGTACTGATAACTTGTTGAGGTTTTCCTACTAATAGATTAAGACTGCTATTGTATCAAAGCATTTTGGCCAGGTGAAGGGGTTGCATTTGATTGTCTCCTCTCACGTGCTTCATGCAAAATAGCCTGGGGGGAGGACCTGCCCGGACTTGTTCTTCACTTCTTCTTTTTCTCTCTGCTGGAAATGTAGCTCAGCAAGGCTTGCTCCAAAAAGGGAGCTAGGTCCTTTAAATGTTTTGCTTTTGTTTTTGTTTTCTGTAAATAAATTATTTTTATAGAAATGCTTGGTGTGTGACTTTTTTGACCTCTCCTGGGCTAAAGGCTTTCCCAGCATTCTGCAACAGGTTATGTGCCCAGTAAACAACGCAGTAAAACCCAGAGAGAAAAGAGAGATCAACTCCACACTTCATGCACAATTTAAAGGCAGGTAGCAAAGACCTGTGAAGATTTTCTTTGGAGCCACCTGGAGATTTTCCAGCAACTGCCGGTCTGCAGGACAAAGAAGCTAGCTGAGGTGACTTGCAAAAGAAGGAAGAAGCCATGGCTACCTCCCAGCCCTCAGCAATGCCTCTGGAGCGCCTATCAGAGACCAACTATTTGAATTGGGCCCTGAAGATGGAAATGTATCTTCGCAGAGAGGATCTTTGGCTGCAAATTGGTGAGCAAACCCCCCAAAATCCCAGTGCTGAATGGCTGAGACAGGATGAGCGGGCTAGAGCCACCATTATCTTGGGAGTTGAGGACAATCAGCTAGTCCACGTGCGAGGCATGCAGTCTGCAAAGCAACTTTGGGACGCTTTGAGAGACTTATATGTAAAGGCAACAGCAGGGAGTAAAGTTACTCTGACAAAAAAGCTGTACAGAGCCTACCTTGCAGAAGGAGATAGCCTTCCTGAGCACCTGCATTTTATTCAGCAGCTGTATGTTGAGTTGCAGGAGAGAGGAATGGAATTTACACCTCTCACAAAATCCTATATCCTCCTGTCCTCACTAAATGAAACGTGGGACACGCTGATTTGTACCCTGGAGGCTATGCCTGAAGCAGACCTCACCCCATCGTATGTTACACAGCGCTTACTCGCTGAATGGGAGAAGAGAGAGGAAAGATCCCCCCCCCATCTCTTCTGGAAAGCTGCAAGACCAGAAAATGAGGGAAAAGAAGGGAAAGGAACCTGAGGCCACAGCGCTAGCCAGCCAGCGATGCTTCACTTGTGGTTCAGCTGGACATTTGCAAAGAGACTGTGCCATGAGACCCAAGAGTAGAAAGACAGAGCAGAAGAACACAAGGGCAACACAGAAGAAGGCTCTTCAGACAACCCAAATTGCACAGGTTGCTGAGAAGGGTAATTCTGATGTATGGGTGTTAGATTCTGGGGCCAGTTGTCATTTATGTAATTGTAAAAGCTCTTTTGTGTCACTGTCTAAAACTGAAAGACAAAGTGTATCTTTGGCTGATGGGTCTGTGACCAAAATTATGGGACAAGGTGACTTGTATTTATCCTGCTTAGGAGAAACTGTAAAAGGTGTGTTGTATGTGCCAAATTTACAATCAAACCTTTTATCTGTGGCACAATTGGCTGCAACAGGGTATATCATAACATTTAAGAAAAATGGTTGTGAGATACGTAAAAATGGGAAATTGTGTGCTACTGGTATGTTAAAAGACTCCTTGTACATTGTGCAAAATGCAAGGAAGCCAAGCTGCAAGGCTGCAGTTGGCAACACACCATATCATGACCAATGTGTACACCTGATGCACAGGAGACTTGGTCATGCTAATTACAAGTATATAGCACAAATGCCACAGCTGTGTGCTGACCTAAAGATAAAACCCTGTGATAAATACTTAGATTGTGTAGTTTGCAAAGAATGCAAAACACTGAAAGATCCTGTGAGTAAGCACAGTGACAGAGTTACAACTAGACCTTTGGAAATTGTACACTCTGACATTATTGGTCCTTTTGCTCCAAGTCTTGGACAAGCAAGGTATGCAATGACCATCATTGATGATTTCTCAAGATACACATTTATCTACATCTTAAAACATAAAGGTGAGGCATTTGAGAAATTTAAAAGTTTTGTGACATGGGCAAATGGAAAATTCCCTAGGCCTGTATCTGCACTCCAATGTGATAGAGGAGGAGAATACCTTTCTCACAAATTCAGAAGGTTCCTAGTGGAAAAGGGGATAGAACAAATTCTTTCTAACCCTTACACCCCTCAGCAAAATGGTGTTGCTGAAAGAAAGGGCAGAACCTTGCAAAATGCGATGGAATGCATGTTAAAAGATTCACGATTATGTTTTAAGTTCTGGGGAGAAGCTTTATCGACTGCTTGTTATGTTCAGAACAGGTTGTATAACTCTATGATTCAGGACACTCCATTCCATTTGTTTTATGGTGTGAAACCAAAGGTAAGCCATCTTAGAGTGTTTAGTAGCACTGCATGGGTTCACATTCCAAAACAGCAGAGAAGGAAAGGAGGCCCCACAACAAAGAAAGCCATCTTTGTTGGCTATGAACAAAGCCAGAGGAGCTACAGGTTCATAATGGGAGAGAAATTAATAATTAGCAAAAGCGCTTCTTTTGCTGAACAAAACTGGGGGAGATTAAATTCTAGCTCTCCAGTTGAACTGACCACCACAAGAGAACAGCAAGGACTTGCTGATGGTGATCTTTTGCCTGATGAGGACATTAAACCAGAAAAGCAAACTGAAGATCTGTCTGATGAGATAGATGCTTCTCAGGAAAGTGATAGGAGTCAAAATTTAAGCCCTGTATTACCTCGCAGATCTCAGAGGAGTAATAAAGGCGTTCCTCCATCACGTTTTCAGGCTGAAACAGTAAAGGCTTTTCACATATTCACAGAACCTGAGTCTTTAGAACAAGTGAATGCTTTACCACCTGAGATTGCACAAAGTTGGCATTCTGCCATGCAACAGGAATTAGCATCCTTGAAAGAAAATAAAACATGGAAACTGGTAAATCTACCTCCCAATGAACGCTGTCTGGGTTGTAGGTGGGTTTTCAAACTGAAAAGGGATGCTGATGGCAAAATCCAAAAATATAAAGCAAGGTTGGTTGCAAAAGGGTTCACTCAAAGGAAAGATTTAGACTTTGACAAGACTTTTGCACCAGTTACTAAAGGTGAATCAATTAGATTACTGTTAAAAGTTGCTGCACTCAAGGGAATGTCAGTTAACCACTATGACATTCAAACTGCATTTCTCTATGGTGATTTAGACCACAGATTATACATGCAGCAACCCCCTGGCTATGAAAAAGGGGAGAATCTAGTCTGTGAACTGCAGAAGTCAATCTATGGGTTAAAACAAGCTGCTAGATCCTGGAACCAAAAAGTAGATGAAAAACTGCAGAATTTTGGTTTTGAAAAAGGAAAAGCAGATCCCTGTGTATATATGAAGAAGGACAAACAAGGCTGTATGTATCTGTGCATTTATGTTGATGATTTGCTACTGTTCACATCAACAGAAAAACAAAGGCTTGATTTTGAAGCCTGCATGAAAAGCCATTTCATATTAAAAAGCCTTGGAGTTGTGACCAATTACCTAGGTTTGGAAAAACACAGGAAGAAGAATGGTAGCTTTCTGTTAAACCAAAGGGGAGATAATGGTAATGTGAATGGAAAGACATATAAAGTCAGAGAAGATTGGTTTGCATCTTAATCTGTAGTGTAAAAAGGGGAGTGTTGAGGTTTTCCTACTAATAGATTAAGACTGCTATTGTATCAAAGCATTTTGGCCAGGTGAAGGGGTTGCATTTGATTGTCTCCTCTCACGTGCTTCATGCAAAATAGCCTGGGGGGAGGACCTGCCCGGACTTGTTCTTCACTTCTTCTTTTTCTCTCTGCTGGAAATGTAGCTCAGCAAGGCTTGCTCCAAAAAGGGAGCTAGGTCCTTTAAATGTTTTGCTTTTGTTTTTGTTTTCTGTAAATAAATTATTTTTATAGAAATGCTTGGTGTGTGACTTTTTTGACCTCTCCTGGGCTAAAGGCTTTCCCAGCATTCTGCAACATAACTCCCCCCACCTAAGCCCCCAAGGACTTCCAGAACATCCAGGTCTTCACAAGCTTCTGGAAAGCCATGAGAGTGGGGGCCACCCTGGCCTGCAGTGGGAGGGAAGAAGAGGGAAGCTCCCACCCATAATGCCTGCTATCAGCCCCCCACCCCTCTGCAGTTGCGGTAGCCATTCTGATCACCTCCTTATCTTAGAGGCTCAATAAAAAAACAGCTTCTGTTCCACAGAGTGTAGAGACAGGACAAGGGAACAGCAGGCACCTGCCACTTCCATTTTCCTTTGAAGGCTAGCCAAAGGCCTATCCCTGCATGGGAAGAGAAGCCATTCTCTTGTATTTCCACAGGCTTCAGAGTTGAGTCTTTGCCAAGTGGTGTCATGTTCAGCTGGGAAACAGATATGTTGCTCTCCCTTTCTGGAGGGTTATATTTCAGACCTGTCTTTCCCAACAGCCCCAGCTATTACATTTTATTACACGAACTATTTAAATAACCAGTTTCCATGAACTAGATGAAACCAGATGCAGGTGAGACAGCATCAGTGTCAACCATAAGATGGCAGCACAGAGATACAGAAAACTGGTCATCTGGCTTTTTATAGTCCAGATCTGGTACCTTGTACTGATGCAATCTGCTGGTGCTGCTCTATCCTGGATAGAGGGCCCAAAATCACCATTACTTTTGGGCCTCCCATGAGTAGTTTATGTATTTGAGTCCAAGGCACCAGAACAGGTCTCCTTAGTTGAATATAGGCATAAATACTTTAACTGTACAGATGTTGAGATGGAGAGGGAGGGCAGGTCCCACTGACAAGTCCTTGAGGCCCAGGGAGTTTTACATACATATCTATGGTCCTTGGTCTCCCAGAAGGTCAGCAACAACCTTGGTCACCAAAAGATTGTATGTAGAAGAATATAAAGATGGCCTTGAAGAAAATATTCAGCAGCCATTACTAAAACATCAGCTTAGCCAGAAAAGACTGGAGGGGGTGAGGAAGAAACTCAAGGTTGGCCCACCTTGATTCTCTTGGGATTAAGAGGGAGGAAAAGAGAAACTCTGTCAGGCTTCCAAGTTTTTGATATTATCACCTATATCAATAGAGTTCTAAGTATTTCTTGTGGCCTTTGTTTCCTGACCTGGTCTCTTTCAAAAGGTTGACATTTTCCATCCTTTTTCTTTTCTAATTTCTTTCTTTCTTTTCTTTTTTCTTAAACTAACGATTCAGGTCCATATCAGCCCCAACTCTCAAACTAAAAGGAATATGCTAGAAGTCCTTTGTTTCTTTCTTATTTATTTAATCTGAACTTCCCTGACCTTTGCAAGCATCTCCCCTCTTTCATTTTCAAGCTATAAAACAAAATAAGCAAGCCAAGAAGCAAAAGAATACAAACTTAGCCATAAGATGTTATAGGGATCATCCTCACCTCACCTAACATACATGAACATGGCTTTTTTTATGACATGTCCTCATGAAGTTGCATTCATCTCATTCCCAGCCCATACCTGACTCTGCTTAAAGTTGCCTTTGGTTGTTCAGCTAAAACAACCCAATCTTCTTCCAATCAATTTTTGTTATGAACACAGCCTGCTTCATCAAAGATGTGGTTGTTGACCCAGTCATGGATGGGGATCTGCTTAGTTCCTATTGGCCACTTTAGGATTCTGCAGGTATACTGCTTCTTCTCTGACTACTGGGAATCACCCTCTCTGACCATTTTGACTTTGGTCAGTGTTTCTCAACCTTGGCAACTTCAAACTGTGTGGACTTCAACTCCCAGAATTCCCCAGCCAGCATGAGGTCAAGGCAGCTTATGTGTGTCTCCCCAATTTTATCCTCATAAGAAAACTGAGGTAGGTTGAGTTAAAAGTGCCTGGCCTAATGCCTTCTAATGAACTCTAAGGCCAAGTACAGTGTAGTGATTAAGGTATTAGAGTAGGACTGGACAGACTCAATTCAAGTACAGTACAGTTTCAACAATGGAGGGGAGTAAAATTTGAGCTCAGGCAGAGGAGATGGATTGATGGACTGAAGGGGATGGAAGGAAAAAGCAGAGAAGAGCAGAAGGATAATGAGGAGGCAGCAGACAGCCAGGAGAGAGTGAGGAAGGATGCTGGAGGACATGAAAAAGGGAGAAAGAAAGTGGGAGGGAATGCTGGGAAGGCTGTTTCATCTTCAACTTCTTTAAAAAACAAATGAGCAATCCTGCACAAGAATCTTTTAGATTCCCAAAGAGATAGGATATTTGTTCAAAGTCTAAAAATTGGGTTTGCCTGGGAGGTACCAGGTGTATAGTTTGCCTAATTTAGTTAAAATGTTAACATCCAGAGACGGAAGGTAATTTGTTGAAGACCCTTTCTTGGAGATAATTCCAACATCTTGGCCTCTGGAGGAAGATTCCTGAGGAACATCTGCAGGGGGTCAGGCGCACCCCGGACAACAGCTGGCACCATTGGGAACTCCTCCCACTGTGCCATGGCCTAGTCAAAAACAGCATCTGCAGCAGCAATCCACACCCCTGACAACCGCTCTGCGCCAAAGATCAGTGTAGTTCAGCACAGCAATCTGTCTGTTGGCTGCGTATCAACTAATCACAGCAGGGAAAACGTAACGGCAATGTCAGTCCTTTTTTATGATTGGATACATAAACCCTCCAGTACATTTAGCTTTATATCAATCAGTAGTTTATGTTTTCAAAGAGGGGCTTGCACATTAGTTATCCTTATTGCAGTAGTCTCTGTATGATGGTATTTCTTAATTGTGTCTTTTTACTGTATTTTTTTCTATGCTCTAACTCCCCAATTTCTTAAATCTGTCTTCCCATAAAAAAAATAAGCCACTTGTACCATCACCCTGACCCAAACCGGATAATTAAAATCACATTGCTATGGATGCATTTCACTTATATAATGGCATTAGGGTGCTCATTTGAGACATTCAATCCCTTCGGAATAATTCTGAACGCACAACCAGCATTAAAGCCAATTCAGAACTATCAACATACATTTATTCACTTGGGATTATTGTCTCAAAGGGCATTAATCTGCAGATATCAACACAGATTTTAATCTGTCATGTTGTAGATTAGGTGGAACTCTCCGTAACCTCTTTTGGATTTTACTAACTTGAGTATTTAGATGTACATTTTTCCTCCCCTCTACACATCCTTCCTTCTTACCATTCCCCTTTCCCCATAGTAAATAAATGTGATAATAAATAATTTTTCTTCCAATGTCTGGCTTCAGTATAGCTATTTTTATTCTCTAGGGCCAGTGATTCTCAGGGAAAAAACACCAAATCCCCCTGTGCCCAATTTCTACTCTCTCAAAACTTCCCAAAAACAGCCCTGTCTCATTTCCCAAATCTTTTCACACTTCTCTATCCCGTCTGCTTCTGTATCAGAGATTCTGTGCCAGCATGTGGGTTATGGAGTGGAAAATAATGATAAGAGAAAGTCTTAAAGTAGAAAGAAGCAAGAATACAATGTCTTCCTTTTGTGATTGAAGATGGAATTATTCTAAAGTATCTCTTTAAGTAACCAGCAGTTTATGGAATCACTTTACTAATATAACCTAGTTAGAATCAGAAATATTATTTATTAATTTTAAAATATTTCTGTATCCCCTTTCTAAGGAGAACCAAGGCAGTGTACCAAATGCAGCTCACATACTCAATTGTGACATTCCCACGTTCATTTCAATCTCTCTGTCCAACCCCAGGGATTGGAGCATGAAATATGCTCATTCCTAGAACTTCATCTTTCATGTTTCTTCAGTCCTACCACCTCTTGGCTTACTTGGGCCAGGTTACTTGTCTTATTGTACTTATTTTACCAATATCCTTCTCATTTTCTATAGTGTACCTGTACAACTTTTCCTCCTTGTTAATTACATTTAAAATATCATTTCTCAAATGGTATGTGGATATCATATGCATGTAACCACCATACAAGTATATATTGGCCACCCAAATGATGAGATCCTTATCAATCTGCACATGATTACAAACTCAAGGAAACTGTGGGGGACTGTGAAGAAAATTCTTCCCATTACTTTGTAGAGCACTATAGAAGCACCAAGTAGAAAATCATCCCTCTATTATCATTCACTGGTACCCCAAATGCCTATTATGCACAATTCACACTTCTACTTTCCTCTGATCTCACTGTATTTGTGTGATTCTACAATCTTTCCCATGATTTCCTGTTCAATTAAAACCTAACTTGGACCACTCATTGCACCAACCATTTGTACTTCTATAGTCTTCTGAGACTGGAGCTCAGCCAGGCTTTTATTCACAAATCTCATCCATAAAAATGCAATTCTCAATTTCACTCTCACATGAAATAAAAAGAATAAAAAAAGCAATATAAGGAAATGTAAGATTAACCTGTTCTTATTAATAGAACAAAGAAGGTCTTTTCATGATGGTCCAGCATTTTAGGGAAGGACACAAGAAGCAGATGGGAAACCTCCATTCCCAACAAATACCAGAATTTAACGCTGAGTAATCCTGGTGAGGTGTAATGATTGCCTTATCCCAACGAAGTCAGTCTCACTAGAGTTTAGTGATTAAAACTGATTTATTGAAAGGATAGTATGCAAATACAAAGAAAGCTGAGAATAAGCAAAAGCGCGCCAAATACAAACTAAAAACCCTCGCCTCCAAGCCGATCCCGCCCTCACCCCACCATCGCAACCACCCCCTCCCGGGCCTGGCAAGCGTCACACATCTGCCTGGGAAAGTAACCTTGAATACATGTCCTAACCCAAACACACATTCCTTCAGGGCAGCAGAAAGATAACAGCCTGGCAGAGCTGAAATTCCCCACCCTGCAGGTGATCGACACGGATTAGAAACATGACATGTGAAACGTTACGATGTACGCAAACCATTGGAACGATAAACATGACGTATCGCCCCCCTTCAATAAAGGAAATGACCTTACGGAGCAGGCTTAGCGGGATAAGCAGCGTGGAAATGGGTAACTAGAATCGGGGAGTGAACATCGTGGGCAGCAACCCACTCAGGATGGGGGAAATGTTTCCAGCGAACCAGGTATTGTAAGACAGAACGACATCGTCGGGAATCCAGGATTTCTCGGACTTCAAAGTGTTGTTGACCATCAATCATGATAGGTGCAGGGGGTGGAGGCTGTGGATGCCAGCGGGCTGATTCGTGGAAAGACTTAAGCAGGCTGCAATGAAAGACAGGGTGTAAGCGTTTAAGATTTGCAGGCAAATCTAATTTAAAAGTAACAGGGTTAATTCGAGCAACGATAGGAAAAGGGCCAATAAACTTAGGTGCCAACTTTTTTGAAGGTTGTGTAGACTTGATGAACTTGGTGGAAAGATACACCTTATCACCCACTTGGAAAGGTGGTGAGGTGGATCGTTTGGAATCTGCATGTCGTTTGTAAGTGGCTTGAGCATCAGCAAGCGCCTGTTGTATTGTTGGCCAGGCAGCTGCCAGACGTGTAGCCCAATCAGCAGGTGAAGACGGGGGGGAGGCTGGCTGAGGCAGTTCTGGGATCGGAACAAAGTCACGGCCGAAAACGGTATGGAATGGTACCTGGCCAGTGCTTTGATGAACAGCATTGTTGTAGGCAACCTCTGCAAATGGTAGAAGGTCGACCCAATCATCTTGCTGATAATTGACAAAAGCCCGCAGATATTGTTCAAGGGTAGAATTGATCGCCTCCGTATTTCCGTCCGGATGCGACGCAGTTGACAATGCTTGGTTAGTACCCAGTAATTTCATAAATTTCCGCCAAAACTTTGACGTGAATTGTGTTCCTCTGTCCGTCACCAAGCGGGTGGGGCATCCATGAATTTTGTACACGTGTACAATGAAAAGGCGGGCCAGCTGTTGTGCAGATGGGATGGAGGTACATGGGATGAAATGGGCTTGTTTAGAGAAAAAACTTTCACCACCCAAATGACAGTTTTTCTTTGGCTAGGAGGTAGATCAACAATGAAGTCCATAGAGATCTCCTCCCAAGGGCAGGAAGGATTAGCCACTGGTTGTAACAAGCCCTGGGGCTTTCCCACTTTCCGTTTGGAAGCAGCACATACCGGGCAGGAATTTACGTATTCTTTGATGTCGCACCGGAGCGTTGGCCACCAGAATTGGCATCTAACCAGATGAAGGGTCTTCCCGAACCCAAAATGCCCAGCCATCCTGTTATCATGGGATCGTGACAGAATGGTTTTGCGTAACGTCTCAGGTACATAGAGGCGATCATGCTTCCATGCAAAATCTTGTTTAAAAGTAACCTCGTTGAGGTTTGCTTGCAACCAAGTGTCAGTTTTTAAGTCGGAAAGAAACTGTTGTTGCAAGTTTGAGGGAACAGGCAGGCGAGGTGAAACTGAAGCGTCTGTGTGCTGCGTTCGGGTTTGGCTGCGAGTCACAGCTGCTAGACTCATTTGGGGCTCAGTCCAGAGAGTTCCCACTAGATCTGGCACTGTACTAGCATCCTGAGGCTGGTGCGAAAGCACATCAGCCAGGAAGTTGGTTTTCTCAGGTATAAATTTCAGTTTAAAGTCAAAACGACTAAAGAATTGAGCCCACCTAATTTGTTTTGGGCTCAGTTTACGAGAGGCAGTCAGTGCCTCCAGGTTTTTATGATCAGTCCAGACTTCGAATGGGTGGGTAGCCCCCTCCAATAAGTGACGCCAGCTTTCCAAAGCAGCTTTGACAGCAAAAGCCTCTTTCTCCCAAACATGCCATCTCCTTTCTGTCTCTGAAAATTTACGGGAGAGGTAAGCACATGGCTTTAACTGTCCGAGGTTGTCCCTTTGCATTAACAGAGCTCCAATTGAGAAATCAGAAGCGTCCACCTGTACCACAAATGGTTTGTCAGGATCAGGATGCTGTAGAATGGGTTCGGACATAAACAGCTGTTTAAGGGTCTGAAAAGCCCTCTGGCATGTGGGTGTCCACTTTAGCAGCGCTCCCGGATTTTTCACCCTCCGTGTGTCCCCCAAACCTTTAGTTTTGAGCAACTCAGTGAGGGGTAGCGCAATTTCTGCGAACCCCTGGATGAAGGACCGATAAAAATTCGCGAATCCAAGGAGACTTTGAAGCTGCTTACGCATGCGTGGTGGCTCCCATGCCAAAATGGCTTCAATTTTAGCGGGATCCATTTCAATTCCTTTATCGGAAATCCTATAGCCCAGATAATCAATTTGCGACTTGTGAAATGCACATTTTGACAGTTTAGCATACAATTCTGCCTTTCTCAGTTTGCTCAGGACCTGTTTGACTAGATCTACATGTTCCTCCATCGTTTCAGTATATATTAAAACATCATCTAAATACACCAATACCCCTTTAAATAGGTGGTCATGCAAGACCTCATTGATAAGTTGCATAAACACTCCTGGTGCCCCCGCCAATCCAAATGGCAACACTTTGTATTGAAAAGCACCCAAAGGACAATTAAACGCAGTTTTCCATTCATCCCCCTCCCATATGCGAATACAGAAATATGCCTCCCTCAAGTCCAACTTAGAGAATATTTTCCCCTTTGCCAGATGTGTTAGCATGTCCTTTATCAGGGGCAAAGGATATTTATTTAATATCGATACTGCATTGAGCCCACGGAAATCTGTACACAGTCTCAAAGTGCCATTTCTTTGGTCGAAACAGTACAGGTGTGCCTACTGGAGAGCTGGCAGGTTCAATGAAACCCCTAGCTAGATTTTTGTCAATGAACTCTCGTAGTGCTGCCAGCTCCTTCTGGGTCATAGAATAAATTTTCGGACTAGGCAATTTCACATTAGGCACAAATTCTATTGCACAGTCAGTTTTTCGATGAGGCGGTAGCCGATCCGCCTCTTTTTCACCAAACACATCTGCAAAGTCCTGGTATTGCTCCGGCAGCCCTTCTAGTGGCTGGAGGACTTGCAGAGAAGTGGTTGCTGCCCGTCCCACCTCGTTGTCATCTAGCTGGTCTTTCGCAGGGGCTTTATAAAATCCATCTGCGAACGTCACCGTTCGATGCACCCAGTTTATGGAGGGATTTTGCCGTACAAACCAGGGCATCCCCAAGATGACCAAAGGTCCCCCTACTGGTGCCACAATAAATGGTAATTTTTCCCAATGGCTGCCCATTTGCAAGGCAACCATCCCGGTAGAGTGGGTGACTGGTCTCCCCCCTGCCATGGTCCCGTCCAACTGGGTAAAGATCATTGGCCGCTTTAAAGGGAACGTAGGTAACCCCAACACGGTAACCACGTCGGGGTGCATCAAGGACCGTGAGCACCCCGAATCAACCATGGCCCACAGTTCTATGGTTCGGGTGCTGGACCCCAACTTCACTCTAACGGTCAGGGTAGGGAAATCCCCACTCACCGAAACATGGTCGCGCCCATCTTCTGCTTCTTCCACCTGCCCCACGGCGCCCTTTAAAGCAGGTGGCTGGCGTTTCCCGCTGGCTCATCGGTTTCCTGTTCCCTCTCTTCTCCAAAGAAAGGGATGCCCTCCGGTTCCGCCTCCGCCAGGGCGGCTTTCAACTTCCTTGGTAGGGATGGCAATTTCTCAGCCAGTTTAGCTGGGCGATCCTCGGCTTGTCTTTTTGGGCACACCGCCGCCCGGTGCCCTTCCTTCCCGCAGCGCAGACATTGCCCCTTTGCAAAGCGATGCTCCCTCTCCTCTTCCCATGCACGGTGGCTGGGCTGTCCCGAAGAGATTGGAGCGCGGGCACTTTTGATGGTTTTGCCTTGCTTCACTGCCTTACGATGTGCGAAGGTTTCCAGGGCGTTTTCGGCACTGCCCGCTAGTTGAATCCACCCATACAAAGTCTTTGGGTCATCACGCCCCAGAGCCCACCGAAGGACCTCAGTTTCCAGTCCATCTTTAAACATCTCTACTAAGGTGGACTGGGACCAATCCTCCACTTTTCCGGCCAGTGCTTTGAATTCTAACGCGTAGTCTGCCACTGACAGCGATCCTTGGGCCAGGTTCTTTAGCTCCCGTTTTGCCCTTTCTTGTGCCAGAGGGTCCTCGAAGTGTTGCTTAAGTGCCCACAGGAACTCCTCAATGTCCTCTAGCTCTGGGGCCTCTGCTTGACACAGCTGGACGTACCAATCCGCCGCCCTCCCCTTCAGCCTATTTGCAATGGCATTGATTTTCCCCCTCTCGGAACGGAAACTCTGCTCCCAATCCTCCATGTAGCTATTAGCATTGGTAATGAAGGACAGCTTTGTAGGGTCGCCGTCAAACTTCACAGGAAAGGGGGGGGTGTCTCGCCGCCTCCAGCCGTTTGGCTTTTTCAGTCACGTCTAGGGTCCTCCTCCCTGTCGCTGGCTGTCGGAACCAAGTCCGACCTCTTCTCCGCGGAGATGGGGGTGGTGACTCCCGGTTAGCGCTCTGATCCCTAGCGCCCTTTTGTCTCCCCTCAGCCGACCCCGACTTCCCCCGGCTTTCCCTTAGCATCACCGCCAAAGACTCCAACTTCTCCTCCAAAGCCTTCATGCGCGCGGGGGTGACCGATTCTTCGGCCGCACCAGTTACCACTACCACTGTAGGTGACAACAGAGGTCCTGGTTTCCGGACCTTTTGGGCATCCCCTACAGCGGAGTCCTCGTCCTCGTCCCCCGTTCTATATTCGGCCCCTGACGTGCCCGTCGTTTCCGATGTTACCAACTGCTCACTGGGTAGTAGCCCCAGCTGTTCCCGGCGGGCCGCCCTCTCCGCGCGGGCACTCTAGGCCACCCGCACCGTGGTGTCCGGTTCCTCTTCAATCCATTTGGCTTCCCATAGTAAGGACATCGCTAGCGCTCCCCGTCACAGGTAACCTGGCTAGGGGCTAGCGGGGTAAGTTTCTTTGATTGATTCTCAGCTTTATGTAATAATTGCCTTATCCCAACGAAGTCAGTCTCACTAGAGTTTAGTGATTAAAACTGATTTATTGAAAGGATAGTATGCAAATACGAAGAAAGCTGAGAATAAGCAAAAGCACGCCAAATACAAACTAAAAACCCTCGCCTCCAAGCCGATCCCGCCCCACCCCACCATCGCAACCACCCCCTCCCGGGCCTGGCAAGGGTCACACATCTGCCTGGGAAAGTAACCTTGAATACATGTCCTAACCCAAACACACATTCCTTCAGGGCAGCAGAAAGATAACAGCCTGGCAGAGCTGAAATTCCCCACCCCGCAGGTGATCGACACGGATTAGAAACATGACATGTGAAACGTTACGATGTATGCAAACCATTGGAACGATAAACATGACATAAGAAATTACAGAGAAGTTTAGGAATACTAACAGGATCTTGCTGGGCTGGAAGTTCCATTAGAATTCATCACAGATAAAAACAGATGCGCACCTGATTATTAGGATAGATGGTGAAACTTTCCACTGCGGATCTGAGTCAAGATATCATGGATCTTGCAACGGCATGGCAAGCAGGGAATTGACTAGAACCAGAGAACAGATCTGATCCATTCCTCTAGTTGAACAGGGACAGATTTAAGCTTGCTATGGTCACCTTAAAGCTTTTCAGAAGCCTTGCTCAATACTGTCTTATCTGAATGTCCTTTTTGTTTGAAATAATAAGCTTGTTATCTAGGTTTCTAGAAAAGCGTATTCCAATATTTTACTGCTAGCTCAAGCTATAAACAAGTTTACTTTAGTATTATTATCAAATTTCACTCATATATAATTAACATCATGTCTCAGTATCTTACAGACTTCGGCTGCCCCTGCCCCTGCCCCCACCACCCCCAAACCCCAAGCAGGTTCAGGCCTGGTAATATTCAAATGAGAGACCATCAGAGAATGTGCTACAGGCTCAGCTGGGAGGCTGAAAAAAAATATCCTGGAAGAGAGAGATTGCAAAGCAGTTCAGCCAAATAAACATGGATGCATCCATGAAGTCACCACAATTTGAGCTCAACTTGAGGGCATCTCAAGATCAATGTGGGATTTTCGTGTAAAGGCATTCTGAGCAAATAAGCAAGTGGCTGGGGGGAGCAGTATTTCATTTTGAAACCCTTTTGGAAACATATTTCCTAAATTAAATTTTAGAAAGTAAAATAAAATACAGATATTAGCAGGACATTCATGAGCACAGATAAAAATGTTCATGGATGCTACCAAGGGTATGGCTTAGTTAACCCCTAATCCCACAGTGAACTTAAGTCTCTTTCCTTTTGGGATGAAGAAACCTCCAGCCCACAGGCTTAATTCAGCCTAAGAGGCCAGTCCATTAGGACCTCAAGCATACATTCATTTGATTTTATTTTTCTCAGTTTCTTGGGTTTAAAGCAAGTAATGAGAAAACAGCTCATGACATGCATTTGCCATTTAAATTCAGCAAGAAATCTTGAAGCATAATTAGAATATTATTATTCATTTTAATTGCACCTTTTTTGTGAATTGTACTTTGCAGTGCTGCCCTCTTACAAACTCAGATTAATCTTGTAAAATGAGTCATTAAAAACTTATTCAGTGAGGAATGAACTGAGACTGAGAAAGGTTTGCTTAGGGCCAAGCAGCAAGATCAACAAGGATATAAGCTTAGATGTCCCTGATGAATGGATCCACTGTGCAAAGTGGTGGGGATACAAACACACATTTGTTGTAACATTTATTCCAGGAATTGTTTGCAGTCAGTGAAAATGCATTTTAGTTTCAGGTGTTGAGATTGTCTGGTTGTCAGCAAAAGAGACATCTGCCCATCTCACTCCTTCTTTTATACTTGTTTCCCCAGTGACTCATAAGTATGGCTATTTAAGGCTATTTGCTCCTCTTGTTTGCAGTAATGAGTTGTGAACAGGGGAAGTGACTTCCTTTTCAAGCTAACTCATTTCACTAACACTTACTCATACAAAATGCTTTTCCTGTATTGATGGAAGGAGAATGAAGAGCTTCTTATTCCTTTATATCCAATCAATAGCAAAAGAATCAGGGTTAGCTAGATTTCACCCCAAAATTATATAAGTGGAATTTCTAAGCAGAGACAAACCAATATCCAAAGAATCATGAATTATGCAGAGAGACAGTAGGCTCACTTTCACAGACTGTGATCAAGAGAAGATTAGGCTGCCTTCCTAATTTGGAGGCTTCAATAGGAATTCCTGCACTGAAAAGGTTTTCGTTTCAGCGGCATGAGTGGCTCCTTCCAGCTCTGATTCTATGACCTTTACTTTTGTTTGCTACCATTTTCTTTTACACAGCACGTGGCAAAATATTTTTGATAACAAGGAAAGTTTCAAAGGCAGCTTGCAATTAGACATTAGCATCCTTTCTTCAAAGAGAGAGTGAAAAGCCAGTTCTGCTCAATTGTTATTTTGATCCAAGCCAGTACATTTTCTTAAATAATTTCAGATGCAGAGCTTTAATTGGGATTTCTCACAGCAATGGCAACTCCTTGTCATAGCTTAGTCTTTAATATAAATCCAGAATGTAGCCATGGCCAACTTCTGTCTTCTTGAGGATCAACTGTTCTCCAGATAGCAATCAAGGAACCAGAAGTGCATTTTGCTGCACAAATAAATCTCCCCTTGTAACGGTCAGGCTCTGTAAATAAATCTGGAGGCATCAGCAAAAATGGTTTCTTGGTTACAGAACATTGCCATTTAGACATGGCACTACATGCAAATATGTGCATTTATATAGGACACTGTGTTCACAATCCAGAAGAAACATTAACATTAAAATATTGAAAATTTCTGCTTCCCAAAATAACCTGAAGATATTTTGCCTTTTTCCTATGCTTGCAGGCACTTTCAAATCTGAAATTTTGGACCACTGTTTATTTATTATTCAAATTTATATAACCACCCATATATGATTGATAGATAGATGATAGATAGATAGATATGACTCTGGGCAGCTTACAAACAATTAAAATAAATATAAAAACAAACAAAAAAAGAACAATACAATTTAATAAGAAAACAATATAAAAGCGTATAAAAAACTATCATAAAATACATAAAACTCATAGCTGAGATAATCTCATTCATCAAAACAATCAGTACAGCCACTGCACTGGCTCCACCACACTCCCATGTCCCGATGTCCATTGGCAAAACAATAACTTTGGGGCCATGCAAAAAGCCAGCGGGGTGGGGCCAATCTGATCTCCAGAGGGATGATGTTCTTCAGGGTGGGTGCCATGGCAGAAAATTTAGGCTCCCTTCTGGGGTCCCACCAGATGACACCCCCTGTCTGACAGGACACACAACATGCCCCTCCTGCTGGACCAGATGGGATAGGTAGATGCAATTAGGGACCCAATCCCCAATTCTTCCCCCAAATTCACCTGCTTTTGTGGCACCATCAGTACCTAAATGGTCCCCCCTTGAGCTGACCAGCCTCTCCCTACAGGTCAACAGGGAAATTCAAAAAATGGTAGACAGATGATGCTCCATCCCATCCCATCCCTACTCATCCTCAATCTTTACTTTGGCATGCTTGTAGTCTGGAAGCAGAATGACCACCACTTAAACAGAGTATTAAAGGGGATACGGGCAAAACTGCAGCATAAAGCTGCAGGAACCACAAGGAGGGGAGAGAGGAGACCACATCACCTTGGCTGTTAGAGGGAGATAGATGATCAAAGGAGTAGGAATGAGGCAGGATTTCCTTCCAGTGAGAAATCCCTTGACCAGCCCTGCCATCATAGAAGAATTGCTGTGAAACTATGGTCATATTTCTTTCGGAGCAGGAGCTGACCCAATGAACTTGTGAAGATCACCAGAACTGTGTGAGAATGAAAGGGTAGTGCTGATCTCAGACAAATGTGTCTCTTGCATATGGAAGGGGATTATATGTGCATCTGTGCATGTACTTCTGTATGTCTCCCTGCCTCATTCTATAGTTGTTGTTGTTTATTCGTTTAGTTGCTTCCGACTCTTCGTGACTTCATGGACCAGCCCACGCCAGAGCTTCCTGTTGGTTGTCAACACCCCCAGCTCCCCCAGGGATGAGTCCGTCACCTCTAGAATATCATCCATCCACCTTGCCCTTGGTCGGCCCCTCTTCCTTTTGCCCTCCACTCTCCCTAGCATCAGCATCTTCTCCAGGATGTCCTGTCTTCTCATTATGCGGCCAAAGTATTTCAGTTTTGCCTTTAATATCATTCCCTCAAGTGAGCAGTCTGGCTTTATTTCCTGGAGGATGGACTGGTTTGATCGTCTTGCAGTCCAAGGCACTCTCAGAATTTTCCTCCAACACCACAGTTCCAAAGCATCTATCTTCCTTCTCTCAGCCTTCCTTATGGTCCAGCTCTCGCAGCCATATCTTACTACGGGGAACACCATTGCTTTAACTATGCGGACCTTTGTTGTCAGTGTGATGTCTCTGCTCTTAACTATTTTATCGAGATTTATCATTGCTCTTCTCCCAAGGATTAAGCGTCTTCTGATTTCCTGACTGCAGTCAGCATCGGCAGTAATCTTTGCACCTAGAAATACAAAGTCTTTCACTGCTTCTACATTTTCTCCCTCTATTTGCCAGTTATCAATCAAGCTGGTTGCCATAATCTTGGTTTTTTTTGAGGTTTAGCTGCAAGCCAGCTTTTGCACTTTCTTCTTTCACCTTCATCATAAGGCTCCTCAGTTCCTCTTCGCTTTCAGCCATCAAAGTGGTATCATCTGCATATCTGAGATTGTTCATGTTTCTTCCAGCGATTTTAACTCCAGCCTTGGATTCCTCAAGCCCAGCATGTCGCATGATGTGTTCTGCGTACAAGTTGAATACGTAGGGTGAGAGTATACAGCCCTGCCGTACTCCTTTCCCAATCTTAAACCAGTCCGTTGTTTCGTGGTCTGTTCTTACCGTTGCTACTTGGTCGTTATACAGATTCTTCAGGAGGCAGACAAGATGACTTGGTATCCCCATACCGCTAAGAACTTGCCACAGTTTGTTATGGTCCAGACAGTCGAAGCCTTTAGAGTAGTCAATAAAACAGAAATAGATGTTTTTCTGAAACTCCCTGGCCTTTTCCATTATCCATCGGATATTGGCAATTTGGTCCCTAGTTCCTCTGCCTTTTCTGAACCCAGCTTGTGCATCTGGCAATTCTATAGTTACCAGTTGACATATCTGCTAAATAGCTGAAAGTTATCAATATAGGTTTAGGTTAGACTGATTTCTGAATAGACCACACATAACTATTGTATTTGTTGCATTATTTCTACAAATATTTGTTATACTGCCCATTTCTTTGTAGCAGTGGAAATAAAATACTGGAATCTGTTCACTGCCTCTTTGCTTATTACTCAGGGCTAAATTAAAACTTGCATGAAATCATCTATTACTTAAAAAACAGCTGCAGTGGGAGAGGACTTTAAACATTATTGCAACGGTGGAGCAGGGACAAGTGTGCTTCATTCTTTCTCCTGCTTCATTAAAAGCAGAGGAGGGGATGCATATTCTGTTTCTCCCACCCCAATAGCAAACTGGAGGGTTTAAGGGTGATGCATGGTGGGGGAGAATGATGAGGATATGATGTGAGAATGTGAATGGATTGGAGGGTGCTGTGAGTGAGTTGTCAAATTACCAACATCTTGGCCATAGTGTGTTTGTGAGGTGGTGGGATTGTGCATTATGATTGACTGACACCCAGCACAGCAACCCTGAGCTGCGGACCTAGTGGCTGGATTGTTGGTATGCCTAGCCACAGAGTACTATTAACGAACACCAGGTCTGTCTGCAGTAAGACCACATTCATTCATGAATTGGAGATGCATGAGTGGCAGAGATGGCATGTATTACTGAGGTTTGGCTGGATGAGAACGGCTATATAGTTCACTCTGAAATCTGTCTGGCCAGAGTTCAGGTCCTGAAGGAGGGAGGAATGGCATTGATCTGTCAGATCTTATCTGTAACCAGGAGTGACCACTCTGTGGCTGCTTTCCCTGCTGTGATGAGGTGTGAGTGTTTATGTGTTGGTGTACTAGCTGCCCTGCTGCCTAGCAGAGTCTCTTCCTGGGCTTTTGGATCTTGTTGGACTGCTTTTTGGTGTTGGGGGACTTCAACCTCCATCTTACAGATGCTGAGTCAAGTTGGGCCTAGAAATTAATAGCCTCTGTAGCAACTACTCTCAGGTGCTCTCGGGCCTGACACACATACTGTAGGTTGACACACTTTGGACCTTGCCTTTGCTTCAGAGCAGTTGATCTGGGTATGGGGGCATTTCCACCAACTCTTTGCCATGGTCAGATCACCTCCTGGTCCAGGTGTGATTGACTTCCACCAATTGTAAGGCTGGACTTATTTGAATGGCCAGCCCCAGGTGCCTCATGGATCTGGATGGCTTCTGGTGGGGAGTTGCCTGACAATCTAGTGGATAAATCCATTGAGGGCCTAGTTTGCTGTTGATACTATGAGGCAACCCAGGCCCTTGACAACAATAGCCTCCTTTTTGTGGGCTGATCTTAGATGGCTTCTCATCTAGGTAACAGAGGAACCTTTAGATTTGTTATCCTAGATCAGGGTGTTAAAAATGGTCAATATCAACCCCCAAGTGTTGATGGGACTATCCAACGGGTCACTGTTGTTGTTGTTATTAGTAGTAGTAGTAATAGAAGAAGAAGTACAGTACCAGTTGGTTAAAGCCAAAAGATCCACACTGCATGACTTTTAAAGAATTTGTCAATTTTCCAGTTGGGCCATGTACTTTGAGGACATGCCACCAACAAACATGCTGGAGTGATAAGGCATCTACAAGGGATCAGTTGCCTGCTATTCATTCTCATTTATTTAAAACATTGTGCAACATGGTAGCTTCAGCCTGAATTAGATGGCTAGTTGTGTAAAGTGCTTTTATAGGGTGTATCTTTACCTTATGACCCAAAAGATGAATGGGAGAAAGGAAAAAGACTACCATCAGGATATCATTAAAGTATCATCATTACTATTGCCTCCAGGTAAATGCCAAAGACAGGAATGCCCCAGGCTTTGAGAAGAGTTGGCAGAAGAATGGGGTCCCAGAAAGGCTCCTTCTCCAGGGCTTCCTCAAACTTGGCAATGCCACAGGCTCCAAGGAATAAGAGGTAACTTGGGTGATTGATACTTTAATTTCTAAGAATCTTCTGCTAAGAATTATAGATGATATATAAAGCCATTACTGTATTAGATTCATAACCTCCCAGTACTAGATTCATAACCCCCCAGTACATATTCATACTTTTGGTTTTGACCAAAGACTTGGGCCAGAATAATCTTAGTCAATATGGATATATCCAAAGTTTAAGATCTTCTTTGGACATTTTTCAGTAGGTGCTACTTCCAGGTAAAGTATGGTAGTGGCAGCTGGATCATTTGGTCTGAGATTCATTAATATGGGCTGCATCACTGTCATGGATTTTCTTAAAACTATGCTGAAACAGCTAATAGAGACATACACACATTTCTGTTCCATAAAATATGGCAATTTTTCCTCCAGAATATAAGTATACAATCTATGGCAATAAGGTGCAGCATCCTTTTGAACAATATGAAGTGCTACATCCCATTTTCAGAGATTTCTCCATTCAAATGGGGATGCAGGTTTACCTTCAAGAACCTCAGGAAAAGTGAAGTTGATGGGGTGAGCTAGCTGAAGGAAGAAGGCCATAATTTTCATCATCCCTACCCCCTCCCTTTAAATAAAATAGTACATGAAGCACGTTAGATGCTTCACTCATGTATTTTACTATTTATTTTTGCATAAACACAAACACACCACCACCACATAGCAAATTGCATCTGGGGGTGTTGATGACCAACAGGAAGCTCTGGCGTGGGCTGGTCCGAAGAGTCGGAAGCAACTAAACGAATAAACAGCAACAACAACGTAAGACTCCAAGGGTCTCAATAAAAGGGCTGGAAGGCTGCGGACATCGACTATCAATGGAATGTAACTTGTCCACCTGCTCCAGATGCAAATAAATCTTGGAATGGTTTGAAGAAGATAATTTGCCTACTGCTTTTCTCACCCAGTACATTAATTGCAGTACTATGATGTATGCATGATAGTTTAGATTCATATAAACACCACTGAATATGCTTATTTCCTATTATAGAACACACTAAATATCTCTTTAAAAATCTGGCATTCCAGTCACCCTGTCTGCTCACCACAAAAAAGTGAAGTCTCTTTCTATCTGCTGATGGCCACAGAGTTATAGGAACTTCCAGAAAGTCATTTACATACAGATACCCATAGCATCCGTTTCACACGTTACACTACCGCAAATCCAGTTTCATCAGTTTCCAGTTCTACATCCAGGCAAGCCGCAGCCAGTCATGATTGCCTGACTAGTATGTCCTAGGAGTCTCTTGCTTGCAAATTCCTGTCCCGTTTACAAGTCCGGGGAGACCTATGAACAGTCTTCCGAAGAACTGAAAAGGGACCGGGACTGAAGAGGGAGGGCTGCGACTGAGATCGAAGCAAGACTAGAAAGCAGCGTATTCTGGGGAGCAGTTCTTCCAGCCAAGAGTGTTTGTTCTCCCCAGGCGGCTTTTGTCCCTTGAGGGTCGCTGGGGAAAGCCTGAAAAGAGGCCACATTTAGTTGCAGAGAGCACGTGGATCCACACAACTTTGCCCCGGTTATTGACTGCACCTCAGACTCCAGCCAGACGCGCACAGCCCGCGTCTGGCTATGCTGTACTGTACTCTCTCGCCTGCCCACGAGCCCGGACGCCTCCCCGTCTTCCTCTTCCACCTGCAGGCTGCAGTCCACCTGTTGGCCCGGCCGGTCCAGCCCCCGCCACTCGCCTTTGGACCCCGAGGGAAGACGCAGGGGCAGGGCCCAGCCGCGGGTGCTCCCCTCCCCGCTTTCCCCTTCTTTCGTTCCGGAGGGACCAAATCCCCGAGAGGCCCGCAGCGGCAGGAAAGCTGCCGCCTCCTCGGGGAGACGGCGGGGAGGAGGGAGGCGAAGGAAGGGGACAGGCGCGCACGCACTAGCAGAGGCGGTGGGGCCCGGCCGCAGCCATTAAAGCAGGCAGCCGCCGCCGGTGGGTGGGTGGGCTGCCGCTGCCTTTGCTCGCTCGCTGCTCTCCTCCCGCCGACTGCCGCGGGCTACCGCTCGCTCGCCCGCTCGCTCGCTCTGCCCTGACGTGGCTGCCGTTGCCTAGGGGTGGGATGCGGACAGCGGCAGGCGGCGCGGAGAGCAAACGAGAGGGCTGCTCCCGGCGGCGGTAGCAGAAGAAGCAAAGGATGCTCCGGTCGCCATGGCAGCAGCAGCGGCAAGAGGTAAGATGGGTCCCCTCGCTCGGCTGCCTGCTTTCCTGCAGCCTCGCCGAGCGAGGCTAAGCGCGGGAAGGGGAGGCTGGTGGTGGCGGTGCGCTGGCCTTGGCCGGCGCGGCCGTCTGTGCATGGCGACTGGTCTCCTCCCGCTCGCCTTTGCGTTCTTCTTGGCTGCTCGCGGGCCCCTTTCCTCTGCCCTGCCTGCCCGCGCTGGGGATGGGGCAGCTTCTGACTTGACCCTCTTCCCTCAGCATCGAAGCCCCACCGAGGAAACCGACTGTCCACCACAACTGGACAGGAACCTCCCCTGTCCCTAAGTAACCTTTCTCCCCATCACCCTGGCAGCATCAGCACTGCTCCCTTCTTTGCTCGACCTCTGAGGTCCTGGTGTGCAGGAAAGGGCAAAAAGCAAAAAGGCTCCAGGCCCAGCCCCTTCAATTTCCTCTCTGCCCAGGCCTGGTGCCATAGCAACTTCTTGGAGGCCACTGGCAATTGCAGTTTGCTTAAGCCTAAAATCAAAGGCTAGGGTACTGGGGGAGTAGGAGATTAATGGGAGGAACCTCTTCATTTGTAGTGCCTTCCTGTTCCTAAGCCTTGGGGAGGAAGAGGAGCAGCAGGGCCTCAGTCCAACCTTATCAAGCTCCATTGCTCATCTGCACCCTCCCCACTTCTGTGCCTTGTTCCCCCTCATTTTTCTGTGTCTTCTCCTTCAGTCAGAAGCCTGTGAGCTACTTGTTTCCTCAGTCACAAAAAACTTCCCATCTGGAAAGCCGGCTAGGATAGTGGGAGGTGGCATTTAACAGGAAGCATGGGGTGGGTAACCGCCAGCAGAAGGCTTGCTGGAAACCAGGCGGCAACCTTATCCATACGTCAAGGCGGAAAAGGCAGGAGATTGCAGGAGAATTAGGATGTATTCCTGTAAGAGCTTTGTCCAAGTTGTGGGAAAGATCAGCAAGAAAGAGCTAATAGCTAATCTTGTAAAACTTGTATTTAGTATAAGCTTTGTGGTTTTGGAAGAATGTGCAAAATAACCCTAGAATTAAGTGGTATTTTTATCGGCATTACATGGGAATGGCAGATACATGGAATACCCAGGCTAAATACAGACCTTAATGACACCTGAAAATGGCATGATGTTGAAGCTGTAATAATTGGCAAAAGTTATTGAGCCCGGAAATACAGCAGGACAGAAGCTATTGCTTGTATGATACTAACTAGGAACACAGGAGTAACGATGGGAAAAGAGGTTGCCTCGATCTCCTGTTTGCGGGCTTCCTAGATCCATTTGGTGAGCCATTATGTGAGACAGATTGCTTCCTAGAGAAGCCTAGGCCAGATCCAGCAGGGCTATTCTTATGGGCAACTCCTGACCAAATATTACTTGTACATTATCTGGTATCAACAGTAATCAAGACCGGCAAGGTAGACTGAAGGCAGCATTTTTAAAATCAACCTTTAATGTTTGATTATGAGCAGTTTGTTTTGTGATTCTCAAATTCATGTCTATTTGCATGATAGATTGTGAATGGGTTGCTTTCTTTTTTGGGGGAAACAGATTTGGGGGGGAGAGAGAGAGACAGAGAGAGAGAGAGAGAGAGAGAGAGATCTAACAGGGCTGTAGCCTGAGGAAAATCTCTCCACTCCCTCCTTACTAACTTCAGTCCATGTCCTGAGTCAAAAACATTAAGGTCAGGGAAAGCACTTAGTTGAAGAATCTTTTCCAGCCAATAAACAAATAGGACAAATACCTAATTATGGGCAATACCTAAGCATATGGTCAGGGTGGACTGAAGCATCTCAGTCTGCATGGAGTAAGACCGAGCGCTTCTGGGGGATGCAAGCTTGCAAGAGCAGAGCTGGAATGAGAACGTTCAGCAGGCTTGAGAAGTAGTAGCACCATCATGGCGGGAGGTGGGGACTGGGACAGCATGTGGGCACTGAGAATGTGTGAAAGGGAAGTCTTAATTGAAGTAGCTTCTGTTACTCAGGGGATAAGTGAATTGGCAGAACCATAAGCTGCTGGTTGTGTGTGGGTCAGAAACATTAACTGGAGGCAGACTGTATTAGTTCAGAAGTAAGGAAAAAGGAAGAGTTGTTCTACAGCAGTTTAAAGTTCTCCTGCACCAGAACAGGAAATGCCATGTGGATAATCCATGACAATGGCATTCAGGTACTTAAGACAGAACATTCAAATGGCATTAGAAGCTAAGACCACCACTGGGTCATTCTAAGGCCCTCTCTGTCTACATAGTGCTGTTTCTCCCCTTGAGGGGGCAGGTATGCTGTTTGGGGGTTGCTCTTTGACCTTGTACTGTTCTTGACTGCCTTGGTCAGTGCAGCGATGATGAGCACCTATTGCAGCTGTGTTTGATTTAACTTCTGTTCTCCTTCCTGATCTGGCCCCTATCCATGAACTGCTTATCTTCAATTAGATTATTATAATGCACCCTAGGTGGGAACTCCCTTGAAGGAAATTCAGAAATTGTAGCACATCCAGAATGTGATGGCCAGATGCAGGGCCGCAACTAGGGGGAGGCAACCGGGGCATGTGCCCCGAGCACCGCACTGGTGGGGTGCCAAAATGGGTGCGGAATCCATGTTTGCCCCGGGTGACACAGACCCTAGTTGTGGCCCTGGCCAGACATCTGTCAGGAGCTTCACAACAGGAGTATATGACACTTGTTCTGGCAAAGCTACATTGATTGTCCATCAATTTCCAGATTAAAATCAAGTTGAAATTAACCATGGTCAAGGCCTCCTCAGTGGTGGCACCAGCTTTCTAGAATTTCTTCCCCTTCCAAGTTTGGACCACTTATTTCCTGGTTCATATTAAGAAAGGGCCAAATACTTCTTTTTATTACCTAGCTTCTCCCTTAGGACTCTGCTTTTCAGATTTTTAATCAGATACTGTTAAACCTGAAGCTATGTAAAGTCATATTACCTGCTATTTATGGATTTTATATTGTGCTTTGTGGTTTTAGTAAACGTAACAGTGATTTTCTTGTTTTTTATTTATATTATTAACTGCTGGGTAGGCCAATTTTACTGGCAGTAAGTAGGTTATAAAGATGAGAAATAAATAAAGGTCAACTAGATGCTTCTAGGATGCTCATTAAAAAAGCAGGAAGGTGATAGCTCTCCTTCACAGTCGCTCCCCAGCAGCTAAAGCATTCTGCCTTCAGTACAGAATAGAGACAATAATTAATATTCATTGAATTTGTCTAGTATTTTTAATGTCTAAATTAGTGACCATCACATTCTGATGTTACTTAATTTCATAATTAAACTATACATTTTAAAAAGAGCTTCCTTCTATTGATTCTAACTGTCCCCAAGTAATAATATCTTCAAAGATGTTTGTCTATGCACATTTCTGTATTGCACATGATTTTATATACCTCTGTCACATCTCTCCACAAACACCACAATCACTGTAACCTTTCTATAATATCCAGTGCTATAATTGAGGTGCAGTAATAAAACTATACTTGGCAGTCTTCCATGATTTACATAAGGGCATTACTCTACTGGCAGTTTCATAGTCAGTCTTTTTCCTAGTTAGCATGAAATCATTTTTTTACATTGCATTGATATTTTCATTTGACCTATTCACCACAACTTCAAGATCCTCACTGCAAGTTTAGATGCAGTTAATATTTAAGTGAAATTCAGATTCTTTGCTTCAATGTGTATCGCTCTCCACTTACTTACAGTACACTGAATGCATTTCCCTTCTTAAAAACCCATTCAGTTTGGAGAGATGCCTTTGAATCTCTTTGCAACCCCAAACCTCCCTTTGATTTTAGCACCCTGAGTAACATGGTTAACAACTTTGATCATTTAACTGCTCATCCCGACTCTAGATCATTTATAAACATATTTTTAAAATATTGATCCCAGTACAGATCCTTGGGGAAAACCCTTCTCCCCTATGCATACTTCTCCATTTATTTATATTGTTTGCTCCTGGTTTAACTGTTAAACCAGGTTAATCCATGGGAGGAATAGCTGTCTTAATCCAAGTCTGCTAAATTGCTCAGTTCCCTCTGTGCATTTATGTTGATTAAAATGGGACACAATTCAACAGAAAGTTCTCTTGGCTGAACCCTGTTGACCTGTTATGTTCTGGGCATGTTAAAGGGGTTTGCACAGGACTTTCCAGAACATTGCAATGGATGGACCAAAACTGTTGTCCCCTGCATTGCCACCCTTTGTGACACAAAAAGTCTATTAGCTTGCCTTGCCTTACAGCAAGCAGCAGAGTAGATGGGCATTGTCAGACCAAGAAAAGATTGAGAGAGGCACTTAAGAGATAGAGGTTAGGATCCTCTCCCTCTTCACTAGATACTTTCACAAAACTGTTCTGATTTGAATTCTCCTGGGGTGCAAAGAAGCAGGTTACAATAGGTTCTTGTGCCTGGCATGCGGTTGAATTCAGTCTGTAAGCTTCAGTGTTGAACTGATCCAGTGTTGTGGCACAATAGGTTGTACGCTCCATTAACGATTCATTGTGTGGGTGGATGAATTGGAATGGTTTCTGTGAGTGGAGCAGAATAGGCAGGAAAATATGTCTTCCTGTTTTCTTATATTTTCCTTTTTCTTCTTTCTACAGTACAAATGGTTCTCTAAACTGTAACTTGCCAAGCAAGTTGGGGAAATGAAAATCTTTCCTGCAGTTGTTCATTGGGTATCTATGGATTCCAAACCAGAGGACAAGATTTTGTGGATAGCAAGCCCAAGTGCCTGGCAGAAAAGCAAAGGAAGTTGGTCATGTGTGGTCATTTAAGAGCTCTCTGATCAACAACTCAGTGGTGCCTTGTGAAAACCACGACTTTCATTCTGCTGCCAAGTGAACTCTTCCAACCCTATCCCCTGAGAACTTTTTGTTTTTTATTCATCTTGGAGAGGCACCGTCAAGTGAGATTACTAATAAGGGTTAATAATTTTTGAAGACAGAGAAAGGAAGGGAGCAACAGAGGAAATGATGGCAACAGGAAAGAAATATACTTTTATCCCTTCTTTATCTGGTTTTCTTAAAAAGCACTATTAATTTAAACATATTTGTAGGCAGCTTAATTTTTTTAAAGGAAATTACAGCACTAATCTAAAATATAAAATAAGCAGCACAATTATATAACACTCCAAAAAACTATTATTCAAGCCAGCAGTAAATCAGCAATTTTATTGTAAACCACCCAGAGTCACCCTATTCGGGGGGAGATGGGCGGTGTTAGAAATTTGAGAAATAAATAAATAAATAACTTAGACCAGCAAGTAAATACATGCAACATCAAGGGACCTTGTATTTTCTCCCTGTGGGATGGACATAGGTTAATATCCTTATACAGAGGCTGTTCCATAATACTGGTTTTACCATTATAAGAAGATACAAGAATCCTACAACTCAGTGAAGATGCTAACTTTCCTTGAAAACAAAGCAGTGTCTTCACAGCAAATAAGAGTAATTCAGTTTTGTGTTTTCGTTTCCTAGTTTTTGTTCTATACAAGTCACTTTTTTCTGGAATATTTTTTTAAAAAAAAAGAGAGAGAAAGAGAAAATAATCAAAAGAAAAAAGAGATGGATCAGAATCGTGTCAATGAACATATGGATCAGAACATTGTAAATGAAGAAAAAAGTGTGAAGAATGTAGATCAAAAGAACAACAAGAAAGACACTGTATGCACCTCATGGCAATAGTTAGACATTTTTTTCTGCATTCCTCTCCTATTTGCGTGATAGTTACGGAAGTAATCACTGGGTTCTCTGCCAGTATTCTGTGTATATTCATATCCCCAGAAGAAGGTGGACAATGAATCGTGGAGGTGTCAGCAGCTCTATGGAGGAACTATCAAAAGCTACCCTGCACATTAACTCCCTCTGGTGGCTGGCTTGTGGGCTCCTTGCCTTGCTAGCCAACTCCTGGATAATCTTGAGCATCACAGCAAAGCAACAGAAGCACAAACCTTTGGAGCTCCTACTCTGCTTCCTGGCAGGGACACACATTCTCATGGCTGCTGTGCCACTCACAACCTATGCAGTGGTGCAGCTGCGACGTGAATCTTCTGACTATGACTGGAATGAAAGCATTTGTAAGGTCTTTGTCTCTACCTATTATACATTGGCCTTGGCCACATGCTTCACTGTGGCCTCTTTATCTTATCACCGTATGTGGATGGTAAGATGGCCTGTCAACTACCGGCTGAGCAATGCCAAGAAGCAGGCCCTGCATGCTGTGATGGGCATCTGGATGGTCTCCTTCATTCTTTCCACCTTGCCATCCATTGGCTGGCATAACAATGGAGAACGTTATTATGCCAGTGGCTGCCAGTTTATTGTCAGTAAGATAGGCCTAGGCTTTGGTGTGTGTTTCAGTTTGCTTCTTCTTGGAGGCATAGTCATGGGCTTGGTGTGTGTGGGTATTACTTTCTACCAGACCTTATGGGCGCAGCAAAGGCATCATAGATGCCATCACCAAAGAACAGAAGATGCCTCTTCTTGCCATTCTTCAGTTCACAACACTTTCAATGTGCCAGCCATTGTGGTAGAGGATGTCAGAGGCAAAAGACGATCATCATTGGATGGATCTGAATCTGCTAAGACTTCCATGCAGATGACTAATCTCATCAGCGCTATTGTTTTCCTGTACGACACACTGACTGGTGTGCCCATTTTGGTAAGAAATATCCCTTCCTGTTTTTGACCTGCTGTTTTTTGGAAGGTTTCTAGAGGGCATAAATCCAGTTATGAATCCTCAATTTCTATTAGGACTGGCATACCAAAATCAGTTTAAGAAAGCAGCTCCCCCATCTTGCACGTACAAAGACGTTTCCTGAAATAAGGACATTATGACATTCTGAACTTTAGTGGTAACAAAAGGCATTTGGATTATATTTCAGACCTAAGCCCTTTTTTCATTAACCTCTTTAAAACTGGGCATCCTTGGCAAAATCATCTATAGTCTTCAGGTATATCAGTCATACGTTCTGTCCTTAGGTCCAATAGCCATGCACTGCACTAAGGAGATACCAAGTGCCTTTTTCAAAAGGAGCCTATAATTATACACCAGCTTTTGGGGGCTAAGCAATACATGGATGCCTTTGAGGAGTATGCCAGGAGCATATCCCAATTAATATTACATTTCTTTCAATATTCTGTAATATTACTATCTACATCTTTGAACATCCTTCTTTTCTGTCCTGTTAAAAATTATAATTGGTGGGTATCTCTGGAGGTATCTAGGGATTACACTCAAGGCTTTGGGGGCTCTGGGGCCACATGTTGTACCCCAGTGCCTTGTCAGTGGAAGGCAGGCCATCCAGCATCAGGGGTGGGTGCCCTAATCAAAACTGTGACTCTGGTGTAGTAATTTATTTTTCTGTATAAAAGTAAATAAGTGTCATAGTTGGGGAGAAAGGAAATACATGTATTCTGGGACACTTTGGGAGTAGGTGCTAAATCTAAGGTAATGCCTTTAATACCATTCTGATCCCCTCTCAGCAATGCTGTAGAGCACATCTTTGTTCCACAGAATTAATGGGAACCACTGAGAATCAACTATACATATAAGGACTTTCTACTTCTGTTATATTGCTAAGAAGACTGCATGGATGTAGTATCATTTGCTTTAAGATGAAGAAAACCAGGTGTGAATTTTTGCATGGCAGACTTGTAAATATATTTTTGATATTAAATTAAAATGCTTTTTATTTTTATTTTTTGAACTTCTGAACTTTTTTTAAATGCAAGGATTTTTTTTTTAATGAATGCCTCAGCCATGGTAGAAAATTAGATTCCCATGTTTATCTCCAAATACTCCTTTTTGTCATTTTTCCAGAAATTCTGACAGGCAAAAGATAAACAAAGATAATTCTTTACAGTCTGAAGCTGTAAGGGCTTTCCACTCTTTCAAGATAAACCTGAATTGTGTTTTTTAGCCCATGTTTTTGCAGATCACTTTTGAGAGAATACAGCACAGAATTCCTTTACCAGCCAGTGTTTCAGTAAAAGGAGATAAGTTAAGGTCTTCCTTAAGAGGGTGGCAAGAAAAAAAAAGTATTGCAGTTGTCAATTTCAATATATTTTTATATTTTATATTTATATTTATACGTTTTATAATGTATCTTGTTTTTCTTCTATTTTAATCTTTTTAGCCTTATTGTAAACCACCCAGAGTCCATCTTTTGGGGGAGATGGGCAGTGACAAAATTTGATTGACTGATAAATAAATAAATAAACCAACCAACCTCTGGAATTTTCAGCCAGAATTCACACTGCTGATGGAATTTTTCTTCTCATCTAGCAGTAGAGAAGTACAGAGTTGCCAATAATTAAAGACTAATAGCAGGAAACTTTTAGAGAACCAGGAAAGACTACTATGTGGATATTTGCTGTTAATTAGAATAGTACAAAAATATTTTTTTAAAAAATACCAACAGCATTTTTTTAAGGGCACAAATATCCATGGAGATTATTTTTAGGCATTGATCTGGTGACGTCACAAGCATTATCTGGTGCTTGTAACATCTGTGCAATCATGTGCCACATACCATTTGCAATAAAAACACACAATTGTTTAATTTTCGCAACAACCAACCCATTGCTATTTAAATGCTAAGGGGAAAACAGTATCTTCTCCACAGCGATAAAGATTAAATCTAGCAGAACAAATGAAAACTTCAGACTTCTTTCATAAAGGAAGAATGCAGAAAAAGTCCAATGACTAGAGTAACTCAGGTATTACACTTTCCTGTAAGGCAAATACCCTGGCCCTTTGCTGATCCCGCTCTTGATCAGCTCTTGCTGTTTACCCGGTGATAGGAAGAAATCTGCATTTTTTAAAAAAAAAATAATAATAATGAAGTGTTGTAATGTTTTGCAAGGCAATAGCCAGTGCACGCTGAGATTTTTTTCCGGACATATACAATTTCAGCTTCTGCATATGGTGAACTAGTCAGGAAGCTGTTCCCACAAAATATTTGTGGGCATTTCCTAAGCCTGGTAATGCTGGAGTAGAAAACAGTCAATGATTTTAAAAGTGTTTTGAGGGGGGTGGCATTTGCCACAACACAATTTTATGTTTCGCTGTGTTATCACTGATCAGATAGGACTGACTGGGTTTTGAGAAAGTGTTCTGTTTGCATAGCCTGTTTATTGGATCTGTGAATGTTAAGCATCATGAGTAGCATTCCTTTTTTAGCTGTCTGAGAAATTTACCAATAGTCTCTGGACTGTTCTGTAATGCCCAGCTGTGGATTTTTACTCACACCAACTCTCTCTCTCTCCTTGCCTTAGGTGGTCAGCTTCTTCAGCCTACGCTATGACACTGCTCCCACCTGGATGGTATTGGCTGTGCTCTGGTGCTCCATGGTGCAGACGCTGCTACTCCCATCATTCATCTGGTCCTGTGAACGTTACCGGGCAGATGTCCGGACTGTCTGGGAACAATGTGTAGCAATAATGTCAGAAGATGATGGGGAAGATGGTGAGCAACCCACCCACTGCAGTCCATATATGATATATTGAGGAGGCCTCATACTGTGGAGAGGGTGGAGTAATTACAACTTCAGAACAAGGGGTGAGGTGTGAGATCAGCAGCCAGAATTAGGCACCCTGACAGGAGATTAATCTGTGGAGCGCCTATCTTTTTATCTGTTGCAAGTGTGCATGTTTTGGATGGTGTGTATGTGTATGTGTTAATTCTCACCAGTACCAACTTAAATAATTTTTAAAACTGCAATGTGTTCCACAGGGGAAAATAAAAAAGTTCCTTACTCTCTCCCCTGAGTTTTAAGGATGAGGCATGTATTAGAAAATGGAAAGACGCTGAAATGGAACCGGTTCATCTTCTAGACTAACAGGAATTGCATTTACATTTGTGATTTAATACCACTGAAACAAGCTGAAATGATAATAAAAGCAGAGTACTGAATAAATGCCCTTATAAGTAGTGGTAGAAACCTAGACAAAAAAATCTGGTATTTACTGGCATCTTGAGAAGTTACTCTGAAGAAGACTCCAGAAACTTAACAGTTTGCGAGACCTACTGGAATCTTTACTCCCATCCCCTTCAGTGTGATGTGCACAATAATTTACCTGCCTAACTCAGTCATTTCCATATCTAGGACAGGGAGAGGAAAGTGGTAGGACTGGAGAGTAAATCCTTATTCCGGGAAGCCTGGAGGCCAGCCCATTTCTGTAGTTATTAACAGGCTCGTACCACTATGCAATTAAAAAGCCAGCATTCCCATTTGTGGCACTTTCAGCTTGTTAAGACTATATAACAACATGTTACTGAAATCAAATTGTAGAAAATCAATTGATCAGATGACATCAGCTAATATTCAGCTTATATACCTGGAAGATAAAATTTACATATGTGCTTTTTCAGTAACTAACATTCCGGTTAAGATTCTAATCACATTCAAGACATAAACCTCATTTCATTTTTTTTTCTGGAACATACCCTGCAGGTAGTTGTATACTGAGTCAACTGTCAGTTTTGCTCTTACCTTCATATATTAGGTGTTTGTGCTTTTAAACAACTACTAGATTACTACAAGGCTGGAGGCAGAAATGCTGCCCTGCATTTCTGCTGTTTCTGAGAGAGCAGTACCAGACCACGTTATGCCTAAAGCTTCATCCCATGACTCCTCCCCAAACTGCTGAATTGCATGGGCTGATTGGAGGTATTGAATGATGCTGAGCCTATGGGCAACTTCCACAGCCAGCTCTTTAGTTCACATTGGACATACAGTAGAATTGTAGAATAGGTTCCAGCATTTGCCCTAGCAGGAAAAAAAATGCACATTTGAACAGAATGAGACAAGAATTACCTCAAACTGTTCTACCCAAAGAATGGCCATTTAAGCAGGAAATCAAGGAACTAGACACAATCCAATATGTTAGTTTGTTTATTGTTAGGTTTCTCAGCAACCTCTCTTGAATACATAGCGTATCTTTTAACAGCACTAACAAAAGGGACCAGGATATGTCATGGACTGGTTATTGCAAGCCATTAACAAAAGCAAGTCTGCATTGTGAAGTGCTGGACTAGTACAACACAATATATGTAGACTTAGAGCTCTAGGTGGTAAAATATTTTTAGAAACCAAGACATCATAGCTAACATACAATATTCAGATGGTACCATGCCATCATGAATGTGCAGACCTGCTCTCTCTTTGTCCTGTATGGTGGGGACTGAAATGGGTGGGGGAGAGAAATTTGAGCCTGAAAGAGGTTTTTAGCTCTCTGTTCTCCTTTAGATGGTCCTGGTGATGATTATGGAGATGGGAGGATCTGCAAGGTGCGATTCAATGCCAATGGTGCTACAGCCATGAAGCAGGATCCTCGGGATGCTAAGCTGCTGCCAGTGCACCACATGCTGTTGCCCCATGACAGGGTGCATTACTTGCAAGTAAGCTGCCTGCTCTGAGTTACAATTGGTCACACCTGCCATATGAATACAGTAGAGAGACAATGTTGTTAGTAAACACTGGCACTGGGGAGATGCAGGTTCTAGTCCACTTGCAGCCACTTGGTGATTTTGGACCAGTCACTCTCAGCCCAATCTGCTCGATTGTTATTGTGGGGCAAAATGGGAAGAGGGAATGCTACGTACACCATCTTGAGTTCATAAACAAAGAACAGGATAGAAACTACATACACAAGGAAATAAATTACACTTCTAATCATATGCACACGGTGCTGTGTTAGACTGAGTCAGTCCATGTATGACAAGCCAGTGTTGCCTAACCATGTTCTCTTAAAGTATTGTATTGCAACAGCTCATTGACCGTTTTATCTGGTGACAAGTTTATCCCAGGTTCTTTATAATACAATAAGATAAGAGAGACTGGCCCAAAGACACTCAATAGATTTTATGGCTAACTAGATTTGAACTGAAGATCTCTTCTGTTCTAAGTCGAACTTCAGAATACACACCATTGATCTCAAGTCCAAAGCTGGATTCTGCTCTAGATTCTGTAATTTATTACATACTTATAGACATGCTAAAAGCTAAATGGGACTTTTTTATTTCTGAGAATACAGATGTGTATAAACTTACTAGTTTGATGAACGTACATAGTTTACCTGTATTCTAAGCCAGTTGTTTTTATAAAAACGAACTGTATTCCCAATTTGATGTCAAACTGCTATCTGGTAATTATGGGTTTTTCTTCACTATCGTCTGAAAGGGGACATTTAAATGTAGAGTTGTTGTTTTTTATTTGTAGTGTGTAATCCACACACCCTCCCATCTGTTTCTACATCTCTTGTAGGAATATGGCACAATTCTTGCAAGCAGCTGAGCAATAATTCATGCTTGTGTTTGGGAAGCATCATAGGAGGAAAACAATTTGGAGGTTTAGGGATGAGCATTTGATGTAGCACTGCGAGGAGATAGGGTAGCAGCTTTATTCACTCTACTTAAAAATGTGGAGCTGAGTGAAACTGGGGAGCTTCTCCTCCAATATATTGGAAAATTAACATTCCAGAGCAATGTGCATCAGTCAGTATATGTTGGTGACTATTCCATCTTTTCCTTTTATAATTGAATTGTATGCCAAGAAAAGGGGTATCTGGAAAAACACAGAAGGACCCCATCTGGGCTTTTGTAAAATTCCTTGAGATTACTGACTGCAAAATGAAAGCCTTGAATAAAAGCACCATTAGAGTATAGTAGTACAATGGGGTACTTTCCCCATTTCCACAAATATATAGGAAGGGAATAACATTTTCTGTAAAACAGCATTATGGGCAGAGGGTGTTATTCATTAAACTCACATATACAAACAATTAGGAAATTCAAATACAGTAGCCATACATCTCAAAGCAAATGTATCTGATATGAGCCTTCTTTAATTTTCTCCACCTTGGGATGACATTTGCATGCCGGGAAGACAGATATCCTAGCAGTCTAACTGCACAGGAAAAAGTAAACTTGATCCTTGCATCAGGTATTCTGGCCAGTTAGTGGGAAAACATTGGAGTGATTGACAATTCTTGACTTTTTAGATTTCATAGCATTAACATTTGATTAAAAACAGTTCAAGCTTAATAACTTTAAACATTTTACCCTGTGTCCCCTATGACATCTGCCTGTGGGCCATCTGGGACTTGTTATATAAAGAGAAGGGAGGAATCTGCAGTGTGTGGCTCAGTTTTCTTTCTTTCATTTAGACAACTAAGATGTTTAAGCTATTGGACTTTTCTACCGATGGAGAATTATCTATATTCTTCAGCTGCTCTGTTTCTCCCTATTGACTTTCCTTTTAGGTTCCTATCTCACGGAGGATGTCTCATGATGAAACCAGTATCTTTTCCTCCCATCGCTCATCTCCTTCCTTCCTTCACAAGTGGTCCTCATCTGATGACATTCGGGTGGCTGCTCCCCACAAACCTGGAGGACCCTCCAGTTTTCTGCCTCCAGAATTCCGCAGCTACCATCACCGTCGACGGTCTCCTGAAGATGAGTTCACAACACTTCGGCAGTTTCTAGAAGCTGGAATGGCTCGGGGACCTGGGCCTGGCTCCAGCGCTTGCTTCTTTCGTGATGAGATTACGACCTTCATTGATGAAACGCCGGTGCCCTCCCCACACAGCACACCACGCCACTCACGCCTCCCATTCACAGTACAGCGTGAGAGACACCATTCCCTAAATGGTGCTGAGCCAGAAGGCCCTGATCGGGATCAACAGTGTTCACTGACTAGTGGGGGAAGCCTATACCTCTACGCAGGGGAACAGGAGCCTTGCAAATGGACCATGGCAGCTCAGGGGGCACAGTCCTTGCAGGAGGTCAGCCTGCAAAATGGCATCAGAGGCAATAACTCTGCTCTGGATGTTTAAGGAAATCCCAGAACTCAAAATTTCGGCTCTCGTGTTTTTCTCAGTTCTGCAAGGGGACAGGAATCATGCCCACAATGGAACCTGATGTGGAGGGGAGAACAGTAGCGAGAGGGCAGAAAAATGGCACTGCTGGGGAGCACAACAGCACCCTGCTCCCAGCTGGCAACTGAGTCCAGACCACCGTAGTTAACTGAGGGCACTTTTTGTCTGCTCCCTATCTTTGGTAGCATTGTTAGCACTATCCATCTCACACCTTTCTTAGCTCCCTCATTATGAGGAACACTCCAGTATGAAAAGGATATATATATATATATATATATATATATATATATATATATATATATGAATGCCACATGTGTCTGGTTTTTGTTTTAGTGTTAATTTATCATGTTTTCGTGCTATTAAAGTGATTCAGGCTATAAACTGCTATGTACGTAGCTGGGAATTAGTGCCCTTAAAAACTACAGGACACACCAGAAAGGTATATAGGACAGTGCTGTCATCAAGTGTTTAATGTCTTAACAGGACAAACTGGGAAGAGTCACCCACAGCTAATCTTACCTACCGATTAAGTGCATTAAAGAGGAATCACTTGCAGTGATCATGGAAGTGTGTATTCTGCATTTTACAGTTGATTGATTGCTTGACTGACTGATGACGTGCCATTAGGACATGTCTGACTTTGAGTGACCGGTTGCTCACACACAGTACTGCAATGATTCTTACAACAGCTCTCCCGGAAAGCATTATCATCCATACATTACAGATAAGGAGGGCTAAGGGGAGAAATAAAAATGTTCAAGAAATAAATGGACAGTCACCATCAGTAGAGACTGATGAAAGCAGGATTTTATGGGGTGTTTGACAGCTATCTTTCATCATTATTCCATCACAGAGGCAAACATGAGCAGAGCTAGTGCCAAAAGCTGGAAGAAAGGTACTACAAACAGCTGAATTTGTCTGGGCTCATATATTCAAAGTTTATTTTTACACCAGATCTATCCCCAGAGGGTAGCAGTTAATTCAGGGGAAAGAGGAGAAGGAATTTGCCTAGTGCTGCATTCACACTTGAAGTACTTCCAGAGGATGATTTTATTGTGCAGTTAGAATTTTATGGAGATGAAAATATTGTCGTCTTCCATCAGTCACTTTCCCATGTTTCCTACAACTATTTATTACCAGAGAAAACGCTTAAGGAGAGAAAGATGAAATAGTTACATGGTGCCTTTTGACTGATACTACCTAAGAGACAACCAACTGGGGGCACTGAGTATGGAAACGTCATGCCTCGTTCACTCAGTTTTTGTTGGTAACAGGGGAACACAATATTGTCCTCTATATGTGATCCACCTATGTTGTAGCAGATGGCAGCAAATAGTTGATCTTGGCTGATATCCCCACAAAGCTAAACAGAGTTGGATCTAGTTAGTAAATTAGATGGAAACTACCAGGAAGTGCTAGTAGGCTAGATTGGGAAGTCATAAAATATCTCAGAAGGCAGCTTTGGCAAGCCATTTCCACGTTACTGCCAAGAAAACTATATTTATTTTATTTATTATTCAAATTTAGCCACCGCCCACCTCCCCCAAAAGAGGTGGTTTTCTTATGGACCAGGGTCAAGCTTTAAGGAGTTGTTCCCTGTGCTCCATCTTTTTTTTTTTCCCTTGCCACAGGAAGTCTGAAATTTGCACTGGTGAAGTTGCTTATAATACTAAGTTAAGAGTTTTCAGTTATGCTCAATTCCTGCAATAGTTGGCTAATGGTTTACCATAGCCTTCTTCTAAGATTTTTTTTTACTTACTAGTCTAATATAAATGTATAAACCATTTTAGTAACTTATCACCTCCTATTAGAATACAACAAATGATCTCTTCTTCCCATATTGCATCTCTTATCTATAAACAAATCCTTAAAGCCTCGTCATTTCAGTCCTGATGTCAGCAAAAGTCCATTAAGGGTTACCAGAGATAACAACATACCTATTTAGCCTTGATCAAATACACCAACTTTATATTCCTTCCTTTTACTTCTAACAATCTTGATCTTTAGTCCCTTCAAATGTCCTAGAACTTGATTTCTTTTCATTTTTTCTTTGTCCCTTCTCACAAAATCCTTCAAAGCTTTAACAACCCTCTTTAGTAAATCCAATATAGGAAAATACTCCAGGTCACTCTCTTGGTTTCTTATTTGGATATCCTTTTTAATTATTAAGACATCAGCCAGTTTCTTTTGTATGTCCGGTGTAATATCTTTTTCCTATCATTTGTGTAGGCTGTCATTTTAAAATCCACTTTCAAATCAGTCTCAATCTTGTCAGGTAGAACTTATTCCTCTTCAATAGCATCTTTTAAACACAGTCTATCTATAGAGGCAGACACTTAAATTTAACTTCTGGGTCCATTGTTCAAAAACATTCTTCAGTACATCCAATGTTATTTTGCTTCATTCTGTAATTGTAAGTTGAGTTTGAGGGTTCTTCTACTTTAATTGTAATCTTTAGTTCCCTCTAGTGTCCAATTTTTAAAATTTTGTCTTATCTTGAAAATTCAATTTTGAAAAAAATCAAAACAAAAGCATTTTCTCACAGGAAGGATTATTTATAATGAATTCCAAAATCTTATTTCAAATTTATCTGGACTCTTAGTCCATTTGTAAGTGTCTAAAATCAAAGTTTTATTCATCCTTTTGCTGTTTATTCAAAAACATTTTTTTAAAAGTCCTTAAACTTGTAGTTAAAACTTCTTTTGCTAAGGATTGAAGGAAACTCACCCAGTGCTGTAAAACTTGTCAATCCAAAGGTTCCTAATAGCTGAAAAACTGTTGCAAGCCATTTATGAAAGTGATTAGAAAGGAAGTATGCAAACTTAAGTGTCCTTTCAAAGGCACCAACCGCAGTTTGAGCAAGATGGCTACTCCCTTGTCTCCCAAAGTTCTAAACCCACGGAGACTGCTGTCTTGAGGAGCAGCTGCCTGAAGCAGTTGTGGGTGATCTCAAGTCCTCCCTTGTCCGGAGAGGAATTACAAAGAGCCGGTCTACTTGCCGGCTCTTCATTCCACTGTGGTCATCAGCTCCATTTTTAGTGGAGCCATCTTCGGTCTTCCATTTCTTTCCCAGAAGTCACAAATAGGTCTTTTTCTAAGCAGATGCTCACCAATCACATTCTCATTCATTCTTAGGTCTCCAAATAGCCTACTCCCTTTCTGTATACCCTTTCATCAAACCGTCCATTCATATCACCTAGCATTAATACCTTTTCCCCAGGGACTGCATTCATTTAGAATGCTGCTCAGATTTTTCTGCAACCTAACCCCCTGCTTCTGGATGGGGTTCTGGAAACTAACCCCTGGTTCACTGGAACATAACAACTGTCACCACCTCTGTATGAATTCCTATTTTCATATACACGGACAACAGATTAAATGATACTGAAAGATAATTCTTTCTGACGTACATTTTATTCGCAATTCACAATTAAATCTACACCTTTACTTCTCTGATTGTTTTCATTAATTCCACACAATCAGGCCGCCTTCATTCAGATTTATTATACATGTATCCTTCCCCTTTCACTTAGTTTCACAGACACATAATGTATCTTTTTTCTTTTATTAATTTCATTCAATAATGCATGCTCTGTATCATTTGCACTACGTATCACAATCTTTCATATGCCACAGTTGTAACCAGATAGACCCATAAATACTTATCTCTACTACTATTGTGGTTTTGGTCAGTCAAGGTTTTCACATAATGCTTGTTACTAGTAAGATGATGTGTTCCAGGCAGTTTAGGCACATTTTGGCTAGTGTGCCCCAACTATAATCAAAGCCCAATTTTACCCCAAGTATGTCCACACTATTCTACGCTAGCCTGGATTTTTAAACTAAAGACTGTCTTGCAAGTCAGCAGACTGTTACAATTCCTGACATGTCACCAGCTAAGAGGTACTGACTTAGTTTACTGATGCCCACTCAGAATACGCTACGTACTGTACAGTAGTATCAAAGTTCTGTCCACAATCTTTCTACTTCTGGAGGTTATTTAATTTGAAGCACCGGCAACTAGTCTTGAGAGTTAGAGCAAAGCACATTAAAAAAGGTCACCATCTTGACTTTTTTTAACCATATCACATGGATACCCCTGCTTAATTCACTGGTAGATCACAGAAAGGTAGAACTGCAGGAGCTGCACATAAGTTGCCTGCTTTCCCCACCCACAACATGTGTAACACTCAGATCCATTCACTTAGGTGCCTGTTTCCCAAATGGTAATGAATTGACGTACATTCTTAACTTTATCTACCATGTTAACATTCTAGAGACCTGGGGGTGGTAAGAAAGAACCCTTAGGCTAACCCAGCTGTAATGTATTAGAATTAGTATTTTCCCTACAGATGAGAAATTCCCACTAAAAAGTGACAGCTGATATGCACCAGTCAGACTGAACCTTCTGACATACTCTGGGAAGGTCTTAATCCTGCTCAGAGCCTCTTCCTTCAACCCACCTCTAGGGGGAAAAACTTGAAAGAAAAATGCTTGGGATTTTCCTCCCCAACCCCAGAAATGCAGAACTTAGAAAACCTTATGCACACCCTAAAAACTCGGGGTAGCTGTGCAACCTTCTGCACAAAGACAGTTTCAATGAGAAATTCCCTTTTAAGGAAATTTGGGGTAGAAAAAAGGCAATTATTTGGGGAAAAGAGGAAGAAAACGGGAAAGTAATAATTACACACCTAGAATTCCTAATAAAATCCATAATGTTAGTTTAAATGGGTTAGACTTGCATGAATAGTTCAGGTTCCAGAATATATAAAGAATACATTACAGAGAAGATGAGTTGAGAGCCACATCTGGGCCTCCTGTTATATGGCAAGCTGTTCAGATTTTTCTCTGCTTATAAAGCATAGGTCTTACAGTATTAAAGCCACCTTCTTAGAGGAGATTAGCTACTGTTTTGCTCAGTCAAGTAATTCTAACTTCACTGGTCTAGCTGGCAAATCAGAAAATTATCTATTGGTTAAGCCCACTTTCCAACAGTCCTGCAGATGAATGACAAAGCAGCTGATTATGTTTAACTGGTTAAAGTATTAGGTGAAACAATATTAAACTGGAGCTGCATTTTGGAAAATAATAGCTGAGTCCTGGTCTATTTAAACTCCCAGCTGGGTCCAACCTATCAAGACAGTCCTGGAAGTGCATCTGGTTTGGTTGAAACAAGCCAAAAGTTAAGGATTTGTCACTGTCAGGGAAAACTGGCCTCTTGCTAACATACAGTTATACTTAGCAAGAAAGTCCTAAGAAACAGCTGCTCCTAATGCAAGGAGATGTAACACTATCTGTGTCAAAATATTTGATTTTAGGCAGAACTAAGTTTCCTGGACCTTGGCCAACATGGCCATTCTGCATCATACCAGTATTGTCTGTCATTCCAATAAGAAAGTAGCTGCATATATTATCCAGATTAGAAATTAAATACAGTAAATGGAAGGTGCACAACAGTGTAGAAAAAGCAGAAGAAAGGTGTGGTAAGGAAACACATTTATGAACATTCCGATAGGGAAGCCATCCTGAAGAGAGTGAACACAATGGAAATTCTGCTGTTTTGAACAGTAGTGGTAATATGACAACTTTTCTACTAAAGCAGGATTTTCTGGTAACCATCTCAAAAAAGGATATTATAAAGATGCAAAAACTGCAGAAAGGGGCAATCAGAATTAAAGAATTGAAACAACTTTCCTATGAAAAAAGGGTAATGCTTTTTGACACAGAAAAAGATGAGTAAGGGGGCCACACAAGAGAGGTACACAAAACCTGTAGCTCAGGGTTGAACTGTGGAGTCCTTGGTGCTTTCTGAGCTTGGTTGTTTGCTTGCGGACGTTTCATTACCCAACTAGGTAACATCATCAGTGCTGTTAAGTGTGGGATTTGTTCTGTTTATATAGAGTGGCTTGCCCTGCCAGTGTTGGTGGGGGTGTGGTTTTTTTCCTTAGTAGGTCCTTGATTAGGGTATTGTTCTCTGCTTGACTGTTTGTGTGGTGTTAATCTCTGCTTATCTGGATGTTAGCTGCTGGAAAGGATGGGTTCTGGTCTTTTTGTTTCCTTCTTAGCTTCTTTATTGTCTCTTTTGAATAGGGTGTAAATGTGGTTGAACTCTACGTATCTATTGATGGCTGATTTGTCTGAATGCCAAGCTTCCAGGAATTCCCTAGCATTTTTGGATTTAGCCTGGCTTAGGATGCTCAGAGTTTCTCAGTTGAAACTATGGTTGAATCTGTCCATGTGTTGTGAGATTAACAGTTTTCATTATGTCTTCTGACTGCTAGTTGGTGTTCATGGATGTGCACTGCTAGACTTCTGCCTGTGTGTCCTACATAGTGGTTGTTACAGTCCTTACGTTGTATGTTGTATCAGACTTCTCACTCTTTCAAAATATTAGATCTTGGGGTCATCCAATGAAACTAAATGGTGAAAGATTCAGAACTGATTAAAGGAAGTATTTCTTCACACAGTGTATAGTTAAAGGATGACATTCATGAAAAAAAGACGCAGAGACAGCCATCACAGGATTCTTTTTTGGAGTAAGTAACATTATGCAAAGTGCAGAAAAAGAAGCAAAAGAAATTAAAGGCATGAGTTAACAGAAAAGGAAATATGGCTACATCTTATTTTATACCGAACTGTTCACTATCCATGTCTTCCTATCTTTGCAAACCATCCGTGCTTTACCATGTCCATACATTAATAACCTCTTATTCTTTAAACTTCTCACCTCTTTTCGAGGATGACATCTGCATGGAGAAAATCTATCTATGTGGTCGCTAAGCATTGACAATGACCTGCTGGCATGTAGTCAGTCAATCAATCAATCATCTCTGTCCAACCATGACTTTCTTGCTCTTCCCCTTTCTCTTGATCTGTTCACTTTTCATCCATATATCTATTTTGCAATTTGATCCTTCTTCATTTTCTCTAGTTGACCAACTCATGTCAACCAGCTTCTCTTCTACAGGTCACTCACCCCTGTTCTCAATCCATATTTACTCATTACCCATTCATTCGTCAGTCAATTTTTGACTGTGTGTCAAAAAACAGCCCTGCGCACATGTTAGATGGCAGGATGAGGGCAACATTATGTTGGCTTGTAAGATAGTCTCTAAATTAGAAATCCTAGCTTGCACTGAATAGCATGGACATGCCTGAAGTAAAACTGGGCTTTGATTGAACTCGTGGCATGACATCGGAAAGAAAACTGGTGTTGTTCCCCTCTACGGTACAAAGAAGATGAGCGCAAAAAGTACAGGTGGGTTCATTGGTTAAGTGTTCTTGGAATAGTGTTTGGCAGGCTTCTGACTGAAAGAGCACAAGAAGTGTCAGTGAGCAAAATTCAAGAAGTGCAGGGTGATGTTAGGCTAGGCAGGGAGTGAGCAACAATGGCTGTGTAAGAGTGTAGTCGGTCTATGGGAGTGACAGCTGAGCAGGTTAGGAGAAATGTACAAGTAAGTTGAGCGCAGCAGGAACTGAGTTTTTAAGAAGTGTGCATGTGGTAGAACAAAAGAGGAGAGAGAAGGTCAAATGCACAGTAGGGGAATTTCCTGCCGGTTCTCTCTTCAGTGCACCCCTTCAGCTTCCAGCCAAGGTCAACCAGGTGCTGCCACCTTCTGTGATACAGGGAGAAGAAGAAATCCCGCGCTTGTCCATCTCAGAGTTAGCGATGGGGACTTTCCACTTTGCTTCCCACCAGTCCCAGCTGTAATCACCGCCTATATGCAGAGATGCAGTTAGCCGGGGGGGGGGGCTTATTTTGTGCCTTCCTTTTTCATCTCCACAGCTGTTCGTTAAAGGCCCTTTCACGCCCTGCAGGCAGCAGCGAAGGCATCTGTAGCAAAATAGCAGTCATAAACTATACCTTCGTTTTATCTGCAAACGGAGGCCAACTTCCGTTCCAGCAGAGCATTTATGGCTATACAATACTTAAAAATCCTAAGCCTTTGTTAGTCTGCTCTGCGCCGGGAGATGGCCGGCCAAGCGTCCACCAATTCGTGCCTCCGTTCGGAGAGATTTTCCCCTCTCGCCCAATTACTCCGAACCCCGGACTGCCAGGGCTTTCGCGTCTTCGCTAAACCCTCCGTTTCGGGGGGAATTTCCAGCCACGGGCAGCTCTGGAGCACTGTACGCTACCTTTCTTTTCTTCTCTTTGCGTCTCCGCCTCCTTCTTTCCTTCCAGCAGCCGTGGCGGCGCAGCAGGCCCCTTTTCCACCCCAGCCAAACGGAAGAGCGGAAAGCAGCTGAGGCACCTCTCTCCCCCGCCCCCCCTTCCAGCTACGTTTACAGCTTTTCTTTGCTTCCTTTCTGGCTTTCGTTCCCCGGAATCCCGCTTCCCGGCGCCCTCTCTTCGTCTCGACCATGCTCTCCTTCCCGCTTCTCCTCCTCCTCCTAGCTGGAAGCCGCGGCTCATTCTCTTCAGGGTCGGGCCCGGCAGCCCCTTTCGACTTGCTCTACGCTGACGGGGTGCGGGCGTACTTCGCCCAGGACTGGCCCCGGGCCTCCGAACTGCTCCAGCGCGCTCTCCACAGCTATGCGCAGCTGCAGGAGGCGCGCCGAAAGTGCCAAGGCAGATGCCGGAGGGAAGCCTGTTTTAGGAGCCAGCCGCCTTTCCAGCCTTGGGAGACCAGCTTCTTCGACCGGGTGCTGCAGCGGGCAGACTGCCTGGAGGAATGTCTGGGACGGAAGCTGGGCGGGCAGCCGTCCCGCTACAGAGCCAGCTACGAGATCCGACAGGACTTTGAAGAGAGGGAGCCCTACAATTATTTGCAAATTGCCTTCTTCAAGGTGAGCGGCGGAGAGGGGCGGGGCCCGCCGTCGGCTGCGGCTGCTGCGGCTGCTGATGTGGCTGCCCGTCCTAGTCCGCCCTCCCCTGCGCCCGCGGAGGAGGGCAGCGCAGCAGCTACCCCCAAGCCGCCCGATCTGCACTCTTAGCACGCCTCAAATACCGCCCCTCCTCCCGCCCCAAACTCCGGCGGGCTCTTAAATTTCTCCGCAGAGACTCGCACGTTTTTGAATTCGAACAATAAGTTGCTGTTCTTTGATGCATTCTTAGAGATGGGTTGAGGGGGAGAAGTTTGAAGTCCTGAAGTTATCTGTTGGGTACAGGGTCTGTTGAAGACTCGAGAGGCAGGGACAGGACATTCATTTGAGCCCTCCCTCCACACTTTATTTTCACTGCATCTGTAATTTTTTCCCCATTTCTTCCTATTGAAATCAGTAGTATTATAATTGCACACCAAAACCTTGCTTATGAAAGTTATCTGTTATGCATATGCTGATAGCAACCTGAATTAGGATATATAAACATTTCACAAATATTCTTAATGAATAGTACTATCTGGGGGCAATTGGATAGCCGAGTTCATTTTTACCTCCCTGCTCCCAAACTGAGATGATTCTCTTGTATTCTACATTCAGTCAAAAGGGATTTTTTTTTCTATTTCAACAGCTAAAAAAACTGGATGAAGCTGTCTCTTCAGCTCATACTTTCTTTGTAGCCAATCCACAGCACCTACAAATGCGTGAGGATATGAAGAAATACCAACGCATGGCAGGGGTAAAATCTGAAAGCTTTCGGGATCTGGAGGCTCAACCACACTGGGTGAGATATTTTTGGAAAACTGGGGTGTTACAGAACAGATCAGAAGGATTGCTGTGTAGAGACTGGGACCCATGATGATAAAGGCCTAAGAGTGCTTCCAAACTGGTAGATAATTGTGCTGTTACCCCTTGCTTTGTAAGGGGTAATGAAGCATTGTAAAATCATTGTCCGACTGTACTTTCCTCGTATTTCTTCTGTATTTTCTCAGAACACAATTGCAGCGTAAAACTTCATCAGTAAACTTAAAAAAAAATAGAACAATAGAACCAAGTCTGCATAAATTAGGAAAATTTGCTGATGTAAAGCAAGATTTAAATGTGCTACACACATGGGCACACACACAGATACACACATAGAGACAAATAAACCAAAGGATGAGAAAAACACCTTACTATTGAAAATAGTAAAATGAGCCACATATTCCTAAGTTTAGCACCTGTCTATTACTACCTGTTTCTTTCAAGTTGGCTTATATATTACTAGTATATATTTCTGCAATAGTGCACAAGTGAAACAAATATTTAGCAGAAATCTAACAATTGCTTTTAAAAACAAACAAACTGCTTTTCGTTACTAATCTCTAGAAGTGATGTTTTTGTTTGTTTCCAATTTTTCTTTCAAGAAACTTTTAAAATGTGTTTTTAAATTACTGATGGAATTGTATAACAGGACTTAAATTATACAAATGCTACAGAGCAAATCCAAAAATATTTTTTTAAACTACCTGAAAATGTTTGGAAATGATATGCTCTGCTGAACCGTCACAGCCACGGACAAGACATACTGTAGCAGTGTGTTCACTTTAAAAAAGTGCCGCGCCTGGCAAGAAAGGGGGAGTCATTTCAATTTCCCTCCTACCTTTCAGAGGAACAGCAGGGGATAGATCTAGGCACTAACTGTCTGGTAAAATTTCTGTATAGGCCATTTGTTTAACACCTAATGCTAGATCGATCGATGTCAGGACCTTACAATCAGACGAACTCAGTGCATTTGACTGCTGGTCCCTGTCAATGCTAGTCAGACCGAGAAGCCTCCACGTGTGTCGAGATCGTTTGTGCTAGGTGGAGGGAGGGGGGAATCCCAACAGGAGCCGCAGCGCTGGGAACCGAGGCCATGGCAACGGCTTGAGCCAGGTGCGGGAGGGGGAACGTGAGCTCACTGAGAAGGGAGTGTCTCAGTTAGGGTTTGCCCGCCAATTCTGACAGTGGCAGCTTTCTCTTGGAATGCTTGCTTCAGTCTTCAACTAAAGAGCTTCCCTTTTCTACAACGGAAATGTGTGAGACTACAAAAGTTGAGATCTGAGTGCAGTGATCCTTACAATCATATCCATAGATCAGAGGAGAGTAATAAACATTTTTACCTTTCTGAGAGGAGGCAAATTGACTCAGATAATGGGGAGGTATTTAATATTTTGCCACAATGGTGCCTTTGAACCTTTCCCTCCTCTTCCCACTGCTAATAGCCTCACTAGAGAAAGAAGGTATGCACACACAATACAGGTATATATTTTGCCTTTTCCCCACTCATTTGGTCCCATGTGCTGTTTGACTGTACAAGTTGAGCTGCAATTGTACCACACTTTGGGAGAGTCACCACCTGGACAACCCTTAAGCTTTAATCAAGTGGCTTGGTTTTCTGGCTCTGCAGGCGGCCTATGAAGCCGGGATGCATCATTACGGCAAGGATGACCACCAGCAGGCAGCAGCAAAACTGGAGGAATCGCTCAGAGAGGGGCTGCTGGCGTTGGAGAACTGCAGAGCCCTTTGTGAAGGGCCCCGAGAAGATGAGGAGAAAGAGGAAGAGATGCAGCTAGGCCTCTATGAAAGCATTGCAGGTAGCATCAAAGGTTTAATGAAGTAAGATGAATCGTGTGAAGCTGACAAGTACATGAACACCATAAGGCAATGTCTTAAAGAAACATATTTTTTTAAAGCGATATGCAGATCTTCAAAGGAGTATGTCACTGTGACAAAAAATTGAGCAAAATATCCTTTTGAAGCTGTTTTGCAAAGCAGCATGGCCTCATCGCTTTTAAGAGTTGCTTTTGCTTCTGAGGCTTTTTCCAACAATAACCAGAAAGATCTGATTATTGGAACTACTGCCCGAAGCTTCAGGGTGATACAGAGGAAATCCTGTAGCCTGTTTATCTCAGTGAGGAAAGTGATGCTGCTGCACAGCACAGCACAGCACAAGGGCTTTACAGAGGCCTAAAAAACAGAATACTGTTTTGTGTATCTTAATGTTGCGTGTTCTTGGATATTCACTATATATTACTCCCCAAAAGTAGCTGTTTGTTGGTTTACTCGAGCATGACATGGGAGATCCATGGAAAAGGTATTTAAAAAAAAAAGGAGCAGTTAGGTGAGATATACCTCTTATTTAGTGAAATTGTACAGTTAGGTTTTAGAAGAAATTGGTTGGATGGAGTGATTAAATATTCAGAGGAAGGTAGCAATGGATCTTCTTGTGGGCTCATTAAAATTTGTTAGAAACTGTGTCCCTGTAGAGAGAAACGACTGCCATTTTTGCATGTTCTTACAATAACTAGAATAGCTTTTGCAAAAATGTGGAAAAGAAAGTCCTGAAATTTGGAATCAAACGAATATGGGGGGGAAAAATAAGATATTGGCTACTTTTTAAAGAAAGTCATTGAAAAGTTGGGAGTCTGTGCTAAAATTTATCAGATTAATGGTGGACTTTAAAGATTATATTCTACTGTGTTCTTTTAGCTTTTCTGCATTTTTAATGAAGCCCTTTTCAAAATGATTCAAATTATCTTAAGCTTCATGTTAAAAGTAAAACATTAATATCAATTCATGAAACACTAATTCAAATGTAGTTCTTTTTTTCTGAAGATATTACATTCATTATAGTCCCATTTGCTTCTGCTTGCCTTTTAAGTCTCTGACAGTACGCAGCTTAAAATGACATTCTGTAGCTACTATGTGTACTGAGTGAACATCCTCAGTTTTATTTTTCTCTTCTGTCATACAAACCTTTCATGTCTTTCTCTAAATTTGCAAATGTTGCTCATGGTATCTTACCCATTTTTTTTCTAACCTGCATGCATTCTGCTTGATAAAAATGTTTTCCCTGTAATTTTTACATTCAGTTCTTCTATAAATAACAACAATATTCTAGTACAGGTAGTCCTCACTTAACAACCACAATTGGGACCGGCAACTCCATCGCTAAGCAACATGGTAATTAAGCAAGACATCATGTGACTGTGATGGGCTTACAACCTCACTTCTGCTGCAGTCATTAAGCTAATCACCTGCGGTTGTTAAGTGAGACATCATGTGACTGCAACTTGCGATTTTACTGCCAGCTTCTTCATTGACTCTGCTTGTCAGAAGCTAGCTGTAAAGCACGCAAATGATGATCACATGACCACAGGGACGCTGCAATGGTTATAAGTGTGAGGACCAGTTGTAAAGTTACTTTTTCAGCACTGCCATAACTTTGAAGTCGCTAAACAGGGCAATCATTAAGCGAGGACTACCTGTATAGGGGTGAGAGGAGGGTCTTTGTGTAGATTATATTTAGGGAACAAACATTTATCCTTTCTTTGTGCACTGCGAAAATTCCTCCTCCTACACTGCCCAGCATTTGGCTTAAAATGAGGAATCACTTTGTGCTCATGAACATTAACATGTCTGTAATCACTTCCCTTGGTGTCCATTGGACTTCAAGAAATAGACTATTTCAATTTTTGAAACTGATACTGGAAGCTAATGTACTGCAAAATAAAACTGCATCCTCCAGCATTATTACATGACCCGACCCCCATGACTCTGGCTTCAGAAGCCATGGCACCCATTTTGTGGGGATATCTGTGACATGTTCTCAATATTCAGTGTGCCAAACTGCCTCCCTCCCCCCACATATTTAGGAAATGTTTACAAATTTTCCTATTGTGGCTGCATATTCTTATGATATTCATGGCTTATTATGTACTCAATGTTGGTGGGGGGAGATGTTTATTTACTTTTGCAAAAAAAAAAAAGTTAAAAATAGGAATCCAAAGGGACTTCACACAAGAGGCCAGGGCTGATGGGAGGGATTGACTGCTTGATTGACTGATTGGACTTGTAAGGCTGCCTAAGTGCAAAGCACCTCATTTCTAGTCTCCTACAGCCTCCAAATGTTGCACCCCTGAACAATATTACAAATTGGAAAGCTCCTCTGTTTTAAAAGGGGCCAATAAGAAGGGAGGCATCTCAAATGAACATATCGCCCCAGGCTCTCAGGATCTTAAAAGGCATTTAGAGATGAGGAAATCAAGGGTGCTAATTGGTCTCATGATAACATGCAGTCAATTTGTAAGGTTTTTTAATTTGTATCAATAACAATAATAAAAGAGATCTCCACTCCCCTAGGGAAAACTAGGGGGGATTACTAGTCAATATCAGAACCAAACACAAAATCCTTTCATACAGAAATCCTGGTCTGACTAGATGAAAACATTACTGTAAATGCTATCACTGAAAACTAACTATATCCAACTAACTGCTACTAATTCAAGCACCCTGCGTGTTTCCTCCAGGATCTCTTTAAGTCTCCAGTCTCTGATCCACATTCTTTATGTTTTTCTCTTTGTGCATGAAATGGAAGTCCTGAAGCCCACCTTGGCCCACTAAAATTGAGACCTATTTTTCTCCAGTCTTTGCTTGCCTAACTCTTTTTTTTTAAACAAATAATAAACGTAGTACTCTGCACAAGTCAAGTATGGCAATCAGCACTGTACAAATTGTCATATTGGCCAAAGCCAAAACAATATAGAGATGCCAACAAAACAGTTACTCAGATTTTGAAGTAAAATGTCACATTCAAACTATGTATTTTAACTTTAACATGCATTACTTGAATGGTGAAATGAGAAACACAGAAAATGTCAGAATCTTAGCAATACTAGTTCCAGCTTTTTCTGCAGTTATGATGCCAGAGGCTCATGTGTTCTCTCTCTGCTTTCCAGCTCATTATGTCCAGGTCTTGAAATGCAGGCAACAGTGTGTCCTTGATATTGCCACCAAACCAGGCAGGGTATCTTCCACAGAAGATTTTATCCCATCTCATTTTGATTTATTGCAATTTGCCTATGATAGAGGTAAGCAGGAAATGAACAGCTGAGAAGTTCACTATGGGGTGAAACTTTGCCGGAATGGCAGACAGAAGAAACTCTAAGACCAAGTCCACTTTCTTTATTTTAGTTGGAAATCAGACTGTTGCTGCTGAATGTGCAGCTACCTTCCTACTATTCTATCCATCAGATGAAAAGATGCTGGAGAAGCTGAAACAGTACCAAGCAGATCTGGGAGAAGAAATGTCTATTCCAGCCAGAGAGGTAGCCAGCAGTATTTCTCCCATCTAAAACCTTTCTCAGTTCTCTTTTGACAAATTAATATAGTTTCAGTCATAGAATCATAGAGTGGAAGGGGCCTTAGAGGTTCTACTAGAGCATCCCTGACAAATGATTATCTAGCCTTTGTTTGAAGATTTCTAGCAAAGGAAAAGTCATCACTTAATGTGGTAATCTGTTCCACTGCTGACAGCTCATACACTCAGGAGGTTCCTCCTGATGTCTAGCTTGAACCTTATAATTTTCATTGACTGGTTCTGGTCCTGCCCTCGGGGGCAATAGAGAATAAGTCCACTCCCTCAACTGTGTGATAATCCTTCAAATATTTGAAGACTGTTATCATATCTCCCCTTAGTCATTTTTCTATAGGCTAAATGTACTCCAATCCTTTAACCGTTCCTCATAGGGTTAGGTTTCCAGACTCTTCACCATTTTGATAGTAATACTCTGAATTTATTCTAATTTGTCACTGTCCTTTGTGAACTGTGGGACCCAGAACTGGACAGAGCTTTCCAAATGGGGCCTGACCAAGGCAGCATAGATTGGAACAATTACTTCCCATGATCTGGACTCAGTGCTACTGTTAATGCATCCCAAGGTAGCATTTGCTTTTTTTAGCAGCTGTATCAAGCTACTGGTTTAATATGTGTTCAACAGGGACACCTACTCTAGATCCCTTCCACATGTACTACTGCCAATCCAGTTTTCTTCCACTCTATAGTGCCTTACATTTTTCTTACTCAGATACAGAACTTGATATTTCTCCCTACTAAATTAAATCCTATTCATTTCAGCCCATTGCATAAGCCTGTCTAGATCTATTCAAATCTTATCTCTTTCATCTAAAATATTAATCACCCCCCCCCAGCTGCACACTTGATAAGTGTCCCCTCAATTATCCAAGTCACTGATAAAAACGTTGAACATTACAGGATTGGGCCCTGTGGCATGCCATTCCATATTTGAACACTCCTTTTGAACTGAAGCAAGCCATTAATGAGTTCTCATTGGATGCAGTCATTCAGCTGGGAATCTATCTAATAGTAGTGTTAGAAGTAGTCTTTGCTTCAACCATATCATTAATATATAAATTAAACAATAATGGGACTAGAATTTCATCCTCCAACTCTTGCTCATTGCCCTGTACCCATACCCATTCCTCTCTATATAATAGGTGTAAGGATCGCCTTGTCGTGAATAACTCGCAGACGCTGAGTTACGAAAACAGTTTCTGGGTTTATTCAGAACAGGTACAGTTCAGGTAAAAAGCCGAGAGTAGCGCGGCATTGTAACAGGTTCAAATATATTACCTTGTCCCCGCCAGTGTTCCTCCCCCCCCCCACCATTGCTCCGCCCTCCTTCCCGGAACGCCTTAATTGGTCATGTCCGGGCCGTTGGGTCTGTGACTGCGCATGTCTTGACCTCGCCCTACCTGTCTCTGCCCTGCTCGTTGTCGGGACAATGGTGTTGATGGTTGAGTGCCGGCTCAGTCCCTCCAAGGTATTTCCAGGCTATCGCTTTCTATTGTCCTACTAACTACTTCTCCTTTTCCCTATAACTAAGACTTCCTTTTGTCATGTGGGCGCTGCCATGTTTTGCCCCATGGCAGTGCACTCGTGACATACCGCCCTCCCCAATGGAAGGAAGAGGGAGGGGGAGCGGGGAGGGGAGGGGGATTCCCAAGGAGGGGAAAAATCTTTAAACCCCGGGTTTGGCAGGGTATGCCTCGTGGAAAGCGCGGACTAAATCGGGGGCTCGCACATCGCGAGCTGCTACCCATTCGGGTTGTGGGAAGTGTCGCCATTTTACTAAGTATTGGAGGGTCCCCCTACACTTGCGGGAGTCCAGTACTTCCCTTACTTCGAAATGCTGCTGCTCATCGATCATGATGGGCACTGGGGTTGGTTCCTGCGGGTGCCACCGCGAGTGTTGGACTGCCGGCTTGAGGAGGCTGCAGTGGAACACTGGGTGCAGCCGTTTTAGATTGTGCGGGAGGTCTAACTTTACTGTGACCGGGTTTACGATCCCTGTGATGGGGAAAGGTCCTATGAATTTTGGCGCCAGCTTCTTTGATGGTTGGGTGGATTTAATAAATTTTGTGGAAAGGTATACCAAATCCCCTACTTGAAAAGTCGGCTGCTCGCGTCTGCGTTTGTCTGAGTGTAGCTTGTATGCGGCTTGCGCCTCCCTGAGTGCGTCTTTGATGACTGGCCAGGACTCCGCGATCTTTGCCCCCCATTCTCCAGCATCCACTGCTGCTTCTGGTGGCTGCGGGAGCTCGGGGATGGGGACGAAGTCCCTTCCCGAGACCACAGCGAATGGGGTTTTCGCCTTTCCGGGTAGGTTCCGCGGTGGGGTTCGCAGTCTGAGCTTCATCCTCTGTGGTGGTCTAAGGGGCGGGTCTCCCTTGCAAGGCACGTTGCAGTCCGCTGCTCTGTGTCCCTCATGGCCGCATCAGAGGCATTGCCCCCGAGCGAGGCGTCGTCGTCTGTTGCCGTCCCAGGAGGGCTCCAGCCTTGGTGTTGGCTCTCTCCCGCCGGGGAAGCGGCCGTCGCTCTCTGTCATCAGCCGAAAAGTGTTGAGCACGTGTTCAGCTTGCCCAGCCACTCAAATCCATACAGTTAAGGAGCCCGGGTCTTCGCGGTTCAATGTCCATTGCAAACTTCCCGGTTGAGGCCCTCTTTACATCGTTCGACCAAGGGCGCTTCTGACCAGTTCGGGAGCTTTCCCGCCAAGGTCCGAAATTCAAGGGCATAGTCGGTGACCGATTTGCACCCTTGGCGGAGTACTCTGAGCACGTTTTTCACCCTTTCTTTCGCCAGCGGGTCCACGAAGTGTTGCTTCAGCGCCGCAAGGAAGGTGTGGCAGGATGCCAGGGCAGGATCTCGGGACTCCGATAGTTGCACATACCAATCGGTGGCTCTGCCCTTCAGTTTTGTGGCAAGTGCTGTAATTCGTGCCCCCTCGGACGCGAAGCAATGTCCATAATGCTGTAGGTAGTTCGCGGCGTTGTTCAAGAAGAAGGATAAAGTCGCGGGATCACCTCCAAATTCCACGGTGAAGGCATCCGCGCCCCCGCTGTTCCTAGGGGCTTCAGCCCGTAGGTGAGAGGTCATGCCATCCACCGGAGTGGTCCGGGGCTCCGGAGTTGCGCTGTGTGCCTGGTTTGCCTCCCGTTTTCTTTCGGCTATCACCAAATACTCTATCCTCCGTTTTAGTGCGTCCATCCTGGAATGCAGGGCTGTGAGGCTGGCCGATACGTCTGGGGGGATGGTGTGCGGCGTTGCAGGTCATTGCCCCTTTTGCCATCCGACTAATCCCCCTGCCAGTACAGGCGACCACTGTTGGCTCCAGGCTGCCGGGGCCATCTCCGGCTGGGGTTCTGCTGTGCCATCATCTCTGGGGAATAGCCAGTTCGCGGGGCGTCTTTTCTCCCGGGCGCCCCACACCGGGCTGCAGCTGTAGTCTATGGGCCGTCCCGTGGTTGATCCCCAGGGTGGTGTGCCTTCAATTTCTATTGTCAACTCCGCCGGTTTCATGGAGACCTCTGTGGTTCCATGCTGGGTCGCAGATGCCTGGGTTTTGGCTTGTGTAGTCATCGCTAGCTGTGTCTCTTGCGAAAAAATTTTTTCCGGTAGAGGCTAGCGGATTTGTGATGTTACTCTTGGCTTTATGTAAGGATCGCCTTGTCGTGAATAACTCGCAGACGCTGAGTTACGAAAACGGTTTCTGGGTTTATTCAGAACAGGTACAGTTCAGGTAAAAAGGCGAAAGTAGCGCGGCAATGTAACAGGTTCAAATATATTACCTTGTCCCTGCCAGTGTTCCTCCCCCCCCCACTGTTGCTCCGCCCTCCTTCCCGGAACTCCTTAATTGGTCATGTCCAGGCCGTTGGGTCTGTGACTGCGCATGTCTTGACCTCGCCCTACCTGTCTCTGCCCTGCTCGTTGTCGGGACAATGGTGTTGATGGTTGAGTGCCAGCTCAGTCCCTCCAAGGTATTTCCAGGCTATCGCTTTCTATTGTCCTACTAACTACTTCTCCTTTTCCCTATAACTAAGACTTCCTTTTGTCATGTGGGCGCTGCCATGTTTTGCCCCATGGCAGTGCACTCGTGACAATAGGGCTATTCGTTCCATAATCCAAGTATAGTTGCCTCAAAGCATTATCTTCTTATTGCCATAGGGAATACCTTGACATCAATCACTCTAAAACAAAGGTTTTAATATTCTCCAGTGTTTCAAGTCCTCAGTTAGCTGGAAGATTAATGATAGACCTACAGTATTGAACAAGTCACAACTTTTAAATACCTACTCATCCACTCTCAAGCATCTACTTGCTGGATCAATCAAGCAAAGGACCTTTTTATATGAGCCCCAAAAGCATCTTCTGCAATTATTAAATATGCATGTCAGCATGGTAGCGATGATATTCAAGGCTAAGGAACTGGGCTACATGGACCTCAATCTCCAAACAGATAGAACCTGCATTTCCCATCTCCATTACACTTCAATAATCACCCTCCCCTGCTCCACTCTTAGATACTTTTATAAGGTTTCACATATTTCAGATAGGAGACTCTTCACCTTGGTACAAATCGGCAAATTGCCTATTTGCGACAATTGGTAGATATATCAGTATCCTCTATGAATATCACACTGGTATATGTTTTGATACAGAAATTTTATCTGTTTCACACGTACTGCTAGAGTGCCCTCTTTAAAATAAATGGAGGATAGGACTCATAACACCAATTGTTAGAAATCTTAATTGCTCCTCTGAGCAGGAGGTTATCATTCTGCTCCTAGGGGGATCAAACTTCAGCTATTTCCAATAAGGTTGTTAAATCTTGAACAATAGCCATGGCTTGCAGAAATCATCTGGTGCCTCCTTTATACTATTAATTTCTGTATCAGTTCAATTATATATTTTTGAATTTTATATTGTTGTACATAAATATAAATGTTGTATCATTGTTTTATATTATATTTGATGTAATACCGTATTCTTTTAAATATGGGTCTGGGACTGTAAATAAATAAATAGGTTCCAAAGAGTGAATGGCAAGAAATGAAGATAGTTCCCAATGAATGAATCAGTAAAACAAAGAGAAGGATAGGCACGCAAATTGTTTCCAGTCCATCCTTTGCCTCACCCAGAATCTTTCTGGCAAGGAACCCGTGTGGCTTTACTGCCTCTTTCTTCTTCCTCCTGATGCTCACACTATTTGGCAGCAGTGAATCAGCTCAGGTTTGTTTAGCTGGCAAGCAGCTGCTTTTGCTTGGGAAGAAAATGAGTTCTTATTCGTTTCAATCTATAACAGCCCACCTCTTAGATTCCCTGAAGTGCAAAACACGGTGTCAGTATGGGGCAATGCATTTTCAGAAGTCTAAGATGAAAGCCAGCCACCGTGGATAATTTTCCTCCCCTGCTCTCCAGTTCTAATGAAAATCCCCCAGAAGTTCCATCACTGCTGTTTGCCCCAAGTTGCTGTTGACTAGCAGCTTCCCTCCAGGGGTAAGTAACAGCTGCAGGGATGCCCATGGTTAGGACTGCAACATGAGGGTAGCATTAATCCCCTTCTCTGCTTCTGCCATGATTGGGACCACAAGACAGAAATGTGAAGCCCACACTGAATATAACATCTGATTTGACCTGAAGGCAGGATTGATTGCCTGCAGAAGAGATGGCTGTGTGTATTTTGTGTCTTGTTTTCTTGAGCAAGAAACAGTCACCCCATTCATGCTTTTTGTGTATTGTATTTTATTGCAACACATGCTTTCAATCCACAGAATATCCGGCATTATGTGCAAAGATCCCTTATGGAAAAGAAACTGATCTATTATGCAGTACAGCATCTTGAGGAAACTTTTAAAGACCCAGTAAGTAATTGTTGTTCTTTGCAGGTAGATTCTTTATGGCCTCCTTGCACCAAAGCTATGTGTTGATCTCATTCATTAAACACTGCTTGATGAACTAGTACATGGGGACCTTTTTCTGTCCTACTGTTCTGATGCCTGACATGAACAGGAAGAAGTTAGGCTTTAAGGACATACGTTCATTTATTACAAGCCTTTTTAAGCCAGTGTCATCTAAGACTATTGGGGCAATATGCAAGAGGCATAAACCCCAAAAATGCCATGTTACATGGTATAACAAAACCCTGAAACAATACTAAAATAAAATAAATCAGAAGAATGCTAAAGATACATCAAATTAAACATAAAGCAGCAAAGCATTCTAAAATATATGACCAAATAGAGGTGTTTAAAATTATAGCAATTTCAGTGCCAGGCAAGTATCTGCGGAAAAAAATATTTCAAAAATGGTGTGTTACCACAGTAAAGGTACTAATTATAAATGGAAGTGTTTCTAAACAGCTGTTACTGATTGTGTGGGCAGGAACACACTGCCTGTATAACTAGAGGAAACCAGCCGGATGAATTTTTTCAGCCTGCTGAAGTTCCACAAATATCTCTGCCATGTGGAATAGCCAGAAAGTAGAGCAAATGTGCTCACTGTGGTGAGGAAGTGTCTGCTCTGATGCAGTCCTGTGAAAAAGAAGGTGGGATAATAAACTAAGTTTTGTAATTCTAAATCCTGGGTTTGTTTCTTTAGGATTTATGGACTCCTGAGGAACTGATCCCTGAAAGCATGAAGGAAAAACACAAGTAAGGTTCAAAGCAGAAACCTAAGATATGGATGCAATCCTAGGATACTTTAATGAAGGGCAGTGATTCAGATCTATGAGGAAAGGTCTTTAAAAAAGACCTTAAATGTAACAGAATAGAAATTATAACTTTGATTTATTGCTGAGCTACTTAATTGTGAAGAAAGTCTCATGCCCTGTAGTTTTCTTATTTATGGCCTTTTCTATGTTTATTAATCCCAAGAGAAGATCAGGAGAAACGAAGCCTGAAGGCCTCACATATGCAACAACAGAATCAAAATGGTGAGTAGTGGAAAAAGAATTGATAAATGGGAAGAAAGATCATCATGTTTATTAATTTTACCATAATGAAAGAAGAGGAAGACTCTAGCATAATGACTCCACAGTTTCCCATGAAGATGAGAAGGAGTAAGACTCCTTCCACATACTGAAGTTCAGCTGCTCAAGCCTGGGATTTTGTCTGGTTCCATTTTGCTAGCTACAACAGGGACCTGAAGGGGTGGCAAAGATACGTAACTTATGTCAGCGCCAGACATGTATTCAGAGTACCCATTTGGCACAGAGGCAAATTAGATTAACACATAGGATGGCCATAGCTTCTCCCCTCCACAGAGGACTGTCCTCAGTTTGGATGTTAACCTTTCAAACTTAGTTCAAACAAAATGTAGTCTTTCTCAACTTGTTGCCCTTCAGATGTGTTGATTTACAATTTTCATCATGCTGGTGGGTGCTGTAATTCTCCATATTTGGAAGTATTGGCTTGGATAGGCAGAAAGGGGAAAAGAACTTTGACGTCACTTGGTCACAGTCTACCCCACTGTGATGAGATGTGTTGTATTTCTGTTTAAATTAGTACAGTGATTTCTAAATTTACATCTATCCAAAAGACTCATTTGTCTACTTTGTGTTGGGAGGGGGAGGGTATGTGTGTGAGAGAGACAGACAGATAGACAGAGATGCATTTTCTATTTGGTATTCATAAATGGTCAGCCTACTGAGCTGAGAGAAGAGGCAAATATGTAGAGGCAGAAAAGTCTCAATTGTTAACAGGGCAGGGTATGATTTTCTCCCCCAGTCCTCCATCTCCAAGCTTGGAGTAGGAACTTTTCTCCTAAACTTGTGTTGCATTTCAGACATGCAGCAGGAAGTTTGGGACAAGAGTGTGTTCTTTGGAGAGGAGTCTTTGTTAATTCCCATTTAAGTTTTTAGAACATTTTCTCTAATTTCAAGTAAATTTTGAATCTTTTGAAAATAACTCCCTCATGGGAAAGAACTGTAGACTTTCAGAGAATCCATCTGTTTATTTAAATGTTGGCTTGGGGCTGTTCTTCTTGTGTTATTTATTTATGTATCAGATTTATGACCCACCTTTATTTTGTACATCTCAAAGTGGTGTACATAGTGTTCCTTCCTCCTGTTTTCCCCACAACAACAACCCTGTGAGGTAGGTTGGGCTGAGAGAGCATGACTGGCCCAAGGTCATCCAGCCAGCTTCCAAGCCTGAGGGAGGACTTGAACTCACACTCTCCTGGTTTCTAGCCCAGCACCTTCCGCCCTGCACCTAACTGGATCTGTTAGCTGGTAAACCAGAAAAGGAAAGGGATTAGCAGATGGGAGTGTACTATCTGCAGCCATAAACAATAGCTCATCAGGTGAAATGTATATGGCATGTATTTGTTAGTGCCGATGCCAATTACATTGGCAGTTAAGTCAAGTTTATCATGTGAGAATTAGGGACAATAGGATCATGAAACATATACTGCTGATTTATGAATTGGAGTAAAATATGTTACCTATTTATCTGTTTTAGCAAGCCATAATTGTTGTTGCACCTCACTTTGGATGGTCTAGCACTCTCTTCTTTTCATCCCCCCCTTTTTATGCCATTAACCAGCTTGGTTTACTAGCATTGTGGGACATTCTACTTTGGTAAATGAGTTGGTAATCTGGGGTTCATCTTGGGTCACACTCCCCATGAACTCCAAAGACCTCTGCATTTTGCTCAGGGCCTTACCCTCAGTTACTCCAAGACTTTGGAATGACATGACCAATGAGACTACAGCAGCATTGATTTTACAGGGATTTTTAAAATGTAAAATCTACCTATTTTAAAAGACCCATGGATGCCAAGTGGACCCTTTGACCCTGGGTAGTAGCTGCTGCTGCTGATTCTATTATATGGATACCTGTTTTTAATTCAGATTATTAACCCTTATTTTCCATTGGAAATCACTCTGAGCCTTGAAGAAACAACATTCTAATTTTTTAAATGAATAATACAGTATAATAATATAGGCTACACATATCATGGTGCCAGTGATAACTGTTGAGTCAGTTACACAGCAATAAGCTTTGTATCAGACAGTTCAAGTAACCTTGCATCTGAATCCTGAAATTGGTGGATAACAGACAGCCTGCTGGTGCATTTTTAATGTCAGCTTCCAAAGAATAACTTGCAAGTGAGGATTATTTAGTGGCCATGGAGCCTTTTGAAAGTCCCTTATGCAGGTATCAGTTATAAGTTGCAAGAAGGGCACATATACAGTATGACCAGAGATTGTAATTAGAGCATGTTTCTTCCTCTATGTTCTTGATGAGCAGTAGTGTTTGATGGCATCTCTGTATACGCTTCTGCACTGTTTGATGTATCTCATTTTTCCAGAACCACTACCATTTGAGGACATCAGCATCACCATGGATTCTCACCAACTCAATGGTTCCCAGAGGGTTGTCTTTGACAGAGTCCTGACTGAATCAGAATGCAAAGACATCCTTCGTCTGTCTAAGGTGAGGATAGGTGCCAGCAATGCTCTGTGTGATCCCCTCTAACAGGAAGAGAAGCTTTGTACTGGTGAAGTGCAATACCAGATCTCTCATAAGTTCGTGCATGTTTCAGGCAGCTGGAGGAACAGGAGATGGTTATCGTGGCAGACGTTCCCCTCATACCCCTCATGAGCGATTTGAAGGCTTAACAATGACAAAAGCTTTGCAGGTAAAAGCCTTGGTGATTTTAGAATGAGTTAAGCTCCTGGCCCTGCAGGACCGAGTTTTTTTTCTACTCCAGTTTCACAGACGCTAGACATAATTCCAAACCATATATTGCAAAGTTAAGAGAGTTATATTAGAGACAGGTAGAGCACATGCCCACCTTTCTCTTCCTTTTCCTATGATTTAAACTGTATGTATTACATAAATAATAGAATCTTCACACAATTCTCATTTGTTGAAAAAAGACATTGTACATTCGTATTTAAATACCAGTTCTCAAGGCAAATAAAGAACTGGGAAAGTAGATGCAGGAAAGGAGCTACACCTCTTTCATCTCTGATGACTTGTAAAATAAATATACATTTATCTGACAGTCTAAGGCCATAAGAAAAATGTCACCGTCTGAATTGCCTCTCTGATTTGATGTAAGAGAAGCCATCTCTTCCATCCTATTTTGTTAGAGTATTCATGATGAGTCTTTGCAGTTTTTTTTTCATACATATCCCTGGATTTTTATGAATTTTAATAGAAATTAAGTTTGCACTAATGCATTTTTCTCTTATAGCTGGCTGAGGAGAGTACTATGAACTGGAAAGATGTTAAGCTTCTCCTGCAAGCCAGTGAGAAATCCCAGAAAATTGTGGAATCCTATTTTACCCCTGGGAAAAATCTCTATTTTTCTTTCACACATCTGGTGTGCCGCACAGCTGCAGAGGGTAAGGAACTCCACCCTTTCCAGGTGCCTGGGGGCTGTGGAGGCCTGGTTGGGGAACTTCAGCTGAACCCTGGTAAGACAGAGTGCCTGTGGATTGATGGCCCCTCGGGTTCCAGGAAGTTGTCGTCTTTGGTTCTGGATGGGGTGGCACTTCCCCATTCGGAACCAGTACAGAACCTGGGGGTCCTCCTGGACTCGCGACTCCTGCTTGAAGAGCAGGTGGCAGTCGTGACCAGGAGGGCCTTTGCACATCTCTGGGTGGTGCGCCAGCTACGCCCATTCCTGGACCGAGATGCCCTCCAAACAGTCACTCATGCCCTTGTCATCTCCCATATAGATTACTGCAATGCGCTCTACATGGGGCTACCCTTGAAAAGCATTCGGAAGCTTCAGCTGGTCCAGAATGCGGCTGCGCGGACAGTTATCGGGGCTGTAAAATCAGCCCATGTGACAGCACTGTTACGCGAGCTGCATTGGGTACCAGTTTGCTTCTGGGTCCAATTCAAGGTGTTGGTTATCACAATCAGGGCTTTAACTACATTGCATAGGACCAGGGTACCTGAGGGACTGCCTCATCCCCATAACATCGACCCATCCCACCTGGTCAGGCAGGGAGGGCATGCTACAGACCCCATCAGTAAAGGAATTTCATCTAGCGGGGTCCAGGAGGCGAGCCTTCTCTGCAGTGGCGCCTGCCCTTTGGAACTTCTTGGCCCCGGAGTCGAGACAGGTTTCCTCACTCTCAGACTTCTGGAAGAAACTGAAGACCTGGTTCTGCCGCCTTGCTTGGGAGGGGGAGAGTGATAGCTCCACTGGGGATGGCTGGCGCCATAGCACCTCTTAGTGATTGTGTTCCATCTCCACTTGGATTTTACAGTTTTTATGTATATTATAATGGTAATTTTATGTGGTTATGTTTTTAGTGTTATTTTATTGTAAACTGTCCAGAGTCCCCCATTGGGGGAGATGGGCGGTGATATAAATTTAATAAATAAATAAACAAACTCCTAAGTGCTCTCTTGAGATCTGCAACATAAGACTTTCATGTTGATAATTACAATTTGTAATGCATCTCATTCTAATCTGTAATATGGTATTGCTTGTAAATTTATTGCTAAAATTATCAATTGAAGGAAAATAATGCAGCCTATTCACATGAGTGAGTAACGAACACAGGTTTGGTTATATAACATTGGCAGACACATCTGACATTTATTAATAAGCAGTGAATATCAGAACCAAACAAATATCTAGGGATATTCAAAATATGCCACCTTCTCATGCTTTAATTTGTGAGCAAAACTTCAGATATGAATTCTGATCTTGAGCTGAAAATTAAAAATCCAAAGTTTTAGGATTTTGATTTGATTTTAGAGCACGTATCAATACAAAGTCTCATAAACTGATATCCATTAAATACACCTCTTCCAATCCAGCAAAAGAAACTCATATATATATATATATATATATATATATATATATATATATATATATAGAGAGAGAGAGAGAGAGAGAGAGAGAGAGAGAATATATAGTATATATATAGTATATATATATTGTGTGTGTGTGTGTATTTCATCTAGCGGGGTCCAGGAGGCGAGCCTTCTCTGCAGTGGCGCCTGCCCTTTGGAACTTCTTGGCCCCGGAGTCGAGACAGGTTTCCTCACACACAACATATACACACACACACACAACATATATATAACATATTGTATATGATATATATATATATATATATATATATATATTTATATAGTATATATTCTATATATATATTGTGTATACACACACACACACAGACATACACATTTTGTTGTTTATTTGTTCAGTCGCTTCCGACTTTTCGTGACTTCATGGACCAGCCCATGCCATGGCTTCCTGTCGGTCATCGCCACCCCCAGCTCCCCCAAGGTCTAATCTGTCACCTCTAGGATATCACCCATCCATCTTGCCCTTGGTCGGCCCCTCTCCCTTTTGCCTTCCACTTTCCCTAGCCTCAGCATCTTCTCCAGGGTGTCCTGTCTTCTCATTATGTGGCCAAAGTACTTCAGTTTTGCCTTCAATATCTTTCCCTCAAGTGAGCAGTCTGGCTTTATTTCCTGGAGTATGGACTGGTTTGATCTTCTTGCAGTCCAAGGCACTCTCAGAATTTTCCTCCAACACCACAATTCAAAAACGTCTAATATCTTCCTTCGCTCAGCCTTCCTTATGGTCCAGCTCTCACAGCCATATGTTACTACGGGGAATACCATTGCTTTAACTATGCGGACCTTTGTTGTCAGTGTGATGTCTCTGCTCTTAACCATTTTATTGAGATTTATCATTGCTCTTCTCCCAAGGATTAAGCGTCTTCTGATTTCCTGACTGCAGTCAGCGTCTGCAGTAATCTTTGCGCCTAGAAATACAAAGTCTGTCACTGCTTCTACGTTTTCTCCCTCTATTTGCCAGTTATCAATCAAGCTGGTTGCCTTAATCTTGGTTTTTTTGAGGTTTAACTGCAACCCAGCTTTTGCACTTTGGGGGATGTACTGTGTGCTATACATGTATGTCGGATAAAGCGGTACTGTGATAAGCTGGGTCTTTGCTTGAAACTGGGTTATGATGTCTCCAATGTCATCCCTGCTGATACACATAGGGGAATTTTGCTGGCAGAGAAATAGGTGGCAATTAGAATTTTTTTTAACCTCAAGCCAGTTCTGTCCTATAGAATTATACCATGCTTGCCTCAGAAAATAAAGCTTTATTATGTATTGTAAATTCCATAATTGTAGAAGAAAGCGAGGAATCAACATTTGGGTTTCTTCTGGCTATTGAGCAATAAAAGGTTGGTCAAGGGAAAAAAACAGTTACAACTTCTGTTTTTCTTCCTTAGGAGAACAGGAAGGTCGCATGGACCTCAGCCACCCAGTCCATGCTGACAATTGCCTCTTGGATCCAGAGGGAAACATTTGTTGGAGGGAACCCCCTGCCTACATATACAGGGACTACAGGTAAGAGTCTTAAGAGTGAAAACTGATATCTATCTCATGCTGAGCAAGCCATACTGAAATCATTTACTGTATATATACATTTCACTTACTTATTTACTTATTTATTTTTAAAGATGGTACATTTCAAACAGACTTGCAAACCACATTCAGCAATTTGGAAGGAAGGTAGTTTATGTTGACTGGTTGGTTGGTTGATGTGTTCAGGCTTCCAGCAGTTTATAATAATGTTGCAATCAGTAGGGGTTGCTGATGCTAATAAGTAAGAAGTATTGATCAATTTTCCACACTATTGCTTTTAAAAAGAGCTTGTCTTGGGATGGAAATATTGTAAGTACGCTTGCGAGGTAACAGGACTGCCCTTCTCACTGCCTTACAATTGTACACATTGGTATGATGTCACCTGTCATTATAATCAGGAATCTACTTGCAGAATGCTGTTTTGCAAAGTTTCTTCTATCGTCGGAAGATTCTCCTATTCCTTGTTACCATCTAGACCACTGTTTCTCAACCTTGGCAACTTTAAGATAGGTGGACTTCAACTCCCAGAATTCCCCAGCCAGTTGGGAGTTGAAGTCCACCTATCTTAAAGTTGCCAAGGTTGAGAAACACTGCTCTAGAAGAACCGGGCAGGAGACATAACGGTGTTCAAAACCAGGCTTTTGTTGCATTCACAAACCTGAATGTACAAAGGGTTCCACTGACATTCCTTTCCATTTGTAACCCATGTTTTTCACTGCTTCTTCTTTTTCTTTACCACACTAAAACTGTTAAAGAAGGAAAGATGGAAACATTTCAGAATGCTTTGTGCTAGGCAGTGCTAGTGCCTTTGGTTCCAACTGCTACTGCCTTTTCTTCCTGCTGCCATCTACCATCCAAAGGACCCCACAGAAGATGACAGCTAGAAGCACCTTGGTCATCTTCCTTTGCCATCTTCTCATAGAGAAGGATGATTTGCAGAATTCTGCATTCAGCCATTACCCCACACAGCTTTGAAAAGAAGAACAGACTTTTGACATTATTGACAACTTACTGTTTATTTTATACTGTACACAAAGCTAATGCATAGGATGTTTACATAGCTCCTGTTCTTATCAATTAATTAACATAATTAATTAGTACAAATAAATTTATTGCAAATCCAGTTTAAAAAAAGGTTTAGCCTTTTACATAGAAACTGTTACATAGAGATTTTTCCATGTGAAGCATTTTGCAGAAAGAAGAGCCCCTAATTTACTCCAGAATTAAACCATTCTTTTTATACAGAACTTAGAGGTACCACCTTGTATGTGACTCTAGAAGGTCTGCATCAGCCTTGCATAAACTGCTGCCTTCTAAACCTGTAGGAACTGTGGCACATACTGGGACTTACAGTCTCAAAACAATTAAAGAGATTGGATTGAACAAGGCAAAATCTTGTAAAACTCAGAATTCAGAACAAATCTTTACTAAAATTACCCAATTTTGTGGACTATACTTAAACACTTGCACCAAAATAAAACAATTGAAAACCAAAACACATTTCTTCCTTCAAAGGGTGTACAATTGCACAAATAGATTGTGTGCAATTTTGTTAAGCAGCAGTAAAATACATGAACAACATCTTTGAAGCATTTTTTTCTGGCTTGTTTAAAATATCTGTTTGACTTTTTAAAAAATGATACTATTTTTTTTAGTAAACAAAGTATGTGTTTTAACAAAAAGAATGTTGTGGATCCTTAAAAGGCTTTACAAATTTATTGTTGCATAAACCTGTATTATAATAACTTTGTGCCACAAAAGCCTGTACATTTTAACTGTACCTTATAATCCAATAGTGAAAAAATATCTAATACTATGATTTATCCAAGAAGAGAGATTCTCTGTTCCATATCATTTCTGACTATTAATAACAAGAACCAATACCTTTTCTCGCCTTCTCTCTCTGGCAGGATAGAAAGGGAGGCAGATGCCATAAATTCACTGAGGTTCATTGGCCATTCCTTAATTTGGAGCCAAGTGTGGAAAGATAGCTGCTTCACCATCTAATAGCCATCCAGCTATTTCAGTATTTTTAAATTAGATTCTGAGCCAATCAGTAGCTGTACATATTGTTTTGCTGCTGTTATGCATTGTTGCAACTGGCCTTAAAAGGTAGCTATTTAGTTTTCTTATAGTTCAGGATAGTAGAAATATTTTCAGTAAGTGAACTGGCAGCAGAGTTCTGGAGAGATTTACATGGCTTCCAGGAAGCCATTTTAATGTTTGCTGTAATTTCATGAAGCATCCAGATATGTTATTTTTTTGTAATCAGCCTAAATCTTACTCGCTTTAGTAGGACTAATTCAGTTAGTCAGAATGACTCTAATCAGCAAGTGTATGGGTGTTTCATATTGCTTTGCTCTTACAGGCTTTAGTGAACTGGGACTGAAGTGTTATTCGTCACCCTTCCTCCAATTCTGTGGAAGCATGTAGTGGCATTGTTCTCCTCCACATGGACCTTTTATCATTTTTCAAAACAGAATTATAGAATTTCAAAATATTCCAAGTTTGTCTTTTTGACATTTGTATCTATCCTACTCATCCAGACTAAAGAAATACTGTTTTGTACATGGATCAGCGGACAATCTACCTGCAAACAATTATTTTATCATGGAGTTCATTAAATTAGCAAAAGAAAAGAATTGAACTGTTGCCATGTATTTTGCTTCTTATTCTGAAACTACGAAGAGACCTCTTGCTTGCCATTCTTAGCTTTATGATTAAAGTAAGAAGTGTACTGTAATGCTTTCTTTCCACACTCAAGAGAGCAACCAGTTCAAGATTGGTGTCACCCTTGGCTAGCTAATAGGAGAAGTTGGGAATCATTGCCAGATGCCACACAGCAGCATGAAAATGAGGGGAGTGAAGCCATTGGCTGTGTGGAGGGGGTCTGGGAATGAAAATGAGAAGTTTCCTGATTTTCATGTCAAGTTGATCCATGCTTCAATGTATGTACGCTGCTGCTGAGGAGGAGGAGAACAATCTAAGACATGCCAGTAAGATGATTCCTGCAATCACTGATTGAGAGTGGATCAGTTCCACATTACTGTTGGCTCTTTTCAAGAAGCTGATATGCTCAGAGTATTTTGGATTTTGGAATTCTGGTTTTAATTGTTTTTTAAAGCTGTTTCTGCAAATGTAAGAACAACTTGAGACATGTTCAAAATGCACCTATGCGCACTTGCCTACAGTGTTTTGGTGGAGAGAATGAAGAAGGGAGAGATTGAGTAGCTGCATGTGAAAGCTTAGAAGAGTCAGTGGAAGATCACTGGAAAAATGTGATATAGTAGGAAGGTGGGGAGAACAGCCTATATTTTTTCTTCCAGCGCAATGTATTTCATTAAGTGTGCTTTCTTGTTAGGCTTCCAAATTTAAATTAACCCCCTCATATTAATGCCTGCTGGTACAGATATGATATAATGGATAACATTGCAATAAAACATGTAATTGGAATGGGTGGTATGGAAAATATTCATGCTGCAGTTCTGCAAATAACAAAAGAGCAAAATCATAAACATGGAATGTCAGCAATGGCTCACAACTAGACCAGCTTTGCTTTCACTAACTGATGACAATAAAGGATCAGCACACACAGAACAAAAAGGGAAAGTGGATTTGACAGCTGCCACTGGCTATGGTTGTACATCAGCCTTCTCTCATGTGCTGCCATCCAGACATTATTGCTGGGAGTTGTCGTCCAACATAGTTGTAGGGGAACAGTTTGAAGAAGGCTGCTTTAGATATCATGCACATTTCCTGAATAATTTGTTTGACCCTTATTAGAAATATAATGTTTTTCCAGGTGGACCTTTGAGTCTGCTCTAGCAGCGCCCACTGTGGAAACTCTCTCTTAAAAGAATACCAATCTCTGGCAACTTAAGTATGAAGCCTGACTGTTTAAGGCAAATGGGCTCATGGAAAAATTCTCAGATACCCTTAGCTTTCTCTATTCTCTCATTTCTCTACAGTGCAATCCTTTACCTGAATGAAGACTTCCAAGGGGGAAATCTCTTCTTCACTGAGATGGATGCTGTAACTCTTACAGTGAGTCTGGCTCAAGCCTTGACTATGGGATTAGGAGAGAAGGAAGGACAGCTGGGACTGAATTCACAGTATTTGTCCCTAACAAACTGAGCTGTCAGGCAAATTCAGCCAGATTTGATGTTTGAAGAGAGATTATCGTCTCCTCTACTGGGCTGGACCAATTCTCTTCTTGTCCCCAAAACAAGAAAATGTTTTCCCATCTATAACTGACATTTATCATATGACCCTGAGAGAAGAGAATTCTATGGCAAGGGAGGGGAGAGCGCTTGATTTATCATTTGCCCCTCTCTCTTTGGCAGGCTCAAGTGCGCCCTAAATGTGGGAGGCTGGTGGCCTTCAGCTCTGGTGAAGAGAATCCTCATGGCGTGTGGGCAGTGACCCGTGGGAGACGCTGTGCTATTGCCCTCTGGTACACCCTTTCTCCAGAGCATGCAGAGCAGGTAACAAAGCAAGGAAAGTGGTGGAAGAGGAAGAAGGGGTGGAAGGGGAGCTTGCCAACCATGTCCAAAGGCAAAATAAAAAGTAAGGGCTGCCTGTGTAGGGCACCCAGGCAACAATGGGAGGAATTAAGGACAGAAACACTGAATAGATGTCCAAGTGTCTCGATCTGAAATTACATTGTTTCCCATACAAATACTGAGATAGATTATGGTAAGAAGGAGACGGTCAAATGGAAAAGTGCTTTGCTAACAGGCTTCTTCTTCCTTTCTCCACTTCCCATGTACTTTCTGGCTGTAGGAACGGCCCCAAGCAGAAAAGCTGATGAGACAGAAAGAGGCAGAGCAGGAACAGTCACATAAAGAAGACATGGAGAACACCAGTACTGCACGTAAGAGTGGAGATTCACCAGAGCCTCCTGTTCCGAAGGGAAGAGCTAGATCCACAAGCCGAAAGACTAAAGTGGGCTCTGAGTCTGGGGTGCAGTCCAGGAGGCTGAGAGTCAGAGATGAATTCTGATCACATACAGTGCCACATGCTCCTTTGCAGCTGTTAGAACCGACTTGTACAAGTGGGCAGCCTGAGAACGTTTGCAGCTCATAAGTTAAAGAAATCTACCTTGCTTCTCTATGACATCACAAAGTATGAATGAGAGAGTGATACTCTTGGACTTCATCCACCACTTAAACCTGAGTATCGTCTTGTCCCAGTAAAGATGCCGAGCTTGTAAACTGGTATAGCATTATGGCTAAAACAGATTGAGACAAGAATCTTCTGTTCAAATCAGCCATATTCTCAGAGGCCATGACCCTCTCTCACTCCTAAGCCTTCACCTACAACACAGACATAATTAATACAGATCTACCTACATTACAGGGCTCTTCTGAGGAGAACTGGGATAATATGAAATGTACTTGGAACCCTTTTAAAGTGCTATATTAATCTTAAATATCTTCCTTCCAGCTTTCCCCCACCCTCACATTATTGTTTGAAGGAATCAAAAGTGGGAAAAAAATAATATTGATTGGTATGAGCTTTGTGATGGGATGTATGGAAGCAGACAGGCCAAAGGAGACATCTGGAATTTTTTTTAAAAAAAGAAAATATGCAGTTTAAGCATCAGAGTTATTGTCCAAAGGAGCACAGCAAAACAGGTGAAAAGATGAGAAGCAGAAATACCAAGAGTTCTTTGTTCAAGCAATGTCTTAGCTTGCATTCCAAAACAGACTGGTGGTCAGCTTCTAGGTAGTAAAGGTAAAGGTTTCCCTTGACATTAAGTCCAGTCATGTCCGACTCTAGGGGGCGGTGCTCATCTCCGTTTCAAAGCCGAAGAGCCGGCGTTTGTCCGTAGACACTTCTGTGGTCATGTGGCCGGCATGACTACACGGAACGCCGTTACCTGCCCGCCAAAGCGGTACCTATTAATCCACTCACATTTGCATGTTTTCGAACTGCTAGGTTGGCAGGATCTGGGACTAGCAACGGGAGCTCACCCCGTCACGCGGATTCGAACTGCCATCCTTCCGATCAGCAAGCTCAGCAGCTCAGCTGTTTAACCCGCAGCACCACCACGTCCCACTTAGGTAGTCTAATAACATGCTTTAAAAAAAAATTCTTAGGTAGTATTCAGCGCCCCATACTCCATTCTTACCTTTTTTTCTGCAATTGTCTGGGTTAGTAGAAAGTATAAATTACTATCAGAAACACAGACTCCAGAAATTTGTATGTATTTGCACTGTTCAATTTTGGTTTTGGAAATAGATTTTTTTTTTTCAAAGAATGTTTAAAAGAAAACAAAAAGTAAGTAGAATGCAAGTGAAATTGAGGTCAAAGTAAGTATTTGGAAAAGAGCAGCAGTGTAACTCTGGAGAAGGCAGTGGCTTGCTCAGAGGTACAGCAGGTTGGAGATGATCTTTATCTTTTCCAGCTATTTTAGTTCCACATTTACCTTGGAAACTAATTTACCTCTGTGATGAAGAACACATGGCTGGCACCACAGCAGAAGATGAGGAGTTGTGAAGATGGGAGGGGAGGATGGATAGGAAGAAGAGGGTTAAGGACCTCACACTGCCCCTGCCATTTGTCTATTACAAATTACTCCCTACTCTGCCATTTCAGGCAATTGGTGAACCAGTTCCCAGATCCAGGCTTGCTTCTGAACAGCTGTTTTCACTAAGTTTTAAAAGGAAAAGGTCCATGGGAACAAGAGTGAGGGGGAGAAGAGAAGAAAAAGGCAAACCCATCAAGGGTGTCAACAGCCGTGGAGTGGAAACACTGAACAATGATACTTGTAATGTAGGGACACCACAGTACTGATCAGCAAAACTGTTTTGAAAAAGCAGCTTGGCCATTCAGATGCCACTGTAAGGAGCACAGTGACACGACTGGAGGATCCTGATGAAGTGTTCCTAATACCATTGGAAGAAAATCTATTTGGAGGCAGCCTTCACTGCCTTTGCCTCTCAAGACAGTGTAAGTTGTTTATCAGGATGGTTTAGATGTTCTGAGTTCTCCCAGCTAATCTGATAGATATTTGCTATAAATTGCAAGCTATTAAAGGGGTGTGTATTTAAAAACTGATCAGGCTCAGTTGGTGCAAATACAAGCGCCAGGCCTATTAATAGCCTGGTAGAATGTATTGTTCAACCACACCATAGAGCAGTGTTTCTCAACCTTGACAGCTTGAAGATGTGTGGACTTCAACTTCCAGAATTCCTGAGCCAGCATGGGGTTCTTCACATCTTCAAGCTGCCAAGGTTGAGAAACACTGCCATAGAGGCTTATCCAGAAGTCTCTGGTGCTTGTGCAGCTTTCAGTGCAACACACAGCACTAACACAAAGGAGATGAACACATTTACTTCAAGGAATCTAAGGTCCTGCTGTAGCAACCAAGCCCTTAACTTCCTCTTTATGGCAGGTTTTCACTTGTAACAATGTCCTATGTTGAATGTGTAATACAGATCAAGTAAAATGCTTTTCTGGAATAATCCCCCTCCCCCAGCACTAGGGATGGGGAGATTAGATTGAAAAAGAGCTGCAGACATAGTTGTTCAAATTATTTCTCAAATAAATGGAAATGACTGGAAGTGTAGATGACATCACACATTATTGCTAATGAAATTTGCATGTTTTGCTCACAATTTCCTTCCCACACAAACTCATGGAATTGCATACACTACAGCTTCATACATCACAACTAAACCTCCTTTATACTTATGGTATTTTTGTGCCTGGGTAAAACCAAGTCCAAGCTGATGAATGTCTTATCACTCTGAACATGGAGCATATAACAAGAGAATAAAAAAGGAGCAAGACATCTGCATTGCTGTTGGATGAAAAAAAATTAACAAATGATCAGGAGGCAGAAGCCTGAAGGAAGGAAAACCGATAAATAGCCCTTCCCTTGGTTAATACAAACTGAGTGAGGATAGAGAGTTGTAGGTAATTAGGTTGCCTTTTTAGCAAAAAAAAAAAAAAAAAAAATCCTGCCAGGAATTATTCAGGCTTTCATGGTCTGTACCTATATTGGATCAGCCAGTTAAACAGAAGGAAAGACAAGCACTTCTGGATTGTTTCCAGGGTGGGATAAACACAATCTACTGTTCCTGTGGGTGGGGTGGGGATTAGCATCTAGTGATGGGATTATATTGTAACCCAATAGAAGCCAAGAGGGACAGAGGGAACATTCGACCCTGTCCTTGGGAGGAGTTAGACCCCGGTGAGGAAAAGGTGATTCCAGGTACCGCTCTGCACTGGGAGTGACTTTGTAAAAGACTTTCTACTCTTTGGAAAGTACGTTGGTTTATAAATGTACGTCTTATCTATCCTGGAACAATTATTAACAGTGATTGGGGGGCAGGGACAGTGGGGAGATGATATTAATTTGAACAGCTGATTTTTTTAAAAAAAGTAACAGTTTTTAAAAATGTGTATGAAACCACTTGGTTATATATGCCCAGCTGTGTAACTACTTAAGTAACTTTAAAAAGCCCTGCTTTATAGGAAATTAGAAGATTGAAGGAGGATCACAAGAATAATATATTCCTGGAGGCCATGTATCCTTTATTTCCTAGAAGGAATTATTCTTATTTTATTGTCAAGAATTCAAATTCTAAATCACGCTTGAAGCTTAGGGATCCCAAGCAGGTTGCTCACTTCAGACTCCCCCTGGAACAGGTAGCTGGCAGTGGAACCAAACCAGTGACAGCATGACAAAGTGGGGTCCATGAGAATAAGCCTGTGTTTCCCCTCGTACGATTCTGATTGTTACGGCACGGGAGTGCCATTGCTATTTTTGCTGTCATTATCACATAGCTTTTTGAGGGTTTCAGTTTGGGAATAATCATTATAAGCCCAGTGGCTATTATTCAAGGAAGAGAAAAATGAAAATGCTCCCAGCTGAAGGCCAAACGCAGTGCTTTAGGAGAAATCATAGGTGGTAACGCAAGTGGAATTAATAGCTTCCCTTCATATAACAGTCAGTGGTTCCCGGATGCCTGGCCCGCTGAATGGAACTAAGTAGTCTGAAGATGCATGGAAATGTTATTGACTGATTATGTGCCATCAAGTCATTTTTGACTCCTAGCAATCACATAGATAGATTTTCTCCATGATGATCTATCCCTAACCTGGTCTTTTAGGTATTTCAACAGTGCCCACATCACCACTGTAACTGAGCCCATCCACCTTGCTGCTGGTCATCCTCTTTATTTTCCTTCCAGCTTTCCCAGCATTAGAGCTTTCTCCAGAGAGCTGTGTCTTCACATCATGTGTCCAAAGTAGGATAATTTCAGCCTGGTCATTTGTTTGATGATCCATCAGTTTGTTTTCTTGGCTGACCATGATCTTCTCAGGAGACTTCTCCAGCACCAGAGTTCAAAAGTGTCAATACTCTTCCTATCCTGCTTCTTCAAAGTCCAACTTTCACTTCCATAGAGTGTCACAGGAATACCATTGCCTGGACTATTTTGATCTTTGTAGGTACTATATAGACACATCATGGCATTTGAATACCTTTTCCAAGGACTTCATGGCTGCTCTACCCAGCACTAGTCTGCAGCATATTTCTTGAATGGAAATGTTAAGCAGATGCTTTTTATGTTACAAGCCTCAGGTCTTATCCCAAGGTGGATCTACTGAAAATGAATGTTCTTCCACTACAGTTGCTGCTGGGAATGAGTCAAAAAGAAGACTCATTTCAGCCTGAATTTTCTAAAGAATTTGATATTGCTGAAATAAAGGTGATGAGATTCTGGAACTCTTGAAATGAGCTCTATAAATCCTTGATATTATTGTGATCATATTCTGGAAGGAAGGTGGAGAAGGAAGGACAACAAAATGAGATTTCCATTCCTTTTGCAGCATGATCTAATCCTCCCCACCCATTCCTGTCTTTTCAGGGCTACTTATAAATCCAGATGTGGATACTCATTCTAGGAGGAAGGCAAATGCCCAGTTTCTTTGGCAGGATACAGGTACATGTGAGAACCTGGCCTTGCAGCATTGTGGTGGCTACTTCTGGCCCAGAAGTGGCCCAGCTGATTAGATTGATGGCTTCCTGACGTCAGATGCAATCCGTTAAAAGGTATTTATCTCAGGCTTGGGCCAAAGCTCTGGGTGAGATTAAAAGAGATTGAGGCCAAGATAATCCTACAGCAGCATCCCAGAGCATACCACTGCCAAAATGCTTTTGGCAGCCCACCACCTTCTCCTGGTTACAGACAAAAAAAATTGCCTGAATCACTACCCAAGAAAGTGAGATCCCACTGTTACTCCTACCCATCATAGGTGTCAGGTGCATTGGAACATGAGAGGAAGCCTCATGGCTGCCTGCCTTTCCTTTCTCAGTCCTTTCTAGACCCATTCGAAACTGCATATATGTTTGCTTCTCTGGATTATCTTTGCTGTATCAGTGCAATATTAATGCAACAGAAATCAATTATATCAGCCTCCCTTGTTTTCTTTTTCCTTTTAAACAAAGCACATTATTCTCCCTCCATTCCCTCCCTATCCACCTGCTTTGCATTAAGTCTCAATCCGATTTACCCAACTCACTGGTGTCTGATTTAATTTGCCTGATGCTGCTCATGGAGTTGCTCCCACCCCTTGCCCTACAGCATCCCAGCTCCCCCAGGGAGATCTATCCTGGGTGAGGATGAGACACTGAGAGTGAGTGAGAGATACGAAGTGTGTAGACTGACGGCTAGTGCAAGAACAGCTGAAGGGAACTAGCAGTATACTGTAGCCCGTGTCTCCTGTCCAGAGGGAGCTGCCTTCCCCCTCTTCCAAGAAGCCACCCCATATATTACGGTAAGACTGCTGTGATGCTCTCTTTTTTCTCTATGTTCTTGGGAACTGGTGCTGTTGCACTCTTTGGCTTCTCTCTGATTTGGAATGCAAATTCTGCCTCTTTCCTGGCTTGTGTAAAAAAAGGCTACTGGGTATCTGCCTGAAAGAAAAGACTTAACTTGAGAAGATTAACCAATAGGCCATTTCATTAGACTAATTGTCTTTCTCAGCACCACCTTCACATGCTAATTTCAAAACTATAGACACTGTGGAGGGGAAAATATGCACTTCTGAATGTGATGTTTCAATTTTCATGCATGAGCCAATATCCCGAGCTTTGCAAATTAAACATTGTAGTAAAGTGATACTATAGATGCTTTTCCATTCATACATCCTACTATGCAGGAAATACACTTCCAAAATGAAGTGGGATATCAGAGGCAGATAGATCAATGCTCTTCAGGACAGAAATTATCACAGACATATAGGAACTTGGCTCCCATCACAAAATCTTCAGTACATGTGCCTTGAGTTCCTCCATCAAATAAGAAAGTGATAGACACCCCTGCCAGCCCTTTCATCCTTTCTGGCAGGAGGTGGTTGATCTATTCAGTTCTGTAGGAAAGCAATGGGGTGATCAATTACTACCTGCCCAGAGATTATGTGGACTTCCAAGTCCGTTATTAATCTCAATTTTTTTCATGTCTTCCCATTTCTGTTTTCAGTTCTTTAGCGTGGACCTACAAAAAGGCCTCCCTCAAGAGGAAAAAAAATGGGTTGTTGAATGAATTAATGGTGGAGGAGTTTGGGTTATCTATTTTGTATCCCCCCACATCTTGCCCAATTTCGTTCAGTCCAGAAAGTACTCATTTCAATTAGTGAGTATCCTTTGCATCCATTCTTTCTGTCTGTCCAGAAGTCCCTCCACCATACATCAGGTTAAGAATCATACACACAGAATAATTTCCTAGTGTCCCTACCCAATGAGCCATAGATTTGTCTACACAGGCTTCGCTGTCCTTCATCTAATAAAAGGAAGCATAGAGGACGATAATGTGATTTCAAGTACCTTCCAGATAATGGAACATACTGACAGAATAAGAAGAATCTGACCTTGTTTTTCTTAACCACAATTATATGAAAGCCTGAGGAGTATTTGTAAAAACACTATTCAAAAAAAAAAAAAGCTCTTCAAGTCCCCTGGATGTTCACTGATAAACAGTGAAATACACTGCAGCAGCTCATAGATGACTGCTTTTTCAGGCAGAACAGGCAGTAAAGACCAGTCAAGGGTTTTAGTGCTTTGCTTTCGATATCTTACTCCTAGAAAAATGGGTAATTACTCTGTGGACACCTTTATTCCCATCACTGTTCAGCCAGGAAGTGCTCTAAGAGAATTTTGGCAAGTCATTATTTTTCAGCCAAACAGATGGGAGGAACTTATACCCAGCTGCATGGAGGAAGGATTCAATACAAATAGAATATGGGCCTAATTTGCTTAAAAACAGAGGCACGTGAAACTCTGAAATGTGTCTATGACTAAACTATATGATCTTGTCCAATGTAATAGCCCAAAAAGTGCAAGCAACTTTGTTGCTCTGCAAGAAAACATCAATCCCAAACAATCTAAGCCCATTAATGTTTTAATATGATAAGTAAGGTTTTGATTTTCTTAAAATTACCATTCAGATTTAAGAAACAAAAAAGGGGGGATATTAGAAGATGTTTCGATAAAGTACATTAACAAATTGCTGTCATAAAGCTGTTATATTGCAGATAGGGATGGTATTCTGGCTTATTCTCCCTCCCCCATCCATTTCAAGTTTTGCCTGAAGAATTATGTGATACATACCATAAAGCTATTTAACTGCTTTAGGATTTATAATTAGTCCCAACATAGGCATTATAATACTGTTGTGCTCTGGATTTTGTCAAGTTTGGATGTCTACTAAACTTGGACAAGATTAAGGCATTGTATTTTACTGTTATTATAAATGTTCCTTATGATCCAGGGATTAGTCTATGTACTATGTACAGATCTTTCACCAGTTACTGCCAGATCTGACCTGAAGCCTGCTTGATGAGCAATTTTCTTCTTCTTATATGCCCACTCAGCTACTCCCCAAAGGCAGCTACATTTAAAGGCCAACATTTGCTTTATGCAGCTGTGGGTTAGAACAGAGAGAAAGCTTGTAGGGAAATGGAAAGTTATTCTTATCCCTCACTGTGGCTTCATGTCCTAAAGTGGGAACAATTAGGTTGGTCCCTTGGAGAGATTTAAAGGTTCTGCTGGAGACCTGAGCCTAAGCTGTTCCATATCTCTCTTCTGCTATATTTAGCTCTTCCTATCCTAAGTGAGCCTCTTCTGGAGCCTAGGATTCTTTTGACAGTTCAGCAATTCTTCCACCAGCCAATCACGGCTCCTTCTGCAAAGGCATATTCAGCCTTAAAAATAAAAGAAGAGTGAGAAAGAGAGAGAAAGAGAAGCTAAGAGACAAAGGGTTAGGGAAACATGAAGCTACAGTCATTTGAAAAGAGGGGTATTGGCCTGTTAAACTATTGCCCAAATTCATCTTGGTTGCAAATAAATCCCATTAGAGACCTTACTTCTGAGTAAGTGCATTTAGGATAGCAGCCGGAATCTTTGTTGATTACAATACATACCTCTAACATTTTTGCTTTTAACCCTGTGTTATTCACAGGACTTAACAAAAGAAACAATACTGCTTAGTACCCGCATTATTGTTCCAGTAATTCTCACTAAAATTGGAAGTTTGTGGCTAGGAAAGAGTGGCATGCTGAAGATCATCTACTTTCATGGCCATGGCAAAATCTGAACCAAGGACTTTCCGGTTCATAACTTACACATTTGCACACAGTGCAATGACTTTGGAGAATCATGAAATCTCTCCCCATACCCCCAAAAAACCTCTCCACTTTTCTAAGCTGTTTATTTATTTATTTATTTATTTGTTTGTTATACTTATATCCCTTCTTTCCTCTAGAATCTCAAGGCAGCATTTGTAGCTATGGAGCTAGAATACTTTCATATTCTTCAGGTAGCATGTATGATGGAGGGAACCTATATGGTGTGTCCCATATTCTGGTCCTGTAGGTTGCTAAACAGATCCAAGGAAAGGAATGGCCCAGCACGCGGATTCTGCTAATTGGGGTACAGCAGAAATCTCAAGCCAAGCTGGGTCATGAATCAGACTAGGTCTTAGAGCAAAGAAAAGAAAAGCTGGTATAGAAAAGAGGTAGGGATCAAATCAAATTGTGGCTTTTGCACAGTCAGAGCACTATCCAAATAAACATTGTGTTGCATTAGTTGCACAGCATAAGAGGCCATCCCTACTTTTTTACAACTTTGCTTAGGACATATTTTCAATGTGCATGGCTACTTCTTTTATTATTTCCTCTCACACTGCTTCTCCCACTATTAAAAGGTGCAAGAGGCATTCTGTGCTCCCTAATATACTTGAACCAGTTTCCAAGAACAGAATATTCTGAATTATTCTCCTCCAGAACAGTATGAGAATCCAAATGTATGAGCAAAAACTTGCCAAATGTTGCAGATTCATGTGAAAAGAATCTTCAGGTCTTTCTACTGCAAGAAGATTCGCTCAGCTAAGATCCAAAGAAGGCAAGAGAATATGGAATGGCAAGAGATGAAGACTCTCTATTGCTGACATTAATCTTTGTTACTGAAGAATGAATGTAAATGAAGTCAATCATAATATATATACTGCCTTTCTAAAGGCTATACAGGATACATAAATAATATAAAAATGGAGAGAATTATCATAAAACACAAAGTCTAACAGGGAGCAAGATCTGAAAAATAAAAACTATCAGTAACATTAAATCTAAAACGTGGTCCTATGGACTTCTTCCAGAAGAGAATCTCCTAACTGGCTGTCATGCTACTACTGAGAAGGGCCTTTCTGGGCAGCCACCCACCCATTATGCTTCAGGCAGCAAGGACCAAAGAAGGCCCTCTTCTGTTTTTTTTTTTAATGTGGTTATGTCTTCAAGTATTCTGTCAACAAAATGTCAGTCCCTCTTGAAATAGTGCCAATGAACAGCTCATATCATTCCTATTGTGATGGTGAGATACAATGAAGATATAAGGTTCTTTTGGTGAAACTCCATACCTGCACCTCCATCATGTAAACATTTGCAGTTTTCAGCTACTTATTGCAGACACCCACATCCACCAGCTGCTGAGTGACTGCTGGAAATCACGTCCTTTTCCTTCTGCATTGGGAGGAAAGTGCTTTCTGCTACATTTCTCCTATCCATTGCATTTCTGCTAGAGACATTGACTGCATTTCTTAACTTCCAGAAAATTCTGCAAAGCTCCAGAAAACAGCTTGCAAACCACTTTGGGAGAGATTGATGTGAGTCATGTTAACCTTCCATTGGCAATGATCCACCAACCCAGCAGAGTATCTTGTTGCAGGACCCATTCTCACTGTATTCATTGATCCTGCTAATGAGCTGCTCCTTATAGAAATCAAAAAGAAGGTGGAATAATTGGGAGGTAGTTTGGTTTCTGTAAACATTTGGTGACATAAGAGATTCTGGGGGAGATTGGATGACCATGTGAGATTCAGCAGCCATAATCATATCTGGAAAATCAGTGCATCATGGGGTAAAGTATCTGTAACCTAGTGCCCATTTCTGCTTCCAATAGTTGTTGTACATTTTATATTATATTGTATTATATTGTACTATTTGTTGTTTATTCGTTTAGTCGCTTCCGACTCTTCGTGACTTCATGGACCAGCCCACGCCAGAGCTTCCTGTCGGTCGTCAACATCCCCAGCTCCCCCAGGGACGAGTCCGTCACCTCTAGAATATCATCCATCCATCTTGCCCTTGGTCGGCCCCTCTTCCTTTTGCCTTCCACTCTCCCTAGCATCAGCATCTTCTCCAGGGTGTCCTGTCTTCTCATTATGTGGCCAAAGTATTTCAGTTTTGCCTTTAATATCATTCCCTCAAGTGAGCAGTCTGGCTTTATTTCCTGGAGGATGGACTGGTTTGATCTTCTTGCAGTCCAAGGCACTCTCAGAATTTTCCTCCAACACCACAGTTCAAAAGCATCGATCTTCCTTCGCTCAGCCTTCCTTATGGTCCAGCTCTCGCAGCCATATGTTACTACAGGGAACACCATTGCTTTAACTATGCGGGCCTTTGTTGTCAGTGTGATGTCTCTGCTCTTAACTATTTTATCGAGATTTGTCATTGCTCTTCTCCCAAGGATTAAGCGTCTTCTGATTTCCTGACTGCAGTCAGCATCTGCAGTAATCTTTGCACCTAGGAATACAAAGTCTTTCACTGCTTCTACATTTTCTCCCTCTATTTGCCAGTTATCAATCAAGCTGGTTGCCATAATCTTGGTTTTTTTGAGGTTTAGCTGCAAGCCAGCTTTTGCACTTTCTTCTTTCACCTTCATCATAAGGCTCCTCAGTTCCTCTTCACTTTCAGCCATCAAAGTGGTATCATCTGCATATCTGAGATTGTTAATGTTTCTTCCAGAGATTTTAACTCCAGCCTTGGATTCCTCAAGACCAGCTTGTCGCATGATGTGTTCTGCATACAAGTTGAATAGGTAGGGTGAGAGTATACAGCCCTGCCGTACTCCTTTCCCAATCTTAAACCAGTCCGTTGTTCCGTGGTCTGTTCTTACTGTTGCTACTTGGTCGTTATACAGATTCTTCAGGAGGCATACAAGATGACTTGGTATCCCCATACCACTAAGAACTTGCCACAATTTGTTATGGTCCACACAGTCAAAGGCTTTAGAATAGTCAATAAAACAGAAATAGATGTTTTTCTGAAACTCCCTGGCTTTTTCCATTATCCAGCGGATATTGGCAATTTGGTCTCTAGTTCCTCTGCCTTTTCTAAACCCAGCCTGTACATCTGGCAATTCTCGCTCCATGAACTGCTGAAGTCTACCTTGCAGGATCTTGAGCATTACCTTACTGGCATGTGAAATGAGTGCCACTGTTCGATAGTTTGAACATTCTTTAGTGTTTCCCTTTTTTGATATGGGGATATAAGTTGATTTTTTCCAATCTGATGGCCATTCTTGTGTTTTCCAAATTTGCTGGCATATAGCATGCATTACCTTGACAGCATCATCTTGCAAGATTTTGAACAGTTCAGCTGGGATGCCGTCTTCTCCTGCTGCCTTGTTATTAGCAATGCTTCTTAAGGCCCACTCAACCTCACTCTTCAGGATGTCTGGCTCTAGCTCACTGACCACACCGTCAAAGCTATCCCCGATATTGTTATCCTTCCTATACAGGTCTTGTGTATATTCTTGCCACCTTTTCTTGATCTCTTCTTCTTCTGTTAGGTCCTTGCCATCTTTATTTTTGATCATACCCATTTTTGCCTGGAATTTACCTCCAATGTTTCTAATTTTCTGGAAGAGGTCTCTTGTCCTTCCTATTCTATTGTCTTCTTCCACTTCCGCGCATTGCTTGTTTAAAAATAATTCCTTATCTCTTCTGGCTAACCTCTGGAATTTTGCATTTAATTGGGCATATCTCCCCCTATTGCTGTTGCCTTTTGCTTTCCTTCTTTCTTGGGCTACTTCTAGTGTCTCAGCAGACAGCCATTTTGCCTTCTTGGTTTTCTCTTTCTTTGGGATGTATTTTGTTGCCGCCTCCTGAACAATGCTGCCAACTTCTGTCCAGAGTTCTTCCGGGACCCTATCTACTAAGTCCAGTCCCTTAAATCTATTCTTCACCTCCACTGCATATTCCTGAGGAATATTCGTGAGCTCATATCTAGCTGATCTGTGGGTCTTCCCTAATCTCTTTAGTCTGATCCTAAATTGTGCAAGAAGAAGTTCATGGTCTGAACTACAGTCAGCTCCAGGCCTAGTTTTTACCGACTGTACAGATGTCCGCCACCTTTGGCTGCAAAGGATGTAATCAATCTGATTTCGGTGTTGTCCATCTGGTGAAGTCCATGTATAAAGCCGTCTCTTAGGTTGTTGGAAGAGAGTGTTTGTTATGCAGAGTGAATTGTCTTGGCAAAATTCTATCAGCCTATGTCCTGCTTCGTTTTGTTCTCCCAGGCCATACTTACCTGTAATTCGAGGTGTCATTTGACTGCCCACCTTAGCATTCCAGTCTCCTGTGATGAAAATAACATCTCTTTTAGGCGTGTTGTCCAGTAGGTGCTGCAGATCCTCATAGAACTGCTCTACTTCAGCTTCTTCAGCATTTGTGGTTGGGGCGTATATTTGGATCACTGTGATGTTAGATGGCTTGCCCTGAATTCGAATTGAGATCATTCTGTCGTTTTTTGGGTTGTATCCAAGCACTGCTTTAGCCACTTTACTATTAATTATGAAGGCTACTCCATTTCTTCTGTGGTCCTCTTGTCCACAGTAGTAGATCTGGTGGTCATTTGATGTGAAGTGGCCCATTCCAGTCCATTTCAGTTCACTGACGCCCAGAATGTCTATCTTTAATCTTGACATCTCACCAATAACTACATCCAATTTGCCCTGGCTCATATATTGTACTATAATTATATTATATTATATTATATTATATTATATTATATATATTATACCCACACACACACATGCCAGTTTGGTGTAGTGGAAACTGGACAGAACTTGCCAGTTCATATTTCGACTAAATACACCTGATCTTTAACTCCCACATCCTGAAGAACATAGGACAGAAGGCATCTGAAATATTGAGATGGAGAGTTCAAAGGGCAGCAATTAAGGGAGCTGGAAAGATGGTCCATCTGGAGGGAAGTGAGAGTTGGCTTCTTCTCACAGTGCAGTTACTTCTCTGAGAATATTTAAGTCTGTTAGGATTTGTTCTGACTCCACTTCTGCAGTATAGCTTTATGCAAATTAGTTAATGTACACTCAAAATCCTTTTAGATTTGCACTAAAGTATAGGTTGCCAACAGGGTGAGTGTCTTCATCTCTTTCAAAGCATAGACATTTCTAATTCATGTTTTCCAGGGCGCAGTGTAAGTAATTTTTTTTTAATCCATTCAATCATGTCCGATTCTCAGAGACTGCCTGGACAAGAATGATGCAGTTTTCTTGGCAAGATTTTTCAGAAGGGGTTTGCCACTGAGAGGGAGTGACTGGCCCAAGGTCACCCAGCTGGCCTCATGCCTAAGGAAGGACTAGAACTCAGAGTCTCCTGGTTTCTAGCCTGATGCCTTAACCACCACACCAAACTGGCTTGTAAATAATTTACTCAGGTCCTTATGGTATTTCATGGACAATGATTTCCAGGAAAGCAACATGAACATATGAGAGCTTAAGATGAAGAATACATCTGATTGGTTTCCTGGAAAAGTGCTAATCAGCCTTGAGGGTTGAAGTGAGCTGTGAAGATAAACCTTGGTAATCCGCTGAGGCTAGCAGAAGTGCATGAAGCACAAGTGTTAGTGAGGTGACGGTTAACATCTCCCAGTGCCTTGAAAATAAATGAAAATCAACCACTAGATGATCAGTTTGTTTAGGCACTGTAAAATGGTTTCCCATATACTGTCATTCTACATGAAATTGTTCTCTTTTCATAGCTGCTAATGGACAATCCAGGATAAAAGTCAAATACATCTCCCCCACAGAAGAGAATCCCATATTTATATGCAAATCTAATATTTATGACTACCGTCTTCCACATACCTTGTCGGGTTTTCTTTGAACTTCACTGGCTTGATCACTCAGGAATGAAGTATACATGTCAGGATGTCAGTAGATAAGATTGTTTATAGCAGCTTAACTGAAATTCCCATTATCATCTTCGATCATACCATACTGACTGATAATTATGGGAGTTGTAGTCCAACACACCTGAGGGCATCAACTTGGAAAAAGCTATGCTTTGAGTTTTTCTTTTAAATATAAAGTTCTCTGTAGGCACCTAGTCAGGTGTGAGGGCCTGAACAAAGACAGGAATATATTTTTCTGCTGTAGATTTTTTTTTAAAAAAATAACTTTTTTCTTTCAAAACTGTAACTTGCCTTGTGGGACAAAACATGTATCTATAACACAGCATTCACATTCAATTTCTATTACTCCTCCAAAATAAAATGAGCCATTCTGGTCCTGAAAACTCTCACACGTGGGGAAATGCTGAGTTCCAACAAGAGACACAGTCTTCCTACGTAAGGCTGGACTTTTCTAAATGATCAGATGTCTTTGTCCTCTCTTACTCCATAGCCCAACCCCTTGCTGAATCATTCAAATAGCATGACTCCAACCACCTTCCCTGTAACATCAGGTTGGATCAGTGTTTCTTGGCAGGTTTAAAACGTGTGGACTTCAACTCCCAGAATTCCCCAGCCAGCATTGCTAACACTTATCCATGGAATTCAGAGGGGAGTTCCAAGGGAACCCAAGTTAGAAAGAAGGGGAGACTGGAGGAAACAATGAATGATGAATTTAAATCCACACTGTGGTACATTCAGGTAATTTGCACACTGCAACCAGGCTTCTTAAACACATTCAGGTTCTCTTGATCTACCCAAAAGTAAGTCACTTTTCCCCACTAACTACGCATTGGACAGAATTATAACCTTTAATTTTTTTTAAAATTTTATTATTTAAAATACAAATTACAAAACACACAACCAATAATAACAAAAAGAAAACATAAAATAATTAAACAACCAAAACATAACACACATAATTTTATAACTTAAACTCTTTTTGTTGTTATTAGAATTATAACCTTAATCATTCTGCTTTTTCTATATAATAAGCTTCAACCTTTAATCAATTCTTAAAATGTTTTAAATATTTTAAAAATGGACTAAACAGCATTGAAGATATGTTCCTCCTTTATTTTCACATTGCAAGAAATAAGTCATTTAAGATTACATTTGTTGCCCCATTATATACACTAGATGCACTGTCAAATTTATTTTCAACCCTTGTATGCTCACTGTTTGGCTTTAAAAAGGCTTGGATGCTGCTAACAACTATAATTTCAGCTTTTCAAAGAGAGAGAAGGGGAAACAGAAACAGTGTACATAAAAACACACAAAACAGGAAACCAATGAGAACAGAAGCAATGAATTAATCCATTAAAATCATTCTATTAATATAATTCTTTGAACCAAGTAGCACAGCTATTGTGCAGCAATAGCAGAGCTGAAATTAGGCAATTTGATCTTCTTTGGTCAAACCATGGCCATGATAGTGGATGAAGTCAGGAGGACAAGAATAAACCAAATCTTTAAATTCACTTTGGATGTAAAATAGGGTGGTTGGCTGACATTTAAAAATGATTTAAACTCACCTCACAGGGTGATTGTTGGGGGGAAAATAGGAGGAGGAAGGAGTATGAGGTATGTTCCCCGCCTTGATTTATTTAAAAAAATAATAAAGGCGGGATAGATAGATAGAAAAATAAATAAAATAAATTTAATTGGGCGAGATAGAATAGAAGCTTAAGGGAAAGGATTGAATGATTATTATATTCTGACTGGGGAGAGTCAGTAGTCTGGGAATAGCCTCATCCAAATAGAGGAGCCAGCATTCTTTCAGAGAATGGTCTTTAACAGTTTAGAATTATTAGTATTATTAATTAATCGCAGAAAAAATGGCTCTTATTCCTTTTTTCCCAGGCAATTTTTTTTTCCCCTGTCAGTGAGTTTCAGGCACCAATCAATTATCAATTACTACTGGTACTGAATGCAAGGCTAAAATGCTGGGTGCTTATAGATGCACTATATAGATGCACTGTCAAAATAAATTTGACAATGCATCTATATAGTGGGGTAACCTCCCACTCTGTGAATGGAGGGTTTTGGTCAGATTGGGATGGACCCTTTTTGTTGGGGGTGGGTGGGCTTTTAGGGGCACTTCCCCAGATGTAGCTGGATGTGAGACCCAGTTTGTGAAATTGGGCCATAAGGATCAGTTGGGTTTACTACTCACTCACTCTCCTTCCTGCGATGTAGCAGCAGCCCTGCCTGAACTCCTGGACTCTGTGTGGCTGAGTTGGTGGTGGAGCTTCCCCAGTTGATGGTCTTGGAGGGCTTCAATCTGCCCTCTTTGGGCCCAGAGTCAGAGCTAGCTTAGGGGTTCATGGTCACCATGGCAACCATGGGCCTTATCCAACTTATTAGGGGCCCAGCTCACAGCAGGGGTCACACATTAGATATGGCTTTAGTCTTGGAGCAGTGGCAACGTGATCTGGAGTTGAGGGGTGTTAATATCACCCCTTCCTGGCATTAGAGTTCACTGTGTTGGCCCCCCACTGCAGGGAGAGGCCCCCTGTTCAATCAGCCTACCCCAAGGAACTGACAGAACCAATAGCGTTTCAGAGGGAGCTTGGGCTGATTCTTGAGACTCCGGTGCATGGTCTGGCTGAGATCAGCATGGAATGAGCATGTAATGAGGGCCTTGGACCAGATTGTGTCTATGTGGTCTCTTTGTGATTGGGGATCCTGTAGATCCTGTAGAGCTCCCTGGTTTATAGAGCAGCTCTGGGAGATGAAACAATGCAAGAGATGCCTAGAGTGCTGCTGGAGGAAGACCAGCAGCAAAGCCAACTAAACACAGGTGAGAGCCTTTATTAGGACTTACCTTGGGGTGAAATGTCCATCCTGGCCCTCCTGGACGTCTCGGCAGCTTTCAGTACCATTAGCCATGGTATCCTCCTGTCCCTGTACCAGAGATTGGGAGTGATGATATTTCTATTTTCTTTTTGTTCTTTCCATTATGAGCAAATCCATACATGGCATTTGTTCTGTTCCCATAAGGTCACCTTCCTGAAGTTGCCATGCCAATTTTCACTGGAACTCCACTGGACTTGGAGTTTCTCAACCTTGGCAGCGTTAAGATGTGTGGACTTCAACTCCTAGAATTCCCCAGCCAGCCAGTTGAAGTCTACACATCTTAACGCTGCCAAGGTTGAGAAACACTGCTCTAGTAGATTTCATAGGCAACCTAATCAGCAAACCTGACCTTAATCCCCCTAGCCAGACCATTTCCACATGTGGCTGCTGGGCCAGTTTGAGATCAAAGCTGTTCCCTGTGTTTCCACATGCTCCTGGGCTTGGAAAGTTTTGCAGTGTCTCCTCTGGAGGTGCATTGTGGGAAATTTCCCATTGGTGGAAACAGCTGTCTCACCCCACTTCCCAGCACTCAAGCAGCATCCCACTCCCCTCACCCAACACACATACACAAAGAGACTCCATGCTGCAACCTGTAATCATGGTTCCTGCTGCAAAAATTGCCTGGCTACAAAACTATTATGCCATGCCATCATCACAGCTTTCAGTGGAAATGTACAAGCAGGATATATTTACATTTGGACAGCCTGGCAGGGTTTCCATCATATCAATAGCTCAGATTTTTTTGCAAAATGGTGTGCACAGCAGGAGGAGAACAAGGCTGGGGGTGAGGGTTTGAGCTAACAATTTATTCATTTTTTGCTTTCTGTTAGAAGCAGAAAAGGGGATTTTTGTCGTGTCTGCATTACTACCTTTGCATTATTTTTCCGTCTTTCTTGAGGAGTATAATTTTTACTTGCATGACTTCTCAGTCAGTTGAATTTTCAAGCTTGGCACACATCCATACACCTTTCGTAGTGAATGCCATCCTTCTTGAGCTATAGATTTTCTAAAAATTATAAATCTACTCCAGTTAAAATCCCTATCTGTTGTAGAGAAGGTCAGAAGTCATTAAATTTCATAGCTTTAGTTTTTTTTTTTTTCTTGCATCTTTTTCTTCTTTTTCTTTAGATTTGTCTTTAATTTCATGTAAAATTCTTAATAAACACAGATAACACTATCTCAATACAATGTTACAATAGAAAACTTTTTGTATGCTTAGATTTTTATATTAGATCAGCTAGAACCCATCATTTTCCAAATTAAAAGATAAATACCATTTGTCAGTTGCCACCCACTGGCAAAATTTACAATTACAACATTGATTGAAATCTGAAATTTAACCAGCAGCATTTTAAACCTTAGAGACATCTAGACCGTATCATTAAATCCTACAAGACCCAAAAAGTTCACCATCATTTTTTTCTGTTATCAATAAATCAATTTGATATGCAAATTTTATAGAACAAAAAGTATGTTGGACTTGTTGCACCCATGGGTTTTGTACAGAAAAGGAATGAGTAAATCACTGTGTTGTTGGAGATGCAACCAAAAATAATGCTTCCTTAAAACACATGTTTTGCAATGTCCTACAGTTATTGTTCTGAAAAGAAATAATTACATAAATTAATTTGACTTTGAAAAAATGTTTAATATTTTTGGATGCACACCTTTTGAACTACATGCCTACTACATGGAAAGTAATAGTTGAACAATGAAAATGGATTGGCACAGAGAAATGCCAAGATATGAACTCTTAATCATTAAAAAGACTAATGTGTGGCCTCAGTGGATTGAAGACCTGATCTGACTTGCAACTTATAAATGAGTTGCCTATAGATGTAGGTTACGTGTGGACAACTGCAATGGGATATGACAATATTTCATTGAAACTCTTATGTAAAATTTCTCATACACACCCATACCCATACACATACACATATATATGCATGAGGAACTCGTATATAAATAAACACATGCACACACAATTTATGTTATTACAAATTACATGAGATCAGCTGAAACTGATCTATGGCATGAAGTTTGGGATTGCATAAATTAGGCTAAGTGAAAAAAGAGGAATTTGCAGTATTAATGCCCCAAAAGATTACTGTTAGCCAACACATTTACAGGATACAACTTTCTAAGATTTCTTGCAGAGAAAAAGCAGCTGTTCTCTCCATCAGGTTCAGCAAAGATGTATAGCAGAGAGAAAGCTGTCTTACTCCCTTTGCTCCTTGACTTTTGCTTTCAAACCCTGGAGGGCATCAGGCTGGTGTCAGACATGCAACCACCACATTATTATACTGTATCATCCTCTAGCTATATATTGTGGATAAATAGACATGTGCTTGTGCGAGAGCACTTGTGTAAAAATGTAAGGGGAAAATTTTCTGATCAGCACAGTATTAGCAAGATGTTTTATGGTGACTTCCAGATGAGGAAAATGACAAACTTGATTATTTCTGAAAGAGCAGAGACGATGCTGTGGTGATGACCAGTGGCAAACTCAGTCCAACAGAACCCCTCCAGATAAGGAGAGGATGAGAGACTGCCCACTTGTGCTCTGGATGGCTGCTCCTCACGAGGAGACCTCAGGATTGAGGTCATCCCACAGGTCTGAGCACCAGGAGACAAGGGAAGAGAGAGGGCCATCAAGCTCTCAACTGCAGCAAAGCCTTTAAAGACAGTGGGTTTGAATGCCTCATTTTCTAATTACTTTTGGAATTATAACTATTTTATAGTTAAAAGAGGTCTTCCAAGCAACATCTGAAAAACTACCTGGTGAGTAAAACTTCATCCCTAAATAGAGGAAAAATTAACTAACAGTTTAAAGAACTTAAAGAATAGAATATAAAGAATAGAAAACTTAAAGAATAGAAAATAAAGGGCAAAAAGCTAAATAACTTTATTCAAGAAAGTTTTAAATGGATTCAGAGACCAGAAGAATTTGGAATATTGGAACCTTTGCTAAGATTTTTGAAATAATAAAATAAATAAAACAATATCTTTGTGGGAACTCAAATTGTTTAGTCTACAAGGAAAAAGATGATTGGTTGAAATTTGAATATATATATAAAAAATAAATCTGAGACTATACAAATTGGACACTAGAGGGGACTAAAATTCCAGGCAGGAAAAAGAAAGGAGAGAGAGAGAGAGAGACCTGTTTTTTTATTTTGGATTCAAAAGAAAAGCAGTGAAATTTATAAAATGACACTTGAGACATTTCAAAGAATCTGTGAAGAATTGGGAGAGAAACTTATAGCTAAACTGACAGCAATAATTTCTGCACCTGCTAATGCATTTCTTGAAGAAGATCCTAAAGAGGAAACAAAAAATGAAAAAGAATAATGTGGAAGAATTTACAGACCTACAGAATGAAGAGGTGAAACAAATTCCAGCTGATATAGAAACACTAGAAAATAAAGAAACTGGATTATAAGGCAGAGATGACAGTTAAAGTGGAAGTACAAGCAGTAAACCAAGAGATGAAAATGACATGGACAAAGACAATGGATTTATGAAAAAGGGGTTTTAAAGTTTTGAAGAAACTTTTGAGATGAGAGGAAGAAAGTTTGAATGGAGATTCAATCTCACAACAGCAACTTGATGAATTAAAGATCAAGATTGTTAGAACAATATAGATATAGATAGATATAGATAGATAGATAGATATTAGTTGACTTGTTTGATTGGGGTAAAATAAAAAATACTGTTATAAAATGCTGGAAACCCTTTATGGACTTTTTGGCAATACCTGGAGAGAAATGACAATGATTTTTGGATTTGTGAATGGGAAGGGGGGGTTATGGGAAGAAGTGGATTATGTACGTATCTAATTTTATAGGAGGTGGGGAAATATTAAATTTGCTTGTACTTGTTGCAAAGAAGATAGGGAGTCACTTCTTTAAATATTTGTTTCTGTTTCTTTTCTTTTTCTTTTTTTAATTTTTTTTCTTTTTGCCTTTGTATTTCTTTTCTTTCTACTTTTTTTCTTTTTGATATTAGCATGTATTATCTTTTAATATTGTTAAAATACTTAATAAAAAGTATTTCTTTAAAAAAAAGCAAGATGTTTCATGGCAGCAGCTGTAAAGGTTTTTTTTAAGAAAAACAGTTATTTAAATTTTAGCATTGTAGGCGTTAATTATATTGCTACTTTTTAAAAAATTATCAACTAAAATATTCTGATTATTGCTATTAAACAACTTCCCCAAATGGAAGATATAAGATTTATCAAAATATAGTCATAATTGCATAATTAAGTGTTGCTATGACTATAACACCTGGACTTGTGCTACACTATAATTATTTCTAATACAGACAGACAACTGTTATTATATTTAAATGCTTAATTTTTTAAAAAGTACCTTTTGCAAAGGTAATCTTCAATATATGCTAAGGAGACTGATACACCTGGATTAACACTGCTTGTTGGGATGACATGACTGTTCCAGCCAGGTTTTAGAAGTTAGGCTATCTGGTAGTATAAAGAAAAGGACTTGATGGCCTAAATGGGCCTGTTCAGCTCTTATAACTATGATGCTATGAATGAGTGGTAGTAACTCCACAGTTAATCCTTGCCTGAAAGCAACCTGATTGATTTGGTTCAATTTGCTGCCAAAAGACAGTTAATCTCTTCAACAAGCCTTCTCAACCTCAGTAACTTTAAGACGAGTGGACTTCAATTCCCAGAATTCCCCAGCCAGCTGGGAAATTTTGGGAGCTGAAGTCCACATGTCTTAAAGTTACTGAGGTTGAGAAGGATTGTTGTAGAGTCATTTGCAGGAATTGAGTAAAAGTGAAAAATGAAGGGGTAGTTTTTGAACTTGCAAAGCCAAGAATGGCATTAGGAGAAGGTAGAAAGTAGAAGGAGTCATTCAAGTAAAAGTAGGGTTGGCAACTACTCAGAAGCTCAGTCTCCAAAAATTGGCAGGTGGACTTCTTTCCCAGCATGGAGATCTGCCCCCAGATGAAGTGGCCATTGATGTCACAGCAGCAGGAATCAATTACAAAATACCAGCACAACTCAACAGCAGGCAGTAGTTGCAAGCCGCAGGATAGAAGATAGAGGGGAAGCTGATGGGGTCAGGCAGCTGAAGGCTGACATCATGCAAACATGAAGAAATATTAACTGGACTGACTAAAATACTGCAGAGAAAATCTTTGGCTTTGCAAATATAAAAATCAGTTTGATGAGTGGGCTTTCTGAATGTTTAAATGAAAAAAAGAAAAACCAGAACAGCTGCCTAGAGTCTTTTTTTAGTAGTGTTAGGGCTGAAAGCCTCCACTTTTGTTCCCAGCAATACATGACCCACTTACAATCATATTAGGTGTGCAAGGAGCCACCCTGCTTTCTTGCACACCCAATATGCATAGTAAGAAGTGGTAGCAGCTGTGGTCATAAAATTCACTGGAGCCTAATTTGACTAGGCGACCTTCTCCCACTGATCTGCGGCGGAGAGTTTGCTGGCTTGCTTTGACCCAGAACTGGATTTACAGGAGGGTTTGGTGTGACATTCCATTTCTTTATGCCTTCTGTGATACATGGAGTTCAGTTGATTCACAAGACCTAAATTATTGAAGATATTGTAATATAAAAGGGCTAAAATTTCACAGCCTTAGGGTTTTTCTTCTTCTTTGATCCCACAGGGGACTCCAAGCGAAAGCTGAAAACTAGTCTGTCACGATGGGTGAAATAGAGCAGATGAAGCAGGAGACTGAGCAGCTGAAGAAGCAGATTGAGGTAATGCTGAGAACAAGAGGGAAATGGCTGAGACTGGGCAGTTCTCCTCCACCTTAAGTGAAGATAAAGGCTGACTTTTGAAACCCTCATTCATATTTAATCCATGAAACCATGACTGACCTTCTTAGCCTCAGCTCTCTACCTACAATGCTGAGAATGATACTCACACAATTACTTTAAAGTTTCGTGTGTGTGTGTATCTGGGTAGAAGGCATAGTAATCAGTGGTAGGTGAGATTAGACCTGTAAGCACCATGTTCCTGTAGATACTTCCCTTATGGCCTCCCAGTCTCCCTTCTGCAGCTCATCTGGCTGTCTTATTTTTAAGCATAAAGCTTGCACACTACGAAGCAAAATGCTGGTATTGTATTTCCACTATATTGTAGAATGCCTCTGGGCCCACATGGGCTCCTTAGAAAACAAAAATGGAGCTGGTTACAACCTAGTGCTTTATTGTAACAGTATATCCTTCTACCCAGATACACACACGAAACTGGAGGAGGAAAGAGCGACTGGAGGGCCTGAGAATGTAATGAGTATTTTATTATTTTATTACTAGCCATACCCACTGTGGCAGACACTTCGTGGTGCCATATGGTCAAGGGTTCAGATGTGCTCATTAGCCTGAAAGGTTGTCGAGCCCAGTGCGTATTTCCCATTTTGAATAGTTACAAGTATTCAGAATTAATATCTTGGGCTTTCCTTAATATCTTTACTGCTTTTGAGTTGTATTTTTCTCTTTCTTCTCTAGTTCCTTGAAAAATCACTAATAAACCAGTAAAATGGGCATATAAGTCCCCAAGGGATTCTGGGTTGTAGTTTTCTCAGTATGATGAGAAATCTAGTTAGGTAATCTCTAGCAGTATTTTTAAATCCTATCATTTGTTTCAGTACAAGGAAATGGGCCTCTCTGAAGACCTATCTATTAAGCACTTTCTGAAATTTCAACTTACAGTATATCCTAGAAGGGAAAAAAGTGAAAAATATTTATAATTGCAAGTATTTTAAAAAAACAGTATTTGTATCTCTGTAAGAAGTAAATCTGCCACATCAGGCCTACAGTGAGATGGCTTATGAGTAAATGGGCCACACCACTCTGCGAAAGTAATTTAATAAAAGTATTTAATAAATACAATGTTTCAGTTTAGATATTAAACTATTTGCACACACCTAAGATTTCTGCAGTTTTACATTGCTTATGGGCGTTGCAACTACAAAAAGAGTGAAACTGACAGAATCCTGGTAGGTTCAAATCTTCAGCCAGTACAGAACTTAAATCAAGACTTTGGTCCAATTACATTTTCTCAGCCTAATCTTCATCACAGGGCTGTTGTGAGAATAAGCCATTTTAGCTACTTGGGAGAAAAAGGTGAAGAAATACGCAGTTTGGCAACAGGTGTGCTATGGATTGTTTTTCAAGTATCCTAAGATAAGAGGAAATTGAAGTGTTGGTTATTGAAGGCCAATTTCACCTAAGATTAATCAGGAGCCACAATTTGTGATGTGTCCTGCTTTCTCCCTACACTTTCATTCCAAATATTTTATTTTATTTTTATTTAGCACATTTTTCCACCGCCCATCTCAAACACGACTCTGGGTGGATACCCAGGCATTTCCCCACATTCAGGACCGATTGTGAACTTTGACTGATCTCATGATGTTGTTTCTTTCTGGGAGCAGACTTGATGTTTTCTGACTTTGTTCCAGCTTATTTGAAATCACAACAAGTGTTACTTTGTTTTGAACTGCTACAGCTCTGCAGACCTTACAGACAGTCCGTGTTTTCACTGGCAGGAATGGTTGCTTCACCCCACTTCTTAGCTCTTTGGCCAAGCCATTATTCTCTCCCTGTACCCAGCATACCATTCTTGCAGCTTGCCTCTTCCTGGATGAAGTAGGTTCTTCATGTAGGAAGAAATCTCTTCCTAGTTTAGAACTTACCCTCTTCCAGCCAAGGTAGCAATATGCAACTATTGTCACAGTTACTGAGAAAAGTGCATGACAGTAAAATTGCCAACATGCTATCATTTAACCTACACAACTCACATGGGCTTTTAAAAGGCAGAAGGATGATGGCCAAGCAGCTAGGAAGTTGTGGGAGTATTTCAGTGTTTCTCAAGCCTTATTTGCAAACCACCAGACAAATGCACATCAGTGTATACATACAGTTCTGAAAAACATGGGGAGGGAGAGAAAACAGTGACTTGTATTTTATTTTTGTAGGGATTTGGGGTGAGGGAATTTTGTTACTCCAAGTCACTAATTGGATGACATTCTTTCCACTCCTGTTGGTCAGCTGGAAGGAAAGAGGGTGAGTTCTGATTGAGGGATGGTGTTCTCTGCTCTTCAAGGTCAGGAGAAGTGAAATGGTCACAGGTCAGTTTGAAACTACATCATAGGGGGTAGAAATGCTGGGGGTATAGAAATGTCATCTCTTTCCTTCTCTCTTTCAGGAAGCTCGAAAAGCTTGTGCTGATACTACACTTGCTCAGGTAGGAAATGCTAACAGTACATTGCCCTGTCTGAATATAATTTGCCGAAGTGGGTAAGTGTGACATAAACTCAAGAGATCAGCAGGTTCCCCAGCTCACTTGATATAGCCCATTGGTGGGGCCTTTTGGTAATAGGAACCAAACTCCTTCTTTTCTGTACAGCTTGTTTCTGACATTGAGGTGGTTGGGCGCATACAGCTGCGGACACGGAGGACTCTGCGTGGACATCTGGCCAAGATCTATGCTTGTCACTGGTCCACAGATTCCAAGTAAGTACAGTAATGTTATATAGCAGTGTTTCTCAACCTTGGCAACTTCAAGTTGTGTGGACCAACTTCCAGAATTCCCCATGCTGGCTGGGGAATTCTGGGATTGAAGTCCACACATCTGAAAATTGCCAAGGTTGAGAACCACTGCTAGGTAGAAAAAGGTAGGAGGCATTTCCCCTTGCTATCTTATTCCATGAGTCCCTTCCCAGCAAGCCAGCCCAGCTAGCTACTCAGACAAATTACATAGCTAAAGGGTCTTGTTATCTGCGCTATCTTGAGAAGGAGAGAATCACTGTCTGTCCTTTCCAATTTGTCCCTTTTGAACACTTAGCAGCAAAATGGCTATTCCACTCTCCTACAGATTATACTGCAAATTAACCACTTTTATGAATATAAAATAAGAAACGAAATCTCAGTGTACAAGAACAACTTGGACTTGAATTTAATATCTTATGTTGTTGTTAGATGTACAAAAGAACAGGAAGGTTTTTAATTTGTACATACATTTTGGGAGAACTTATGCCTTTCATAAAGTCTTTTCCTTTAATTCTCCTCATCTCCAACTAAAATAAGGACAATTAATTAATTAATTGCATTTATATCTCGATTTTCGTGCAAGGAGCTTAAGGTAGCCTACCTTTTTTTTGTCCACTCTTTCACATTCTGTGGAGGCCCATGAAGATCCCCCATGCAATTGTCCTGGCTGCCCAGCTCAGAAAAACAATAGTATAGGCTATAATGAACAGGGATATGGCTGTCCTTCTGCAAGAGTCATAGTCATGGGAATGAAAGTCTTCCCTTCTCTTCAGGGTCACTGTTCGGCAACAGAAAAGCAGCAGTCTTGCTCACATCAATGTCCATGGAAGGACTATAATTAAAACTTATTTCTTCCAGTGATCCTTAATCAGACTTATTTGAGGAATAAGGGAAAGGGGACAAAAAGTGAAAGAGAACAAGAAATAAGCCTGTGTGAATTGGCATATCTTAGCCTCTCCCACCATTTTGCCACTCACCACCAAGCCCATATGCCTGTGGAACCACCAAAGAGTTCATTCCAAAGAGAGCAGCCCTCTACTTACAAAGTAGGCTACCCTAATGTCCTTTTCCATCATTTCAGTCACCGAACAACATGGAAATATTTATTAGAGTGAGAGCTAGGGAAGAGCCTGAGTTCTGGAAGGTGCAAGACCTTGTGTGAGAAAGTGGGGGTGGGCTGGAGCCATTTGGCCTTCAGATCCCAGTTGAGCACCCATGCTAACAAGCTTCCTTTCTTATAGACTCATGGTCAGTGCTTCACAAGATGGGAAACTCATTGTGTGGGACACCTATACAACCAACAAGGTAGGAGAGAGATAAGCAAATAGATGCTATGTCCACAGTCTGTTAGCAACACTAGGAGTGAAAAGTATCTGCTAGCATTTTGTCTCTGAGCCTGTTTCCTACTAGTGAAGCCTCTCCTAGGATAGCTATTGCTTTGATCACTTCTGACCAAGAAACTGATGCTGGATTTCTGTCCTGTGTTTTAATCCCAGGTTCATGCCATCCCTCTCCGGTCTTCCTGGGTGATGACCTGTGCCTATGCCCCATCAGGGAATTACGTGGCCTGTGGAGGTCTTGACAACATCTGCTCCATCTATAACCTCAAGAGTCGCGAAGGAAACGTGAAAGTGAGCAGGGAGCTCTCAGCTCATACAGGTGATCTTTTGCTTTAGGTCTTGGTGAACTTGTAGCTGCACTCCATGAAACAAACCCAGGCAAAATATAGAATATTGCATCAGGGATGGCTGAGCATCTTTGCAGCTTCCATTTAAAACAAACATGTTTTTTGAGCTCTCCTGATGAGGAATAAAAAAGAATTTGAGGATCTACACATTCTTGCTCCAACTGTGGAAAGTTGTTTGGAAGCTTATGGATGCTGAACTCAGAAGCCAAAGAGGTTGCTGGATAGGATGTTTGATGGTTCCGTGTGACCAGCAGAAGCAGGCTAAATGATAGTTATTTAAGTACTAATAGCAGAATTATGCAGAATGAAAAATACTCTTTTTCTTAAGCAGCATAATTAATATGTGCTGCAAAATCCAGCTTCTGTTGACAGAAAAGAAATGTATTTTAAAAAGATAATAAAATACGTCCTGTATTAATCTTAGCCTCTTCCTTCCCTTCAACAATATTTCTATTCTCTTACTCCTGCTCTGCAGGCTACCTCTCCTGCTGTCGATTCCTGGACGACAATAACATTGTAACTAGCTCTGGGGACACCACCTGGTGAGTACATCTGTCCACTCATATGTGAACTGGCCAGCAAGCAACTATGTGGGTGCTCTACCAGGGGAAGATGTTGGCTCCTATTTATTTACCTATCTATCTATTTTTATTTCAGCATTGCCTAACTCAGCTGATTGCTCCTGTGCCTCAAATCTAGTTTTAATACACTTTAGCCTATCCCACCCTTCTCCCAAATTGGAGTTCTTCAGATGTGCCCTACTCCCATAATCCTCAGCCAGGATGAGAAGGCCAGCCTGGGTTAGAGAAGGCAGCATCTATTGGGACAAGGAGTACCAGATGTCAGTGTTTGATCCAGAACGTTAGGGTTTTAACCAGACTCTGCTGGTGGCAAAGAGTTAAAACAACTTCCTTGCCTCGCTTCATCTTTTGAAGGGGATTCTAGCAGCTGCTGTTTACTTTTTTTTAAGTGTCATTTGCACACTCATTGCCTGATGTCATCTCTGTTTGGCCCTAAGGGATCAATGGGAATAGCTGGTTTCATCAAGCTCTGACCACAAACTCTGCCGCTGCTACTTCCTTCTTACATCATCCCCTAGAAGGATCTGCCAAGCATAGAAACTCAGTCCAGGCCCCATGTTGGGAAATCCACTAAGGAAAAAGGTCTGCTGCACTTTGCTGCATGAACAGGAAAAACTGGTGGAGAATGCTTAGCTCTGCTAGCTTTCACAGCTTTGTTGGGTTATTCTGCCTCTCAGTTGGTCACTTCCATCTGGCCCTGTCTGTGGGGTCCAAGATGTCAACCCTGGTTCTATGTATGTTGCTCTTCCAATAGGGAGGAAGGGATTAAGAGATCTTTAAGTGATCAGGCTGCATAATGAGAGGACATGTTTTGCAATTAGGAGACTGTTCTCAAGCATATACTCTACTTTCTGTATTTTTTCCCTTAAGTTCATAGCAACTTCATTGTTAGATTAGCTTTGAATGTAGCTGCCTAAATCTGTAAGTATTCCAAGCCTGCACTAGATGGGAAGATGATCAAAATAGCTACCCACTGCCATCTTGAGCCACTTCTTCTTCCCCTTACAGCATCCTGTGGGATATTGAAACAGGCCAGGCGAAGACCACATTCATAGGACACACTGGTGACTGCATGAGCCTGGCCGTCTCTCCGGACTTCAAGCTTTTCATTTCAGGAGCCTGTGATGCCACCGCCAAGCTGTGGGACCTCCGAGAAGGAACTTGCCGCCAGACATTTATAGGACATGAATCAGATATTAATGCCATTTCAGTAGGTTTCTGAAGCCATTCCTGGAACTGAGGGTGGAAGATGGAAGTGGGTGGAAATAAAAGAGCCTGAAACAATGACAAAAACTAGGGCAGAAATAATCTGCAGAAGAGGACAGAAGCAAATGATCTCTCTCTCTCCTCCTAGTTCTTCCCCAATGGGGACGCCATCTGCACTGGTTCTGATGATGCCACCTGTCGCCTCTTTGACCTTCGGGCAGACCAAGAGCTCATCACCTATTCTCACGAGAGCATTGCCTGTGGAATCACCTCAGTCGCTTTCTCCCACAGCGGGCGCCTTCTCCTGGCTGGATATGATGACTTTAATTGCAATATCTGGGACAGTCTGAAAGCAGAGCGTGTGGGTGAGTCACAGCTACGGTTCTGAGGGTTTTCCTCTGACTTTTTTTACATTCACAGAAAAATATATCTGGAGTAATGCATACCTATTTGGGGGCAGACTTGTTTTTTTTAAAAAATCACAAACTGATATCATCTAAAATTAGAAGAATGAGAGACTAAGCAAAATCAAAATGTAAGTTTCCCTTATTCCAACATCAGTTTCCCAACCATTCTTTGCCCTTCAAGGCTGTGAAGTAGCACAGCAAAGTTCTACCTGATCTGTTGGTTGTGGAGAACGGTGTAGGCACATAGGCTGCATATTGTTCCCGCCTCACATCGGGAACACAACATGAGTTACACACTGTTGCTGATGGATTGTCTCTTCACACATCTGCGCATGTCTGTACAGAGCCTCTGCTCCAGGTAACTGTGCCATCAGGTGAATGGCAAGTGAGGGCCACCTGCGCTGCCCCAAGTTTAGAACCCTGCCCCGAGAGATCTGCTGGGTTCAGGCAAAATGACGTTCCTGCACCCTAATCCACTGCCTCTCCAAAAATTGACTGTCTTTCCCTATTTGTCACATAAATGTTGCAGTTCTTAGGGCTTTATAATATTCTGTTTTAAACATTATCTACTTCAATTACCATAGTAGATCATGAACAAATTTATTATTATTATTACTATTATTATTATTATTATTAAAACCTACAGGCATCCTGTCTGGACATGACAATAGGGTGAGCTGTTTGGGAGTAACTGCAGATGGCATGGCTGTATCTACTGGCTCTTGGGACAGTTTCCTGAAAATCTGGAACTGAAGACGCCATGTGAGAAGGTTGAATTTGGAGAGGCTTTTCCAGATGTATCTTTGAGTACTACAGCTGACGTTTTTGTTCTATGCAGATATTGATTCACACTACACTTACCTCCCCAAGGAGAAGCTCAGGGAAAGAATCCACACAGGTCAATTCTCCTAATGCTCTTTGATACCTTTCCCCAAACTCAGGGGTCCATTTCTGTGACTGCTTCAGGGTATGACATCAGCAAGGTGGCAGTTCCTACTCACTCTACCTAAATTAGAGGCCCTCAAGAAATACATAAATGCATCCCTTATTTCCCCTCCCCCAACTTATTTTCCATTTTATCCTCATGTCTACCCACAAGGGCCTCAGACACATCCTATTATAGTTTATCTTCAGACATGTCTTCAAGTGGTTTATCACACCAGGTATTCTGCAAAGAACTTTATTTACTTTTCTCTGAGAGTATATTAGCTCGTTGTTTTACTCTACACATTACCTGGGGAGGAGTTTGCTGCCCCTATTTTGAGCACCGGAGCCAGGAATGCTTAATGTAACCTTATTTATTGTCTACCTATAGTTATTCTTCTCATACCACTTAATTCCATATCTTGCATCCTTAGCATTCCATCATCCTTTAGGCTCCTCCAAGTTACTGCTTTATGCTGTAATTATGATAAAGATGTTTTATAGCCCAGGCAAAATAAAAGTGTCACATTGGATAGACTGGCTCAAGTTGCATTATTTGAGATCAAATTCTGGGGCTCAGGTTGAGACAGAATTGGGCCTGAACAAGGATATTGTTAAGCTCTGTATTGCAGGGTACAATCATGATGCAAAAATCTCAGAGTTCAATAAATAGCTTTAATGCAAGAATTAGGGATAAGGTACAGAACCTTAGAAACTGTGATAGGAACCTCCAGCTGTCATTTATAAGTAAGTCCATTAAGATGAATCCCTCTGAACATTTTGAATCTTCTTCCCCAGCTTTTTGCAGCCTGGACCAAGCTGCTGTTTATGATATAAGATCCTAACACTCTCATCTCCCATCTGTTGGCTTTTATGTCTAACATTCTTCCTGTTACTTTCCCAGCCTTCTCACAATCTCTCTCATATATTACCATGGCACCAGAGAAACTCAAAGAGAGGAGCAGATCATTTTAAGAGCAGATGAAGACATATCTTAATGTACTCTTCTCTGGGTGGTAGTAAGTTCTAGAGGCACCAGTTTAGTTTCCTTTGAAACAGAGAACACTGGATAATTTTTCTTTTATGTAAACATATGGGACCTTGACAGTATGTTTTAAAAATCTGGTTAAAATTATTCTTCCTAGTAGAGTTAGTCCCTTTAGTTCTATAGGATAAATTTCAATCCTTCTAGTAAAAGATCATGGAGAATAAGCTAGTAGCCTATGGGTTTGCCCCAGGGTTGCTTAACACACCCTAAGGCTCTGCTTGAATTCCAGGAGCACACTTTATCAAACTTATTGTGGAGGTTGGGGAGAGCTGTCTGTGAGTTCTATCCTTCACGACAGAGACACCTTCTTCAAACTTTGATGGATGGATTTAGAAACCAATAGGATGGATTCACAGAACACTCTAACATGATCATTAACATTTCCAAGCAATTTTTCACAGTAGCATGTGAACCAAAATTATTTAATATTTTTTTTAAATGATTAAATTTTGAGATTTGATACTCACCCCTATGATAATATGAAAAACAGTGAAGTCCCATGAGATTTGGTGTGCTTTTAAGAGTTTGGCCATTAATTTTTACAAAAATATTTAACTTATGGGCTCCATTTATAGATTCCCACTAGCACTGCGTTGCCAGTCTGGGTGTTATGTCATAATATTACTAGTTTTAGTTTGTGTTAACCCAGCAATTGTTTTTTAAATCATAGTTTATGACTTAAACCATGGCCTAATATTTTGTGAACATCTCACAGGTAATACCCTATTTCTCTTCATCAAAGAATCATCAACCACCACCAAATCAGCAATCAACTTTTCACAATGATTTATTAGTAGCCTTAACAACTCCAATAAGTCACTCAACACCATCTAAATGGAGAAACTGAAAAAAAAATTCACTTCCATAGTTTTTGCCAGGAAAATTGCATTTATGTATGTCTATGAAGTCACCAGAAATTAAGCTTGATTTTAAGTAGAATTTTTTTATTTGTGAGTATTTCATGTCAGAACTGTTTAGATATATGAAATCTTAGCTTCAAGTTACCATAAGCATGAAAGAGCTGCTTGCTTGCTTTCATGTTCTGTCCTGTCTAATTCATAAATTCATTCCTGTTTGCATGATACATCAACTGAAACCAATACTGCAGGACAGCTCAACTGCACCACTGCTTTTTGCAATGGGCTGAGATAAGAGTGACAGTGACTTGCCTAAAATCACCAGTTGTTTTGTGCCTTTATGCAAGAATTGAAGACCTGTTTCTTGGTTCTCTTAAGCATGCATCAAAAGCCCATGTGATACTGCTAACAGTATCCCACTTTGACTTGTTATTTTGACCGTTGTCTCCCAATCACAAGTCTGTGGGAGGGTACCCCATTAGAAGACAGAAAGGACACAACTGCGTCTCCTAACATTCACTCCACACTGTGCGATATTTATAACTCCATGCAGCCAAGGACTTGATATAAAGAGAAACAAAACATACCTCTCAGCCTAAATGAAAATACAGCATTCCTTCAGAGAACTTAAGATGGTTGGGTGGTGTCTTTGATAGCCAGAAGCTACTCACTTGTCTCAACTTTTTATGCATTGCAGGATGCAAGATCATGTCTCAGAAAGCAGAAAGCATCCCCCCCCCAAATATCAAGGATTTCATTTGGAAAAGGTTGTTTAAAGGAAAAATTAAAAATATGATCGTGTTTAAGTTACTTGAAAGAAATGCATCCCTTCTTTGCTTCACTGCTGACATACCTATTATTAATGTTTATGTTACAAGTTCAGCACTAGCCCTGCACCAACTCATATGATTGCCCTGCATTATTCCATATTGTTCTGGTTCCCATGAACCAAGCAACAAAAGGGTACAATTTATTCTATTGCCCAGAGACTCAAGGCAAATAGGATACTTGCCCACTAGTTCATTTCAGCCAGTGAGGCATATCAGCTAGCACTCTCCACTTTTCTTCCCACATTCTGTTCTTCTGGCTTGTGGATTTCCACATCCAGTGTTAGCTTCTGCAAAAACCAGTTTCAGACCCTAACAAAATGTACTCCTGGGATAGCTTTCCAGCTGTGCTGAAGGTTTTAAAATAATGCAGCACTTCATTCTAAAAGATTTATTTTCCAGACACAGACATTCCAGACAAAGACGTTTTTTTAAAAAAAGTAGTTATACAGGAGAATCTATCCATGATACAACCTAAATATGAAAACCAAAGACAGAAAAAAGTAGCAGGAGGGAAATGGGCAAGAAGCAGAAAGTCATGCTACTTCGTGGTTTTCATGCTTGAGCCAATCAAACCTCCATACTAAAGGCTAGTAATCCATGGAGCATGTGAAGTTAATTTTCCACCCATCGACACTGTCGATTCTCTTTATTCATGGGATCCCAGCTACAGCTACCTGCTGTAAAGTTTGATCCAGAGCTTAAGGTTCCATCCTTTGGCTCTCCTTGACTGACTGTCACTGATGAACTCCTTTTACTCTGGAAAAAAAAAGTACTTGTTAGGTTGAAGAAATGCTAATATATTTGACTGTTCTGAGGGCAGCCAGACTTACAGGCTGTATTTGCACAGTATGATTAACTTGATTTACTCAAGTTTCCTGAATTTGCACAATGCAGAGGAAACTCATGGGCTGGCTTCACCCAATACATGAAATTCAACTTTCAGTGCAGCCACACATTGGAACAGATAATCGTTACAAATTTTAAATTACATCCATGCAACAAAAATGCCCATCAAGGCACAAATCAAGAATACAGGTGTAAAAACCTGTACATATACATCTTTTTGGTTTTATCAAGAAATTGACATGTGCGATTTTATTGTATGCTAAAGATGCATTTTACTTTTTTTTTAAAAACTCATGAAGATTGATTGGAAAAAGTAAGAACTTCACTCTGACAAATAATCAATTACACAGCCCAAGGGACTCACTTATGAACAAAACAATATTTCTATTCATTAATTGCCATCTATTTATTTTAAAGGGAAGATACGATGAGTTTGAAAAGGTAATCAATTTCTTACAAAGCTAGGAGATAAATTTATTTACTTTAAATAAAAAAACCCAATTTATTCTCAGCACGTCTACTATCTCTACCCACTGTTGCTTTAATATTCTACAAATCTGAATATAGCTCTTGATCTGAAAAGTTTGTTCCCACCTGAAGAACCAGTGTTGAAAGTAATTCTCTGAAAGGTGCTGGCAACAAAGCAGACTTAATTAAGATAGAACCAAGTTTGGAGGGAAAAACAGAATGAGAAACTACTAAGCAACCCATCCTGCTTATACTGAATTTAACTACCACTTTTCCAAATGCCTTCCTTTTCGGGAAAAAATGGCAACTTGCTGAAAGCACCTTAAACAGAGATTTGGGTGAGTCCTTAATGGAATAACAATGATTCACTTTCTACATAATAAGTTACCTGGTGAGAAGCAAGGGAAATTGGAGAATTGTCACCATGAAGGATACTAAGCGGGGAACGTCCAGTGCCAGTTGGCATTGCCAGCATTTTGTTACTGACTCTGTGTCTTACTGACTTGCTCCCTGGGGCGTAGGAGGGAAGAAAGAGGGCGTGTAGATTAATCACAGTGTTTCTTATTTCTCGGAACAGAAGCTCAAGCACTAGGATGCCTCCTACCTCTCCTTCCTAAGTAGGCAGAGGTTTTCGTCATCCTTATGTAGTAAAAACAACAAACAGAGAGTTTGGATACATTTTGCTAACAGTCACAATATAATTACCCTGCATTCCTTTTTCTCCCTGGCCACCACACAGTCCTTAAAGACTAAGCTGGCAGGAGGGATCACATGCTCACAATGGCTGCTGAGGTAGACTATTATAGATAGCCAACCTAGGTTCCAGTTTCTTGGGGACCATAGATACTTTGCATAATGCATTTGGGTACCAGGTTCATGAGGGTTAGCAGCTCGGACTGCTGAGAACATATCACAAGTATATATTTATACAGACAGACACAGACTCATTAAATTTACTTGCTTTAATCAGAAGATCACTGATGCTTAGAGGACAGTGATGGAATAGCTGAACAGAACAACTACTGCACTGGGCAGTTAATCTCACCGGTAGGCAGACTGATGCGGGCAGGGTGAACTGGTTTTGTTGCAGCTGCAACAGACACCATGGAAAGCAACTGTTCATTTTTCTCCTCCTTTGCTTGCTGGGAACCCTCTGGGAAAATTTCCCCAGAAGAAATTGTGTTCCTTGCAGTCCTCTCCTCTATTCCAAAGGTGAGTTCAGATTTCTGATCCTGATGCTGAGATTCCTCTTGAGATAGCTCTTCCTCTGAATTTCCTCCCATAAAGTTTTCACAGAACAGCTTCACTGGATAGTTTATGGTATCTGGACAGAAGACAGATTCCAAAACTGAAAACTTACACAACAGCACACACCAAAAGGAAATTTCAAAGACTGGAATATTTTCACCCGAGCCCTTTAATAGGGACTGCCTTAAATGGTGCATCAGCGCAGCCCTAGAATGTCAAGGGTCATGTATAAGACAGTAGCAGCTATTAAAATATTGCACACAATCTTCTCCCACCAGTTTTGGAATTTTTTTCCTTTTTGTGAATGGAAACTCTGCAAACATCACTGAAGAAGCTGCTGAGTATCCCCCACTTTTGCTCAAAACCTAGAGGAAGCCAGAAACCAGAGTCTCACACAGAGTACAAGCTCATGAACATGAGAATTTTACACTCCCAATAAGCAGCCCACCCAACATCTATCTATCTTGCTTTGTGACGTCAAGAAGGTATATAGTACAAGGGAAAAGATAGTGAGGAAAAATCAAACAGAAGGCTGACCATCATCATTAACTGGGACCAAGAAGGCATTAATCACCCTCTTGGATGACTTCTGGTGGGAGCGAGATGGGGGTGGTGCATCCATCCTCGCTCTTCTTGACCTCTTATCAGTGCCATTCATCATGGTACCCTTCTGAACTGACTCTGGGAGTTGGAGATGGGTGGCACAGTGTTGTGCCAGTTCTCCTCCTTCCAGGGTTGGTTCCAGTCAGTGTTGATGGGGAGGGGCAGATCCCACCAGCGGCCCCTCCTTTGCTGCTTGATACCCTCTCCCCTCCTGTTTAACATCTCCCCTCCAACAGTTTGGGGGAGGTATCATTATTATGCTGATGATACCCAGCTTTATATCCCCACCCTAGGCCACCTGAGTGATGCCGTGGAGGTTCTGTCTCAGTTCCTGGAAGCTATGGGGGCCTGGATGTGCAATAGGCTACAGCTCAAACCAAGCAAGTGACTCTGAGGTTTGGACCACTTGGTTCCGGGGACCTTCTATCCTTGGTTCTGGATGGGGTGGCACTGACCCAGACAGACCTGGTGTGCAATCTGGGCATCCTCCTGGATCTACCCATGGCTAGGAGGGCCTTTGCACTACTTCAGGTTGTATGTCAGTTGCACCTGTTCCTGGACTGGGGGCCCTGCTTAGGATCACTCATGCCCTTGTGACCTCCAGACTGGACTACTGCAATGCAGTTTACATGGGGCAAACCTTGAAGAGTATTTGGAAGCTCCAACTGGTGCAGAATGCAGCAGCATGGGCAGTTACTGGTGCCAGTTATGCAGTGCATGTGACACCACTGCTCTGCACGTTCCATTGGCTTTCAGGTGCAATTCAAGGTGCTGGTTGTCACCTTTATATGGCTTAGGACTGGGTTACTTATGGGACAATCTCTCAATTGTTTCTACCTGTCCTACCCAAACTGGCAGGAAGGGCATGTTCTGGGTACTGTCAGTTAGAGGGTGTTGGCTGGTGGGGCCTAGGAAAGCCTTTTCTGCTATGCCACCTGCCCTTTGGAACATCACCCTCCAAGATTAGATTGGGCTCATCCCTGCTGGCCTTTTGTAAGGCCTTGAAACCGGGCTTTCTGCCCAAGCTTGGGGCCCTGGGTGTGGGATAGAGCCTGTCCCCTAGCTGGGTGGATGATTGGTTAGATAATGCCTGGCTGCTATGTGTTTTATTTATAAAATAGTTTTATTTTATTGTAAGCTGTCTAAAGTCACATAAAAGTGAGATGGGTGGCTATATAAATCAAATAAATAAACTGGAGGGATTATGTAGGGTGAAAATTGTGTTCACACAAAATGCTCATCACTGGTTAATTTAACTCAGTGCTCTTGGTTTGCCTGACACATTAATCCATAAATTAAACACACCACTGGGTTCCTACAATATGGTAGGCTAAAATATGGTTAGTTTATTATTATTAGATTTTTATGCTGCCTTTATTTTGGTCAACTCAAGGCAGTGTAAATACCTAATGCTCCCACCTCCTATTTCCCCACAACAACAACCCTGTGAGGTAGGTTGAGCTGAGGGACGGCAATTGCCGCAAAGTCACCTAGTCGGCTTTCATGCCTAAGGGATGACTAGAACTGGACTGGTTTCTAGTCCAGTTTATAGTTTGGTAAGATGTTAAGATAGCTGAGATATAGGAGCATGCCCAACTATCAACTGAACAATAGACCCATCAGCACACTTATGGAACAATGTTTTTTTTAAATACATCCAGCTCAGCAGAGAAATAACAGCCTCAGAACTAAGGAAAGGGGAGTCATATCTCATTCGTAATGAAACATTAGCAAGCCTAGGAAAGTATGAGACTTCCCACATAGCAATCCTGAGATTTAAAAGCAGATTAGGCCAGAAATATATCCCCACTTACCAGCTAACACAGCTTTTAGAGGGGTGCGAGAAATTCCTGGAGTTGGGGAACGAGGATCCCAGTTCTCATGCTGGCTTTTGGCTACCAAGTCCCCCTCTTTTGGAAAAGGTGTTCTGTCTTGGGGGGAACTTTCTACCTAAAAATAAAGAACAGCGAGGCTCAGCCTGTGCAAACAAAGTTAAAACAGCAGATCGATGGGAAAGGGGAGACGGAAAAGCAAGTCCTTTGGCCTGAAAGACTGGCTTCCAAGTCCCTGTACCTCAATGGGTGTTCGCAGGATCCCAGCCGTAGGTGATCTTGGGTCACTGACGTGTCTCAGGTGCTTATTCAGCAAAGGTGTGCAGGTGGGCGTAGCTGGGAAACTCTCAGAAGCCCCCATGACAACTATTAGGGAACGCAGGAATCCTGCAGAAACAAGAATCAGCCCAAAGCCTTACAATCCGAGGAAAAAGACAGCAAGACGCAGTGGAAGCCCCTGTTGCAGCAACCCGGACACTCTTCTACCTCCGGGCGAGGGAAGAGCCATAAATTCTTCTCACCAACCTGCCCTCCTTCTTCGCAGTCACTGCAAGCTTACATTCCCCGCAAAGCCTCTCTGTCGCCTTTGATGGACTCGGCCCAAGCTCACGCTCGCTTGGGTCGACTAGCGGTGATTCGAATCTCCCGCCTTCCCCCCCCAGCCCCTCTGCGACAGCCCTGATTGGAGCGAGTGGCTGCCAATCGCTCAGGTGGCTCTTCAGAAACTCTTCCTCCACGCTCATTTGAAAACGCGACATCCCGTTTTTGTACCTTTCGGTCTCCTTGTCCTCTTTCAATTGGCTGGAAAGTAATTTCAGCTCCTCTATCTGATTCTTTATTGGATTAGAATGCTGTCAATCCATTGGAATGCCGAAACCATCAGCGTTACCTTATTGGCTAGTTTAGACACATACAAACACCCATCTCCTAACTTCTCATTTTAAATACTAATAACATTGGGGCGGAGCTAAGAACATAACTAACGTTTCCATTTGCAGAACGTTTACCTTCAACTCTGATTGGCTACAACGGCTGTCCGTTTAAGAATAGACGGTGGAAGGACAAATGAAACAGAAATACCTTGTGCCCCTGGGGGTTTAAAGAGTGCACGCCTCCTTCCCTTTGTGCCCCTATTCATTGGCTGGAGGCGCTTAGCGTATGTTGTGTTCTGATTGGGTAGGTGTTGGCTGTGGGCGGTGTTGGAGAAAGCAGCTGTCATGGCGGAGCTGAGTGAGGCATTACTTTCTGTGCTACCGTCTATCCGGGTGCCCAAGGCCGGGGACCGCGTCCATAAGGATGAGTGCGCCTTCTCTTTCGACACTCCGGTAAGCAATCGTGTGAAAAAGAGGGTATCTGATGGGGATTCTGTTGTCTTCACAGTCTCCGACATACCGGGCGGGGAAGGTAATATGACCCGCGCAAGGCCTCACGGGACTTGTATTTTTCCAAGGAACGGCATCCACTTCAAGTCCCCCATAAGGATCCAAGATAGCACTACAAATCCCAAGAGTTTCAGCGGCCAAATCGTTCTTTCGAAAAATACTTTGCTTTCTGGGGATTGTAGTTCCTCGGGATCACATCTCGGAAGCCGGGCGGTGCTCTCATGGTCATCTTATTCTCTGGCCCGTATGCCTAGCCTTGAGGCCTCTTGGATACTGATCTTTACTGTCCCAGTAGCTTAAGTAGAACAAGGCGAGAGCAGCGTATGGCATGCTGGGCACTGTAGTTTTAGTGCCTGGCTGCCACTACGACAGTCTCTGAAAGGTTGTGCCCCGCCGCACTACTGAAGTCTCTGGAACTATCCAGGCATGCCTCGCGGAGCATGATGGGAAACGAAGTCCCTCTCCCATTAGCTTTAGTGCCAGACCTTGCTCTCAAGGAACTGCGAATCCCAAAGTCCTTTGGTGGAAGGGATGTGTCAGCCCTCTTGGTTTAAAATCACACATGGGCTGTATCACCTAGGTACCTCTCCATCACCCGATTGCTCTTGTCTCCTTCTAATTTCAGGCTGTGCAATGAGTTCCCCACCCGGTTTCTTCTAACGTGTAGATGGGAATTGCTCCCATTGTTACGGGTAATGCTAGTGTATATAGCTAGTGTTCCCTAGCTGGGAGAGAAGCCTTCTGGGCAGCCACACCTTTTCCTGAGGATGAAGCAAGCAAGCTTGGTTAGGCTTAACAGGAGGTCCACAGAGAGATTCATAAATGTTTGCTTGGCTTGCTGATTCATTTATTCCTACTCTGTTTTTCTAGTAAGTCCTCTGTTATCCCTGAAGACAATTGCATTTTCCTTTTTTGGCTATGAACAGTGCAAAAACATCGTGTTATGTTGGGGGAAGGTCACCTTTTGCAGAGTTCAGTATAAATTAGAACTCTGCTTTCAGGATCTGTTGAGGGCATTGAATGGATTTCCTTTTCAAATAATAATTTTAAAACATATCATTGATTATTCCCTTTTTTGTTTTCTTTTGAAGCAGGCTGATCATTTCTCTCTTGCAGACTCAACATATCAGAGAAAGAGGCTATATTTTATGAACATTCACAATTTATATGGAGGCACTCCAAATTCCTCCTGATGATATATACACAATGTTAGTCACGAGTTAGGAAAAAAGGAAGATTTTCCTGCAAGAATATGATGTTTTGACATCTCTGCAATAGAAGTGCTGCTTTTATTAGAAATTTCTGCAACCTTCAAACTTGTAACAAAGACAATTGTTAATATTTAAGGACTATCTGGAAAGATTTTGTAAGGAAGAGAATGATTTGGAGTAATTTCTTACAAGTGATAGAACGCTGCCTACCAGTTGGAGTGCTTCTGGTATAACTATAATATAGTCATATTAGTGGTGCTGTATGCTCACAATCTATCCAGAGCAACTCTGATTTTAATTTAAAACAGTAAACAATCACCTCTTTTAAGGGACTAGGCTGTGCTCTTATAGAAGCAACCATATTTATTTTTAATTGAAGTTATTGTGTACTGTAGCTCTGTTTAGCACAGGCATAGATAATGTGATGCATGTGAACATTTTCCTTGCTGCCTACCAGGCTCACTGATCTGTCTTGCCATTTCCCCCCCTAGGTGTCTTTTAATGAAAATGTATGGCAATGTCTCATACTGCTTTTATTTAAAGAAATGCCTTTGGGTCTCACATGGACAGCATAAGAAATTAGAAATGGTGGTTGACTGCAGACCAGTGTCTTGTTTGGAAGCGTGTCCAATTGCTGAGGGAAAAACCCCACAAAAATGGAGGAGGAGGGACCATGCTGAATAGGAGAACAGTTTACTTCAGAAGTATGGATGCTTTTAAGATTAGCAGTACCCACCATAGTAGCTTTTATGCTAGTGTGTGAATACTTCCTATGTTGTTATTTTGTGAGAGCATATATGATACACTCTCAGCATTTCAGATGTGCTCAGTGGTCCTAACTGCTTGCCTGCCCACTGTTTAGCATTACTTCAGTACTTGTTCTGACAGCATATAAAAACTGAATATAGGATCTCAGATAACACCTGCTTCCTTGTCTGTAACAATATATTTTGTCCCATGGAAGAAGGATTGGGAAATACAACAACAACAACAAATATTTATAATGTGTTCTCCAATGGGGTGTGGCCCTACCACAATAAAAAGTTGCAAATAAATAATTTTTTAGAACTGCACAAAAGGAATAAAAAATATACACCATTGTATATTTACAATCACAATGAAAATAATACACAATCATAATAAAATCCTAAACCCCTTACCCTCTTACTTTCCTAATAAGATTTACAGTACTAATAGTAACTGTGAAGGTGAAAGGTCCCCTGTGCAAGCACCAAGTGGCCTTTTCAGCTTCAGATGATTTTACAGTGCCTAATGACAGCAGGAGATGTCCAGAATATTTAGAATTGTGTCAACTGGCTTATTTTACTTTGATAGTTTTAGTTTACTGGATATTTCTGACATTGTGTTAAGCAAGTTGGGAAATCCTATTTTAGTTCTGTAGCTGCAGAAGCCACTTCCCTTGTTCAGCCCCATCCATGGATTTTATTGAGAACAGATGCTAAGGCTGCTTCAAAAGATCAGGTGCATGCAGGTGATGTCTTAACTGTTTTCTGAGAGAAACACTGTTTTATGGTTAATAAGACCAACTCAGGCTGCAAGATACAGGCAGTTATATCACTACAGAATGAAGGAGAGGTCTCTGTTAGCAGTGCAGTTGCACTGTGATGGAGAAACACTTTATAGAAAGCTCTTACTCAGCATAAGACTGGGCTACTAGCTTTCTCTTTTACATTAACTTAGGGTGAGTGTTTTGATGTTGCATGCTTTTTTTAAAAAAAATACTATGAATGGATACCATGGAATGAAGAAAAAGCTGTTCCATCTCTCTTGTGGTTCAATTGTACTTCCTCAGTTTAGACTGCACAAACATCCAGTCAAAGCCGATAGCTGTATAAAATGTTAATTCAGTTGAGGTGGAAGAAATAGCCCACATGCTGTACATTAGGGACATAGTTCTACACAAACCAACCTGAAATATGCCAGAAGTCTTGCATACAGGTTTACATGTTTTCTTTACATTGGGGTAGGGAATTTGTGCCCTTCAGCTGTTACTAAACTAAAACTCACAACTGCACTAACCATCATAGCCAGTGGGAATAAATGCCGGTAGTTGTAGTTCAGCAGTGTTTCCCCACTTCTCTGGGTGGCAAAATGATACCGAAATGTGAATATTGTACTTGAGGTGTGCTTCTGCTAAAATAGGTATTACGCTTGTATGAAATACCTCATGGGCATCTAGAGTGGCCAAACAAGATCTGTGAACTGGATTACTGTAGTCACTTAGTCACTGGAAGAAAGAACACTAAGAATAGTTTATCTGGTGTGACTACAATAGCATTGATGCATAATTAAAATCTGGGAGTGGCATAAAGAGATTAGTAAATTTTTAATGAATTTATCTTCATATGAAATTATTATACAGCATGCCTATTGATAGAGGACCACTTGGGCTCATCGTAACAAACTGCTTCATCCCCATTGCTGAGAACAGGTTCAGTCAGTGGTGGGTGGGAGCACCAGGGAATACTTCCTGCCATCCTGAACTTCCAAACAAATTGTGGCCATAGTCAAAACAGTCAGGAAAAAAATTTAAGTGTAAGTTTCTAGACTTCATGGCTGCAAATGTATATTTGAATGTGTATTTTTCATCTTGACCTGCTAAGATCTCAGAAGAAAGAGGTCTCACCAATACAAGATTCTCAATGGGTAAGAGTGGAATTTCAGTGCCTGGCAGAGCTCAATAAAGTATGTATAAGGAGGGATTTTCATAAATCATATTTATGAAATTATGTATTTGCACAATTTATTCAGGCCACAACATTTATTATACACAGCCTTGAACATTTGATAATCCTGGGATTGGATGAGCTCCCTTTCTATTGAAATAATGTCTTTTTTTATTCTTCAGGAGTCAGATGGAGGCTTATATATTTGTATGAACACATTCCTGGGCTTTGGAAAGCAGTATGTGGAGAAACATTATGAAAAAACAGGCCAGCGGGTCTATTTACATCTGAAGAAAACACGCAGATTGGTAAGAAGGGTAACCTTTTCGCCTTGTGTAGAACTCCTTTATTTAAATTTTAGAGCAGGGGAAGAAAAGTTGGGTCCAAATAAATGCTGCTATGTCCTTTCCTGCTGCCCAAGAGTCTGGACATTTGGAATGGCTGGACTTCTAATTAATTCTCTTTTGATTCTTCTCTAGAAAGAAGAAGATAATAATTCCAGTGCTGGTGATCCTCCCCGGAAGAAACCAACCCGTCTAGCTATTGGTAAAGAACTAAATCTGCTCTTCTATTATGCTGCGGGAGGAAACCTTGGACACAGATGAGCTTTAGTTTTCTTCAGACTGCAAGATTTGAATTCATGTTCCCTTTTATGTTTTATCTGTACTAAGCTGGCTCAGAGCATGCATAATTTGATGTTTTCTTTAATTAAGATTTCACAACACCCAGAGTTTATGATGTTGCTTCTTACACTTCTCAATTGCTGCTGTTGCTTGTCTGTTTCAATAGGTGTGGAAGGTGGATTTGACATCCCAGAGGAGAAATACGAATATGATGAACATGTCAAAATAGTTATTTTACCAGAGTATTTGGATATCCCTCAGGATGGACTAGATGGTCTGCCAGATATGGTTAAGGACAGGGTAAGTGCTGTGTTTCATCTAGGAGAAAAAAAATTACATGGTCTGGTTGGCTTTGCATTAGAGGCAGAGTTGGGGTGATGGACCAGGCTTGAATGGACAGGGAGACTTTTTGGCCAAATTGGTATGTGAGGCTTCAGATCTCTGTTGATAGGAGATGTTTTGGGAGGGGTTTGGAAGCTTCTGACTCTTTTCTTCTTTGGCATTCCAGATTTCTAGTGCAATTGAAGCTATTCTGACAGCAGATTCTGCCTCCCGTAAACAGGAAGTGCAGGCTTGGGATGGGGAGGTTCGGCGTGTGTCCAGGCATGCCTTTTCACTTCAGCAGCTCCAGAATGGTGTCCGTATCCCTCCTTGGTGAGTTAGATGGTGTTCCTTAGCACTTTTTTATTTTCCTCATGTGGAGCTCCTTCATAACTTACTACACTTTCCCTTCAGATTTTAATAGAAGCATATGAGCTACTCCTTATGGTTACTCAACTGAGGATGTAGAGTGAAAGCCGGGAAGTTTACTAAAAAGGAGTCAGGCTTGAGAGTTGTTCAGTGCGTGATTGAGGGAAGATGTTTATACTGCCTAACTGCTTCCATTGACAGTGGCTGGAAATGCAGCAAGTGTGATATGCGGGAGAACCTGTGGCTCAACATGACGGATGGCTCCATCTTGTGTGGACGGCGTTATTTTGATGGCAGTGGAGGCAACAACCATGCTGTAGAACATTACAGAGAAACTGGTTACCCCTTGGCTGTTAAGTTGGGAACCATCACTCCTGATGGAGCTGGTAAGACAGAACCTACTCACAGCGGCAGTTGTTGAATATTTTGTGTTTCCCAATCAGACAAATGCTGAATTTCTTTTCCCATCTTACACTCTGCGGCCACTGAGAGATTCATTCCTTTCTGCTCAGCCGCGTTGTGATCATAGGGATCTGGAAGAAGGAGGGAGAATAGTACAACTTCACTGCCTAGGCTCAAGTTCAGTCTTTTTGACCCAATTCATATTCCCCCTCTCCCCTCCAACACCCGTCTCCTGCTTGCTTGTAAGGGAGATTCAGTAAACCCACATAGTCATATTTTCTTGGGAGTGGTAGGCTTGTTAGGGAGCTGGTTTGCTAAACATGACAAACCTGGGTTCTTGGGAACAGGAAAGCCAGAAGTGAATTTTGCTACTTAGGCTGACCCACTTCTGAAGGTGCTGGTAAAAGCACATGTATAAAATACATGTAATACATGATGGGTTCCCATACTACCTTTTATTTATATACAATATAGAATATGATATATATATGTGCATGTGTATGTATATGTGTGTGTGTGTGAATAAAAGCTAACTTTCAATATAAATGCATGCAGTGTAACATAGCTAAGTTACCAACAATTAGGTCAGTTCATTTAAAAATAAAAATAAAAGCATATATACTAATATGTGTGGTTGGTTTTTTTAAGTATCTTCAGATCAAGACTTTCAACAGTAGAAAGAATAGTGAGATCTTTCGACATTTGTATAATTGAAAGAGAATGAGTAGAGATACATGAGAGACAATATCAAACACATTCTAAATGTTATCAATAAATTTTAGAAAAAATTAAAGTAGTCATCATTTTTCTTACTGCAGAAAAGGGTTTTTGACAGTTTGGAATAGCTTCTCATGCTTGCAGTTTGGAAAAACGTGAATGTGGCCCTAATGTTTTTACTTGAATACAGCATATTTTTAAAGATCTAAAGCCAACTTAATAGTAAATGGCTTTTTATTATAACAACGTACCATACTGAAGGGGACAAGAAAAGTTTGCCTTCTTTCCCCTTCTCTATTTTTATTGGCATTACAACCATCAGGAATGAAAATACATCAAGAAAACTTCAGTAGTTAAAATAGCAACCCAGGAACATTTGAAACGCTTAGTTTACAATAGCCCAGTTTACCTGATTGGTTTCATTATCTTGAAATGTATAGCATAGTATTAAAATAATTGCAAAACTCAGGAAGAATACTGAGAGAGCTGACTGAATTTTAAAATCTTACAATATATAATTCTGAACTGGGCCTTAGTTATAGACTGTTGGTGTGAAGTATGACTTAGAACCCGACTAAATATTATTGAGGGACGCGGTGGCGCTGCGGGTTAAACCGCTGAGCTGTCGATCGGAAGGTCGGCGGTTCGAAACCGCGCGGCGGGGTGAGCTCCCGTTGCTCGTCCCAGCTTCTGCACACCAAGCAGTTCGAAAACATGCAAATGTGAGTAGATTAATTGGTACCGCTTCGGCGGGAAGGTAACGGCGTTCCGTGAGTCATGCTGGCCACATGACCCGGAAGTGTCCTATGGACAACGCCGGCTCCAAGGCTTTGAAACGGAGATGAGCACCGCCCCCTAGAGTCGGACACGACTGGACTTTACGTCAAGGGAAACCTTTACCTTTACTAAATATTGTATGATTAAATAGACTCAGAATTTGAATGCAATAATGGAGGTGAAACAATGGGAATTTCAATGGAAGAACTTTATATTTACTCCAAACATTGTACTCAAAAGAAAATTGGTATAAGATGTTTTATCATTCCATTTATCGTGGAAATGCAATTCATAGATCAGATAATTTTTTCACATTTAGAGGCAATGCTGTAGGGTGCAGCAATTCTGGAAAACGATTCATAGTGGAATAAAACAAATCTTAAAAGTTGAATGCTCATGTCAATCTATGATATTCTTATTAAACTAAAGCTTATGTTGCCTCAGAATGTACTAACCGCCCAGAGTCCCTTTTAGGAGATGGACGGTGATAAATTTGATTGATTGATTGATTGATTGATTGATAAATAAGCAAGCAGGCAGGCAGGCAGGCAGGCAAGCTTTGTATATGGTAACTGCTGCAAGGATACTACATGCTTCTTACTGGAAAGGTTGCCTGGTCCCTTCAGTGGAAGAATGGCTAACCAAAGTGTGGGACTATGCTGTGATGTCCAGAATAACTGTGTACCTTAAAATTGTACTTAAAATAAACAGATTTGAATTCAGTCTAGAAGCCATTCTTAGACTGTAAACTAATACATGGATTGTTCCCGCATCCAAAATGTGGGTTTATCTATGCATAACATTTCTATTTTAGTTTTATATTTAAATCAGAATAGATTCTAGTAATATGGATTGAACTGATTACAACATATAATTTTATTTGGTGATTTATATCATGTTAATTATGGTTCTTGATATTCACATTTAGCTCATGCTTAACAGTGATTCTTAGACATATCATGTTAAAAAACTAAGAATCACAACATGTTTAACAATTTACAACTAATGATACAGTAAAAAGTGATAACCTCCATGACATTTTTAAATCCCTGGTTTATTCATTTGTATTACATATATTTTTTAATTCTTTATTCATGTTCTTTCTCATATTTATTTATGTATATTTTAAAGTGTCCAATAAAAAATAAACTCAAGAGAGAGAATGAGAATCCTTCCAACCCAGTCTCTTTGCAATCATGAAAGCACTCCTTATCCATTTCCACTGTCCATCATTAATTTCTTGGTTAACAATATATAATTCAAAGGAACATCTACAAAAAATAATTAGTCTTCAAAAACAGAATTGATACTGCTGCCCCCCAAAGTAATCACCAGTAAAAAAACATATCACATGGACCAATGCATTATTTTGAGTGGGACCAATGCCAACAATTAGCTAAGCCCACCAATTTCTTCCTTTAAAAAAGTATCCAAAATAAAACAATATTTTTGCATTAGCTGTAATTTTAAATCTATGGCTATAGGAGATCTAGATAACCAAATAGTACTCTATTAGTATTTGTGTACCAGACAATCCAGTTCTTTATTTCATACCTCCCTATATTTTGGAACATCTAATTTGATATATTCTAACAACTATTTGTAAAGAACTACTGTCAACTTACTGTGTTGTAAACATGTTAAAGTTTGTAATGATGGACAGGACGAGGCACTTAAATCTGTCAGTATGTATGTAAACATGAAAAGATGTTTAAACTGAAGATACTTCACTCCACTTTTAACAATAAACATTTAACACTGTAGTTTTTCAAATAACAAAAACTAATCCCTAAGATTAAATGTGGGAGGGCTGCAGGAACAGATTCCTGGCAATTCTGTATTTATCCTGCAAAGTGCCATTTGGTCACCTTGGTTCTAGAGTGAATGATGGGGAGTTAGGGAAGTGTAATCGCTAGCAATGCAAAGGCTCCAAGAGACAGGTTGTCAAATGTTGATTGATTTCTGCCATTGTTTCCTTCCTCTGTAGATGTCTACTCTTACGATGAGGATGACATGGTTCTAGACCCCAGTCTGGCTGAGCACCTGGCTCATTTTGGGATTGATATGCTTAAAATGCAAAAGGTGAGAAGGGATAATAGAATGAAAGCTAGCTGTGATAGATGCTGAATGAGCCTCATGGCAACTTATGGGACTGGGATGGTTATCCGTTATATGCAAGTGATCCACTGAAGATAGAAGCTGTTTCATCAGCTTCTATTAACTGTTTCTTCCTGTATCTTAAATTCTAGACTCTTTATTTAAGAATATGAATTTCCAAGTAGGAGAGAATGGAGAGAGCATTCAGATTTATAGTCATTGTTTATTGTCCTTTTTCGAATCTTTCCGCTGAGAAACTATTTCAAATTTTTAGGCACACAATTCATCGGAGTATTTTCTATACCTCTTCCCTATGCAGACCGACAAGACAATGACAGAGCTAGAGATTGATATGAACCAGCGGATTGGAGAGTGGGAGGTGATTCAGGAGTCCGGGGTGCAGCTCAAACCACTCTATGGCCCCGGCTATACGGGTATCCGTAACCTTGGAAACAGTTGCTATCTCAACTCAGTAGTGCAGGTGTTGTTCAACATACCAGACTTCCAGCGGAAGTAAGTAGGTCTCTATTGTCTCTAGTTGCAGAGAAAATAGAAAGCTTCTTTCTAGTAGTCTAAATGGAAGCCCCTTTTACATAGCAATCAGTAACCAAGGAGTGTCTTCTGTGCCTCAAAATGTCAAGATAAACCATTTGTTTGCCCGGACCAGGTCTTTGCAATTTAAGTAGAACAGCATAATAGTGATGAAGTTCGAATTTTTAAGACTTTTTTTTGCAGCCAATTTGAGGCCTGTCTCACTTTCTTAGCCTTTGAAGTAGGTGTCTACGTGAATTTTTATTATATTTTATTCTATTACAGTGCTCTTATTGTGTCCCACATCGCTTTATATCCATCCATGAAGTATATTTGAACAAGAAAGACAGACATGCCAAAACCAAAGAAAAATGACATTCATGAAGTGCCTCCTTGTTTTGGTGCATAAATACAGCAAACATAGGAGAGCCTTGTTTAACATGAAAGACAGGTCAAGAAAGAGATTTTGTTATACTCTTCTGAGTCCTTGGTACAGTATGTGTTTCTGTGAACCGCAACTGACATTATTTGGATCCCAGACTCTGAATTCTGACTTTTCCAACTGTGCAAACTTGGTTGCCAAATTGTCTTTTGTTTCCTTCATAGGTATGTAGACAAAATAGAGAAAATATTCCAAAATGCTCCTACGGATCCTACACAAGACTTCAGCACCCAGGTGTAAGTAGTGTCCTAAAGGATTGAGCCTCCATCTCAGGGTATTAATGATGCTCTCTAACAGATGGGACTGTTCCCTATAGAGAGACCCATCTGTCAATTGGATTTTGCTCAGTTCTCATTTTTCCCAGTCCATTTTGTTTCCCTGTCAATTCGGATTTTTTAGAAAAGCACAAAGATGCATTTTCATACCCATTACAGTTTTTTGTTTTATGTAATATACACATTTTTTGCAAGTAATATTTCCTCAATATAATCTTGGTGGACACATGTTCCTTTGAAAGCTTTTTCAATTGTGAACTGCAGTGAAAGATCTATAAATGTGGATTATGGTAATAACTGATTTCTAGTTCAAAATGGGTTTGGAAAAACAGAACCAAACCAGTTTCTCATCAACCTTACTTGTAGGTGAATTCACACATAAAGCTAATCCATCATGTTTTTTGTTTTTGCATTAATGTATTGAATAAAGCAAGTTGTCATGATTTGTAAATGGTAGTCTTCATTGTGAACTAGCCATTGGGGTTTATTCAACAAACCATAGGTAAAAGAAGTACCATTATTTAATGTTAAAGAGTTCAAGTTGTACAAGCAATCTGAATCTAGCAATGTATGTAGGGGAAAGCTGATTAAGCTAAAAAACACTCATAAAAATATTTTGTATGTTATAACTCAAAATGAAATGTCATATGCATGTTTCTTTAAAAAATTAACACCCATTTGCTTATTTATCATTCTCAAGCATATGTTTTCTGCATTTATATACTTTTACAAAATTCACTCCAATAGGATTGATTATATATAACTCTTATCTATGTTCTGGGCTTTTTTTTGTCTAAGCAAAAATGGAAAACATTACTTAACAATAACATGCTGATTAGATGTTCCACACGTTCTGTAGAGTCATGAAGTTTTAGAAATTCATCTGCTAAAATGAAACCTGAGATTTATTGGTATCTGTGTTTCTTTAAAAAAAAAAGCCTAAGTGAGGTGATCAACTTGTAGTTCCTTACAGGGAAAACTAGCAAATCTAGTGCAATAGAATGGTGGACTATATCATTTTTTATATTGTACTGATTACCAAATTGCTTGAGATCCTCTGGAAATTGTTGAGGCATGGTAAGTCTTTCAGACTGGAGCCAACATTTTCAATGTGGTTGTTCCTCTGGGTAACTTGGGGAGCTCCCTGCAGTTTCAATGGACTGCAGTGTTCTTAGTCCCATCCTTGCTTTCTATCTCAGGACTAATTTACATTTACCTGCTTTTCCAGAGCTAAGCTTGGTCATGGGCTTCTCTCTGGGGAATATTCCAAACCTGCTCTTTCAGGTGGAGAACAACAGTTGGACCAGAAGGTAGGGCTGAGAGATTAATTATCCCCGAGAATGGAAAGTGGTGTTAACTATGGCTAACACTTACCCAGGGAAGGGGAAGTTTCATTTTAGAGGCTCATTTTAAACCTTCTGTCTTTGCAGGGCATACAAGAAGGCATTGCGCCGCGTATGTTTAAATCTCTTGTTGGTAAAGGTCACCCAGAATTTTCTACTAATCGTCAGCAAGATGCTCAAGAATTCTTCCTGCACTTCATTAACATGGTGGAGGTAGCAACTTTTAAGGGTTGAGGGTTTCATTGTCGTGTGTTGTCTTCAGACTAGAAATAGGATGGTACTTACACTGATGACCTTGAAACACTAGGAATTGTACAGGAGGCAAACACTGCAGTACATTACTGTAAGTGAAGGCTATTAACAGGGTTGCTAATAAAATAAAATAAAATGTGGCTTGCTTATCTACAGGAAAGCCTGTTTTAGGATCCCCTCTGGAGTTCAGGTAAATAATTTTGAATGGTGAAATATCTGAAGAAAGCACAGCCATCCCACAGTGTACTTTATTCCAGAATGGATCCCTAAACTGTGTTGTGGATAGAATGATGGGGTTCTTAGGAAAAGGTAGTGTGTAGATCAGTTGGGTTCCTTAGTGAAAAGCTTGACAGTCCCAGACAAGCTACCTTGGAAAGCGGCTTACACACTACTGCTTTTTTTCCCCCAAGATATGCAGCAGTGGAGAAATATTGGATCCATACTGAGCTTGGACATTTTCTGAAGCTAGAATAGCTGTACCAGGTGTTCCATTTTGTTCATGATGCTTCAAGCGTTCCAAATGTCTATAATTGTTTTTTTAAAATCTCCAAGCACTGGGGATTTGGAAAGTACCTTAGCCAATACAAGAGACAATACAATAGCCTCCTGCTATTGCGTGAAGCTAGTTGAGGAGAACAGGTTAAGAGAAAATGCTACAAAGAAAGTAGAATTCATGAGCGTGTTGCTATCCATGTATGTTCTCTGGGCGTTGTATTTTGTTCAGGAAAGTCGCCAAGTAAATGCTCATAAAAGTACACACAGTGTAGGTGCATTCCAGGTAATGCTATTAGGCTGTTCAGTTTTCAGGCTACCTTATGCAAAACCTTTATTTTGAGTTTTTAAGCTACATTGTCAAGTGCCCAAACGTGACCTATTAACCTGCATTAAGAATAAGTCTCAAACCAGTAGTCAGAAAAGTGATTTTCTGTTGTTGTTCATGGGCAGCGTTGAAGTTTATCTTTTGTCATTTTTCTTTGCTGATATATGTTTTGTTGCTGTTTGTGCCAACAGCCTATAGAAATTGTGCTTAACTTTCTATTTTTTTTAATGATTCTGAGTCATTTTTTTCTGTAGGTTAGGTGGTAGATAGGACTTAGTATGAAATTAGAGAAGGGAGTACATTGTATACCACTTGAGCTCCCAGAGAAAGTGGAATATAACCAAAATAAATGAATGATGGAAGGTATATTTTTCTTATTTTGAAATAGCCTTGTTTATATATTTTTACCTCCTGCATCATATGGGCGTTGTTATGTTTTTGCTGCTCCTAATTTCTTTCACTTCTTGTTAAATATTTTTCTTCCCCAGAGAAACTGCCGTAGCTCTGAAAACCCAAACGAGGTCTTTCGCTTCTTAGTGGAAGAGAAGCTCAAGTGCTTGGCCACAGAGAAAGTGAAATATACCCAGCGTGTTGATTACATTATGCAGCTGCCAGTACCCATGGAAGCAGCCCTGAACAAAGGTTGGCAGTGTGGGTGGGCAGTTGCTGTTTCAACTGTCCTTTTGAAACCATGTTTTTTTATTCTTTTTTTAAAGCTGGACTGGGGAAGTCTTGAGACCTTGCAGAAATGAATGTCTGAATGTGTCAGTCCCCTTTTCCATGCAGTATAAAACATGGCTGACATCCACAGCAGCCATTCCCTTTTTCTTGCTCCACTCTAAAGCTGGAATCGTATATTAGACTAATTCATAACGTGGTCTATTTCTTTATGGCTTAGCCTGTTGTGGGAACCTGACCATTGTGATTTAATCAATAAATGATAGCTAACCAACCATGCTTTGGTCCAATATGTGAACCAGACTGTTCCCCCATTATTAGACCTTCTGACTGCATAGCATATTCCTTTTTTTATAATAATTTTTATTGAAAATTTAATATTAGAATAGTAAAAGCAATATCTAATTTAAATATTAAAATTTAAATTAGAATAGTAAAAGCAAATACAAACTAAACTCAGAGAAAGAGAATAAAAAGTGCAAGGAAAGAAAAAAGAAGAACTAAGATAAAGAAAAAGCAAAGAAATATTTAAAGACGTCACTTCCGCTCTTCATTACAACAAGTATAAACAAACTTAATAACTCTTCACCCCTCCCCCAATAAAGTTACAAACAAATATATCTTCTTCCCATAAGGCATCCCTTATCTATGTGCAAATCCATAAGTCAGCTTTTCAGTCCTGGTGTCACAAAAAGTCTGTAAAGAGTTACCAGAGCTTTATAAAAACATGTCTTATTTTAACCTTAGTCAAACAAACCAACTTTATATTCCTTCGTTTTGCTTCTAACAATCTTGATCTTTAACTCATTCAGATGTTGTCATGGGATTTGATCTCTCTCCAATTTTTCTTTTTCCCATCCCAAAGGCTTTAACAAACCTCTTTTGCAAATCCAATAAAAAGTACTTACCCAGGTCATTCTTTTGGTTCATCATTTGTATTTCCACTTTAATTTTCAAAGCTTTAACCAACTTCTTTTGTATATCCAGTAAAAAATCCTTATCCAGGTCATTCTCGTGGCTCATCATTTGTGTTTTTGCTTTAGCTACCTTCTCTGCTTATAATCCATCTTTTAAAAAATTATTGACCAGCATTTCTGGTACTGATATTTTTACATCAGGCAAAATTTGTTTCACATCTGTCATTCCTTCATTAGTATGCAGGGCTTGTCAATGTCGCATGCAGGGCAGCTGACACATAAGCAGGGTTTGTCAGCAGTGGATGTTTCAGGAGCATGGCTTGCCAGACTCCTTTCCATGACCTACAGCCCAACATACCACTGCTTGATACTGTACATCGACGTTCTTTCTGCAGACAACTTCTGAAGGAGTAGACCTTGTTTCCTCTTGCTTTCATCTGCAGATGAGTTGCTAGAATATGAAGAAAAGAAACGACAGGCAGAAGAAGAAAAGCAGCCGCTGCCAGAACTGGTCCGTGCCAAAGTACCTTTCACCTCCTGTCTTGAGGCCTACGGAGCCCCAGAACAAGTCGATGACTTCTGGAGCACAGCCTTGCAGGCCAAGTCTGTGGCACTCAAGTGAGTGGGAAGAACAGGGAGATGGGCTCACTAGGAGGCAAGTATGGAGGTGCAAAATAAAAAGTCAGTATTATAATCAGCTTGGGGAGAATTGATTTCTTTCTAATGAAGCTTGTGTGTTTTTCATTCTAATTCATTTTTTGTTTCTTCCTGAATGAATGAAACTACCTGCCACACTTGTGCCCATAACTGTGCTAGTTGTCAGTCTATTGGCATAAAATTGCATGGCATTCTGTTACTCTTCCCAAGGAATCTCTCTCTTCCAACTTTCAGACAAAGAGGAAAAGAAGTATTCTGCTTTGTATGCCATTTGTAATAGATGCAGAAGACATGGGGGTAAGCCATGTGAACTTGGCAGAAGGAATCCATACCAAACTGGCCTGATGGATGAGCAACAAACAGGTTCATTTGTCAGTTTTCAGAACAGTGGCAATAATTGGAAAGAGATGGCAAGGGATTTGTATTGTGCCAAGTGTCACATGCTTCTAGAGGTAAAATTCTTGGACTAGCCCAAGGGAAACACAAGTTGAATCTGTACCTTAAATAGATTTAAATAATTCAGCGTATAGTCTTGAAAACAAAACTTAAGAATGTAAAAAAAACCTGCTTGGGCAAACGAAAGTGAGAGGGATCGTGAGCTAATACTGTAGAAACAGCAATATTTCATGTTAATTAGTTTTTGTTTTTTCTTAGTTTCGTATTAAATGAATTTAATTCAATGTTATTTTTCAGTTTTCTGAAATAAATGAATCTACCCTCCTTTGTCTTATCATCTGCTTAGCTTCCCCCCCGCCACATACTTATTTGGAAATATAAGAAGAGTTTGTCATATGGACCTTTGTGTTGGGGGATGGGGCATGTCCTGTTTAGTATAGTCTAGCTGTAGCTTCTCCTGTATGGTTTCATTTAATGACATTTTGGTAATATGAGAAACTAGAAATATGTGTGAAAAGGTGAAAGGTGAAAGATCCCCTGTGCAAGCACCAAGTTATGTCTGACCCTTTGGGGGACGCTGCTTTTGCGACGTTTTCGTGGCGTGTGTGTGTGTGTATATATATATATATAGAGAGAGAGAGATAGATATATAGATATATAGATATAGGTATAGATATAGATATCTATCTATATCTATCTATCTATCTATCTATCTATCGGGATGGTTTGCCATTGCCTTCCCCAGCCATCACCTTCCCCAGCAAGCTGGGTCCTCATTTTACCGACCTTGGAAGGATGGAAGGCCGAGTTGACCTGAGCCAGCTACCCAAGAGAGAATCCAGCTTCCGCTGGGATTGAACTCGGGTCGTGGGGAGAGTTTTCAGTTGCAATACTGCCGCCTACCACTCTATGCCACACAAGGCTGCTCATGTGAAATATGTAGAATTATATATGTAGAAATATGTAGAAAATATGTAGCTCATGAGAAATATGTAGAGATAAAGAATCATGCTAATGCTTCTTCTCTGATCCAGTCACTTTTAATTTGTTTGTTTGATTGTTTATTTTATTCAACTTACATGGCCACCCATCTTGCTGGGTGGCTAACAACAGGTAAAAATACTGTGCAAAATAACAACAAAAAACAGCTAATATATAAAACTTATAATGACCATTGAGGTAAAAACCAATCCAGTAAACTGAAAATATCTCATGGGCTCCCATTTAACCTCTGACCCCCATGTCAATCTGATACTCCCACTTGTAACATGACAGCAGAACAGAACTCAGGATGTTTTACTTACTCCATCCCTTTAGTTTTCACTCTGGTCCCACAGAAATAATTAGGGTGATAGTCCGTGCTGAATACGCAGTCACACAATCTATAAAAAGGTTGGTCAAAGGAATATAAAAAAAAAATCATCATAGCAAACAGTGGAAGCAAAAGGAAGCATACTTTTTGCATGTTGTATTTAAATAAATAGTCACAGAAAACTGAACTAGGCAAAACCCCGACAACAGGTTCAGTTTGGCATAGCCCTATAAACAGCGTAAGTTCTTGAAGCTTTTTCTTAAAATACATTCAAACTACATGTTTACATTTGGCAAGCTACTTGCACAGCTCAATGGTAAGCAAAGTAATACTGTTTCTGTAGTTGGTACCCTTTAAGCTCTACAGGATAGCAGTCACATTTGTAATACACATTCACTGTGCAGAGTTTTGCGTCTGGCATCCTGCCTGAAAAAATTGGACAAAATGTTTCCATGCCTATTTAAAAAGGTAATGAAGTTTGGTTATCAGAGAGGCATCAGTTATGTTCAAAATGGTTCTCCTTAATCTGAATATATGTTTAACAGACTCTCCTTCCCCCTATTCCATTTTCACTCTTTCTTTTCACTGAGCTGTATCTAGTGGCATCAGGGATGACTGTTTTATTGACTAATGCACTTTTTAGGACTCCTTGGAGAGGAGAATATTTTAAAATCCAAGTGTGTGAACACAAAATAATATAAAACAATGTGTTCTGTTTAGATCCAAACTTGGGAGAAAACTTTAGAACATGGGGTTTTTTGCTCCATGCTTCAGAATGTACAAAGCAGCCATATTGAGCCTAGAATATTCTAAGCTCAGAATGCTTTGTACAACCATCCTATGAGAATTGGCCAATTCCAACCAATTGACAATTTGATTCACAGAAGCAAAAGGCATTTAAATTTGCTGGGACCCCTTAAGCTGGAAACTCTAAAGGACTTTTTCTGTATTCTCTTAAATGCAAATGAGATGCAACCTCAGTGTGTCAGTAATATTCTGATGTATTTATTACATGAAGTGTTTTATAATCTCTTCTATATGATTGCAAGCTTAGTATATACTTTTGTTTAATGTTTTAAGATTCTGAGCAATTAATTCAATTTTTACACCTTGGATCCTCCTTGGCCAAGCTCCCACCCTTGTACATACAACTTAGTTGAGCCTGAGCATCTGGCTAAGAAAGTGTTCAGTGTAAAGGTTGAGGAATTTAACAAGAAGGCAATGGCAAGTGCTTACTCTGTTGCTAAGTAAAGAGGATACCTGCCAGATCAGAAGCAGTGTGGGAAAGATTTGCCCAGCATTTTCAGTGAGTAGAAACAGGGTTACAAGAAATATGCTATTCTAGGAATGATAACATCTGCTTTAATATGTGGTTAATCCTGATTCTCCTGGTTCTTTTTCCAAAGTAAGTTTTAAAAACAACACATTTCCATTAGAAATGTAGAAAATATTGTACAATCAAATGTGTCCATCTGACATATTTCAAAAAAGTGAAAAAAGTCAAGCTACTTTTTAAAAAGTACTTGTAAAAACTAAATATATCTGTACAGGAGGTGTAGATGATACAAACTAAGAAGTAATTATGCCCAATTTTCCCTTAGTCTCAAAGACCACCAACTGTCACCTTTAGTTTATTCAATGCAGTTTCATTTTATTGGTGTATCTCAGCCATTCGTGTTGATTTACATTGCTCTTGCAGTTTGCTAGATGTGCAGCTTACTTTTCTTATCTATTTGGTGTGGAGGTGCATATACAGTATTCCCTGAATTACAGGAAACAAAGTGTGGGGTGGTTACGAGAAAGGAAAGAATTAAACCTGCAGTTACTAGCTGTGTCTTGGAACATTTCTTGAGGAAGATCCGTTTTCTGTTGGTTTTTCCTGAGCTGTTGAGATAAAGTGCTTCAGTATTGTTTTCTCTTTTCAGAACAACCAGGTTTGCCTCCTTTCCAGATTATCTAGTGATCCAGATCAAGAAATTCACTTTTGGCCTAGATTGGGTACCCAAAAAACTTGGTAAGTGTCACTGAGAAATCATTGATGTTTTAGATTCTGGCGTGATTGCTGCTCATCCAAGCTTTCGCCATCCAGTGCTGTACTGGGTATAAAGTGCTCATGAGGGTTTCAAGTGCTGTAGCTGACTCAGTTAGCTTCAAAATTGTCTTGGCTGGCTGGCAGTATTATCTGCAGAAGCAAATAGGGGATGCTGAGGCCATGGGATAATGGCTTGCCTAAAGTAGCTGGAAGGTTGGTTGTCCACTCCACAGCATTTGTTCTTCAGAACGTGCTCCGGCTTTGTTCTGCTCATGTCCATAGGTCATGATCTTTAACAGACGCAGTTCTTGCTAGCCAGTTCCTCTTGGCTTGGATACAGTTCCTGATGTGCTCGCAGTGTTTCTATTTGTGTTGCTTGTGTTATCAGATGTTTCCATTGAAATGCCTGAAGAGCTGGACATCTCTGCACTTCAGGGGACAGGACTGCAGCCTGAAGAGGAGGAGATGCCGGATATAGCACCCCCACTGGTGACACCAGATGAGCCCAAAGGTAGCCTGGGTTTCTATGGCAACGAGGACGACGACTCCTTCTGCTCCCCTCACTTCTCCTCTCCAACATGTTAGTGACTCTTCTCTGCTCTCCTCTCTTCTCTTCCTTGAACATCACTCACTCACCCACCCCTCCCTCCCTCCCTCTCGTGTCCTGTTACCTGCCTTAGTGCCTTTCCTCTTCCAGGCTTAGCCTGTCATTCTCTCATCTTACTACAGAACGGCCTTTGTGTCCTGTACCTGAGAATGTTTTCACTAGAACAGCTGTTGAATCAAGAAGATATTAGTGATGGGGAGGATAAAATGAACTCATCAACTGTATCCCTTGAGTATCTACTAAGGATGCCTCTCTATTTATATCATTTTAAAATTTAATTTAACTTGGAATACTGCCAGCTACTGAAGTCTCTTGGCAGGCAGAGAGACAGAGGCTCCCAAATTCTGTCTGTGATATATTTATATCAAGAGCCATGTTTCTGTCATATTTTCTCTAATTGGTGCTATTTTATGAGGCTAGTGGAACTCAGAAGGTTCCAGAACGTCTCATCACACTGAAGCCTTGGAGGAATATGCTGTTGTGAAATTCCATGTTTTAGGAAGCTTCTCAAATGAAAAAATGGACTGTTTGAATATGCATCATTATAACCAGTAGAGATATTTGACTTGCAAGTCTAACATCTTTTTAGGCAGGGACTTAGAGGAGAAGTAAATGGGCATAGCCTAGTTCGTTACAAGCCTTGTTCAAGGGAAGCATCCTTGAGAACAGCTTCTCTACCTGTCTAAGCAAAATCAGTTCCCTGTCAAAAAAGATGTGTTCATGTACTAGTGATACTAGTAATATATTGTAACTTGATTTCCAAAAGACCTTTGCAGTCTTTTGGAAATCCTTTCATTCTTTCAGAATCCAGTGGGATAGATTCCACTATTTCTTCTTACATTTGAAACCTGAAGCAGTGTAGCAACTGCAGTCTCCATGGGCTTTTTTCATGGAGTAATCAGAATCAGGTTATGAAAGCATAAAGACATAGAATAGTTCCTTTTTTTTAATAGTAAATTTTATTAGGCTTCAAGAGAAGAATAAAAACTACAAAAAAAACAAAATACAGAGAAAGAAAAAAACAAAAAGTGCAGAAACACAAAAGAATTTTTTTTTCAAATTTACAGAAAGATGTTGCTTCTGACTTTTAACAGCAAGGATATACAAAAAATTTCCATAATCAATCTCTTACTCTATATTAAACCAAAACACCACATTATTTCTATGTTATTCTACTTTAATAGAATAACTAAATACTTAATAGAATAACTAAGTAATAAAAATCACTAAGTACAGTTATTCCTCCCTCTTATATTAAAATAAAGGAAAAAAAGTCATATAAACCTCCTAAACATCTTTCTCCCCTCCAAAAGATAAAAATATTTAATTATTCCCTTCCTACCTCTATTCTATACATTTCTGTCTACTATAATAATCAAATTAAAAAGCATAAAAGTTGTCTGCTATTATATTTAATAATACAATTTAAATAATCCCAATCTTAATAAACACAAAAACAAAGACAATTCAAAACAGTAATTCCATAAAAGGGAATAACATCAATCAAATCCTTAAAGCAAACCAGATAAACATTCTTTAACCCTAATACAACAGTTTTACTAATTTTAATCTTAAAAAACCCAAAAAACAAAGCCAATTCAAATCAGTAAATCCAAATCTTTAAAGGTAAATAGCATCAATGAAATCCTTAAAGCAAACCAGATGAACATTCTTCAACCCTTATCCCACTTCAAAATAAACCAGAGCAGTTACATGTCCCCACAATGTGCACAGAGCTTTCCTCTTGACAGAATCAAACAGCCCAATTGCCCCCCTCAAAGATTCCAGGTTCTTTTCATGGCATTCCACCAGGAGATCAATTTTACTTATGGCTCGCAGATCACTCTCTCCCTTGGATTTCTCCCACTCCATTATCCAATCTTCATCCAGCATCTCGATAAAAATCCCAATCTCAGTCTTAAAAAAAGCTTTCTATCGCTCTTAAATTCCTCAGTTTCATCCACCACATCCCCAACCTGATGGCACATTTTAAATCTATTTTCCACAATGTCCTGGATATCTTGTATAAAAGTTTGAAAGAAGTCAGAAGAAATCTGTTTAAAATCCTGGTGAAAGTCAGAAAGAATCTGTTTGAAATCCTCCATGTCTCAGGCAATAGATTATGGTGCCCCCAGGAGCTTAACCAGTGAAAGTCGAAGAGTTCTGGAATGTGTTTACCATAAAGTGAGAGTGAGATAGCAGAGAGTTCCCCAGGGAAAGTAGAAGCAGAAAACTGAAAGTTCAAAACAGCTGATTCAACATGTAGGACAATGCTAATATCTTCAAATTTAATACAAAAACAACAACAGGAAGACAATTGTTTACTCTCAATCTTTGGAATTTCCTTTTGAAGAAAAACAAAATCCAAAACTTAAAAGAATTTTTTTTTTAAAGAGCAATCCCAAAAATAACGTTAAGCACCAAGAGAACCAGTTTCTCCTCACTGTAGAAAGCCTCTCTTGGGGTACGTATACTTAAAAAAAATGCAAATTGGTGATTTAGAAATGGGGTGGCCAGTCTTAGTGTCCCTTTAAGGCTACAGTGTGACTTGGAAAGTAATGAAATCCCCGCCTCCCAGCTGGCTCTTACCAGTCGAAAGCAAAACGCTGTTTGCGATATTCTGGCTGCAAGCAGCCATCCGGAGGACAGATAGAATGATTCCAGGTATTCTCCTTGATCCGGAGAACGTTTCTGGGCTTCAGGAAAACCTGCCTGACCCCCCCCAAAATTACCACGTTGTCAGCTCTGCCCATTGAACCAGCGGGCAGAGCCATTCAGTCCACCATTTCCACTGGAAGCCAAGACATAGAATAGTTCCAAGATGAAGTCATAGTGAGATGCTCCATTTTTCTGTCCCTTTTAAATATTCCTTTGGCACTGAATGTGAGATTGCCCTGTTTTAGAGTGGCAAAACCAGGCTTATAATGTTGTTGGTAGGCTGCTAGCAGACAGCCAGTTTGGTGTAGTAGTTAAGGCATCAGGCTAGAAACCAGGAGTTCTGGTCTTGCCCTAGGCATGAAGCCAGCTGGGTGACCTTGGGCCAGTCATTCTCTCTCAGCCCTGGGAAGCAGGCAAGGGCAAAGCACTTCTGAAATCTTGTCAAGAAAACTGCAGGACTTGTCCAGACAGTCGCCAGGAGTCAAAAACTGACTCAAAGGCGCGCACACAAGGCTGCTAGTGGGATTGGTGGATTGTATTTGACCTGATGGAGCAGAAACAAGCCTTACTAATGTTTTATTTGTTCGTTTGTTTCCATCTGTTTACTCAATCCAAATCATAAAGACATTTGTTATAGTACTACAATATAAGTGAGAAGGAGGATTGATTTGTACAGTAAGCTCATTGAGGGCATGGTTGCACTTTTCCTAACAGCTACTTGCTTCATCCAGAGAAGTGACCACCTCCCTAAGTTAGAAAACCAAGGGTGTGGCATTGGTATTAAGTTTGGAAAATGTGTAACAAGAGCACTGGCAGAAGCATGATCACATAAGGGATTAGTTCAAATTCTTCTTCTTTGAGGATATTTTAACTGTTTTTTTTCCCTATTGCAGCCCCCATGTTGGATGAGTCTGTGATTACTCAATTAGTAGAGATGGGTTTTCCAATGGATGCCTGCCGCAAAGCTGTATATTATACAGGGAACAGTGGGGCTGAGGCAGCAATGAACTGGGTCATGTCCCACATGGATGATCCAGGTAGGTTGACAAAATGGAACCCCATACTCAATCCCCATGGTCTAACTCCTGTCAAAATGGTAGTATCTTGGGGCACAATTTATAATCTATGAGTGAAATACAATTCAGAACCGAACAAGTCAAAGATTGTATGATTAAATGGATGCAAATTTTGAATATAGTTAAGAGATAGAACAGTGGCAATTTGAATGGAAAAAGAATATTAAGTTTACCTCAGAGGTTATACTTAGATAGAACTGGTGTGTTTTAATGTTGGTACATTACTCCAATCATGATTGCTAAAATGAGTAGTTCCTTTTCCCTGAGATGCTAGAAATGCAATGAACAGATTGGATCTTCCATATGTAGTGGCAAGGTTGCAGAACTCAACAGTATTGGAAATTAATTCATTACAGAATGGAACATATTTTGAAAGTTATATTTTGTAGTCCCATTTCAGCCTGAATTACTTTTATTAAACTTCACTAAATCATATATTTCTTCAAAATACCCTGGACTGGCATTATATATGATAAAAGCTGCAAGAATCTTTATTGGAAAAGATCTGGGATCCCCTCTATGGAAGAATGGTTAATTTAACTGGAAATATGCTTTGATGTATCGAATAACTTCATATCTAGAAACTAAATCTTATTTGGAATTGTGCCACATTCCAAATTTGGGTTCTAAAGTTCACATTTGAATCTGAAATACGATCTAGTCATTATTTACAATATTTTTATATAATGTTTATATATAAAAATTTTTTAAAAGAAGATAAAAACTAAAACAAACTAATATAAAGAAAAAGAAAAGAAAAATCAAAGAGAAAGCTAAAAGTGCAAGAAAGGAAAGAAAGTAAAAGAAAAATAGAAAAGAAAGAAAATAGATGCAAAGAAGCAGCTTCCAGTCGTTACAGCAGTTATAAGTACCATTATATGTTTACCTCTTTCTCTAAAGTTACAACGTAATACTCTTCTTTCTATAATCTATCCTGTCTGATCATCAAAACCATAAAACATAAGCTCATTTTTTTCTGTTTTACACAAAAAGTCCATAAGGGGTTTCCAGTCAGCAATAAAGAGACACTGTTTTTTCTCTGATCAAAGAAGTCAATTTAGCCATTTCAGCAAGTTCTATCATCTTTACCAACCATTCTTCCATTGTGGGTAGTGCTGAATCTTTCCATCTTTGTGCATACAATAGCCTCACTACAGTTATGTACAAAAACAAAGTTCCATGATTTTTTCCCAACTGTTTGTCCATCAATCCCAAAAGAAAAACCTCTGGTCTCAATTGTATATTAATCTTTAAAATATTATTTACAATATTTTTCAATGTATTATTTATTATTTATAGTTTTTCTTGTTGATTTTAATTGTGCTAATCAAATATTTTTAGAGCTTAATATAAATTGGCTAGAAATTGGGCATGAAATGTCTATAGCACTCTTAAGTTAATTGTGTATTAGAATATATTAGCCATATAATATTTTAGATTTGCTGGTTATTTAAGATTTGTTAGTTATCTACCTGCATTTTATTGATTATATATTTTTTCTTTCTCCCTTTTTACTATATTTTCTATATCCTTTTAAAACTATTTGTATCAGTATTATTTATTTTGCTTTTTCTTTGAAATTACAACAGCAATAAATAAGAAAAGAAGAAAAAGGATGGCAATATCTTGAAAGAAAAAAAGGGGAAGGAGGCATAGTTCAACCCTTTTTAAAGTATTGCTCTTTTTTTTTTTTTAGATTTTGCAAACCCTCTAGTTCTTCCGGGATCCAGTGGTCCTGGTTCCACCATTGCCTGCCCAGATCCCCCATCTGAAGATAGTGTGGCAACCATTGTTTCTATGGGCTTTTCCCGGGATCAGGCTATGAAAGCACTAAAATCTACGGTGTGTTGAGAGAAAATTATTTTCTAGGCTTTAGAAAAATATCTATGGGGCTCCTGGCTTGATTTTTTTCTATCCTCTCACCTTTAGAATAACAGCCTTGAGCGGGCTGTGGACTGGATCTTCAGCCATATTGATGATCTAGATGCAGAAGCTGCCATGGACATCTCAGAGGGACGTTCAGCTGCAGAATCTATCTCTGAATCCATCCCCGTGGGGCCGAAAGTTCGTGATGGACCTGGAAGTAAGCTTGGAATGAAAAACAAAAATAGCTTGGTAGTTGAATAGCTGTATTTTCCCTATTTCCTAGCTCTTTTTAAGAACTCTTGTCTAATGTTACAGATGTCTGAGTGTTACATTCTAGTCTTTCTTTCAGCTCAAAATCCGAGATACGGCCTCAGTGTTTGGGCTCAATGACACACTGCAGGATGATAAGCTATAGAGATGCTATAGCTTGATAGTAGAGTATGTGCTTCTCATATGTTCTTATCACATAATATAATTTAACTTAAGAGTCATATTCGTAAGATGTAAGAAGGATATTGAAGCATGTATTAGACGAGTTATGGGGGATTAGTCTGTCAAGGTTTCTTACCCATGCTATTGGCATACAGCTTCCATGTTCATATGTGAATCCCTCTTGCTGAACAGAAAATGGAGGAGGATTATTGCTTTCTTGCGGCCCATTCTTGGAAAGAAGGCATTAGTCCAAGTAGGCGTTGGCCTGATTCATTGGTCTGATATCTTTATGTAAGTTGGGCATGTGTTTTTGTGCAACTACTTTCTAGGGGAGGGATTATTCTTTTTCCTTGATTCTCATGTATGTTTTCTACACTATCAATGGAGCTTTGCCTCCAATTTGTACTTATTAGTGGATCTCTTCAGTACAACTGTTCTATCTGTTTTCCTCCCAAGAGCTGTTTGGGAAGGCTCCACAAGCAAAGGACAAAGCGTACTCATAATTCTGTCTTTTATTCCTTCAGAATACCAGCTTTTTGCTTTCATCAGTCACATGGGCACATCCACTATGTGTGGTCATTATGTCTGTCATATCAAGAAGGATAATAGGTAAGGAAAGAACAAGGATGAGAGGATCCAGGAAGGCACGTTTCTGAGCAGTAGTTACCACTCCATCTTCTGCAGTAGGATAGGTGACCGAAGGCAGGGAGGGACCTCCATCTGCCACTGTAAGAGAGGCAGGTAGGCTCCTGAGATTTCCCATAGGGCTGTTTCTGCGGCTTGCTTTTAGAACAGAATTCTGTAACGAGAGAGCATAAATTGTGTGAAGGGCAGTGTATACATTTACTTGATTATTTTTGTTTCTTCATTTCAAATAGGTGAACAGTTATTAATACATATTTTTGATATAATTTATTCTACATTTGTTTGAAAGAGACTGGATGCAAGGGAGTGTTTTTAGCTCACCTCTGTAGCTTTAAGATTTTAGCAGGCTTTACCTAATCACAAGGATAGCTTTGCAGCTGTAAGTGATTAAAAACAAGTTTTTAAAAAAAAAAATTACAGTTGAGATTGAAGAATTCTATACCCAGTATTCTGACCCTCTAGCAGAATTGCAATACAGGGTGTTGTAAACAATACAGTCTTGTTTTCTCTCCCTTTCCCCTGTCTCCCAGGTGGGTGATCTATAATGACCAGAAAGTTTGTGCCTCAGAGAAGCCCCCCAAAGATCTTGGGTACATCTACTTTTACCAGAGGATCCCCAGCTAGGACCTTCTGCTTCAGGGTGTGCAGCAAGAATCAGCTGATTTTGGGAGGACGGGAAATTACAGAGATGAAAATGAAGAAGAGGGACAACTCTCCATCCTTAGGTGTTCGTATACCACTGCTGCAGCCCCAGAGACAGGATTCCTTCATGCGGAAGCTGGAGTCTGGTGCCCCTGTGGACACCGATGGAGGGTTGGGGGGCTTGGGTGGATTTGAACCTCTGTGTAAAAGCAAGAAGAAAAACAGCATCTCACTGAACCAGTCATCCAAGGCTCATCCATGCACATGGTTTCTTCTTGGTGTGACTAACACTTCGGGACAGTTTAGAGAATGGTGGGCATGAGTGGAAGCAGTTGAGTATGTGTGGCTTTACATCCTAGATAGGATGGGTTCCCTCACCTGCCTGAACACCGTTCAGGAATAATCTGGCCATAAAGTAGTACCTGTTACTCATGTGCCTCTGCAATGCCAAAAACACACAGGATCAAATAAAAACCTTGTACCCTCCTATAGTAATGGACTGTTCATATTGCTTCCAGTCCCTTCTGTTCTATGTTATAAACTATTTAACTCTATCATTCCTGGACTATTGTATTGCTGGGAAGACTGTGTATGTAAGCAAGAATATAACACACGATGCATTTTAGCAAGCGTCGTTCAGTAACTCCAGGTTGCCATACTAACACTTCAGTGATACCCTTTCTCTCCAGGCTTTTTCTAGTTTCCTCTTCCAAGGGAGAGAGAAAAGTCTAAACCTTGGAAGACCCTATTGTTGCCTGAAAATGTCATGGTGGATCTACATATTGCTAAACTGCCCACCTTTTGCTTCCAAGGCTCTATACAAACTACCAGTGCAAAAATTATTTTCACTGCAGGGGTTCAGTGCCATTATAAAGTGCATTATAAAGTGCACAGTCCAAGGCCCCAGGGCCATATTCTGTCCCAAAAGCCTTAAATGCAGCCTTAAAAAAAAATATCCCAAATTGTGAGACAAAGTGAGACAAAGGAAAAATATGAAATACATGGGGGTGATCTTAATAACAGTCCCTGTCCCCAGCTTTTTAGTATATGTTACAAATATGCCATTGAAAAGTCCAAACGTGATCTGCACGAAAGACGTTTTCTCTGCCTTAAGGATCAGATGCACTAAGGTTAGTCTATTCCACTTGCAGCCCTATTTTGAGGATACATATCCAATTGGGCAAAATTTTAAAATTAAAAAACCATTAGAACATTTGCTGGATCAGCTCAGAGGAAGCAGAGGTGGTTCTTTATAAACAGATAAAGGTCCCCAGATTAGGAATTTTATTAAGATGAAGCTTTGTACTTTGTTGAAGTGGACCCACACATATGTTGTATGTTTTTCTTTAGCAAACAAAGCATATGGGCTTCCCCTGAAAATGATACAAGAGTTTAAAACCACACATCTTGGGCCTCATTCTCCCATAGATTAGCATAAAAACTCCCACACATCACTAACTTTCTGTTCTTCCTTCAGAATGGGATGAAATGTAAGCTAAAGCCTTATGAAAGCAGCCATATGTGCCAGTTTTCATTACAATTGGTACAGGTGTATGGAACTACATATCTTAAAAATCTTTTGTTTAAAAATTGGGAAATTTCCAGATGTTTCCTGTAGCCAGCTAAAAGTCTTTTTATTCCAGCTTTTGGATTTTGTTTTCCTTGTATGCATTTGAAACGTACCTCCAAATCAACCATGAAATACAGAAAAGAGAGATGAGATATTGGAATGCTCTTTATGGGAAAGCCTTGAAGATCTGGCTTTTTTCCCTTGCATGTGGTCAGGGGAGAAATTGAGCCCTAATTGTTCATGTATAGTGTCTTCAGTAGCCACTTTTTGTTTAGCTGTTTTTGGTGTGTGTGTGTGTGTGTGTGATATATGTTGCTTTAAAAAAACAACTGCGTTGGGCACCTAGACTCACATTAGTGAGACAAGCAGCCATATAAATATATTTAAATAAATAAATGGAGACCAAAGGATGTATCTGGCCTGGAAGAGTGAGGAAGAAAAAATTACTGAGTGAAAGGTTGTCCCAAATTATGCATCTGTCATAATCACTGCTTTCTTATTTTGAATCTGTAAATAACTGCACATAAATAGGAAGTATGCATTCATATTTGCAGAAAGTTTTTGAGTTTAACTGTACCCTATGCAGAGGTGGCATCAGTTCACTTAGGGATTCAGTTGAAACATAGTTTGATTTTGCATACAACTATATGAAGAGCCTATCCCTTCTACGCCTTACCCAGTAATCTGAAAAAACCCCATCACTTCTGTGTGCAAAAGAAGAGAAATGCTGTGGAAAATCTGAATCCCGCTCTTCTTCCCCACCATGATATTCTGCATGTGGCCATGTAATCCCAGAAACCTAAGAGAGAACCCTTCCAAAGAGCAAGCCTCTGTAAATGGTCAAATGGAAAAGTGCAACTGCATCCATCCCTAACAGGCTTGTTTATTTCCTATATGAAGAATGAGCTCACCAAATTTTATCCTGGTTATTCCCTCCATAGATGAATGAAATCCCTGAAGTCTCTCCCACCAGGAGCAGAATTTTTAAAATCCATATTCAGGAACACCAAGATTATTTTCAACTGTCTTTTTATGTCACTTCTAGATACGATGCCACTTTTCCGCAGTATTTCTCTAACAAGCGTCAAGGAAGTAGGCTTAACGTGACATTCCCAGTATGTCAGAGATGAGAATTTCTCTCCCTGTTTGGAATTCTAAAGAAGTGTGTTAGGAGTAATGCATACAAATATGCTGAATGGCTGAAATAAGAAGTGCTTGTGTGTATTGTGCAAGAGGAAGCTGTACTTTGGGATGCTTCACGCTGGTATTCGTGTGCACATGTGTGCATACACACAGTGTAATGAATACTAGTTTAAAAGTGCATCTCTCCTAGGCAGCTTGCTATAACGGTAGCTAGCGATAGATCTGAACCATATAAATGAAAGCTACTTCTATTCTGGCTCAGTGTATAATACCTATGAAATTCAGCAAACTTCCTCCAGAACGGCTGAATTAAGTCAAATTAAGAAATGGATTTTATTGGGTGAACCAATGCATCTCTTTTATCCCTATCCAGAAGCCAGGGATTTGAGCTGCGCGTGGTCCTGAATCCGAGTACTTTCTACCCCAGGGCCGGATTATAGAATATGTAATGCTGTCGCTCAGAGTTTAATCGGTACAGCAAACATACATTCCAACATAGGAATTCATAGCAAGTTCAGACTCCCTTTCTTAGACTCAAAGCAGAACTCTCGCGATTACACGACGGTCGGAAGACATGGGCTCCGCCTGCCGCTTGACTGGCCGAGCGACAAGCCAGTCGTGGGAGCGCCCTCTGCGTGACGTCACCAGGGGGCAGGCCTTCCGGGCTTAGATAAAGTCGCCTGGAGCACGGTAGCGCTGCCGCTGCGCTCTTTAACCTTCTGGACTCCTTCGAAGCTTCTGAGCGGACGGCCCGGACGCCTCCATCATGGCACCGAGGAAATTCTTCGTGGGCGGGAACTGGAAAATGAATGGCGACAAGAAGAGCCTTGGGGACCTCATCCAGACTCTCAACGAGGTTAAGGTCCCTGCAGAGACCGGTAAGGGGGGGCTCCTGCCGGCTGAATGGGAAGAGGCGAGAGGTGCCGTCCTTGGGGGGCCGTGAGCGCTGAGGAAAGGAGGCTTCCCCGCGTCAGCCCAGCAGGGCGGAGGTGCTGAAGCAGCAGCCCCGTTTTCTTCGCTTGCATCCTGTCGCTGTCCCCCAATTTCAGGCGTATCGGCAGCGGGTGGGTTTCCTAGGCGTGGGAAAGGGGCCGCGCCTAACCCAAGAGCGCCTGCCTGTCCCCTCTCCGATTGGCCGGGGGAGCGGCGCTTTCTTTCGGGCGGGCTACTGCTGAGCATCCCTCGCCTCGTAGAGGAGGTGCCCGCCGTTGCCGCGCTTAAATGTAGAGCCCCTCCTCCTGCTTGTGTGGCCGCCTGCACGTACTCCCGAGCCAATCTGGCAGTCTCTTCGTGGAGCTGCATAAAGATGAATTGAGAGGAATCGGCTGTTGGGGAAAGCAGGCTCTGGCTTGGAAGAGATGCTAGCTATATTTCTTCGGTTTATATAGCCGCCCATTTCACAAAGTGACTCTGGGTGAAAATCATATAAACCGTAGTGTAAGTTACATTGCTAGCTTTTGATCTCCATTGCAGAAAATCAGGCTCAGCAGATCCTGGTGAGCCATGGGTCTGTGATGCTTTTATATTTTTAACCACACATACAGCTGAGTTGTTATATTCAAGCCCAAATATGAGGGACAATAAACTTAACTACTCTAATAAAGCTATAAATTTAAAGCCCTTTAAGTACAATACATGAATAACACATATAATCCATGATAACATTTCAAGGAACCAGCCGAGATTATTATCCCCCTTGCTTCCAGTAATGGCAGCCCCACGATGACAAGGCCTATTTGCAACCACAGTTTTGCCCATATGACAAGACCGTCCATGTTTAAAGAGTCCATCTGCTATCTTTGAGAGTGAAGCAACAGACAGGGATTGCCACATTGGTCTGCTTATGAACCTTCCCTCAGTCCTTCCCACTAAGTTACTCTCAGCAGTGTTTTAAACCATACAGAATGAAACAATTTGGTTAGCTCTCTTATAATAGGCAGAGTAGCAGAAGAAGATGATACAACTGGTGTCTGTCTGCTGCCTCTTTAACAGCTGAGTCCTTTCTTTATAGGAAGATAGCATCTTGGCATGTTGCAGAAATGTCTCTTAATACTATTTTCATAACCCTCCCAGTAAGAATTCCTCTGGTAGCAGTGACTTGAGAGAAAGTATCAGACAGAGCCAGACTGTTTGGCAAGTTCTCTGCTACCTCCATCAAATCAGAAAGGGCAAGGTGGATTGAGAAAGGTTTGCAGTTTCTGAAGTGGTATCCTGAAGGAAATGTCAAAGGCCCTGTAAGAGAGAGATTCCTAAATATAGGTGCTAGGATAGTGCCTAAAAATACCACCTACTGTACTTGGAACTGGAAACTTTATCTCTATAGCCTGCTAAAGGTCAGGAGAAGGGATGAAGTACAAGAGATAAAATTTATTGACCCAGATACTTTTTCTATTAAATCTTTCTATATTGTGCTGCTTGCTTGATTTAGTTGGATAAGCTACACTTGAATGGTTCTGTGTTTCCTGGTCTACATTCCTAATGCTGTATTGAACAGAATACCCCTGCGGTATCACAAATAATGGGTAGTTTGTCTCTTTCCTATGATTTTTAAGCCTGTTTTTTTTTAAAAGAAGCAATCAAGTAAGGAATACATATAGAAAAAAATCATTTGCTGAAACAAAAGCACTCACCCCCCAAAATATTTTCCTAAAATGTAAGAAAAGGAGGTCTTAAGACATAAAGGAATGCCTGTGTTAATTAGGAATGGTAGTTACTATAGTTCAATATCGTAAGAGGCTACTAGGCTTAAACCATGGGCTTAGCTTTTTAGTTTTCAACTGTCTTTCACTCATTCACTGAGTTTCCTTCCAGTTTTATAACTGCATGATATGTACAAAAGTATGCAGCTGCAGGCCATTTGCTCATCTGGCTAAGTGATATCTGTTTTGATGGTTATCCTTCAGGATCTTAAATGGAATGAAGTATTTTCCTAGCCCTAGTGTAAAAATTCATTTAACTTCCTGTGATTTTTCACTTGTCTGGGGCTCCTTTCTGCAAAAATGACAGTCAAGCTTATAGACCTTCCATAATAGAGCTGGCAAGCAGAGCCATACACAGCAAAGGAGTTGCTATAATTGTTCAAAACTAAGTACCTTTGTTTCTGTCTACCTAAAAATTGCTAATTGTACAATTTTTAGGCAGACAGAAACAAAAGTACTTAATAGTGACCACATGTATAGTAGGGTGCATATAGCTTTTAAGTTGGTCAGACTGAACTATCATGGAATCAGTAGAATGCAGTGTTTAGGAAAAGGTTACTGGGAAACATCTGTGTTTGATAAAAAAAATTTTTTTTAAGATTGTTTAGAATTCAGCATGAATAGAGCTTGGAAGTGGTTGATCAACAACATGCTGTAATCTACAAGAATAGGCCAGGCTGGTGTGAAACCTGCATGGAAGCACCTCTGTGCAGTTCTGGACTGTAACTGGTGGGCTGGTGAGAGAAATCTGGGGAATATTTGAACTGCTGGTATGTACAAGATATAGATGTAACTCTTCCAAGTTGCTCCTCCACTTGTTCTGTCTTGGCCACTTGAAAGTCCTTCCTAACTCAGTCTTAAATTGTCAGCCAAGCTCCATGTAAAGACCGTTCCTGGTGGCTTTTACCCTTTCCACAAATATCCTGCTTATGCATCTCCCGTACTGACAGGTAGACCTTCTCTGTAAATTTGCTTGAGAGACATCTGAATAGGGGGTCTGATTAAAGTTTCTGGTATTTTGTAGTTTCTTCTCTCAATAGAGGATCTACTGTTGTATTGCAAAAGGTCATTTGAGTATATGGTATGCTTATGCACCATATAAACAAATTGATTGAAACCCTTTTTTAGAATAATTTCAAAGAAGCTGTGATAGTATGTTGTGAGTAGGATAGATACAACAAAAATCTCTGCATTAGACTTCTCAAAGAGGAAGAGAGACAGGGCCCAAACTTCAGCTGCATCCTGGTTGCCCCCAAGACAGCAGTATAGCATAAATATGACAACAATTCTATGCTTCTGTACAAAGGATGGTTATGCCTGTAGAAAGATGAGGGAGTGAAAAGAGTTTGGGAAAAGGACACTAGCAACCTTTCATTCAAACGAATGGACGCAAGTACAGAGATTAACATAGGGAGAGCAATTTCCTGAATAACACGTGGGCAGCATTCTATCAAACTGGGCTGCTGTGATCTCATTCAGTATATGAGGTCTTTGGGGGTGGGGGGTTGGTCCATCATTTTCAAATTCCTGGATATATACAGATATTAAGGGGATATCAGTTCAAGTTGTATTGTCAAGCTGTAAATCAAATAGGGCAGAAAACCTGGTGAGTGCTAAAGCATGTATTCCTGTCCTGGTGAGTCATGATTGGGCTACTGAAGATGGGAGGAAAAAAACAAGGAAATATTTGTTTTCTGAAAGGGATGCTGGGATGTGAACAGAATTCAAGCTTAATAAACAGAATTAGAGCTCCATACATTATTGGATGATATTTCTGGAGGTATTGGAAGATAAATTAGAGCTTTGTTACACCACACTTATTTGAGATTTTTCATTGGTATTACAGGTGTTAGGACTAGCTGTAGCATATTCTGATTTGCTATAGTAGTCTTATGGGATAGGCTGGACTGATAGGTAGTCTCACATCATGTTAAGCCATACTGTACTATTTGCATACCACAGTGGCTGAGTACACACAACACCCTAAGCCTAAACAAACATATAATGGATCAGTGCAATGAAAAAAAGGACAAGAATGGCCCTACCCATTCCTGGTGGGGGTGCCTCTGCTGGCTCCAGTCCCTTGATTGATTACCTTCAGGCAAATATACTCAGTAAGAAAGTTGTTCAGTTTGCCTGGGCTTTAATTTGAATAGTAAGATCAGAGCATTAAGTGCAGGTGATGCTTTACAACACAGAGCTGTAAGGCTTCATCAGTTATAAAGGACAAGGGCCAATAAGGGATGGGATTTGTTGGTCCACATGTATCCTGTGAATACAAGTAACTGAGTACAAGATTTGGCTACACTCTTTTCCTGTGTAGCAAATGAATGGTGAGTCTGTAACTGAAAGGGCATTTTAGACTTCTGCTTTATCCCAGATGTTCTTTTTCTTGCCCCAGAGGTGGTTTGTGGTACACCTTCCATCTACCTTGACTTTGCCCGTCAGAAACTTGATGCCAAGATTGGGGTGGCTGCACAGAATTGTTACAAGATGTCTAAAGGAGCTTTCACAGGGGAAATCAGGTATGGCTGCTAGGGCTCTTGGGCTAGGGAAGGCCAAATGTTTTAGCTAGCAGTATACTAAAAGCTCATTTTCTGCAAACTATTTCCTTCATTTCCAGCCCAGCCATGATAAAAGATGTTGGTGTCACCTGGGTGATCTTAGGACACTCTGAGAGAAGGCATATCTTTGGCGAGTCAGATGAGGTGATTTCTTCTTCCAGTTTTCTTTCCTTCTGCACTGCCATCTGTGACAGGCAGTGGGCTTTTTATACCCAGGATAAGCACCAAGCTGTTATTTCCTAACACTGTTTCTGCCTCTTTTCAGCTCATTGGACAGAAGGTGGCCCATGCCTTGTCTGAAGGGCTCGGGGTCATTGCTTGCATTGGAGAGAAACTTGATGAGCGAGAGGCTGGTATCACAGAGAAGGTGGTATTTGAACAGACCAAGGCTATTGCTGGTAAGAGACCTTGAGGGAACTAGGGGGAGAGTTTCTCATCCCCCCCACCCTTCCTGACATCTTCAAATGAGTTTAAATGCCTCTCATTTAAAAAAATGAAACCGCCATCAGCCAGGGAGATTATAGTAGTAAAATACAAACATTTATTGCTGTAATAAAAGTAATCAGACAAAAATTCTAGATTAGGCATACAGTGTCATATAAAATCATTTCCAGAAAGCCTTACATCTTAGTTAACAGACCTTTTAGGCAAACCTGAGTGTGTCCCTCATTGTGTTAGCTGCTGGATATACTGATGCCCAGTGTCAAATGCAAGGGCTCCAAAGTTAAAGGGCCATTACTGTGACTGATTTATGATTACTTAGGCTAACTGTCCTTGAGTGTTTTGATTTGTATCACCTGTTTTCAGCCTTTGTTAGCAAAGCACAGAGATGCCTGAAGGGAAGCTGCAAGATACCTTCAGAGGGCCATCTGTCTGTGCTTACCCTCCCTGCCATGTGGGATTTTTCCTGGCCTTTAAATAACATTTATTGGCCTTGTTTTTGTTCACAGACAACGTGAAGGACTGGAGTAAAGTGGTTCTTGCCTATGAGCCAGTTTGGGCCATTGGAACTGGTAAAACTGCAACTCCCCAGCAGGTATGGATGTGATTAGGGACACACTGGTTTCAAATCTTGGTTCTCCCTTCAGAGAAGCTATTCATTTGGGAAGTTTCTAATCTCCACTTCAAGATGTCTGCCACATGACAATACAACTACTTAAAAGCCCACTTAGTTTTTTTTTCACCCACTTCCAACTGCAGGCTCAGGAAGTTCATGAGAAATTGAGGAACTGGCTGAAGACCCATGTTTCTGATGCTGTTGCACAGTCAACTCGAATCATCTATGGGGGTAAATAGAATCTATTCTCATTGTTGCATAAAACTGATGTGGCAAGAATTGGTCATTTTGTCTATTGAATGCATAGCAAGCACCCAATTTCTGGTGTCTGTATAACAGAACATTGTTTTTTGACGCATTCGTTTTTGTAAACTATAGCTGTGCATTGGGAATATTGCTTAATGATATCCTGGCCAGATGGATGACACCCCACCCCATCTACACACTAATGATTAAAATTGGGGTGTGAAAAGCTGTTTTTAAAAGGAGATGAGAGAATCATCCTGGATGACCCTTTATGGGGAAATAAGGAGTTCAGAAGTGGTATACAGCAGGGCTGTACATGGCTTCAAAAATTATTTGGAAGAAATGCTTCTGATCTCAGACAAGCACAGTACCTCTTTGGTATTTGTTAAAGCAACCCCGTTTGTTTCAGGTTAAAGCAGCTCTTAAAACAGCACCATCTTGAAAACCTGGGGGAGAAAAATCAGTATGTTTTAATGTATAGAAGAATACATGAAATACGAAGCAGTTCTCTAATTTCCAAAGCATGACAGCCATAATGAATAGGTTTCAGATGAAGATTTATTTATTTAAAGATTTACTTAGCCACCTATCCTATACAACATAACGCTGGGTGGCTAACAACAACCAAACCCATAAATTATATTAAGAAATTCCCCTCCCCCATTAAAAACCATCACGCTCTAACCAAGCACCGTAACAGCCTCACACCAACTGCATATGCTGGGCTCGATTCATGTCCTGGACTGGTGATGGGGGAAAAGCCAGGTCTTCACAGCCGTCCAGAAAGGCAGGAGGGGCCCTCTGGATTTCTGTGTGGAGGCTGTTCCTTAGGGCTGCTGCTGCCACAAAGTAGGCCTGCCTCCTAGGTCCTGCCAGATGACATCATTTGGTAGAGAGGACCTGAAGCATGCCCACCCCGTTGGATCTGATGGGATGGGCAGATACCCTCAGGGAGAGACAAATAACCTGGCCCTGTGCCATTCAGGGCTTTAAAGGTGATAGCCAGCCCCTTGAATTGCACCCAGAAATTAACTGAAAACCAGTGCAGTGTATGTGGCAGCAGACTTTGTTGCTGTCAGAACTATGTGTGTCACTGCATTGTGGACCAGCTGAAGCTTCTGGATAGTCTTCAAGGGCAGCGACATATAGACTGCATTACAGGTAGTCCTCACTCACCGACCACTCATTCAGTGACCATCTGAAGTTGCGATGGTGCTGAACGAGTGGTACTTATGACCTGTTCCTCAAATTCTGGCCATCACAATGCCCCTATGTTTACATGATTGTGATTCAGGTGCTTGGCAACCTGCTCACACTTATGACAGTTGCAGTGTCCCACAGTGATGTGATCACCATTTGCGACCTTCTCTGCCGGCTTCCCACAAGCAAAGTCAATGGGGAAGCCGGCAGGGAAGGTCTCAAGTTGCTCTGGTAAGTCACCCTACTGTCTTTCTGCGTGCTGCACCCTCCTTCCCTTGGCGTCCCTCCACTCACACCGACCCTCACCCTCCATCCCTTGGCCTCCCTGCGCTCATGCTGCATCACAGCACCCCCTCCTCCAACTCGCAGCCTGCATGGGGCCTCCAAACCCCCTGCGGCACCCCCATGCTCCTTACCTGGGACTCTTGCCACTTCCTGCTTAACAACCCATGTGTCTTGGGGTTACAAAGGCAACTGGAACTTCCTGGATTGCCATCACTATGTGGTCACATGTACTTTACAACCACTTCGCTTAGCAACAGCAATCCCAGTCCCAGTTGCCATTGTAACCTGAGAACTACCTGGGTAGTCCCCAGCTTATGTCCATTCATTCAGTGATGTTCAAAGTTATGGCAGTGCTGAAAAACTGGATGTACTGTACGACTGGTCCCGAAGTTCTGGCCATTGCAGCACCCCCGCAGTCTTGTGATCATGATCCAAGCACTTGGGTGCCTGGCTCGCAATTATGATGTTGCAGGGAGCTGTGGTCATGTGATGTGACAAGCAAAGTCAATGGGGAAGCCAGCAGGGAAGGTTGCAAATCACTCCCACCTGCAGCACACGCAGCCCACCCATGCGCAGCCTCTGCCAGCCTCTCCCAACTCACACAGCCTGTGCTAGGCCTCCCAAAACTCATGTGCAGCCTGCGCCAGGCCTCCCCCACCCCCACAGCACCCCTGTGCTCCTTACCTGGGACTCCTACCACTTCCTACTTAACGACCCACATGTCTTGGGGTTACGTCAGCTGCCGGGATTGCTGTTGCTAAGTGATGTGGTCATGTGATGTCACGGTTTATGACCGTGTTGTTTAGCAACAGCAGTCCTGGTCCCAATTGCCATTGTAACCCAAGGACTGCCTGTTTATCTCTTTCAGACAGCACTCTAGCACATGCCTGAGCACAAAGCCCATCCATCTGATTCTACTGTAAATTCCATCTTTCCCAAAGTCCTTTTTGTTTTCCATTGGGGTTCTTTTAGTAACATTAGCTTTAAAGAACTAATGATGAAGTACCTTGCATTTTCTGTTCTTACTTGCTGTATTTTTCTTTCTGGATTTTTTTCTTTTTTTAATGGGATTTTATTTTTTCCAGGTTCTGTTACTGGTGCCAACTGCAAAGAATTGGCCTCTCAGCATGATGTAGATGGCTTCCTTGTTGGCGGGGCTTCCCTGAAGCCTGAATTTGTAAACATCATCTGTGCAAAACAGTGAAACCTACTCTACAGAATCTGTAATTTAAAAAAAGGGGGTGGGGGGAGAACCAACCCTAGCTGGAAGAGAAATACTGTAAAAGATACACTGCACTCAAGTGAAATGGCCTCACCCTCAATCCCTTTTCCCACTTTTGCTATTAATCATTCAATTCTGCTGTTAAACATGAATGCCAATATATTAATATTGTGTTCCCTCATAAAAGCAATACGTTGTTCGCTTCCTCTGCACTTGTGAGTGGGACTTCCTGCCTTGCTCTTAGTCCCTATAAGCTAGTCAGGGGCCTGTTTTCTTTCCACTCTGTTCTTTCCACTCTCTAAAATATTGCTCTAGAGGGCCACCTCCCTTGCTAAGGAAGGGGTCTACTTCATGGTTCATCTAATTTGGATTCAGTGCCTGGTGGCTTGTATTGCCTGTAAGTGGTATATTTCTTCCATGTCTCCTAGACCATCAGTAACTAGAAATAAACAAATGGAAAGTAGACTGTGTAAGAACTATTGTTGCAATTTGGGAGGAAAACATCCTAAAAGGGTATAGGCATACATAAGAGTTTTCACGCATTTCTAGAGAAAACATTGCTGTATTTTCATTCCTCACCATCAGTACTTCTGTTCCAGTGAGTTAGTTCCACAGGGGATTGGAGCTGGGTGTAAAATAAACTACATGAAGTATGCTTAAGGGAAAATGTGCCTGTAACACACAGGTACAGGGCTTAGCTTTCTCAAGATCTAAGGCAAGAATTAAGGCTTAATCCTTCCTTCCCTACATCTGGCACATCAGTGGTTGCTAGTCAGTTCCTCAGCGCTGTTATGAAATGTCTTCAAGCTCCATCACACACTACTAGTTCCATTTCTCCATCTTCCAAACTGCCCCTAACCTCAGAAGGCCAGGCAATTCTGTTGGTTATAACTGCTCCCCCTGTGTTAAGAATGAAAAGTACCTCACGTCTCCCCAGAGTTACACTCAAGCATCATGGATTATTCACAGGATTATTGTTAGGATTATGTAAAAGTCAAAAGGCATTCCGAGTTCTAAATGTTTTGTTGCCCTATTCTAAAACTGACAATGAAGACACAAGATGGGATGGGAATATTTGACATAGGTTTGTTGTCCCTTTCTCTTTAAACCTCTTGGCTTCCCATAAATGGTGTTGTAATGGTAGTGCTATTTTAAGGAAATGGGTTATACTGAGAACATGTCCGAAGTAAGTGATTTCATGTGTAAGCAACCATCCATGTTTATTGTGGATGTGTGTACAGGTTTACATTTATATCATTAGGCCATATTCAACTGGTTGGAAGTAGGGGTATGTCATCACAGCCAGTTATGACCACAGATTAATAAGATTTTTTTTAATGCAGGCATGAAAAACAAAGGTGAGCAGCCTGAAATATAAAACCTGTTGCTTTAATTGTGCCAAGATTTAAGTCCTTTAAAATAGGGACTCTTGTTTCTTCCAGGCAAAAAATAAAGTTTGGGAAGTCTACAGCAGACCTTCATTCCCCAGTTATTCTATCCCTGGTCGTAGACTTTTTGCTAGAGGTAAAATGTGGATTGGTGAAGGGAGGTGTGTGTATATTCTTTTTGTTTACTCCTTACTGAGAGTCATGATAATTTTGTATGATACACTCAAAACCAGTCAGTGATTAAGGCAGAGTTACAGTTGGAAATGTGACATAGTTCAGTGTTGTCCTATCAGTTTTTTGAGGTAGTGCATACAAGAAGCACAAACCATAGTACTAACCCTATTGTAAGGTTACAGTAACAGGATCTTGCAAATTGGAAAGCACTTCTCCTCTCTCCTTTTATTGTCCAGAAAACTAGGGAGGGTCCCTTCTGAGATGCTTCCCATGCCCCTTTTCCATCTGTGGACTGAGATACCTTTTATGTGACAGTTGTCTAGTCTGTGGCTCTTCCTCCTGTCTCCCAAAGTCATTCCCACATGCCATTACATGCTCCTAATCACCTCCCCATATACATTTGAAAGCTTGTAGGACAGCATGATGTGCAGATGGCAGAAGTCATATCCTGTACTATTTTTTGTGGCCCAACAAGACAATATTTACTTAAGAGTGTTGCCCCTTTTCTCCTGGCAGGCAGAATCAGCTGCAAAAGGCCTACAGTGAATTGCATGTTTCACTTTAGGATAGAAAGTAATAGCTGGCTTTTATATTGCTAAAAATTGGAGATTAACCATTCCAGCAATCCAAGGCTGTTCCAGAACATTGTTCAAGTCTATTCTTCCCTCCCACATGGAATCTGAAAACTGACCAAATGCTGCATATCTTATGGCTATTAATATCAAATCCAAGCCACCCTTGAGACCCAAAAAAGTTTTGGTTTGTTTCTAAGAGAGCTATCAACTAATTTTGGATTGTGGCTAAGTAGGAACTTCAGCCTGTATCTTCTATCAACATCTCCAAGTAGTTCCTGTGTTTTGGCAGGAAATAACTTGTTTGAGCATCGGGGGGAAATACATACTCAGTGGCTGAAAGCCCCATCCATTGACTTCTTTCTACCCTTGTCTGTCTCGTTTCTTTTTTTAAAAAATTTTATTAAATATTTTTTCAAACAATAAAACCTAAAAGAAAGAGAAAGAATAAATAAAGATTAAAAAGTGCAGGAAACAAAAATAAAAGTCAGGAAAATAAGTGACTTCTGACCTTTGTAATAGAAATTAATAAACTTATTATCCAGCCTCCCTCATTAATATTACAAAAATCCCATCAGCCCCTTGTTCCATCATTGAATCTATAAATCAGTTCACTTTTTTCTGTTTTCAGCAAAAAGTCGATAAAAGGTTTCCAGTCTTTTAAAAAGGTACTTATTGTTTTATCCCTGACCAAACTGCTCAGTTTTGCCATTTCTGACAATTCTAACATCTTCACAACCCATTCCTCCATTGTGGGAATTTCAGTATTCATTGTTGTGCATATAATCCTTGTCTGTCTCATTTTTCACACACATTGCCAATAGCAGAAATGTAAGCAAAAATATGTGTCAGTTATAGATATTTGTTGAATTAAGTGCTAACTTGAAATTGATAGCATTCAGGAGCTAATCCACAGGATTGGTGATGAAAATACTGGTAGAAACAGCATCAGAAACTGTACTTTTAAGACACCCTGCCTTATGCAAATTTTATCAAGTTAACAAAATAATACATTATATTCAATCATATGGAATTTGGATAAAGCTGTTTTTGATGCCCCTCTGGGGCTGGGGAATTCTGGGAGTTGAAGTCCACACAACTTAAAGTTACCAAGTTTGAAAAACACTGGTCTAGATGTTAGAGGTGTGTATTTGTTCCACATCCAGATTGTGGGTATCAAAAAATTAGAAGCTCCTGGTGCCACTTCTTGAACCTGGGCTGTGCTGTGATCCTGCCACATTCTTTAGATATTCTTTGGTTCCTGCCCCTGTTGAGTAGACCACAATGAAGCTGGGAATTCAGGCAGTGTGGTTCGCACCTCAGTATAGTTTTAATCCTTCAGAGAACAGCCTACTATGGTGCTGGATTTGTTTGAGGAGGGCTGCATATGGGAAACTTCAGAAATGCAAGTCAGCTAAAGGGTCTGTCAGTTCAATTTGTTGGATTCAGATTGCTCCATTAATATTACATGCATATTCCGGAAAAAGTGAGATAACAACCCAGGGCATTCTAGAAATTTCTCATGCCCTTCAAACATCTTTTCTATTTCCTTATTAATTATTTATAATTGTTCCACATTGAAGAAAAGCTAAGTTAGGCAGTAAATTTCAATATTTAGGCGGAAAAGTAGCTGGTGGTAATTCCTTAAAATATTAGAACTCAGATTATACACTCAATGGTTTTGTTTTTAACAAAGCTGCTGCAAATTATTTTCTATAATTAACTCAGAATGGATCAGTTTTATACACCAATCCAAGACTTGTTTTGCGCCAATATAATAAAATGCAGATCTGCATAATCGTGCATCACATATCACTCCAGTTATTTGTTTAAAATAACACCAAAAGGGTTCAACATGGTGGGTGTTTGTTTTTTAAGTTAATGTAATTAAGAGTTCGAACTTGAATCTGTCCACCCAGTAATAAGCCCCACTGAGCTCAATAGGACTTGCATATATAGGATTCCAGTATATATAAAAATATATGAAAATGGCTAAGTGGAAGAAATCAGGTTATCTAATCATCTGGAACAAACAGTCTCTAACTATTCAAAAACACTCTCATTCTTAATCATAGCATTTACTAGATCAAAAATGGCACACATGAATCAGGCAGGCATTTGAATTAGGGTTTTTATCTTTGCACTGCATAGAATTTAATAGGATATGAATACGCCTGCATAGATATCTACATTCTGGAGCTATTAATCACAGGTGAATAGCATTTTTCTGGAGCAAGCATCTCCTATTAATTTTGATTTGTTTTGCCCTACACAATTACTCTGTAAAATAACAGTTTAGTCACGTTTGCAGAAAGAAATAGAGCAAGAGCCTTGCAGCCTTCAACTACTACAGAACATCTAAAATAACTGTAGCCTGATTTCTTAATATGTTCACACATAAGGGGAATGGTGTGGTTTCTAGAAACCCCATAGTTGAATATTAAACAGATAACAAGTTATTTCATAAGTACCACTTCATTCAGCAGATTGCATAGCTTTTAATCCAGTTACAGGGCAGCACAGTGTGTTACATGTTGGCAAACGTTTAGTCTGATCAATCCTATGCCTCATAACGATAGTATGTATTAGCGTGCACGTAAGGATATGTGACCTTGGACTACAGGCAGTATTACACAGTGGCCATCAGAAGAACAAGGGCAAAGTTCATAGAAGAAGAATGGGAGTTGACAATTTCCAAACTGAGTGCACGCTCACAGTAAGAGGAGACAGGGAAGAACATATTGAAATATGAAAGTCCTCTTGGCAAAAATGATTGTACAGGATCCTAGCTTCTGCCAGGGAGAAGGCGACAATTCTTAATTTTTTTTTTAATTCGCTAGAATTCATTAAGGCTGAAATAAGTCTACAGTCTCAGTATGTAGAGTAATTGGTAAGAACAAAAACTTTTACAATATGAAATTATTCTCCAAAAAGGAACATATAACCATGATTAGAGTAACCAACAATTTGCTGGGTTTACACAAGATACTAAATTGTAAAACACATGCAAACTGTAGTGTGAGCTACCACAATATGATAAGCTAGAAACAAGCCTTTCCGATATAACATGGTAAGTTAGCTCAGACTTATTCTTAAGATGTAATGCAATCCTAATCATAATGGACCTGTCCAGAATGCCTCTCCAGTGTTAAGAATCTTAATGCATAATTAAATTTTGATACTCCCTCAGGATTAAGTCATGATCTCATTTGGTGGCAGGTGGTCTCAAGACATTCTATGTGGCTTTACAGAGCAGCCTTCCTGTTTCCCACTTTCCTTTGATGTCCCTCCATTTTACCATACCTAAGGTGTATCTTTGGAATGGGCCAACAGGATCCTTAACAGAACTCATTCAGTTTCCACACTGTCCTTCTGGAGATCTTATCAGTTTGTCTTCTGGTAAAGAACTGTTTCGTTGGTGTTCCCATCCAGTGTCAGTTATTTTGTGAACAGGCAAATGTTCATATATTTTATGTGAAAACCTACAATAGGTTCTCAGACTTCCAAATGTGCCTCCCTGTCCAAAAAGATTGCTTACCCTGATTCATTAGTTGTATTTACTGTGTACATGAAAGTATTCAATCTGTTTTAAATCATCTTTTGGACACAGCAAACTCACTAATGCAGTCTCTCCTTAGGAATCCATGCACAAAAGATTCCCAGCAGATTCTTTTTGCTCTCTAACCATGCCACACATTCTTTTTAACTCCTGAGATGATGAATCTTCCATTTCATCAAAAGCATCTAGAAGCTAGTGGCCAGCCTTTATTAATTTTATTTTATTTTATTTATTTATTTTAGGGGGGGTTACCTCACCTTTATCATTTTTTACAAATAACTCGACGAATATATCTAATATCCATCCTCCCCAGAAATCATAATTCCTAATTTTAATGGTAAACAACCAGGAAAGGGCAGTGCTTTTTTTTTTTGCCAGAAAAACAGCATGTTTCCTTTAGGAAGGCCCACCCTCCCTCTTCCAAGAGCCACAATTCTTTACCTGCCCATTTCACTAATGTCACCACGTCACTGTGCACTCACTGTGGCCCTCGGCTGCTGTGGTAGGAGCAAAGCAAATGATTGGTTCCTGCTGGGCACATAGTTCCCAACCCACTTGCAATGTAATTAGCAATTGAGGTGGAGGAGAGATTGGCCAGGAAGTGCTGTTTCAGTCGACCCATGGCATTGTGCTCTGTGCTGCACCAAACCCTCTGCAAACTGAGAACAACCACAATGATTTGTAGCCCAACATGTATATTATAAATTAATTAGACACAGAGCCTCTGTCCTCACCCAACCCTCTGTGTCTAATTAAGTGATTAGAGTGAGAGACGGGGGGGAGGGGTACTGGATGTGATGCCCCCTGCTGCCTAGTGAGAGAGCCTTGGGCGACACAGTGAGTATCTGGGTGATGGTTGGAGCTATCAGTGCCGAGAGAGAGAGCTGGTGTGCTGGTGGGCCCACCGTCCCCTCATGGTTGTGGGAAGTGTGTATGGTTGTATGATTGTGTGAGAGAATGAAGGGACCCTTACCTCAAGCCAGGAATTCTAGAGGTCCAGAACTGGAGTCAGCTGGACTGGTGGAGCCTGGGGGATGTGGGGCAGGACATTCCATTGAGGTGGTGACGGGCAGGGGATGTTATGACGGGAGCCGGAGGGTGAGTCATCATAGAGGAAGATGCCCCAGGTGTGGTGTGTTCTGGCCCTCCAGGCTTAAACCCAGGCCCTGGACAGCAGACTCATAGGGGCCCGGGCCTCCGGCTGCTGCTTCTTAACACCAGGTCGGTGAACAACAAGGCCCCCCTCATATGTGACTTGATCACAGAGGAGGGGGCAGACCTGGCGTGTATGACCAAAACCTGGCTGGGCCCGGAAGGGGGAGTGGCTTTATTGGAGATGTGCCTGGTTGGGTTTCGGGTCTGGCACCAGCCGAGATGCCGGGGCAGGGGAGGAGGGGTGGCTGTTGTCATCAGAGAGTCTCTAGTGGCCTTCAGGGGCCCTGCTCCACAAGTAGCTGGTTGTGAGACCCTGTTTTTCAAGTTGGGTGCCTGAGAGCAGTTGAGAGTGTTGCTGCTGTACCAGCCTCCCTGCTGTGTAGCAACCTCTCTGCCTGAGCTGCTGGAGGTGGTCTCAGGGTTGGTGGTGGAGTTCCCCAGTCTTATGGTTCTGGGGGACTTCAACTTGCCATCCCTGGGGCGTGCCTCGGAGGCAGCTCAGGAGTTAAATGGCCACCATGGCGGCCATGGGCCTGACTCAGATTATTCGGGACCCGACTCACACCAGACTTAGTTTTCTTGTCGGAGCAGTGGCAATGGGATCTGAGGGGAGAGTTACATCTTTCCCCATTGTCATGGTCAGATCACGCTCTGGTGACCTTGGGATTCTCATATGCCACCCTCCTCTGCAGGGAGGCAGAACCTACTCGATTGGTCCGTCCCCGGCGACTGATGGACCCAATGCGGTTTCAGAGGGAGCTGGGGGTTATACCTGAGGATCTGCTGCACGGTCCAGTGGACGCCCTGGCTGCTGCCTGGAATAGGGAGACAGCCGGGGCCTTGGATAGGATCGTGCCTGTGTGGCCTCTCTTATCCTATCGAACCTGTGAACCCCGTGGTTCACAGAGGAGCTGAGGGTTCTGAAGAGGATTAAGAGATGCCTGGAGTGCCGCTGGAGAAAGACAAAGACCGAACCTGACCGGACACAAGTGAGAGCTGCAATTAAGGCCTACCTTGTGGCGGTAAGAGCGGCGAAATGCCAATATTTCTCCACTCTTATTGCATCCGCAGAATGCCGCCCAGCGGCCCTGTTTAGGGTCACCTGATCCCTGTTGGGGAAAGGGGAGCCAGAAAATCATCTACAGGGCCGTGCCGAGGAATTTTCGGAGCATCTGCAGGATAAAATCGCTCGGATTCGCTCTATGTTGGACTCCAAGTGTGGGATGGAGTCTGGGGAGATGCCTGGGGAGCGTACTTACCCAGTTATTTGGGAACAGTTTGATCCTGTTGGACCTGAAGAAGTGGACAAGATCCTCCGGACTGTAAATGCCACCACCTGTCAATTAGACCCATGTCCCTCCTGGCAGGTGAAGGCAGCTCAGGAGGTGACGTGTGGTTGGGCCCAGTCGATGGTAAATACATCCTTGCGGGAGGGGGTGTTTCTGGCGGCCTTTAAGGAGGCATTGGTATGCCCCCTCCTCAAGAAACAATCACTGGACCCTACCGTGCTGGATAACTTTCGTCCAGTCTCCCACCTCCCCTTTATGGGAAAGGTGGTTGAGAAGGTGGTGGCACTGCAGCTCCAGAGGATCCTGGAGGAAGCGGATTATCTAGACCCCTTTCAGCCAGGTTTCAGGCCTGGATATGGGACAGAAACTTCATTGGTTGCACTTATGGATGATCTCTGGCGGGAGCGGGATGGAGGCAGTGCATCCATCCTTGCTCTCCTTGACCTCTCAGCGGCCTTCGATATCATCGACCATGGTATCCTTTTGGGTCAGCTCAGGGAGTTGGGGGTGGGTGGCATAGTCTTACGCTGGTTCACCTCCTTCCTCCAGGGCTGGTCCCAGTCACGGCCCCTCCTTTGTGGGGTGCCGCAGGGGTCGGTACTCTCTCCTCTCCTTTTTAACATCAACATGAAACCGCTGGGTGAGATCATCCATCTCCACGGGATGAGTATCATCAATATGCTGATGATACTCAATGTCATGAGTAATGATGGCGAGCAGGAAGGGGCTCCCATCCAGGGTGGAAAACGCATGCGTAGTACTGAGGAATTAAGCAGCCATTCAAAGAGACACAGATCAGGCCCGCCTTAGCTTTTGGGGTTTGTATGTCTGGGTTTTTCCCACGCTTATTCAGTTTGTTAGGATTCTGTTACGTAGCAGTAATAAACACTAGAGAACTACTCCTCGTCTCATTGTGATTCTCACTGTTAGGACACTCAGTTATATATCTCCATCCCAGGGGAAGTAAATGATGCTGTGACTGCCCTCTCCAGGTGCCTGGGGGCTGTGGGGGCCTGGATGGGGAAGAACAGGCTTCAGCTGAACCCTGGTAAGACGGAGTGGCTGTGGGTTAATGGCCCCTCTGCTCCAAGGAACTTGCCATCTTTAGTCTTGGATGGGGTGGCACTGCCCCAGACAGACCCGGTGCGTAACTTGGGGGTCCTCTTAGACTCACGACTCCTGCTTGAAGAGCAGGTGGCAGTCGTGGCCAGAAGGGCCTTTGCGCAACTTCGTGTTGTGCGCCAGTTACGCCCCTTCCTGGAGCGAGAGGCCCTTCGAACGGTCACTCATGCCCTGGTCATCTCCCATATAGACTACTGTAATGCGCTCTACATGGGGCTACCCTTGAAGAGTATCCGGAAGCTACAGCTGGTCCAAAATGCAGCTGCGCAAGTGATTTTGAGTGCTCCAAGATCAGCATATATTACCCCGTTGCTGCGCAAGCTGCACTGGGTGCCAGTTTGCTTCCGGGTCCAATTCAAGGTGTTGGTTATCACCTTTAAAGCCCTACATGGCATGGGTCCAGGTTACCTAAGGGACCGTCTCATCCCCGTTACATCAACCTGTCCCACCCGATCATGCAGAGAGGGCATGCTGCGGACCCCGTCTGCACAAGAATTCCATCTGGCGGGCTCCAGGAGGTGGGCCTTCTCTGCAGCAGCTCCCGCCCTTTGGAACACTCTTCCCCCGGAAGTGAGGCTAGCCTCCTCTTTTTTGGACTTCAGGAAACGATTGAAGACCTGGCTTTGTTACCATGCCTGGAGCGGGGAGAGGAAGAGCCACTCTTGGGGGTGGTTGGCTCCCTAGTCCTGCCGAGGCCGATCTTGCTCCCCTCTGGGTGGTATTAGATCTCCCATTACTTGGATCTCATTACATTTTATATTTATTTATTGATATAAATATTTGTAGATTAATGATATTATTATGATGTTATCAATTTTAAACTGTTTTATTGTGAACCGCCCAGAGTCCCCCATATGAGGGAGATGGGTGGTGATAAAAATATGATGATAAATAAATAAATAAAGTGCTCTTTATTTAATTTACTCCTAATACAGGACACTTTTGTCAAATGATAGGCATGTTAGAAAAGTCTAATGAGGTTATTTATTTACTTGATTCAACTGAGTGTTCAAGGTGGTATTCTGCATTAAAGTAAATGCAGAATAAAAGGTTCAACAACATTCATTAAAAGCAATACTAAAATGAGTTAAAAGCCTGGCAAGTCAATGTTGTGGTAAAAGCAATTTGGAGTGCTATGATGCCTGCATTCAAACAATTTGCTTGGCTGGTTCAGTCTGTTGTGTAAACCGTGGCAGCTGGGATGAATCAGTCACTACAGTTTAGTGTGTTCTGTCAACACAGCCCCAACTTATTATCACATAAGCCTTCGTCTATGAGGGAGATGCAGTGGGTCCTCATGAACCTATTTGTCACGCATGTATAAGAGAGCTAGCCAAGGAATTTACTGGAGTCAAGTCAGAGGGAAATGAGATGGGGAAGGTGCAGGCAATGAAAAGATCTACAGAATAAATAAATTGACTGCACAATAAATACATTGACCGCATTAGTAAGGGATGATAATACCATGTTAGGGTAAATTTTACTGGGTAAATTTGACAAAAGTTCCGTGCTACGTAAGTCAGTGACACAGAAATAAGTACATATGAAAAAGACTACTGTACCCTGAATAAAGAGCAAATGGGGAAAGGACACATTCCCCTAGGATACCAGAAGCAAAGGAGAAAGCAGGCTCCGTGTCCCATATCCCACCAAAGCGACAGAGATAGCATGCTGGCTAGGGAATTCTGGGAGTTGAAGTCCACACGTCTTAAAGTTGCTAAGCTTGAGAAACACTGCTTTAGAGGATCTACTAGACGCCTTATGCAAATCTCGCGGCTCTCGTCCAATCCGCTTCTCCCGCGCTTTCTTCCAGCCAGCCTTTGCCTGCAGCGCTCTTGGCAGTCATTCGGCAGCTGTCGGAGAAGTAACGACGACCGTGACGACAGTGCCCGCCTCCTCCGCAGTGGCCCTAGCAACCAAGTAAACCACATTTAGCGGCAAAGTCCTGCACCAGATCAGCAGCTCGTAGTGGATAGTAGTTACTGTATAGGTACTGCTTCTTCTTTCTCCCCGTGGCCCCAATGGGAGAAAAACAGATAATGGAAGAGTTGAAGGGGGCACGAATTGGGCAGAAGGTGGAGCTTCAGTGCTAGGGGTGGTTGCCTTGGAAAAAGACGAGAATAGGGACGCTAAAAGCACAGGTGAGCAACAGTAATAGAGGGAATTTCAGCCGGTGCAGCTTCTCTCCGCGGTATGTAATAAATTGCATCCGTCCGTTTCCCCACTTTTAGGGGGAGCAGCTAGGTGTAGGGCTTCTGTTTCTCTAAACACCTTTTTGCTGTAGGACTGTTCGAAACACGTCGCTGAAGCACTTGTTAACGTTTTCCTATCTGCGTTCCTGTTTTGCAACTGGCCTCCCAGGAATTGTCTCTTCAACCCCCTAATTGCTCTCCAGTAGATTTTTTCTGAGGTTTCTGACCAAGTTAAGATTCTAGTCCACATGACAGCTGCCGGGAAGATATTTTTGTTTTAAAATGTCTTCAAAAGTCTGGTATGCAAAAGGACCAGCTGAGATGCAGAATGGTTCCTAAAAGCATCTCCCTGGCACCTCTCATAATGGCATCCTGAGATGAGAACATTTTGCCCTTCTCACACTTATATTCAACCGAAATGAGAAGAAATGACCAGTTGCTAAAATTCACTTCCAATTTGTTTATTTATAGCCTGAAAGCATTAACTTTGGAAAATGTCAGATGAGGAACCTGAAGACGATAATGATACTGAAGAAGAAGTTGAAGGAAAGAAAGAAGAAGGGGAGGGGGAGGGGGAGGGGGAGGGGGAAGGGGAAGGGGAAGGGACCAAAGAAGAGGAAGAGGTAAAGCATGTTAATATTTATTATATTTTTTCAATATTTATTTATTTTTATTTATTTATTTTTCAAATTTAAGCACCACCCATCTCACTCAGATAATTATTTATTTATTCCTTCATGGAATTTATCCACCACCTCAGTCCTGGCAGGCAGTAGACAATTTGTTTAAGTTATATTAATACTGGAAAATGTTTTCCCTGCACATCAAAATCAATGGGATTTAAAGGAACTTAATATAGCTCTTAGTACAGCCAATGTAGGATGCTGTTTGCCAAAGATAAGCAAGTTCCTTGCCTAAAGCAGTTTCTGTTCTAAAAATTTAAAAAATAAGAAATTCCTGAAAAAAAGAAGAAACGGCGAAGAAGTTAACTCTTTAGAGAAGTAAAGTGTATGTATGCGGACAGGTTGAAACAGGTCTCAGAACATCTCTGAGTGAGACAGTGGGCCTTGATTTTAAATAAAATTGCTGGGTTACAACCCATGGTTTATTTCACTCGTCTCCATCCTGAACGCTTTGTCTCTGCTCTCTCCCCCCATTCCCCAGCTCTAATGAATAAGACTCCAACCATACACTCACAAAGGAAAGCCTGCAAAAGTGTAGAAGGGAATGTGTGAGAAAAACAGCCATTGCCTCGTCATTCACTCTACAGATACAAAAGGATTGCTGTGACTTGATAACATTTTCTTGTATCTTTCCTTGACTGTGCCTTTTTTCCCCCCTGCCAGCCCCAAGTTTCAACCCCTCTCAATGAGGAGATGTTGAAGGAAGGCCTCTCACTTTTATGTAAAACTGGCAATGGTCTTGCTCATGCCTTTGTGAAATTGGAAGTCAAAGAAAAGTAAGTGTACAGCTATGTTTAAGCCAACACCTGATTGCATTTTCCAGGAGTTCTGTCTGCTTGCCATGGGCTGTTGATTTCTTACTTCACTTCCTGATGGAATAGAAATGTTCAGGGAAGGGACTGGAAAGCTGATAACTGGGGAATAATATAATTTTCCTCCCTCATTTTGTGACAGGGAACTGACAGATATCACTCTCATCCAAAATTTCATCCATTTACGGTATGTAGACCTGGCAGACAACCTGCTCCGTGACCTCACTCCATTGGCATCTCTCACACACTTGTTATGGCTGAAAGTGGATAATAATCGGTTAATCAGCGCCAGCATAGAAGAGTTGCCGTACCTGCAGATTGCAAGCTTTGCCAACAACCACATCAAGGACTCTAATGGCATTATCCACCCACGTTTGGCCAGTCTTAACCTGAGAGGTGGGTATACACTTAAGGATTCTCCTGAACCCAGAGGAAAACATCTCACTTTATGTTTTGTAGGAAAGGAATCCTGGACAAATTAATTATCTTATCACTGCCTATTGTTCTGATATCCAGGTAATGCGATTGAGATAATATCAGGACTGAATCCAGATATTTTGTCAAATCTGCACACATTAGAGTTGCGAGGAAACAGTCTAAAGTCTACAGCTGGACTCTACTTGCCCAAGCTCAAAAACCTGTACCTGGTAAGGGAACTTGTCCTCAAACACCCTTGTCACTGGGTATCAAGTAGACATGGTAACTGTGTACATAATTATACTGCAGAGAAGCCTGAGAAACCTTGGTGGTGTGGAAGGTAGGGCATGTAAATGAAGATCTTTCCTTTTTTGCCTTGTTAAAATCTATTTTTCCAAGTCACTGTTGCTTCAAACGAAGCCCCATCCCCAACAGAGATTTTCCTTGGAATGCAGATAGTAGCTTCAGTGACATAATTTATGCTTGATTGTGGCAGGGTAATATAGTTAAACAGAAGATGTGTTAAATTGCATAGTCTTATGTATTTCAAAGTGGATATGATTTGAGCTATATAAGTATAGAATTACAATCCAAAGTTAGTGCACAATTTCCCAATCTTGACTCTTAATTTCTATTGATGCACTGTAATGATATTTATTTATTTATTTATTTATTTATTTATTTATTTATTTATTTATTTATTTATTTTCTATCCCGCCTTTATTATTTTTATAAATAACTCAAGGCAGCGAACATAGCTAACGCTCCTTCCTCCTCCTATTTTCCCCACAACAACAACAACCCTGTGAGGTGAGTTGGGCTGAGAGAGAGTGACTGGCCCAAAGTCACCCAGCTGGCTTTCATGCCTAAGACGGAACTAGAACTCACAGACTCCTGGTTTCTAGCCCAGCACCTTAACCACTAGAGCAAACTTTGATTCTAGTGTTAAAATTGATCACTGGGGAATATAACGGGGAGGGAACATTAGTGATGACTCAATTTGTGACAAATCATGTGCCAAGAATGTGATTATGCCCTTGCATACTTATTCATCTTAGGGCAATACCCTTATTACGTTTTAGATCACAACAATATACAAACTATCAAGATGTTCAGGTCTCTTAATCAGGCAAAATGTAACAAAAAGGTCTATGGGAGAGAGAGGCAAAATGCTGGATTGATTCTGGAGCCATAGAGTCTGTAGAATTTAGATGGAATGTAAGCATTTCCTCCTAAACTGTTATAAAGCCAAGATAAATCTTTGGAAAAATATACCCCTAAAATTGATTAATTGAAAACAGATGACTAATTTGTAGGTCTCTTATTCTTCATTATTGGGTGAATGTACTCTCGATTGAAATCTAATATTCTGTTTTCTACAGCATACCATGCAATATCCTCTTTTCTAGGCCCAGAACGCCATTATTCTTCTACAGGACCTGGGAAATCTGGAACAACTCACAACTCTACACCTGCGTGACAATATGATTGAAGTGTTGGATGGCTTCTCAGACAACATGAAATCTCTTCAGTACCTCAACCTACGGTAGGTGGATTTCTGTATAGAATGTCAAAGTCACCTTGGAAATAAAGAGAAAATGATATAAGAAGTTATGTTTAAACCATGTCTTCACTGCAAATATCAATCTTTGCATTTTAAAACAGTATACTGGAATGTTACTCCTATAACTTTTGCTGTAACAGATCTTGGCAACAGGGACAACTTTGTGTGGTATAGTGGTCAAGTTACTGGACAAGAAGTGGGGACACCAGATTCTAGTTTACCAATAAGTCACTCTTTCTCAGCCCAACCTACCTCACAGGATTGTTGCATGGAAAAATAAAGAGGGAGCTTTATACAGTATGTGCCTTGAGCCCCCCCACCCCAAAAGTCAGGAGATGGGGCAAAGGCACAGACGGGGCATCTGAATCATATAACACTTGTAAAAGTAATAATAAATGACTTTTTTTGTTCAAAATGAAATGTTAAGGTCAATGAAAATCAAGAGATCAACTTGCCAGTATAATAATTCTCATTTTGCATCTTAAAGCATAATCACAGCATGTTCCCACTAGTGACTTCTGACATCTTCCTAGCACCACTCAGACATCATTGATGGTATAAAGCCTGTTCTCATTACAATTACATCACTGCAATGATCGTTGGGTCAATGTAGATGACGCTATAAGTCACTAGTGGGATCTAATTTAAGATATTCTGGGGTGAACATTAGATTTATAGAAAATAAATAGCAGCAGCCAGCAGGTTTTTAAGCTTCTAAGACATTTACTCTATCTGAATAATGAGCTTTGTCATCTAAACGGTTGCAGTTCCCAATCATTATTAATTTATACTGATCCCAGATGGTCCTAGGTTATGGTTGTTATTATTGCTGTTATTAGTATTAATTAAACTTAATGCTTGTTCTGTGCATAGAACAGCTAACTATGACCATGGCTGTAATGGGAAGATTCTGACACCAGATGTCTTTCTGAAAGTAGAGTAGGCCCACAAAGGGAAGATTTTAAATAGGAATGGCTCAGAAAGAACTTTCTTACTTTTTAAAAAAAAAATACACCATTTATTCTTTACTCTTTGGAATTATGACTTCATTTAAATTATTATTTTTTCTAATAGGGATATTTTGTAAGATTTTGTATCTCTTTCCCATTGCTACAGGGGAAATGCAATTTCACAAGTCCAGGAATTGACAAAGTTGCAAGTGCTACCTATGTTACGGGCCCTGATCTTGTTAGACAATCCTTGTTCTGATGAGTCGGAATACCGTATAGAAGCCCTGGTACTGCTCCCACACCTTGAGCGCCTCGATAAAGATTTCTTTGAGGAAGAAGAACGGGCTGAGGCTGCAGATATACGTCAGCGGCGAAAGGAAGAAGAGTTGGAATTAGCGAGGGAAAGAGAGAGGGAGAAGGAGCTTGAAGTGAGACAAGGAAATATTGGGTTTTTCTAATTAGAGGGATGAGAAGTATAAAGGATCCAGCTCCTTTGTCTTTTGTTACAACTCCTGTAGATACTGTTCTTCTAAGTCTACAGTGATGCTACCAATGGACCATAACTGAGGGGTGGCATGGGGAGAATTGGTGGTGTCCTTTATGTTTTGAGCACTGGATGACGACTGTTTGGATAATATGGATCCTCACCTAGGTTGTTAAACTAATTTGGTTAGCTGTTTAGACACTAACAGCACCTCTGGAGAGCCCTCATGAACTAATATGTTTTGCATTACCTTAATCTCTAATAGTATTTCATTATTGCATAAATTTGTTGCAGTACAAATCTACTTTAATAGAAAGTCTACATTTGATGAAGGGGACCTAGCCCACAACAGTTTAATTTCATAGTAAATTATTTAGTCTTTAAAATTCTACAACATGTTATATTTTTCTGCAGCATATTATTATGATTGTCTTGTGAAAATTTGTAAAAAAATGCAAAGTTGACAGAGGCACAGGTAGAGAAAATTACTGTCCAATTCAAGGAATTACAAAAATACTGGAATCAAAAGATTCTGTTGATGGGTGGATAGAAAAGTGGTTCTGCAGTGTCACTAGGTCTAGAAGGGCCTTTGGAAAACAGAAAAAGTCATTCTATAGCAGAGCTTCTGGAACTGAAAGGAGGTAGCAGATGGTGCTGTCTATGCTACATAGCAAGAGATTTACAAGAGCAATTTTTAAAAAAAGCATAGGAAGCAAACAGTGGAAGCAAACCACTGAAAATAAATCAATAACTCATATTGTCATTTTATAAAACTATGGTACAGCCACACTGAACAAAGGGTTCAACCCCCTTTTCTATAAAGAAGGCATTGGGGGTCTTAACTAAGTGAAGATGCCCCAGAAGTATACAAGGATGTGAGTACAAAGAATCAATAAAGGCGATTAAACATATGCTGAAAATAAAGCATGTGCAAGGAAGTTTTTCAGCATAGACTACATAATTGCCGATCAAATACACTATGATATGGAGACCATCTCTATCTTCCAAACTTTGCAATTGTATATAAGACAATTTGGTGGGAGACAGGTTGATTATTCCATATTAGTCATGATAACTGTCTTAACCAACAGTTAGTACACCTCTGATGTACAGATGAGTAAAACCATACCTGCTTAAATTAAAGGTACAACATCATTTACAGTATTATTTGTAAAATCCCCAGTATGCCCTAGAATTGTACAAAAATAAAAGGCAAATCATTCACTGGGACTGTCTCCTTCATGGGCAATATCCCAATTAATAGGAGTTGATACCCTTGCTCATTGCAGTAGAATTTGCCAGGGAGAATGTCCCTGAAGATTATGCTCCTCCTATCTACTATCTGGGCTATTCTGGTGGTGGTGGTAGTGGAAAATAACTCACTCTTGATGCGCCTGTGTACTTAGAGTGTGCCTGATGCTTTGCCGCCTGAAAGATCCTCACGTGGAAATACTCTGAGCTTGTTCTTTTTCCCCCTTATTTTTCAGGAAGCAGAGGACACCACCCAAGAAGAGTTAGCGACTGAGTGACAGGTAGATGTCAGTCCCTGGGGAGGAATAGGAGCTGCAAGCTGTGTTCCAGAGTCTTCTTCCCTGGGTTGTTCAGCAATGACCCAGATAGCACTAATCTTGGCCTTTTACCACAGAAAGGCGTTGTGTAGTTCCTGGAGATAACCATAGTGGGTAGCATTTGTGGATGCTTGTTTATTCTTTCAATACGCTGTGACTGAAGCATTTGAATAAAAAGGAGTCTGGCAAAGCAAGGCAAAGCGTGTTGCTTTTGGCATCCCATTTCTGCAGCACTGTCCCCCCCTCCCTCCCCCAGCCGCTCCATCCTCTACGTGCTGTTTGCAAAGCTCCCTAGAAATCCTGACTCATCGGCGGCTCTAGGTCACATGCTGCCATCCTGGCCCTATCAGGGGCGGCTCCATCCCTCCGCTGCTGCTGTTGCTGCTCATCCAGCTCCCAGCTCAGAGGACACCGAAGCTCCCCTTCAGGTTCTGCATCTCTGAGCTCACCATCTAACTCCTCTTAGCAGAACTGCACTAGGAGGGTAAGTGCCAACCCCTGTCTCCCCACCCCACCCTGGCAACTGAACCCTGGTTCTCAGCAATTACTTCCTTAAGATTACTCCCTTAAGAGGCATTGCAAATAGTATCTTTGCCATTCTGAATTATTTTTTCATGTTACCTTCCTTAACACATGACCTTCTGAGCTTTCTGTCTCACCTTCGGCTGCTGCAAATTCCTCTCTTGTGTTTGTGATATCTAATCAGGATGCTGGAGTTGAGAGTTGGGGAGAAAAAAAGTGATGCAAAGCCCTCCTTAATGGAGATGTGCAGGGAGTCTGGCAAGTCTCTGTCACCCTAGGGATCAAGCTAAGTTTTTCCATTATCACTACGTATAGGCAAGTACATGGTGCCATTGCAGACTCTACCACAACTATCACTGACACAGAGTGATGCATCATACACTGGATTTCTGTGTTCCACTCTGGGATCCTGAAAGGAAAGTGATGGCAGCCTGATAATCTCTTACTGCACCATCTTAAGACAATGATGTGCTTTCCAGGGCAATGCTTTGGTGGCATCTGGGAGAAATGAAGGAGATATAGCTGCAGGCTACCAGTGGCAATGACTTATTTGGACAGACTGGAGCTGCAGTCCATGCAGGCATAACCAACTTTCAAACAGCTTCCCATAGAAGCATTTATCGTGATCCCTGTGGCTGCCTGGGGCTCCTCATCTGTGTCTCCTTCTCCCCCTCCCTGGCCATTCCTTATCCCTGCTTATCTGAATCTGGCCTCCTTTCAGAACCAAGCTGTTCCTGCTGCCCCTGATTTTTCTGACTGAGGTTTGGAAAGTACTTGTGTGGGGGAATGGGAAAGACAGAGCAGGGATGGAAAAAACTGAAGAATGAGGACCAATGTGACTGGGGGTCAGGAAAGCAGCCTGGATAAACCCAGCTTTTCTGGACCCAAGCAGCTTTGAAGGATGGGGTCAAAGCAGAAGATACACCAAACCAATCAAATGTACTAACCCCAATCAGTACTGGAATGATTCAAATCTGCAAACAGGGTTGATGAATGGAGAATTCTAGATTGCTTACAGTTTGGACTCAGCCAAACAAATGCCAACACTGTAACGGAATCCTCAGTATGGATGCCGATCAATACATGACAGAATGCAGAGGAGAAACAAAACAGTCTCCTGATGCTTGGCCAGAGAAGTTTCTGAGCTCCTAGTTGAATCTTGGCATCCCAGAGTGATAGTCTAGGATACCAGGTCAGAAGGTGATTCAGCAAAGGGTGGGAGGGAAGAGAATATATACTTGTAGGGGTTCCAGAAAATCCCAGCCTTAATGACTGGAACTCGAATATCCTGGAGGCTTTTCGTGCTCGGTGACTGCTATTTTTATGGATTAAAATGAATGGGAGACAAAGCTTAATTCTGCCACAGCTTATGCTGTATGCTTAGTCTTCTCATTTGGCCATTCTGGGTCAGCCTTTATCCCCAGTCTCATTTCTCTCCCAGAACTACTGTGGCTTTCATTCTGCTCTATAGCCTGGCCTCTGCATCACTGTGGTGCAGGTAGAGGAAAGTCCATAAATTTCTTCCTGACAACACCAAAGGGCAACATGGCTTCATCATTCTTATTCATTCTTCCTTTCAGATTGCTGTCATTGCCAGAAAATTACAGTTTAGCACCAAGCAAGAAGGGGATGGTTGAGCAGGGAGGCAAGTCAATTAACTGTTGGAAGGAGACTTCACTGGGAAGGAAGAGAGCTGAATTTTGCATTCCTTTCTGTAACTGCCTGCTTTCAAGGCTCTTGATAAGAATGGGTAGACCCCCAGCAAGACAGTAATACTAATGAAAGCAACTGGCTGTCTCTTTCCCTGAACACTTCATTTCTACCCTTGACATCCTATGTTCGAAATATCAGAGATGGTCAGAAGGCACATGACACAATCTTGTAGTGGCACAAGAGCAGGCCTGGCTCTCTGTGATACCTGGATTGGAGACTGAGAATTATATGGGAGGTGCTCTGAGATTCATGGAGGAACTGTAGTTCTTACAATAAATACGTGCCTTTTTTAGGCATGACAGCTCCTCTGTATGTTTACTAGTACCTCTGGTCAAACACCTGTCTTGCATCTATAGCACATCAATTGTTCAGATAAAATGTAAATAGCATGAGTGGTAAAGAAGACCTATTTGGTCCCTCTTTAATTAAAAATAACAACACATCCAGCAAGTACAAATTAAAGTTTCCTTTATTGGAGGGCACTGATCCTGAGGAGTTGCTTAGCTCTACTAGTAATTCATTTGTACATATTCATTTACAGTAACTGTATTCATTTACAGTAGCATTTGGCTCCTCCAAGGAGCTGAGAGAACAGTGGAACCTGTACAGATGTGCTCAGAAATAATAATAGTTATGTTCAGTATGTCTTACTCCCAAATAACTGTAATTAAAATAGCAACCTGAAATGGCTAAAGAAGGAAATTGTGCTCTATAGCAAATAGATACTCATACTGAAAATAAGTTATTAAATTCTTCACCTCCCCAGTAAAACTGCACATGCTGGGACAGGAGGAATTGAGGCAAGGCTGTGAATATCTTGTCTATTCTGTGGATGCAGAAAAAAAAGGAGGAAGCACACACAAACCCCAGAAATAGCATTCATTTAAGAAAGCGACTTTTCTTAAAAGTCTTTACAGTTCTAATTCTTAAGTTGTAAAGGAACAGTTCAAAGCATGTAGGTCTAGTGCTGATCACTCTCAGAATTTAAGAGTAACATTTGCAGAGCTAAGGGGATGCCTGGTTCCTTGCCTCTTCCAGCTGCTAGGAGAACAAGACCCAAATGTCTCAAATTGTAAACATGCTGAATAATGTACAATTATTCTTGGTATAGAATTTGGGATGCCTTGGAATATTTCAATCCAAAGTACATACAATCCTGGTAAAGAGCGTGCTCCGTTAAATGACGGTAACAGACACACAGCCACTCTGGATACTATATAATAATGGCGTTACCTGGAAAGGAAGCTGTTACCTCCACATCATTGCAATGAAGAAGTGTGCACAGTTTAAACTCAGTCTAATGCCATTAAATTCAAGAATAATAAAACAGGATATAGGAGAGTGTTAATTTTTTTTCTTGTAAGTACACTTCCACATATGGCTTTGAAACTGCTTAGGTGGGGGCCAAACTTATGTTCTCATGCCAGTGTCTGGTGCTGGGTAGCTGGCCAATTTTCTTTCAGCTCACCCATGGCCCAGGAGAAACCAGAAATCTTCTGGTTCTCTGCAAGAGACTCCAGACCTCTGCAGTTCTTGAAGATGGGTAGTTTCCCATTGATAAGTATCCCTACCTTGCTCTCCCTTTTTTAAAATGGGAACAATAGTTTTATGCCCTACAAGGAGCATACAACATGGTTAGTAATATAATGGAGCAAAACTGTGGTAGATAACAGTAGCAAAAGGTGAGACCAATCTGAGCCATACAGGATCATTCATAGGAGAGTCCTAATCAAATTCTACTTGGTAAACTGCAGTACTTTCCATATGGCATAGCTCCTTTTCATTTTAATAGGATTTGTACAGGTGACCATCCTGAGTGGATTCTGCTATGAAGTGCAAATCTGGATTTTCCATCTCTAATCCTCTCTGACAATGTGTCATTATTTTGGCTTAGTGCCACCTCTAATATTTTGGTCATGCCTCATACAGCATAATGCACCTTCATCTGTGTATTGCTTGCATTTTTATGCTGCTAGAGTCCAGATATTTCAACTCCTTCACTGTTCTTCTTCATTTATAAAAGTTGCACAGCACTGAGAGAGGAATTTTGACAAAGAATTTGCAGCTATTTCACCAAATTTCAATTCCTACAATTGTTTGGAGAAACCACAGTGGCTAAATTGTTATTCCTCAGCTACTGGGGAACATGAACTGCAGGATACTGTTGTGTTCACATCCTACGTTGAGACTTCCTACAAGCATACATCTGGCTACTGTGGGAACAGAGAACTGGACTAGATCGGCTGAAGATGTGATCCAGCATGACCATATTAGCTTTTAAATTAGTTTAAAATTTGCCTGGGTTCTATTACAGATGTTCTCTCAGTTTTAACACACTTTCTTTGATAAGGGAGGGAAACATCTTGGAAGGCAAACTTTCCCAGTATGGAGAATTTATTGTGCTTTTTCAAGTTTGGGTTAGAAGTAGAAAGTGTCTTATCAATATCAGCCTCTGGCATGAGGCCTTAAGTATGTCATCTGAACAATTCATGACTAAATTTCCAGCATCTTTTTCTAAAAGCAGCTGTAGAGTTGGAGGAGGTGGGGAATAGGAACAAGTTCACAGCAGGAGGAAGGAAATTATTTCTAAAGCCTTCTGATTCCTGAATTCAAATAAATCTACCATCTTCAGCTGCCTGTTGTTCTCTTTTCTGGGATGATACAAAAGTAGAAGAAAGGACATTCTACTAACAGAATAATACCTGGAAAGATTAGCTGTACCTCTGCGATGAAATAGAAACCAGCCATTTGTGGCACACAGCCAGGTCTCTGGTAAATCTTTGCATCTTTCTAGTCCTATGAAACTAGATTCTTGGTCTTTCCCACCATTGAGTCAAAACACTATTCACCCATCCTTAAGTCAGCAGAGAAGAATATCAGCATGACATTTGCTCTACCCATTGCCAATCCCTATTCTGCCTTTGCATCTATTACAAGTTACTGCCAGTCACCCGATTGTCCTCCAAGGTCACAAAGCCTAACAGAATTCATATAGTTTGAGGCTGCCTTTGGATATGTCAGAATAAGGTAAGAAATCCTACTTTAGCACCACAACCACTAAGGATAACTTAAATTTGCCTCACTTACGAGCTAGGGGCAAGATGAAGACAATGTTATTGGGCCTGGCAAAAAAATAGATGTTGACAACACCTTTGCGCCATGGTGAGATGCAGAGGGAAATGCCCTCTGAAGAAAGCACAATAGGGAGTTGAAGAAAGAGCAGTAGTAGCTTAACCCTTTCCTCCTGCCTGCCTGCCTGCCTGCCTGATGCCAAGGGCAAGATGGGACCTCTACCATTTCCAGATCCAAACCAAAGCTCTCAAGGCTGGGACTTCCATCTTGCTCCACTGCAGCTGATGGCAGAAGTCGAATTTAAGAAGTGCAAGGCAGGTGAATGACATCCAGCTGGCTGGACTGCTGCTCCCTGCCTCTTGACATTGGCGGCGTGAAGCAGTTCCTTCCCCATATCTACCAGTAGGACTGGCCCTGTGAGACAGGATGCAGCACTTTGCTCCATACAAGGCATTCTGATCCATTTGGAGAGTTCAGGTCTGTGTCTTACTGCTATGGGATTGCAAACTGTTATGAGACTGCAGCCCACATAACAAGTGGGCACATATTATGGAGATGTTGGAAGCCAGGGCAGAAAAAATTAGGGCACCTTAACTATAGTGCCTCTTTGCACTGCTTCTTTTCTCCAGGGGGACAGAACCCACCCGCCTCAAAAAAGCTTAAGTATCCCTAAGCATATATAAAATGTCTTTCCCTTGTGAAAAAATAGCTCTAGCCAGAGGGAATGCTACAAATCTGTGTCACTTCCCTGATTGTCTACCTTGAGTGGGAGGACCCCCTCCCAAGTGCTGGACTGCCAGGAAAGAGGCAGAGTCCTTACTTTGTGCCATTGCTCACAAGGGTGCAACTTCAGCATGTCTGTTCAATGCCAGGAGCGAAACCCTGAAACATCTGAACAGACAGCTGTAAGGAAGTACAGAGGACATTTCTCTCCCAAGGAGTCCTTAAATGGAAGAATTAGAAAAAAAGACTTCTGGGTGAGAGGGGCTTATTACCAGAGAAGCAAATGACCTGCTGTAGATTTTCTGAAATGAGATGGTGGGGAATGACTGTGTTCTACTTGAGCTGGCTGACTCATCTGCACAGCAGCTGCAAGATTGTAAGATATGCCTTCAAGCTAAATGCACCTTACAAAATTGCACCAGCTACTTTTAAGAGCCAGGGCTGTTTGTCATATTTGTATTCACAATGTAAGACTTTTATGACATTATCAGCTACCTCTGTTTCTCCTTCACACTCTTCACACTGTTTATACACTTACAGTAAATTCCATTTCTAGCTGAGGAACCTTTTGATGGGAATAGGGATGTGAAAGATCAGAGGGTGAAGGTTTCAAAGCTAACTCTCTATCTTCCATTGTCTTCTTGGACTCTCTGTTTTTGTTCTCCCCCAGGAAATCCCATTTCTACAATGTCTATTGAGGAGATTCGTGCTCGTGAGATCCTGGACTCTCGTGGGAATCCAACCGTTGAGGTGGATTTGCATACCTCAAAAGGTACAAACTGACAAAGGAGAAGTGGCTTGCATCTTTTTCTGCAGCCCATGCTTTGAGCTCATTGAGTTCCACTGAAAGGGAGTGAGCTGGAAAAGCCAGGCATCACCAACTTAGATGACTGAAAGGTTGAGCAGTATCTCCCTTTTCCTCCCACCTCTACCAAATGCCCCACAGAGAATCTGAGCAATTTTAGCTGTGCTCTCTTATTAATTCCTACTGCTACAGCAGAGAGAGTAAGGAAAGGAAGATTCCCACAATAGTGGGAGGGTTTGAAGGAAAAAGCGGTAAAACAAAAATGCTTACATTTACTTACATACATACTTAGACCTGTGGAATTGATCTGAAATTCATGGTTTTCATGCTTGGAATTTAGAAGGGGTTAAGCTATTTCTTCTTTGGCCTGATGCTAATGTTTATGCTCAGGCCAGCCCATGGACCCATCAGACTTGGCCAAGAGACCCCAAGCCTACTCAAGCTTCAAGCCCAATAGGAATGCTTTCTAGCAGAGGACTCACAGTACTAGCAATCAAAAGGCAACCAGATGGAAGTGATGGGAAAATATAGAAAAGTAGGAGGATATTATTTACACTTCCCGTCAAATTTCATGAGTTTCTCGTCAAATTTTATGAGCATGATGCGGTAATAGTGTGCCATAAAGCCCTTCACCTAAAGTTCCACCACTCATCTGGGTGAAAAGAAGCAGAGATTTTTTTAGAGCAACGGTAGGCAGTGTGGTGCTATAGGCCTTCTTAAGGAGCAATTTCACCAATTTCCCTTGTGATAAATTAGTGTTCTGTGATTGGCCATAGTCACTAGGCAGCCATTTTGTGAAAAGACAAGCGCTCTACAGCAGCCATTTTGTGACAGTGCCCATATCAAGCCCATAAATTCCAGATGTGCCTACAGCCTAAAATGATTGCCAGTCCCTGAGCCAGAGATAAAGATAAGAAAAAGAAAGTAAAATATCTGAAATAGGCATATGTAGTCACATGAAAATGATAGTTAACTATAAAAGAGGATAGAAAAGAAGGTAGAAAAGAAAGCCTAAAAGAACCTAGGAGGAAGAGCTGATCCTCAAATCACCATAGTGTTCTGGAGCTTCACAGCTGGAGGAAGGAAGAAGAGCCACAAAGGTGGAAGATGCAGACTGGCAGGAGTTCTTGTCAGCAGAGGACCATCCTGATCCCTAATCCCACTGAACTCATGTCTTGAATCATAAAATGGAAATGTTACAATTTGAGCCAATCTGTAACCAAGTGAGAAGAAAATAATCTTGGTGATTTACAGAAGGCAAGATTACATGAACTCTAGAGTACTACCTGGAAGCGTACCAAAGCCCTCTATAAAAGGAACCTCAGATTAAAAGAAATTAAAACAAATGAAAAGAAAGGAAGACAAGAATAGGAGTGAGGCAAACCAGACATGCTCTAGGTTTTGAAAAGAAGGAGAAATAAAATAACAAAATGAGAGAAAAAGAAGAAAGGAAGCAGAATATGATAGAGATTAAACAGTGCTGTGCAGTGCATGTTCATTTTTCCAACCGTCCCCCCTCCAACTATGATAAATAAAAGTTAAGAATATAAAGAAAAGGAAGCAGATTAAGGAAATGCTCTTCAAACAAGTGATACAAAAGCTTTGTGTAAGAACAGAAATGAATGAAGTAGAAAATTGGGAGCTATAAAAACTAAATAAATAAAGTAAGTAAGGGCCAACCCTGTAAGTAGGAATAAATGAATAATTTTAAAGGAAAGAAAAAATGACCAAAGGCTTGAGTAAATTTCTAAAGTCTATTAGTTGGTTAGTTTATAAGATTCCCCTTCCAAAACCTCCAAAAGGCTGAGACAAACAGGGAGGAAGGCCTGTTTTCCGCCTGCATCTTCTCAGAAATATCTCTGAGGCATCTACTGGCCAGAGTCACGAAGAAAATGGTCCTTAAGTACTTATAGGGATGCTAAAAGTGGAATAACTGATTCCTGGAATTAATTATTAGAGAAGTGATCTTGAGCCTTTATATGAGATAGGTACAGACCGCTGCAGAAGCAATACATTTAACTTTTTATAAAAAAAAAATACAGACATCTTTACAGACATACTTTGCATACTTTGTTGGCCAGGACAGAGTTTAGGCAGGAACATTTGTTCAGTGGGCCTAAATTTTACATGATGAAAGGTATTCTCAAATCCTTTTTAAAGGAAGATACATGTTGAGTTATACAGGTAGTCTTCGACTTACGACCATTCGTTCAGTGACTGTTCAAAGTTATGATGGTGCTGAACAAAGGGACTTACAACTGGTCCCTGAAGTTATGGCCGTTGCAGCATCCCCATGGTCATGTGATAAAAATTTGGGCACTTGGCAGCTTGCCTGCACTTACAACTGCAGGGGCACTTCAATTCTCCCCACCCACTCCATGGACCCTGCTGTCCCAGCTGACCTTCACTGTCTTCTTGCTCCTGCTGCTGACGAAGAATGCCCGACCTGGGTCTTTGCAAGGCACCCACTGGCTGCCCAAAGCTTTCTTTCCCAGGTCACGCATGGCAGTTTCCTCGTGAGACCTGGGGAAGATGGCCTCACGTGGCCAGCAGCTGCCTCACAAAGGGCCAGGCCGGGCATGCCTCATCAGCAGCAGGAGCCAGAAGACGGTGAAGGTCAGCTGGGGTGGTGGAGTGCTGGGTGGTGGGGACGACTGTGGCTGGGACTGGGCTGGGGCGGCTGCGGCTTCCTGGGGTGGCTGCGGCTTTGTGCCATGCTGTTGGGGCTTCCTGGGGTGCGGTGGATTTGTGCTACGCTGCTGGGCCAGGCTGGGGCTGGGCTTTGCCTGGTGCAAAGGGGCTTCCTGGCATGCCACAGCTCTGGGGCTTTTTGCTTTTTGCAGCCCCAGAGCCACAGCGCACCAGGAAGCCCCTTTACACTATGCGAAGCCCAGCCCTAGCCCGAGCTGTGGCACGCCAAGAAGCCCCTGAGTCACAGCGTATTCTTTCCCTGGCCTTCCTGAGTTTGCACCGCACCGCAGCACCCCCCTCCCACAACTCATGCATGGCCTATGCTGGCCCGCCCAGGCCTCCCCCACCCACCTTGCGGCACCCCCATGCTCCTTACCTGGGATTCCCGCCTCTTCCTGCTTAACAACTGAGCGTCTTGGGGTTATGATGGCAACCAGGACTGCCTGGGATTGCCATCACTAAGTGATGCAGTCACGTGATGTCATGCTTTACAACCGCATTGCTTAATGATGGAAATTCCGGTTCCAATTGTGGTCATAAGTCGAGGACTACCTTTGTAACATAGTTGTAGCCAATTACTACATGCTCATCATATGCCCAATTCTTTTTCGGTCCCTGGCCATAACATTGGAAAACTGAAGCATGGCTATTTCTTATGGAGGAACTGGGTCAATTATACTGCCTGCATGATTTTCGCCATGTCTTTAAGAAATGAAGATACTCTTAACGTTTTGTTTTTTTTAAGAGGGTAGCTGTATAACCAGGAGAGATAGTTCACTGTTTAGGTAGTTTAAACTATTACTTCCATGAAAGTTTCCCATGTTCTGATTTCTCCTCAGGAATGTTCAGGGCAGCGGTACCAAGCGGTGCCTCCACTGGCATCTATGAAGCTTTGGAACTGCGTGACAATGATAAATCCCGATTCCTTGGCAAAGGTAGGGGCATTCCAGCTTTTACTTACCAAACAATATGGAACAATTCTAGAGAGCGTGGGCTGTTTACGCATACTTGTGTGTCTGTGTGTACACAAGGACTGCCACCTGCTTTTGGACTAGCAACAACAACAGATGTTATGGTGTGAAATTTCTGCAAGCTGAAGTGACTCAGAAAAGCTGATAGACTCACAAGTCTCTCTGTTTTTATTTTTTCCTGCCTCTGTGCGACTCAGTGTCTTTTCCTTTTCTGTAGGGGTTCTGCAGGCAGTGGATCACATCAACAGCACTATTGCCCCTGCTCTTGTGAGCTCTGTAAGTTCCCCTTTATTCTTAACGTTCTCATATTCTGCCTGTGTGCTCTCTCTCTTTCTTTTTCCTGGCATTTCCATACAAGGATTTTGGACCAGTTTGAAAGCAGCTCTGAATCTCTGGGCTTCCATGATATTGACAGCACTGGAGACCTAATCTGATTCATTTTTGGCTTGGTGATGGTATCTGAAACACTGCAAAACTAGGTGTTATGGTGATGGTGGCTTGGCTTGACTTGGCTGGTTTTGAGGAACAGACACTTCATTTCTCCATTAGAGGGAACTGTTGCTTCATTTCTCCTCCTGAGCTCTGGGTCCTGTAAAGGAAACACAGCTTTGCATTTTACCCTCAATAGCTCAGGTAAAGTGATAAAATTACAAAGCACCAAGCAACTACTGTTCTTCCTTTCTTCCCTCCCTCCCTCCCTCCCTCCCTCCCTCCCTCTTCTCTTTCCTGTAGAGTAGAATAAAGGGTTTGATATTGCTTCTGAACCTGTAACATTTCAGGGCTGGGCAGTAATTTGTGCTCCTCAGTCTTGGCATTGCAAGCTGAGAGATGTGATGATAGCATGAATTGCATTCAAACTATTCCTGTAGAGGTGGAACATGAAAATGGTGGCCATTGGAAGTGCTTCTTCCAGACCTCCCTTTCCCCTTATTTTATTTACTGGCTGTTCAGGCATGCCATGATGTTAGGTATATGAAAGACATAGGCATCACCCAAAGACAGAAGAAGATTTTTGCAGTGAAGTTCAATCATATAGTGGATGCTGTGCTACAGGGACTACATTTCAGTGAAATTGAAGGTAGTATACAAGGCAGTTTTATCCAGGTTTCTTCAATTTAAGAGATGAACCTTTCTTTCTTCAGGGCCTTTCGGTTGTAGAGCAAGAGAAGATAGACAACCTCATGCTGGAACTGGATGGCACAGAGAATAAATGTAATCCCACCTTCTTTATTGACTTAAAAATGGGGAAATGATCATGGAGGGAGGGGAAAGAGCAGCACAATCTGGTAAGACTAAGGTTGAACAGCCAACAGTAGGGCAAGATGGGGGAACTGGAATTTGGAATCTCAGCACTATTCCTTTCAATCCACATCCAAAAGCCAAAGTAAAGCAAAATCATGTTTAATTGAAAGTATGAGGTTTTTAGCAACACAGTCCACAAAAACCACTCCTTTCACATTATATTTTTCTGCTCCATCAAGGAGGCAAACTAGGACTAGTAAATTGACAAAGATCCAAAAAGTAAAGCAGGAGAAGGAACCGAGGCCAGCAAATAAACCCCGATTCTGAACGCAAGAGAAGGGATGGGGCTTAAGCAAGGTAGCACAAAACCCGCTCCTTAAATTCCTATATTTTCAGTTCTTCAGAAATCTGTTTATTGGTATGATAAACAGAACCCAAGATCACAAATATAAGGTGGGAATGGGCTGAAAAAGCAACACTTACTTGTCTAATCCGTCTATGCTTTGTCCCAAAAGGCACCATTACATCAAATGTGTCATCATATTCTATCTTTATCTCTACCGCTTCCTACATTAATCTATTCTTCCTTGCTAAGGCTATCTATAGTTAGCAGCAAGACATTTATTTTTGTTTCCTTCTTATTTTACGTTCTTAAATACACACATACATACTGTCTACTATTTTGGGTTTACTCTGATGTCATCCATTTTCCCTTTTGACTCTACACATTTTTATCTGGCAACAGCAGTTTCTGTGTGCAGCTCTCACTGTGCCACACGATGCTGAAAGTGATCTTGGTCCAAACATAGATTCTTTCCTATGTTGGAGAATTAAGGGGAAGAAGAATTCCTATTGAATTGAATGAGGCCGAATTCTAAATAGAGCTACATAGAATTATTCTGCGTTTCTCTTGATCTCTCACCCGCACATGAATCCCCTCAGTCCCCCTCACAGCAATATAGCTGCTGGGGGAACAAGGGAAATTTCCGGGACTTTTCAAGAAAAAAAAAGGAGGAAAATTGAAAGAAATGAGTGAAGGAAAAGATGAGGAGAATGGAAAAAAAAGGTAAGATTGAAAAGAAAAAGGAGGAAGGAGTAAGCAAAATAATGAGTAAAAAGGGAGTGTCCCCTCCCACTTTACACACACATTGGAATTAATGCAGTCTATCTGTTGCTTCTTTCCCTTCTTCTGTCAGGTTGGACTTATGGTGCAAAGCGCTGCCACTGTCTTGCTAATCTTCTCTCTGCAAAGAATGCTACAAATAGTTCATATTTGCATGATGTAGATATAAATCCATAGTTGATCCCACTAAAGCAATCAGGCAGACCTGTATAAAGCTGCTTTGCTAAACCGATCTTTCTCTCTTTCTCTTTCTGGATGCATGCTTTTGAGGCTGGACTCTTCCGTATGGGTTGTTTTTGTAGCAGTGCTCGGGGTGGAAATCAAATGTATTTTGGCAGGACCAGAAACACAGAGCTATCAGAATTGGCTCTGGAGATTCTACGTAGTGGCCCCCAAACAATACAGACACCTGAATAGTTTAGGAGAACAAATAAGTATACTCATTGGGGATGGGTCTTAGCAGCAACAGCCAGCAGAAGAGAGACCAGCAGAATCAGCGTCAAGTGGTTTGTACATGAGGGGAAAACCCAGGGCAGCAAAGGTGGACTGTAGCTGAAGAGCTGTGGAGAGTGGAACAGGGAAGCATTGTCCTCACTCTCCAAACAAATGAACTGCTGCTGTTGCGGAGTACTCTTAGGTAGGAAGCCCAGTGGAGAATTTTATGGCAAAATTAAAAGCTACTATCAAAGCCATGCAAGGAATCCCAGGCCAGATTAGTGGCAGATGCTATGGGGCAGCTGGATGCTCATAAAATCTTTGGGTCAAAGGTCTTTTGTTGTGATCTTTGATCATGCTATGTTCTAAGCAATTTTGAAATATTCACAGCTAAATTTGGAGCTAATGCCATCCTGGGTGTTTCCCTGGCTGTCTGCAAAGCTGCTGCTGCAGAGAAGGATGTCCCCCTGTACCGACATATTGCTGACCTGGCTGGAAATTCAGATCTCATTCTGCCAGTTCCTGTAAGAATATGATGATATTTTCTTGATTTCACACACATAAAACTGAGGTGTGGAGCAGAGAGTCATGTGACAACAAATTGAACAAGGGTACAAATGACCTGGATTTCTCCCTAATACAAGACATACCTTTATATTCCTTTGCATGCATGCCCATTTTATTTCCATATTAAAAATATGAACTTTCAAAGCTGCTTATCTATAGCAGCTATCAACAAAAAGAAACTTGGTATTTTAGTTCTATGTAAAAGGAAAGGACTTCTAACAAAATGTTCTCAGCATCCTTATTCAATCGCAATTCCTAGGATATTTAGGGATTGGAGAAGCCATTATAATTAAAACAGTTTCAAACCATCATTTACAACCATTGTATATGTGCTCTAAGATATATTACTAAATATTCCCTCTTCTTGTTCTTGTGACTAAATTCTTCCAGGCTTTTAACGTGATCAATGGAGGTTCCCATGCTGGAAACAAACTGGCCATGCAAGAGTTTATGATCTTGCCGGTTGGGGCTGAAAGCTTCCGGGATGCCATGCGCATTGGTGCTGAAGTCTATCATAATCTCAAGGGTGTGATTAAAGACAAATATGGTAAAGATGCCACCAATGTAGGAGATGAAGGGGGCTTTGCCCCAAACATCCTGGAGAACAGTGAAGGTGAGAAAAAAGTACAGTACTGAGAGAGTCAACACTTTTCTTCTGGTGGCTAGAAGAAATATTCTTCAGTAGAGCAGCTCATAAAGTAGATCCCTTTGAGTTCATTAGGGATCTACTTCTAGGAAAGTGCACTAAAATTGTATTCCCAGTCTCTTACATACTCAGAAGTAGATCCTTTCCCCCCTACTCATTGGAATTTTTTTCCCCTTGATATGGTAATTTTTTGATAGCCTGCCTGCCTGCCTGCCTGCCTCCCTCCCTAGCATAGCTTTATCTCATCTCCAATTCACTCCATGTTTATAAACAGAAAGGCCTTAGGAGTACAAAAGTTCTGAGAAAAGCAAGTGCCTGAATGCAGGTTTTTAAGGCCAAAACCAGCAGCTTGAAGCTGATTAGCAGCCAGAGAAAATTGACATACTGTATGATTCAGCCTGCTGAGTCCTGACAATGCCTTGACAGCTTCTTCAAGGACAGCCCTGTGTAAAATGTATAACTGTCATTCAACCTGCAGGGGACTGGATCATAAAGGACCCAGATCAGGTTATTTCAACATGGCATACCTGATGGTGCTGGGAAAAATCTATGCCCATAAGTGTGTATTTTTATTTAAAGTATAGAGGAAAATATTTCATAAAATAATGGGAAAAAAACCAAAGAGAGAACTAATTTAAACCAAACGCGTAAAAACTAAAGAGAAAAAGAGAATAAATCTACTGAGGGAAAGCACTGATTTAGGGATGAAGTTCCATAGAAAAGGCTGTGTTCTTTCCTGACCCTGAGATAACATGATCCCTACTAGATCCCCAATAGCTACTTTTCCTTCAGCATGAAAGTGGCCAGTTTTTTAAAAAAAGTTGTAGTTTGGCTCTGAGACTTAACTTTCAACATTTTCTTCAAACTCCCCTTAGCTTGGGAGGCCAAACTTCATGTTACACAGAAATGCAAGTAATAAAGGCTCAGCGGCTACTTCTTGGGAAAGCAACTTTGGGGGAGGAAATTTATACTGGACAAAAAAACCCACAGGAACTCTATGTTTAACCACCTTTCATCTGTTATTTTATCATTGGAATCTACCTCCTGAAACATTCTTTCTTCAGTGAAGTTCCAGATGTGTAAGGTGAAGCTGCATCTGGAGCTCCAGAGGGAAGGGTAGTATAGAGAATACAGGAGACTACCTTGACAGAAGTATGCAAGAACCATTACATAAACAAAGAGAGCTGAAACATTCTTTAAGTCCTGAGAAGCAAGATAGCATTCAGAAGTGACTCAGGCAGGCTAAAAGGAAGGGGGTAAAGCATAGTCAGGCTTGCAAGATTCTGTTATTATAGTCAATCTCAGTAAAGTGTAGCTCTAGTCTTCCTGTGGAGTTGATTTTCTGGTCTGGTCCACCTGTAGGAGAGAAAAGGAAGCATCCCATCCTTCACTTCCTTAACTACCATGTTTCCTCTCTGAAGATGCTGTGGGTTGTGTGGGTTTTCTCATATCGATCATGTGTGACACATTAAACATCTACAGTATGTATTAGATTTACATCTGTCTTTCATTTAGGAGCTCAAGAGAGCATACCTAGCACTCCCTCCCCCAATTTCTTCCCCCACTACAACAACTGTGTGACTGGTAGGTTGGGTTGAAAGAGGGCAACTGTTCCATAGTCACTCAATGAGCTTCTCTGGCTGAGGGTGGCCTTGAACCTGGCTTTCTCTGGTGCCAGTCCACTAATTTGTGGGGTGGGGAATTGCTCTTAATTGCTCTTTGAAAATCTCACTTAGAAGGGATGTTCTAAATTCTTGAAAGACATATTCCCTTCCTAAGCAACCTGCCTCCATTCCTACCTCTCAGCTTTAGAACTGCTCAAGGAAGCCATTGAGAAAGCTGGTTATACCGATAAGATTGTGATTGGCATGGATGTGGCTGCATCAGAGTTCTACAGAGATGGCAAGTATGACTTGGACTTCAAATCCCCTGATGATCCCAGCCGTTACATCTCTGCTGATGAACTGGGTGACCTCTATCAGAGCTTTGTACGGGACTATCCAGGTGAGTGACTATGGTCAAAGCTTCACTACTGGAGCTAAAGACTGAGGCTTCCTCTATTTGCAATCTGGGGTGTATTGTAATTTTCTCATTTCCTTTTGTTCTTGCAGTGGTGTCCATTGAGGATCCTTTTGATCAGGATGACTGGGAAGCCTGGTCAAAGTTCACAGCTAATGTAGGGATTCAGATAGTGGGGGATGACTTGACAGTGACCAACCCAAAACGCATTGAGCATGCAGTTGAGGAGAAGGCCTGCAACTGTCTACTGCTTAAGGTCAACCAGATTGGATCAGTCACTGAAGCCATTCAAGCGTGAGTTCTCTTAAGCCATTCCATTCTCTGACAGCCCATGGGCTATCAAGTACCCATTCACAGTTCCAAAGATTATTCCATCAGGAGGCAAATCCACTAAGTTTGTTGTATTCATCCACAGCTGTAAACTGGCACAAGAGAATGGCTGGGGGGTGATGGTGAGTCACCGATCAGGGGAGACTGAAGACACCTTCATTGCTGACCTGGTGGTGGGACTCTGTACTGGGCAGGTAGGTTCTTACTAGGTGGAAATCCTGTCTTGTCTCCTCTTGGGAAGAAGCAGGCAAGGGCTAGAACATTGCCACTATAGAGACAGACTCTTCATAGACAGAATTGACTTGGTGTCCAATGCAAAAGAGCATTATGGTAGAAAAACGTACACAAATGTTGTAAAAGTGTAGACATTTCAGTAGATCAGGTACTATACACACTCAGTCACTCTAATAACCAGGAAGACAGTACGTGTAAGCAACTGGGAATGTTGGGGACTAAAATGCAGTCCCAGCAGAATTGGGACCAAAATCAGATGGAATATGGAACATATTCCTGTGAGTTAACAGCTGAGCTGACTTTTATTCTTTCTTCCAGTGTTTTCCATATCAACAGCCCTGTGTGATAGGTTGGGCTGAGAGATCCCCTAAAGCCTAAAGTTACACAGTAAGATTTCACAGCTGAGGGTAGGCTTGAACCTGGTCCTCCTAATCTAGCATCTTAAGCACTGTTTCTTTTTGTTCAGAAGAAAAGAAGGATGATGTGGGTAAAGCAAAAGACTGGGAGAGAACAAGCAGTTCCATGAGGAGGGCTGTACTTTGGGCCCTGAAACCTGGGGAGACTTCCAGAAAAAGCAACAGATGATAAAAAGGGCAGAAACATGGCAGCAAATGGATTTGGGGTCAGCTCCTGGCATAGGAATAGCAGGATGGATGCCAGTAACCACAATATCCTCCTTTTAAAAAATACAGAAATGTGTCAGCTAGGCAGACTGTGCAGTGACAATCCAGTTGCACCTACCATCTCCATTTCTTCTGACATGTCTCCTGGCCATCTAACTTCCGTGGGGAGAAAAAAGTGATCCATTCACTTCCTGCTGTCAGCTAACAAGCTTGGGGCAGGAAGTTGGGAGCAGGGGAGAATAAACAGACAAGGTTGTGGTAAGAAGAGAATGGGCCCTTTCTTCTCCCCCTCCCTCCTCTTTTTTAAACAAACCTATTGCAGAGATTGGGCAGCTAGCAAAAAAAATTATTTTAGTTTTTTTCCTCACCTCATAGGCCTCTGATATCATGAAAGAGCTCAGATAAGTACAGAAAACATGTATTCTTGGTGGGCTGCCTTTGCCCATATTTGATATGTTTGTGTGAATCTCCATAAAATATTAATGAATTGACATTGACCTTTGCAGATAAAGACTGGAGCTCCATGTAGATCTGAGCGACTGGCGAAATATAATCAGCTAATGAGGTAAGAAATGTGAGGGAAGTAAAGCGTGTGTGTGCCTGTGTGTGTGCCTGTGTGTGCGAGAAAGAGAGTGAATGAGTTTGGGGGAGGTAGGAATACCAACATGCATCATCTTCCAGCAGGAGTCTGTCCCACTGGATTGGGCTAATATAACACAGAGGAACTTTTGTTTCTAGAGATTCATTGGACCCCATTGCCACTGCACTGCAATGCACAGCACAGACTTTTCTACATACATGTGCTCTAATGATTGACAACACCATCAAAACAGTTTGGTATCCTCAATGTTACCTTTGTCTACATAATGCTGGCCTTGCCTTGGCCCCAGGCCATCACTAGAGCAGACTTATCCTGCTGTTTCATCATCGCTACAGACAGCCATCAAATATAGGGAGCAGCCAAGAGAATCAGGACTAGAGATCCTGATGTTGCAGGTTTTTCAGGCGTCTCAGCGAAGACTGAGTTCTTCTAAGGATCACACTGAAGGAGGGCTCTATGATGGAAACAGCAGGGAAGTGTAGAATCTCTCAGTTGCTATTCTAGGCCATATTCTTAGGGGACTCCAGAGGGAAACCTTCTAGTGGTACCCAGTAATACATCCTGCACTTCTGTTTTTCTCTCCTTACTGTGTTTTTTTTTTTTCATGGAAAACAAAAAGATGGAAAATTTGGGAGAGTGACAAAAGAAAGATGATGAGGAAACCCTACCATATGTGGAATTCCATGAATGAGTTAGGTCAATGAAAGGCAGCAGAAATCACTTGGCTCCCAAGTTTATCCATACAGTGATTTTGCTTCAAATACTGCTGAACATGAATTGAGCATTTAGAAGTTTAATGGCCTTTGTTCATCCAAGCAAAATTGTCAGCAATTACATGAGGCTCAACATATATCCATCATCTGAAACACTATGTCATAGCTACATATACAATGGAGTGCAAATGTCTGCAGATGTTTGCCTTTGTATGTATGGCTCTGTGCACACTTGGCTTCCATGCAAGTAAGAATTCTGCATTCCCAGACATGTGGAAGCCAATCCAGCTTTGCTACTGCAAATATTCAGTTGAATGTGCAAGTGTCTGCAGCAGCCAACATAATTGGAATGACACGGGCGGTGGTGGGGTGGTATTATTTGGAGTGCTTGTATGTTCCAATAACAAATGGCTGAAAAGGGGTATGCTATATGAGAAAAAAAAATTAAGTGATATCAATAATCAGTTGCAAATATATGTTTCCATGTAGATGGTTTTAGTAAGCCATATAGCAGTATTATATGGTAGGCATATACTGTGGGATGAAAAATATTCAACCCCTTTCAGATTTTTTGAATTTTTGCATACCTTTGAAGGTTATCAGAGATTCTTGTGGGTTCAGCTGATATAAAAAAGGAGTGAGTAAAGAGGTAACACCAAAACGTGTTGCTTTTTTCATTTACTTCATAAATAAAGTCATCCAACGTGCAATGTGCCAGTGTGAAAAATAACCACTCCCTGGCTCAATCAATTCAACTAAAGTGATAACTAGAGCTGGTTGTATGAGTACTTTATTAAAGGGGTGCCTTGGGCTAGTCCTGCCCTATATAAATCTCATAGATTTTGGCTCCCATAATCAGTAAAATTCTCACCATACAGTTTCTAGAGGCACCTTACGCCCTGCTAAAAAGAAATTTCTGAAGGCTTCTGTAAAACAAACGAACAAACACCATCACTGCTGCCTATCAGTCTAGAAATCATTTCTAAAGCTTTGGGGCTCCACCAACACAGAGGCAGAAAAATAGAGCTGATCTGTCTGACTAGGTTCCTCTAGTTCAAGTAAGTTTCTTGAATGCATGATGTTTTCCTCTACCCACTACCTGCCCATCAGGAACACTACCTGTCTCCTGCCAGGTGTCAAAGGCTGTGTTTTTCAACCTGTCCCAGCACAAGCAATGCTGTCCAGTTTGCCTTTTGCATTAATGTCATTGTAGGCAAGCATCTCAAGTCCAATGAGCTACTCTGTGTGATGGCAGGAACTCTCCCTTCCCTCCAAACATTGGACACTACCCTTCCCAGCCAGCTTCTCATAGGCTGGCAGGCGGCTTGTCCCCTTCCAAAGTGCCCTCAACCAAGGAACTTCTGTTTTTCTTCATTTAACCAACGGACAGCAGAAGTAGTGAATCAATGATTTCTTTCTTTTCCTTTTTCCTCTTCATATGCCTGGGAAAGGTAAGGAAAAAAAAAACATGATTAGCAGTGAGCTTGGCTGTGGTATGATTGGTATGCCAATTCCAATTGCTCATGCTTGTACAAGGAGTCTTGAGCCTCTTCCCCAAACTACGTTGGAAAGAAAGAAAGAAAGAAAGAAAGAAAGAAAGAAAGAAAGAAAAGCCAAGGCACTTGGCCTGATCCCTGGCTCATAGCTCTTCTATGTCTCTGACTGCAAAACTATGGCAGCCTTTCAATATTCTTCCTGGGCCTACCTCTCCTCCTTGCTTCTGCTCCATGCAGCCACCTGACTACAGCATGTTGAATCCCATCAATTAATTATGAGTTTAGGAAGAAACGGAGCCAAAGGTGGAAAGAGAACAAGCTGGGCTGTTAGACTGGTGTAGTGCTGGAATTGGTTTTGTTTTGTTTTGTTTTTTGCCCTTTTTAAACAACCACCACCACAAACTGCGGTGTTTCCTTTGTGTGTGTGTGAATGTACAGGAAGATATGAGCATGAGGGGGAGTCCACAGAGGGAGGCTCATACAAAAGATTTATCAGTGGAAATCACAGGTCCTCAAAGACCAACCCATGGAAAGGGAAGTAGTTAATGCTGCTTTTCTGGCATGGGTAGTGGGGATAAAGAAGCAGGAGAATCTACTAATAGGAGATCATGGTAAGCATGGTCTGGACAGAACACCATGGCTAAAGTAGAAAAGGTTACAATCCAGAAACGCATTTCTTAAGCCAGCTTTATTACAGCCAGTTTAGGCACAGGGTCCGGAGGTTTAAGGCCACAGTGCAGAAAAACCTGATAGTCATGAAACAGAGAAGCTTTGGAACAACAATTAATGTTCACAAGAGTAATTGTTCTGCCAAAATCACACCGAAAGCATAGTACAAAATCATCCAGGAGTTCCAAATAACACCAGGACAATAGCCAAGGATCCGCAGACCTCTCTAACCATAGCTGAAACGAGTGTTCTTGATTTCATCATCAGAAGAGCCCAGGATAAAAAGAGCTTTATGGAAGAGTAGCATTGTCAGCAGACTCCATGGGAGGGTCAAAACAGGCAAGATGGCACTTGCAGCTTGTGACTGAAATCCTTTGTACATGCACACAAAAGGGATGGGGCTTGGATTGTGGTGCCACAACTGCTATCTTGCCTATTTTGATTCCCAGTGGATGCCTCAAAGTACGGTAAAAGCCATTGCTCGCTAAGAATAATGGTGCTTGTGGAGGAATGTTCTGTGGACAGATGAGTTTAAAAGGGAACCTTTTAAAGTTACAAAGCTATCAGTATATCTGGTGGCACCTGAATGCTCCAATTAAAGTTGGCATCCTCGTACCAAGGATGAAGCATGGAGGTAGTAGTGTCATGGTTTGGAGACTATGTGACTTCAGAACCTGAACAACTTGCCATCACTGAAGAAAGCATGGATTCTGCTTTGAGTATCAAAGAGTATCAGAGACAATCTGTCTATCAACTGAAGCTGAAGTGAAACTCAACATTTGGTATCACTGAAGCTGGTAGTAGAAAGCTTGGTATCACTGCAGACAGTGGTACCAAACATACAAACAAATCTACAAATTCAGTGTTTCGGAATGGCCAGATCAAAGTTCATAGCTAAACCCTATCAAAATATTGTGGCAGGATACCCAAAATGAGCAGTTCATGCTATAAAAACCTCTAACGATGACCTGCAGCAATTCACCATAGAGGAATGAGCCAGTGTTCCTATACAGCACAGCAATATGAAAGACCGATCACCGCTTACAGGAATTGTTTTTTTCCTCTGGCACATCCTGTGAGGTCCTATTTTATGAAATCAATGAAACGGTTACCAAACGTTGTTGCTATTATTTTCCCTGGAGTCCCGTGATATATCAGACCCTCATTCTCCGATAACATTCTGTGACAACATGCAAAAATTTAAAAAATACAAACAGCAACACATTTTTTCACAGAACTGTATTCTCACAATTCAGTTACATTGCAGAACGGAGGGATGCCAAAGGCCATTAAGTGCTGTAAATGCAAAGACAAGACTTGAATGGAGACTGTTCCAGTTCATAGCCTGTACTTTTATGGTATGCCATCATTCAGTGGGTCCTACACAGTGTGGCTCTGATCTTAAATTTCAAGGGAAATTAACTTTTTTTGGATTGCATCCAGTATGTAGCCTATACCCATAATGTGAGCTCCATTAACTATCTCTGTGTCTGCATTCCACAGGATTGAGGAAGAACTTGGTGATGAAGCTCGCTTTGCTGGGCACAACTTCCGTAATCCAAGTGTCCTATAAATGCACCCTGAGATACTCTGAGCATGCCTGCTATTTCAGTGCACAGACTCTGAGTGCCCGTTAGACTACATCTTCCATCGTCCTTGTTCCACTCTTTCCTGCTCCTGGTCTTCTCAGACCCACTCACTGGAATTACCCAAGATATGCAAAGACTGACGCTTTCCTTTGCCTGTCATGATGCAGTGCTGCAAGTCAGCTTTGTGTGTGTTGCGCAGTGTCTGTTGTCTAGACCTGCTTGAGTCATCATTATACCCAAGTACAAAATGGTGTCAGCATGTTTGCCCAGGTGTTTGGCCAGTATATGCACATTTGAAGATTGTTCTTAAGTTGGAGTACAGGTTGTATTTGCTTATTGATACAAGACTGTGTTTTTGTGTTGTTGTCCCTTGCAATATCAGCATCTATGTTTTGCTCCCTGTGAGTTGTGTTTAAACCTGTGTGCTGCATATTGTCAGTAACTGGTTGCTCTGTATGTGTGTGAGAGAGAGAGGGGGAAAGAGGGAACAAGAGTGAGAGAGTGTATGTTCTTACCAGACTCAAAATATAAATTAATTTCAAGCATCGTGTTTGTGTGTGTCTGTGTGTAGGTAGGTAGGTAGGTAGTATGGAAAAGAGGTGCAGAATCCTCATTTGGGGTTAGGCTCCATTTGATCCAAAAGTTGAGTTGTTTTATATTTTTCTGAATTTGAAGGGCAAGATGTGCTGCTATGATACACTGGATTACTGTGCCATGCTTTGCAGGGTGTTGTGGGTCAGTGCACTGTGGGCATGTTCTTGCAATCAACAGTTTGCTCAGATCTCTCTCCCTCTCATTGCTGCCTGGATGTTTGGTCACGTTCTACTCTGCCTCCTCGTCTGTTTCCCTCTTGCTCTGCTATCATTTCTGCTTTAAGCAACAGAAGTTTCACCTTCAACCGCCTCCTCACCCAATAACAAATAACAAATAACAGAAGAAAAAAGAAAAGAGAAGAAAAACCAACATCCAGAAAAATAACCAACAAGCAAAACCTCAACTCAATTAAATTGTTTCAACCCTGAGTGTCCTGCCTCTGCTTGAATATCTGTTATTTATTGTGGGAACTGGAAATACTCTGAAAATGGAAGGGATGTGAGGTTGACAGTTTCCAGGAATCTCAAGACACAAAGACTCAAGTTGGAGCTTGTTGGCAATACAGGTGGAGCTAGTGGGACCAGCTGAGGAAGGCTGGTCATGAGGAGAACATGCCTGTACCTGTGTTTCAAAGGTGGAGCCTGCTGATCCCAGTATATGCAGGGCAAATAAGTGAAAGATCTCACCAAGCCAAAGAGAAAATATTCTCCTCCCTCAATTCTGCCTCTCTGTCCTAAGACTGTTATTGTTTTCCCTGCAGATCCTGAAAAGAAGGCCCACAAGATGTGGTACTGGCTACCAGCTTAGCTGGCTTCAGAAAAAGGGTTGGAACAATTCATGGAAGTTATGTTGGTCAGTGGCTATTAGCCTTGATGGTAATGTGACTACCTCTGAAGGCTATCTGCTGGGAGACTAGTGGGCCTCCTTATGCAGGTGGTTGATCACGGTGAGAACAGACTGATGGACTAGATGGACCAGGAGTCTGATCCAATAGGAACTGCTTATGTTCTTACGTAAGGCTAAATTTCTGCAATAGTAGCTTAGATCACAAGCCCCTGAGCCCCTGAAGGATAAATACAGCCTAAGGAAGTTGAGAGGGTTGGAATTGTTGAAAAGAAAAAGTCTGTTTCTGGGCCTGCTGGGGCTGTTGACCTGTATAACAAAATGCTAAATAAATAAATAAAGCCCAGAGCTGGAATCAAGTGCGAAGTGTTTGGGAGCGGATCACAACTTAAATTTGCTTTTAACATTGCTATGAGTGTAATTCAATATTCCCCTTCAGAATTACAAGTGATGGCTATTTTGACAGTAGCCAAGACAAAATCCAGCACTAAATACAGTGCATCCTTGCCTTAAAATGTCTCAACAACAGGTCATAATTTTAAAAATCGGTGGCCCCAAGGAGACCAAGAAATGACCTTTTTCTTTTTAATAATCCCTGAGCTCTCAACTCCTTTAGGTCTCAAGGAAATTGAGAATTTATTTCAATTTTCTCTTGGTGGCTTTGAACTTTATTTTTGGAAATGGGAGATGGTATAGTGCAATAATTTTCTGTTGCCTTTCCATTCCTCGGAAGCTTCCCTGGCTGCCCACATGTCCCAATCAGAAAAAGTCCTGGGGAAGATCTCCAGTGAGACTGTCTCTTGGGATTTAACCAAAGTGAGTCAAGCTAGGGAGACTGCAAACTGCTAGACAGATGATTATACAAGGAGGGAAGGAGAGGACACACCCTGCCAAGATCTGATCTGGTAAGTGGAGGAAGACACTCCAGCATAAGCATTTCAATGAATTTTTCTTCTTCTTGGAAATGATTTCTAAAGGAAGTCCTGCCATCCGACTGAATGAGAACTGGTAGAAAAGAATGCAGACCTTTTCTGCCCAACTCTAACTTGAATTTGACCCAATTTTTCAAATAGAAGCATTGTTAAATGCGAAAACATTCTGTAATTTTTATCATTCAGTATGCCCCTTTTGATGTATCTTTAAGCATCTACCAAGCAAGCTGCAGAAAGAAAAACAAAAGAATCCCCAAAATGTTTTCCCTCCAAGAGACATCTTGAGCTGAGTGTTGTTGCTTAGGAACAAAGCTGGGCCTGCAGATTCTTTCAAGATCTCTTTTATCCAGAATAGCTTGCAACTCTGTCACTTTTGTGGAGGTGACAACTCAAGGAATAGAAAAGGCCAATGGCCAATTTGTTTGATTTGATACTGGTAAGTCACATTTGTTATATGTTACTCTAGTGAGAAAACACTTTAAAAAAAATGCCTTTGTTGAATTGAACATATATATTCCTAGACTGAATATAGATTTGGAACCAGTTGCTTCAAAGTATAGATAAGATCCTTAAATATTTTTGCCAGTAGGAATATAGGCAGTATATTGGAGAATAGGCAGTTGAGCACAAAGGAACTAATATATGGGTCCCAGCACCCCAAAAGAATGGAAAGGAAAGTTGGACCCATCTATAGGAAGGCAATGAAAATGTGCAAATACTTGCAAATAAAGGTCAGGAACTGGGCGAAAAGTTCAAATACATGTAAGATCCAAACCCAGGCTCAGGGATTGCAGACTGGGAAATATGGAATAAACCCTCTAGGTCCAGGCCAAGTGGACTCCAAGCCAGTGGGTTGTTTGGATAGGAAAAAAATGACAGCAGAGACGTGCCGGAGCCTGGTAAAATAATTATAGTATGCTATTCCTCCATGTTTTATAACTTCAAGAAGCAGCACCAGCAAAGGAGAAGACTCTCCAGCCTGGACTTCAGTGAGTACTGAAGCTAGCTTTGTTGCTTTCTCTATAGGTGATTCATTAATATATGTTGCAAAAAGAATGGTCACACATACAAATGTGGCTTGAAAAGATTCAAGATCAATCCTTCCTTTGTATTGTTGAGGTTGCATCAAATAAGGCAATTAACTGAAGATTTGAATATATCTGAAGACACGCGCATGTGTAGATTATATCTATATATCATTTAATATCACAGAAATCCCATCAAAGTTATATAAACGCTTGATATTAAGTACAATTGGTACATTTGCAAGTCTTTAAAAATTCTGGAAGGATGGCTCAGTTTTGAACCTAAGGAATCTCACTGAATTCCTTTTAAATCAATTTCAGCAAGCCATCAAGAATGAGCTACTGTATATCCATAGATAGCATTACACTCCATTGAAATTACATGATATGAATTGTAATTTTCTAGATGGTTTTGGGAGGAGTATAAATAAATGGATAAATGTTACAATCTCTAAGTCAGTGTTCTTTGTTGAAAGTGTTTGAAGAAAGTAGGAAAATTACCCCCAAATCTTTCACAATGAATCCTGCCGTCAGTTTCTTGGCTACATTTCCTAATGCATATAAATGGATGAGAATGGGCTATAAAAACTAGAAACGGTTCTTGCTCTTAGTTGCTAAACTCACTATTACAAAACTCTGGAAAATTAAAATTCATCTTTTATTGGATCTGTGATATTCAAGTATGGGAAACTGCATTGTCAGAAAAGAATAACACAAAGTGTTATATTCCAATGAAGGATAAATTTAACCAAATCTAGTTATCATATATAATTTTCCTAATGGATTACTGTTGTCTGAACAAATATTTTGGATTTATTATGGATTATTAAGTATGGATGACTGTGTTTTTCTCCTCAAGGTTACAAATGATTATATATACTTCCAATGATAATACACACAATCACACACATCTTTCTATTGTTAATCTCTTGGTTTAAGTGCTGAATTTTAATTCTGTAAATATTTTTTAAAATTCTCTTTTATGGTAAAATTTTTGAGACAGGCATCACTTGGTATGGACAGTTTTCTTACCCAATTTTTAGACAGTTCTGACCATATTCTAATACATATCATTAACCTTACTGAGAATGTCTCTAGAAGAGGTTTTTATTAATACCTTTTTAAAATTAATACCTCCTTTAATGTGACTAATAAACACTCCAAAAAACGTTAATAATTTTGCCATTACAGTTTGCTTTCTCCCATCCTTCAATATATATTCATACTAATCCAGCAACAAAACTCTGTGAAGGAGATCAGGATTACCTAATCAGGTGCTATGTACACAAAGTGTTGGATGCAGGTTTTTCAGAAAATAGACCCCATATCCAGCACTTTAGCATTGCATGTGTAAGTCACATGCAAGTTGGACAATATACGTAACATTGAAGTGATCAGCAAATGTTAAATTTGATGTATCCTTGATCTGAGCTAGCATGGGTCTTCTTTGGTGTACAAATAAGCTGTATATTTAGAACACATTTTCTACACATAACAGATCTTTCCATTTGAAATACTTTGGAAAGGTGCACTTCAAACTATGAAGTACATTTGTAATTCAGTTATTGTAATCCACTGAACTAACATTTTGTTGCTTTTAAGTCATATTTTTGTATCACAGTTGTGTGTGCTTAATCTTCCTCAATCATCTATACTCAAAATTTCTCTTCCTTCCTCTTCCCATACATAACCCTCTGTCACCTATATTCAGAAATGTCAGTGGATACAGAAAATAATCTTCAACAGTGTTTAAATAAAATGAGTGCTCAGGGAGCTGTTGTTGTGAAAAAAAGATATATTAGGAAAAAAGGAAAAGTTTTCTATTTGCATCCATAATGGACTGAATGAAATGATTATTTTCTTGCACTTTAAAATCAGTGCAAAGCCTATATTGGTATCAATCACAGTGTGTGGCATTTTCATTGCGTTATAATCCCCAATCCTATTTTGTTTGCCACATTGCCAGACCCCAGATTCTCAAAGCCACCTGGCTTTATGCCAGGCAGAGGTGCCCAACTTGTAGTTCCTGTTCTCTATACAAATCCTTATATGTAATCCTAAAACCTTCCAGACGTTGCTGCCAAATTGTACTGAAAATGTGAAAGTGAGACATTATTAAATATGTGGGGAGTAACCACACCAATTGTATTTAGTTTAACTATGATTAAGTTAAAATTAAATTAAATCCCTACCAACTTCTTTGCCCTTGCCCCACCCAAGTTTTGGCATGTGACCCCCGAAAGCCCTTAGCCCTCAGAAACTGCAGATAACAACGATGTTATTGGCTAATTTTTGAACTAATATTGCCCAGTGGGCAATTCTGCTCTGTTTATAAGGTTTCACAAAGGATAATAACAGGGAGCATTCTGGGAGCTGTAGTTCAGAGAACATTGTATAAAACTCCATTTTATTTCTGTCTCAGTCTTCTCGCTTCAAAATGCGATCTCTTCAACAGGTAAGGAAATGAGGAAACGTCGTGGCAGAAGGCATGGGACTGTATGCCTTCCACTAGAGGGCAGAGGCACGTAAGCACAAGGTCTTAAACATGACCTAATAAAAAAGGTGAAAGAGTTAATAAAGGGATTGCTTTGTAATTGACAAACCTGAAAATAAAGGGGGTGGGGGTGGGTGGGTTTGAATATTGCCCTAGAAAGGATTGCCAGCATTTAGGGCCAACAGGCCAAATTTGAACAGTCCAAGCAGTTCTAATGGCTGTCGTTTTGAAAGAAACTAAGCTAAGGTGAGGTAACAAGTCAAAACAATCCATAGGGTTAAAGAGAAATGTTTAATATTGTTGTGGTATAATATTTGGGTATTCTGTGGCAATTTTTAGAACAGTTTTGCAGGCAATTATTTTTGCAGCAGGGGTTCTTGTAAGTAGCAAAAGGCAACAAAGGGTATAAGGGCAATTCCAAGTGGTTCAAAATAGGATCCTTTCCTGTAATACAAATGGATTTTCTGTTGTATGTACATCTTTCTCTTCTCTCACTGTCCCCGTAGTTAAACAGGTTTTGCAGGTTTTTATAGAAGGCTAAACATACTGTTGGCTCTGCTTGATCAGAGCAGATATCAAAAATGAGGTAATTGCGTGTACCAGAAAATGCAAGTCCTCCCTGACTCTGTTCTTACTCTTGAAAACTCTTTTATCTCCTAAAGATTTTTGTGGAGCCTTTGGAAATGTAGAAAGGAAAGAGAAGGGTTGGGAGTGATTTGAGTACTGTAAGAGTAATTATGACTCATGATGTGATGCTCATCCTACTTGAATATTTTATAATTTTTTAGGCTTTTGGATTTTCTCAAACTCTGCAAAAGCTGTTTGATCACAGTCAACACTGGGACAATATTAATATATATGCATATATAATGAGAATGTCTCTTTGAAAGCTGATTCAACATGTCTTCAAAACTATTATGTCTCAGTCTGGCACATGTACAGATAAACCAAAAGCACTCTTATTTGGAATTAGGTCCCTGAGTGGGTCATTTTCTTTAATAACTGCAGATTTATTGTGTGGTATGTAAACAGGAAGATCAAATGCATCCTGAAGTCAGTAACAGAGGAATGTTCTATTTTTAATGCAGGTGTTCTGGCAGAAGGAATTTTGATAGCATGTATATTACTATTCAGAGCTGATCTAAAACAGCATTGATAAATATTTAGGTATGGCTTTTAGACACTTCCTGTAATCTGGAGAGTTTTAAATAATTAACATTATTCCTGCAGCTTTCTACAACCATTTGCTCCAGATCTAGCAGCATCTAGGTTTGGTCAGTGTTAATTCCACTTTACAAACACTACTTATATGTATGTATGTGTGTACACACATACACACACAGAGAAATACACATAAATTAAATGTTCTTTAGTCATTATAACAGAGTTAATGTACAATAAAATAGAACAAGATGATAGTCCAAACACCTGAGGGACCTCAAGTTTTTCTATGGATAAAATTAGAGTCACCCCGTGTATGCTTTTTTCATTGCCTCATAGGATGCAAATATAACAGCTAAAATAAGCATTATATTAAGTGTGGGTTATATTTAAAATTAAATTATAAAATGAATAATAATAACATCAAAAGGTCATTTGCTATGTTCACCTGGAAATACTGCAATTTTCATGGAAAGAAGTAGTTATTTAAGGTGTTCTGCAAGAAAACTACAGCAGTACAAGAGTGAAAAGTGGTAGAAAAGCACAGTTCAACTGAAAGTAAATGTAACAGTGACCTGGCAAAACATTTTAAATAGCTAATAGTGCCAAGTAGTGCATGTACACATGATTGTGTTCATACACACACACATGTATATATATGCTTGCTTGCTTGCTTGCTTGCTTTCATTCATTCATTCATTCATTCATTCATTCATTCATTAAACTCACATTTGGAAACTTATGGAGGCAAAAATCTATGTGGGAAAGTGTTTTTTTATACCACCATCTCTCCTGCTTCTCTTTTCTAAATGCCTCAGTCATGAAGCTTTTCTTTTTTTAGGGAGAGGATATATTAGCCAAGAATACATATTTTGCTCATTAGAGGCTTCTGAAAACCTTATATTCCTAGGAACCTTATATTCCTATTCCTATTACCACAGGACACTGTCACCCATTACCCAGAGTGGGCAATGACCAGCTCTCAGGTTGTACAGTACTTCTTGCAATCAGCAGTTATCCAGGACATAATCTTTTCAGCTCACAAAGTTCATTGCCATTTCCTCAGACTACACAGCTTCTTTAGTCACTCTTCTTTCTTCTTCCAGTTAAACTCCTCAGGGAAACTCCTGCTGGCTTTTTCTCTTTGCCCACTTTGTTTCCTGTATTTCGTTTTCTTTTGACCCTTCCTTTAATTAATCTTCTCTCACTCCTTTCCCAAAATGGGTGAATTCCTCAGGATGTTCCTCGGGATGTTTTTGTACCACTGGGAATTTTGTATGGTTTGGAGTGGTGGTTCACAGTTATGAATGATGATGGGAGACATCAGGGATGCACAATTTTAGTTTGTTTTTCAGATTTTGGAGGTGTGTTAAGGGTGGTAATAGGAGTGATTTGCCTCTCTGAGATCCCATGCCCTTACTTTTGGGGAAACAAAAAAAAAAGAGGGGGGAATATGCTGCCTAATCTCAATTACTTTGTTACCAAATTTCAGTATGGCAATCTCAAATTATTAGAAACACTGCTCGTGAGCTGGCTATCTAATGTTGGTTTAGGACCCAAAGAGGAAATGAATCATGCTCTCTGTTATACCTGACCAGTTATAGTCTACTGGAGAAGAGCTCTTGATGGTGCCTACTATTCAGCAATCCAAATGAGGATTAGCTCTTGATATAGGTGCCTTGTCTTTAGAATGTCTTCCCTTTACTGTTGCAAATCTTATTTATTTATTTATCACTTTTATATGCTGCTCGATTTCCAACAACTCTGGATGGCATATAATTTGTAATTTTGTAAACTCTTAGTATTAACTGAAAATATTTGTTTACCCCAAGTTTTGACTTAATCTTGCTACTGTGTTCCATTTCTTTGTTTACTTGTTGCTGTCTTGTTTTATGATTTTAATCTGATAACATTTTATGTGGCTTCACTGTTATGTGAAGCCAAAGCTGCCCCCACTTTGGGATGATTTTATAAAGAAAAGTAGATTTTAAACTGTATGAATGAATGAATGAATGAATAAATAAATAAAGGGCAGTTTATAAATTTACTAAATTTTAATATAGAGCATTGTGAATAAAAGTAGTTTCCTTAATTGTCCGATATTTATTGTCAATTTAATTGGAGAGTCTTATAAAATAAAAATAATTCATCTTCTCCATAATTTGATAAACATTATCTCCTTATCTCCAGTTATGCTTTTTTCTAAATTAAAAAGACTGAAACATTTTATTCTTTACTTGTTGGAAACAGAATATTAATCAAGGAAAACATGAAAGGTCTGAAATATTTGAGCATTCATCCAGTTCTTATGATCTGGGTACAAAGCATGAAGTCAAAGAATTTGCTACTTTCCCATGTACTTTTTATTGGAAACTTTCCAACACAAGAAATTAGCAACCAATTAGCTCAGGGCACAGCTATATGGACACCGGGTTTAACCTCCTGTAAAGATGACTGATTAACAGGTTGCAGGTGTGGAGATGCTTTGCACTTATGACCTCTCAATCATAGTATTTCTGAACACTAAACTAATGCTTGTTTGAAAGAGCACAAAACCCATGTCCAAAAAGAGCTTGGCTGACATGTTGCAGATATAGAAAGGATATGTGCAATGAAGTGGGGGAAATGATTGATAACAAGCAAACTCTATCCTCAACTAGTGCTTCAAAAGAATGGCAATGTTGGTAGCAAGTGGCCATGGTCAGGGCATCTGTATGTAGTTTCTGGAATAGTTTCTCCCACCACCACCCCAGCATGTACACCCACATACACACTAAAAAGTATGGCTACATAAATCTTGTTGGTCAAAAGCCTATACAGGAGTGCTCAGACTGGTAACAGAATAGGTTAAACCTGTGTAAATAAGGAGCCCAGGTAATATTTGAAAAACATATTTGGAAAACACCAGTGGGACACACTGGAGAAGCCAGGTGTCAGGTCTGTCCCGTACCCCAAACCAAGATGATTATGGATGGTAGGGCCTAGCAACAGAAACATAGAGGTGGACAGAACCCAGGTTCTGACTGCATCAGTGCTGTTGATTAATTGTGCTAGCACATGTCCCTGGCAAACATTTTGTCAAGGAGGGAAAATGCTGTTTTAAAGCTGGAACAGATAAAGATGACTATAAGCTGCCTCAGCTGCACCAACTTCATGAGGACTACATCATGTGGGTTTGTTGCATGAAAATGGTTGCCAAGGCATGCTCATATAGCAGCTAAGGGACATGACAATGAACGCACAGAAGCAGAGATTTGAAAAGCTATGCCAGCATAATATTAATGTGACACCAGTGCTGTAGCATAATACCTGTAATTCTGTTGCAAACACTGATGGATATGCTGATACAAATATTCAGAGATTTAAGTTCTTAGGCCTGTACAAGGGCTGTCAATCCCATCAATAACAATGGAGTTCACATCAGGATTTTCAATACTGTAGAACCAAATTCTGAACATTTGCTAACACACATATTTTAACATGGCTTAAATTGCTTGGGCTGAATTGGGAAATTGTCCTTGTATATTATTAGGTGCTTATTAGCTGAACTAGGTCACTTCCCATTGGCAATGTGATTGTGGAATACAATATATGTCCTCTGGCTGGAGAAGATAATGATTTTACTAGATAATCTATGTGGTGAACATTATCTTTTCACCCTATTTGACTGCTGATAAATTGATTGGTGACAGTGTATATTTGACCAAGTTACACTGGTTACTTTTGATTGACATAAAGAATACATCCTAGCAGAGTGTTCAGATGCATAGGTAACTTTGAATTAAGGATTGCCTTTCATTGTACAAAAACATTTGTCACTGAATGATATGCTGATTTTGGGGCAAAGTGCATCTTTCCCATTGGTTGTGAATTTGTCTTAGCTCTGAAATGTGCTACTTTAAGACTTTCCTTGTTAGCAATTTATAATATCACTGGAAGGTCTGGTAACCCCAATTTTAATCCCTGCTCACCTAACAGTGATAAGCTCTTGTTTGTTTGTTTATAAAAATTAAAATGGCCACCCTTCTTAATTGCATAACTCTGGGTAGCTAACAGTTTATAAAGAGAGGCAGAGAGAACCACATAACCAAATGAAGTGAAAAAATCCAATGCAAACACACACACACACGTCACCATATCACAAATTCACAAACACATGTATAGGGTTCCCCAATTTCCCTGCCCTATTACCTGGGGGAAAAGCCAGGTTTTAGCAGAGTTCTGGAAGCCTGAAAGATTTAGTGGGGGGAGGGTGTTCCACAGGGAAGGCACCATGACACAAAAGGTATGCCTCCTCAGTCTGCAGTTTAATAGAAGGGACTTGGACTATGCTGCCTTTGTTGGATCTGGGGTAATGGGAAGAAACCCTTGGAGATAGGCAGTCCCACAAGTAAACTGGTCCATGCCATGACTTAAGGAGATAATCAGGACTTTGAATTGCACCCAGAATTATACTGAAGCCAGTGCAGCTTGCACAGCAGTAGTATCACACAGACAGATGTTGGAGTGCCCAAACCTGCATATACTGCTGCATTCTGGACCAGTTGAAATTTCTAAGTGTTCTTCAAGGTCAACTGCTATGGCAGTAATCCAGTCAGGATGTGACTAAGACATGAGTGTCATTGCCACTAGATAGATCAGACCACAAAAGCAATGCCATAGGAAGGCTAAAACTACTTTTATTGAGATTGGCTATAATACCAGAATCTTGCAAGTCTGATTGTGCAATATCTCCTCCTCCTCCTTATAGTTTAGTGAATTAAGGAGGTGTCTGCCTAAGCTGCTTCCAAAAGTTATCTCATTGTAGACTTAAAAAATGATTCAGTCCCTTTCGCCTAGGTAACAGAGCCTGCATATCTCCATCATGGTCATCTTCCTTACTCTACAATGAGTGACAGAGACCAGAGCCTCCCAGTCCAGGAACAGACATAACTGGCAGACAAGAAAAATCTGTGCAAAGGCCCCCCTAGCCATGGCTGCCACCTGCTCTTTGAGTAGGAGCTATGAGTCCAGGAGGTTGCACAGATAGTTCACCAGCTCTGGGGAAGTATAACCCCATCAATAGTTGAAGATGAAAAATCACCCCGGGGCCCAAAACCCAGAGCCACTCAGTCTTGCCAGATCAGGTCACAACCTGTTCTCATCCAGACCTTCAGCCTTCAGGCACTGGGTGAGAACTTTGACAGCATCACTTGTGTGGCCAGGGAGGGAAATATATAGCTGGGCATCATCAGCATATTGATAGTAGTTTACCTTGTGCTGGTAGATGACTTCGCCCCATGGTCTCATGTAGATGTTAAATAGGAGTGGAGAGAGAGTTGAATCCTGAGGCACCCTGCATAACAGAGGTCGAGGGTTGGACCTCTCTCTCCCTACCAACAATGACTGAAACTGGCCTCGGAGAAAGGAGGAGAATCACTACAAAACAGTGCCCCTCACTTCCAGCCCCAAAGGTGGTCCAGAAGCGTACTATGTTCAATGATATTGAAAGCTGATGAGAGATTTAGAAGGGCAATGGTGGATGTGCCACTCCCATCTTGATCCCTCCAAAGGTAGTCCACAAGCACCACCAGTGCTATCTTGATACTAAAATCCAGCCTGAAACCCAACTGAAAAGGATCCAGATAATCTACTAATTTCAGGGCCCCTGAAGCTGTGCATCGAACACCACCTGAACAACCTTCCCTAAAAAGGGAAGGTTGGAGACTGGATGAAAATTGTCCAGTACTCCAGGTCAAATGATGGCTTCTTGAGGCAGGGACAGACCACCGCCTCCTTCAAAGCAGGTGAAATTATTCTCTCCTGCAAAGAAGCATTCACTACCACTTGGATCTTGACCAACCAGGAAGGACATGGTTCCCAGGCCATGATTTACCCAGTATTATCTTGGTGTTTGTGTACCACTAAACACCCAGTTTTTTTCTCTTTAAGTCATGATGGTTGGCTGCAACATCATCATGGGAATAATTAATGGCACTTCCCATTTTTTTCCTGGAAGATGTCTGTATCTTACAGGGATGATTGACATGCCATTGACTATTCATCAGCCAGAAATAATGTCAAAATATTCATCTCTCCATCTTTGAAGCAGTGCATTTGATTAGCCAAGGAGAGTCAGGGCAGCAGGATACCTTATTTCCATAGCAAGGGCTGGGTGACACTAGTAAGGAAAGGCTCTTCATCTGCCTATCATGCTATTGTTATACCTTTACAGTTCCATAGTAATATAATAGTAATGCTGTTAATTTTATCTTAATGCAACAGAAAGATTGCACCATTATGTTTGTAATTATTCCACATCCAATTTTTTTTGGTTAGAGCAATAAACCTTAAAATAAACCTGTTAGCCCTAGAAAGCTCCTTTTATATATCTTTATATGCAAGCATGTTACAATAGCAAGAAAGTTAGAATCCGTAACATACAAAAAGAAGTAAACTTTGCTATTATCCCTACTGCTCCTTTCCGCAGTTTGGACTCCAATAACTAACACTCATTACTATGCAGTTAGGGTCAGCTATGGTGACACCTGCTCGCTAGCATCTAGAAGAAGAGGCAGTCTGAAGAAACAGTTTGAATTTGGGGAAAAGATGTTTTTTGCAGCTGGCTCACAAGAAGCTATCTCTAAGAAAATCTGTTTTGCTTTGGGGATCCTGTTGTAGAGCCTAGTGACAAGCTTTCTTACTTTCTATTAGTTCAACCTATACATTTCTTAATAATATACACTAAAGGCACTATAAATCTCAAAAATGTGTAAGTTGCAACATGGAAACTGATCTAGGAAAATATATACTTTATTCCTTTTTTTCTTTTAACAATGGGCAGAAATAGGACGCAGCAGGATGATGCTACATGTGTTTTTAATGGATTTCTATCTTTTTGTTGACTGTTGTTAAAGATGTCACAGGTAGATTTCAAATGCTTTTATCAGTGAGTTCATTATGCTGGCTGTAGATAGCTCTTGCATCTTCCTTTTTGTCATGAAGTTTACCATTTGTATAATACTAAGCTGTTAGTCATATCATCTTTGGTGCTGACATGAAGGTACTGGAACACACAATATATAACTTCTATTCCTAATGTAGGGCCAAACTAAATATGGTAGAGAACCAGTTTGGTGTAGTGGTTAAAGGCACCAGGCTGGAAACTGGGAGACTGTGAGTTTCAGCCCAGCCCTAGACATGAAGCCAGCTGGGTGACCTTGGGCCAGTCGCTCTCTCTCAGCCCTAGGAAGCAGGCAGTGGCAAACCCCTTCTGAAAAACCTTGCCAAGAAAACTGCAGGGACTTGTCCAGGCAGTCTCTGAGAATCAGACATGATTGAATGGATTAAAAAAAAAAGCTGTTAGTCATTTCATCATAGGTGCTGCCATGAAGGTACTGGAACACACAATATATAACTTCTATTCCTAATGTAGGGCCAAACTAAATATTACACACAGAAAAGTGTAATAGCCTCATAACCTGTTTTCTTTTCTAAAAGCCACTGATGTATTTAATCATTAAGAAAATTTATATATTGACCTAATTTAATAACTCTAGCAGTGTATAGAATAATCTCATATAAAAGTGATCTCCACCATGCATAATTACTATAACAGTAACTAAAATAAGACTTCTTCCCACTCATTAGACATCAAGACCATCAGCTGATTATGGTTGGTGTGAATTCTTAGTGACTACATAAATTTTCTCTGAGAGGATCTGTCTCCGACCTGGTCCTCCAGGTCTTCTAATGGTGCACCCATTGCTACTGTTATTAAGATCAAGACCATCAAAGGCCCATTTAAAATCAGGAGCTAGGGAGTCAAGCATATCTCCAAGGGGCAGCATATTCCCCAGCATCAGAGTCAGGTCCACAGAAAACACCTGACTTTTGGACCCATGGCTCTCTTACCTGGCCTGGGACAAGACATTAAGCAGAGCCTTCCTGCCAATCTGACAGGATGGGCAGAATCGTTTTGAACAAGGTGGTCATTTTAGGACAAGGTCTTAAATTTAATCATGTGTTGAGTTTATAGTCTTATGTGAGCAAAGTAAGGGCCTAATGCAGTATTGGTCACAAAATGAAATCACAGTTTTAAGGTAGCTGACTAAGATTTTCAATGATGAGATTTCAGTGTCCTTCAAAGTTCCTCCTGTCTCCCCATGAGCTTCAGTAGAAGAATAAATCAATGCATGTTAATGAAATTTGGAATCTTTCTAAACTTACATGGCTGCAGTTTTCAGCTTTTCTTTGTGTAAAATTTGAATTATCTTGGCATAAGTCTCACAGCTTAACCGCAATGCCAGGCTGAAGTAAGAGGCAAAATACTTCCAGAGATTCACTATCTGTGGCCTTCTTTGCCATTCCAGAAGAGCAATTGCCCTGCCACATCAGATCAGACATCATTGCCTTCCATTTGTAACTCTACTCTGTTTTCCTACCACTTTTATTTTTTAATGAGTAAAAGAAGGAATAACTCCATAATGCCTTTTGATCAGTAGCACTAAGAGCCCTTTGCCTGGAAGCATCCTTGGGATCATCCATCTGGAATTACCCTAAAAATTCTTCATAAACAACTAACTCCTCCTTCACGAATGTTAAAAGTAAGTAATTCTATATAGATAGGATAGCAGAATTGAATGAATTAGCTCTGTCACTACCATGTTGTTGTCATAATTGTCATCATCATGTACATGCCGGATGTGATTGGTATGGTAGGAAAGCTGTATCTGTAAAGCCTTCCAGCATAGCTAGAAACCCAAAGTCAGGGACTTAAGCCATGGGAAACCACACCCATGTTAAGAATACTTAAATTTGACTTACTAATACAGAATGGAGCAAAATATTTTAACATTGGGGATATTGAAGGATATTTTCGAACAATGGACTTTCAGATTGTTTGCCTCTATAGATAGACTGTATTTAAAACATGTTATGGAAGAGGAAAAAGTTTTACCAGACAAGACTGAGACTGATCTGAAAGTGGATTTAAAAATGACAGGCTACAAGAATGACATGGAAAAAGATGCTACACTGGCATACAAAAGAAACCAGCTGATGTCTTAATAATTAAAAGGGATATACAAATAACAAACCAAGAGTGACGTGGATATTTTTCCTATACTGGATTTACAAAAGAGGCTTGTTAAAGCTTTGAAGAATTATAGGTAGTCCTCACTTAACAACCACAATTGGGACCGGAATTTTGGTTGCTAAGCAAAGTTGTCATTAAGCGAATCTGACCCAATTTTATTACCTTTTTTGTGGCAGTCGTTAAGTGAATCACCGTGGGCGCTAAGCAAACCACGTGATTGTTAAGTGAATCATGCAGTTCCCCATTGCTTTTGCTTGCCAGAAGCTGGCTGGAAAGGTAAAAAATGGTGATCATGTGACCACGGGATACTGCAACAGTCATAAATGCAAACCAGTTGCCAACCGCCCAAATCGTGATCAAGTGACTGTGGGGACACTGCGACAGTCATAAGTGTGAGAACCAGCTGTAAGTCATTTTTTTCAACACTGTTGTAAGTTCAAACCATCACTAAACGAATGGTTGTTAAGCGAGGACTACCTGTATGTGAGAAGGGACAAAGAAAAAATGAAAAGAAATCAAGTTCTAGGACATTATTTGAAGGGACTAAAGTTCAGGATTGTTAAAAGGAAGGAATATAAAGTTTGTTTATTTGATCAAGGTTAAAATAAATATGTTTTTATCTCTGATAAGCCTTAATGGACTTTTGCTGATCAGGACTGAAATGATGAGGTTTTAAGGATTTCTTTATAGATAAGAGATGGGATATGGGAAGGAGAGATCTTTGCTGTATTTTAAGAGAAGGTGATAAGTTAATAAAATTGTTTATACTTGTGATGAAGGGGAAAGTCATTTCTTTATATATTTCTATTCTTTTTCTTTACTATATTCTTATTTTTCTTTCTTTTTTCTTTTTTCTCTTTTTCCTGCACCTTCTACTTTTTCTTTTTATTCTTTTATTTTTTTTAGTTTGTATTAGTTTTTTATTGTTGTCAGTGTAATTTTAAATAAAATTACTATTAAAAAAACCACTGCCTTGTCAAGAAGCCTGATGAGGTGGAAAAGATGGCAAAGTCTCTCCTCTGTCCAGAACCCACTGCATCTCTAATGCTATTCAGTAACAATTGTCACAGTTGATTTTTTGTTAGAGGCAAGCAAACAAGATTCCCTGCCCCTCTTTTCTATTCTACCACTTAAGTTATCTTTCTCAGCTCACCTCAGCAAGAGAAAGTAGGATTGGTACTCCTGCTTTTTCTTGTTAAATAATGCAAAAGAAGGCCAGGGGAGATGCAGAGTGTTGGAGAGAAAGAAGGACGAAGCTGCCCATTGGGCCAATGAGCAGGAAACCTGTCCTTTTAAAGCAAAGCAGGAATACTCCCATGAGTTGCCAGAGAAATGGGGCCCCACGAAGAGAAATAGCCTCTGCAGAAGTTCCTGCAAAACCAGGCAGTTGGCTGGCACCATCATGCCTCAGTTGTGCTTGATGGAGCCCCAACTGGGGCTTAAAGTCAGAGTTGCTCTAGTCCCACAGGGCCTAGGACTTAGGGATATGCAAAGTGTTCCATGTACAAAGTGTCTGGGCATGGAACAGCTAATTTTGGGTGAGCTGTGGTCAACTCAAAACATGAATGTTTCAGCTGTTTTGGTCCATGCATAGAATGAAATGGGCAGAAGTGATTTGCGGTGGGGAATGCAGGGAAAAAAGCAAGAACATTGGTAACCGAGGGGAGGCTGGGAAGAGAGGGACTGAAGACTCTTGGAAATCAGGGCTGGGGCAATGAGATACTAGGATATGTTGTGCTGGCACATCAGTGGCAGTGGCTAAGAGAAGCAGAAGTGTGGAGAAGATGGAGGTGGGTGGTCCAGAGAGGTTGGCCATGCTAGGAGCTGCTGAGTGGGAGAGGGGAAATAATACCATACTTACAACATCTGGATTTTTTTTAGTCCAAAATGTGGTACTCCTCAGACATTCCTGTAAAGGAATTTAAAACTGGGGGAAGATATGAGAGAGCCTATAAAGAGAGACTTGGACAAGAGATTGTACTGTCCAGAGATAGAAGGAACCATATGAAAGAAACTCAAAATAACACTACATTGACTTTGTTTAGTATAAGATGGGACAAAGGGAAACTTAAAATTTTCAAGATTGTTATATACCTTACAATAATAAAATAGCATTTCTGGAATCCATGCAGTGTTTGTTTCTTGACCTGGCCTACCTTGAAGGGCTGACAATTCCAGTATTCAGTTTTGCTGAACTGTGACTGGTCCCAAACAATCTGGCAGAACCTCCAGAACCCGAGGTTTTTGTTCCAGATTCAAAACAATTTTTTTTCCATTTTGTGCACACCTATTCTAGGCCTCCTTGTGCAATTGTTCCATTTCTGGTATATATGGATGGCTTTTGATTGGGCACCTGTGGTTTAACAGATCCTTTGTGATATATTTGATAGTGTCTCCTGTCTGCTGCTGTGGCTGAGTGACTATTGAAGTGTAAAGATCTTACATTTTATAGGTAGTCTTCACTTAACGACCCTAATTGGGATCACCAGCTCTGTCACTAAGTGAAGCAGTCGTTAAGCAAAACATCACATGACTGCCCCACTTAGCAATTGCTGTTCTGGCAATCCCGGTTGTGGTCATTAAGCAAATCACAGTCATTAAGCGAGACATTATGTGACTGACTTGCGACCTCCTGTTGGCTTTCCCATTGACTTTGTCGGAAGTCAGCTGGGAAGGTCGCAAATGGTGATCATGTGACTGTGGGATGCTGTGACCCTCATAAATGTGCGATGGTTGCCAAACACCCAAATCATGACTGCAGGGACACTGCACTGGTCGTAAGTGCAAGGATCGGTTGTAACTCACTTTTTTCAGCACCATTGTAACTTCCAACAGTTGCTAAACAAATGGTTGGTAAGAGAGGACAACCTGTATTTATTTATCTGTGATCAGCGACCAACAGAATAAAAACACAGAAGCATTAACCAAATACAAGAAAAGCAGTGTATCAATCACATACTACCTAAAAAGTTAAGAGTTTAAAAAAAGGATTAAGTAAGACTGAGAACTTCATAATGTCACCACTCCAAGATTAGGACATCTTATGCTTTCTTATAGAAATCTCTGCAGAGAAGAACGTAGCAGCCGTACTGGTGATAGTGGAGTTCTGATCTGAGAGTAGGAAATGAAGCTTCTCTCCCTCACAACACTATTTCTATTTCTATTTCATTTCGTTTTGTTTTGTTTTAGTTACTTCTCTTTATTTCTATTTCTATTTTATGTTTTGTTTTGTCATTTTTATTTTATTTAATCCCTTCCCCCCTTTTTTCCTTTTAAGTCTTAACTTAAAGTCATAACTCATATTATAACTACTTTTGTTGTATTTGACCAGTTTGTGTGTGTGTGTGTGTGTGTTTTAACCTTGCTTGTAATTGCTGCAAATAAATAAATAAATAAATAAATCTGGAAGTTCTGATGGCCAGGTTGCTTCATTTTGCTTTTTGTTTGTCCAATTTTTTATTCTGAGAATATGAAGGTTCTTGCCCAAGTTGTGTCAACCTCAGATCAAGATAAGCAGGTGATTAGAGTACTAGAATTATGAGATTGCCCAATCCAGCTGTACAACGCAGCATGTTTTATTTGCTTGTTTATTTTTTGACTTTGTATACTGCCAGCTGCTTATGGTGGAAATGGATGAAAACGCGTGTCAATAATTATTCTTATTTATTTATTTATTTATTTTGGTTGCCCGTGTTCAGTCTTGATCTCTTGCTTCTAAGCTTAAGTACATCGTTTTTTAAAACCATCATGAATTGGGTGCTAGGCATACCAGTGCATTGATGATGAGGGCTTAAATCAAGGAAGTGGCAATGACAGCTCTTTTTCCACCAAATACAGTGAAGCTTTGGTTTGGACCAGATTTTTGGGCATCATCGAAGAGCAGCAAATTGTCAATTATTTGATATTCTTTTTAAAAGAGGAGCAAAATGTGAGAATCTGTATATGATTACAGTGGGGTATAAATGTGATAAACAAACAAACAAACAAAGTAGTTCTGGCAGGCCACAAAGAGCAAGTGATGTACAGATCCAAATACAGGTGTACCAAGCTCTTGTGATAATAGGTGACTCCTGTTTTGCCTTTTATACTCGAAGCTGCCATTGCTGGGGATACTGGTGTCTGACTTTAATACATTAACAATTCAATGATTATAAAATGTAATTGTTTGATTTAATTATTAAAAATAAATAATATAATACAGTATATGTGGAACAATTTTCTCTAAATCATCATTCAGTCTTTCTTGGGAGTTGTATTTTTTACTCACAAGCTGTTTTCCCTCAATAGAAATGAAGGTCCCAATTAATAGAATTCAAAACTTTAAAACTTGAGTCTTTAAAAAAAGAGGAACAGGTTTTAGTGACTAGAAGTCTCCTTTTGAAGCACAGAGCTTGATCAATTTCTTCTGATGCACAAGTATACTTTTTAACTGGATGTCATAGTTCCTCAGGTATGAAATATTAAGAGTTGAGTGATAGCAATGTTTTGGAAACAGAAGCACAGATTGGAGAAATAAGGTGGACATCAGTACAACTGAGGAATTCAAACAGAAAAAAAGGAATTGAGATGTAAGCCCACATTTAGAGAGTTGTGATGTTAGTTTCTGGCACCAACCTATTTGTCAGGCAGATCTTTCTGCTTTTTGTACCTGTGAGAAGGGAATGTACATGCCCACCAATATATACACATGGAAGCCCTCCCCCTTGGTAGATGGTTTTCTACATATGTTGGCCTTTATGCAAAACTGTAAAGACAGCAGGGTATGTGGCCACCTGATGTGGGGACAGGGACAGAGCTACTCTGTGGGGCTTTATGACCTTCCTTTTTCACACGTTCCTCAAATGCATGGGATATGGGAGCGTTGCTATCCTCTTTTGGGGCCTGAACCAAATAGTCCAAAGGGTATCACTTTGTTTGCTGATTAGCATGAGATACAATCTAGTAGGATGTTTCCAGTGCAGTATATGGAAATGAAGGGTTCTTCCAGATGGAGAGCTCCCAGTATTACCAAAGTATGTTGTTTAGCTATTCCATATTTTCCTAATAAATGGATGGTGGGGAGGGGTGGAAGAGAGAATAAGCAGTAGGAAGACATACAGTGGTAGTTATAGGTGGAAGACAAAATGATTTGGATTCCTCCTCTCTCTTTAAATTCCATGAATGAGCCAGAGCGATTGTACCATGAAAGCCTCATCCGAGAACACAGAGTGTCCACAAGTGGTTCTTATAATCACCAATGCCTACTGAGCTGATCATATGGGAACACCCTAGTCTCCTTCTGAGACTAGACTTCTTCCATCCCCACCCTCACCAGCCTTGTAACAGTTGTTGCTTTTGCAAAATGTAGCCCTCTTTTCTCAAGTTAATACCTTCAGAGATACAGCAGCTTATTCCCAGCTCTCAGAGCACACTTACTTGTTTCTGGGAAAATGCTACAGTACAGTATTCATCTAGATTTTTTAGATTTAGATTTTTTTTTTTATCCTGCCTTTCTTATTTTTAGAAACAATTCAAGGTGGGAAACATACCTCATACTCCTTCCTCCTCCTGCTTTCCCCGCAACAACCACCCTGTGAGGTGAGTTGGGCTGAGAGAGAGTGACTGGCTCAAGGTCACCCAGCCAGCTTCGTGCCTAAGGCGGGACTAGAACTCTCCTACTATGCCTGATTGGCTCTTGGGCTGAGAGAGAGGGACTGGCCCAAGGTCACCGAGCTGGCTCTTCATGCCTAAGGCGGGACTAGAACTCACAGTCTCCTGGTTTCTAGCCCAGCACCTTAACCACTAGACCAAACTGGCTAAGACATCCGGTTGTTTTTACAACAGGTGTAGTATATGGCCACATATAAGAGCAATAATAGAATAGTGCAGTATCATTGGCACCTCCTTCCCAGTGCCAGTTTGTAGTTTTATTTTTACTTTTTAAGCTCATCTGTATTGGTATCAATATTGGTGGTATTGGTATCTGTATTTGTATCTGTACTGTATCTGTATCTGTATTGGTGGCGTTTTACTCAGCTGTGCAGTGCTTGCCTAATCATCCAATGTTATTAAAAGAAAAAGAGTGGGGAAGTATCAGCCCCCTCCTTTCAGCTAGCATTTAAATAATCTTTATAGAGTTTTAACAATATAATTTTAATAGCAGCTGCCACCAAAACAGCAAGAGTATTCACTCATGCGCAGCAACATGTACACTAGAGCAAGGCTTCACATGAGGCTGAGAATATATTGGAACTGATTGTGGCAAAGATAAATTTTGTATTGGGATGATGCCCAGGATGTTCTGCAGATACATTCATCAATTTTAGAACTCCCATTAATTTCACTGAGCCTTACGGTATGTAGAAGTTTACATGTGTGTAGAAGAGGGATTGGGCATAAACCCTGCACTTAAATTTGAAAGTAAGGCAGAGCATCAACTTTTAGTAAGCCTCAGTGGACCTGAAGCAGACAGCAGAAGGCACTGCAACTTTTGTCTGTTTTCCTCTTTTAGGAAATATCTGTAGACACCTCTGATAAATCACTGTGGTTGGCACAGGCTTGGAGGAGAGAAGATATGGCTCCACAAGGTTCAAAGCAGAATTATTCTGTCCACTTTCGAACACTGCATCTACGCAATATATTTTTATTGCTTTTAACACTAGTGAAAACGGATCGTGATTACCATATACTGACCAATATGAGATCTAATTGTGGAATGGAAATTATATTTAAGATATAAATGTTAAGTTAGATGATTGTTTGCACTGTTTTTGAAATAGTGTGAGGACAGATGACTGTATTTTTAAAGCGGACTGCTGTTAGAATTTAAGAATTCCTTGGAATCATTCATCTGATCATGAAAGGACCTTCTTGTTAATGTCAGCATGTTGATAGTTTATTCAGTGGTTAGTAAATGCACCCTGTACATGTTCAGATGTGCTTGTGTTCAGTAAGTAGCATTGTATTATACATTTCTTGTTAAAGGATCTCAGATGGAGTGGGATGGAATTAAAAAGAGATGTGCAATGCTGGAGCATGACTAAGTGATTTTACTGAAGATAACTCCCCCACCCCTCCATATATAAATTCAATGTGGCAATGGTTACAGCTCTTCCAAGGGAAAAAAATTACACAGAAGACACAACCAGAGTTTTCAATCACAAGCTAAAACACCTGGCCAGCCACCTTTCCATAAGCCAAGCTTTTGTGCTGAGTGTCATCCGTGTTACCTTCATTCCAATTTAGTGGATGTTACTACCTGTGATTTTCTGCTACAAAATTTAGGCTGCTTGCCCTGTCTGCCCTTTGTATAAGATGATCACTGGGTGTTCTTCTTTCCCCAACAGCCCCCACCCGTCCCCATTTCAACTTTCAATAGGTTTTGCTCTCAAATAATTCCATGCTTGCTTCGCTGGAGGAGGCTCCAATTGGGTTACATTACATTCTCTTCCATTCTTGCAAGGGCTCAGGGCCCTCTCTTGGCCTCCACACGAGTTCTTTCCCTTTGTGCCGTTGCTTGGTAACCGGGAAAAAAGGGGGGATGGGACAGGCTCCAGGAGGGAAAGATGGAGAGAAGCAAAGTAAGGGGGGGGGGTGGAGAGAGAAAGCAATTGAAGTGTGTGCAGTTTGTGTAATCCTTCAGGCAAGGCTCTGCATGTTGATTAGTTGCAGGCCGGTAAAACCAAAGACCAGGCATGGAGTCCTGACCTGTTTGCATGGAAGGCGTTGCACAAGCAAGTGATTGGAAGAAAGCCATGGGGAGAATGTGTACAGGATGTGCAGAACATGAGCAGGTGACTCAGTAGGGGGCACTCTCTGCCCTGAAAAGAAAGTCGACTCCAGCATGACTCACAAGGGTGCTTGAAGTGTTCCTGTAGGTAGACTGCAGCTAAAAATCAATTCACATGCATTTGTTTTTATGTGTGCGCACGTACACACACACACACACACACACACAGATCATACATAAATCTTGGTCACATCTTTCACTTTAAGAAGGGATTTGAGAATTGGTAAAACAATCTGTTCTTCTAATACTTTTAATTTGGGTGGCACATACTTTATACTACTCTTCAACTTTCTTCTTTTTTCCCCAGCAGTTGACATTAGGGGCAAAACGGAGCCAATAAGTGCTCAGATGGCCACGGTAATGTGCTGTCCACCATCCTTGAGCAGGCAGAAAAGTATTCCTGCACAAATTGTGCTGCCTCCATTGCGGGTTCCTAATATGCAACAGTAATGGGGCTGGTGAAGGATGCTGTTCTTATGCATGTATCGCAGGCCAAGTTAAAGAACGTTTGGTGGATTTCCCTGACTTTGTTTCACCTCCTGCCTGTTGGAGGGAAGACAACCACCAAGCACTCTATCTAACATGGGCAGAAGCATCTGGTTGGTTAAGTATATGTTGAGCCACTTATGAAATTGCACAACTAACCAGATGGGTGAAGCAGTAGGGAGCAGCTTCAGTGCTTCCATGTAATGCAACTCCGCCATGCCTATGAACCGTCAGTTGGTCTGATTCTGAGCATGGGTGTAGCACTCTTCTAGCGCAGGGTGAAGCACAAGGTTAACACAGCAAGCAAACTCCACCTTTGCCAAGTGCTGCAAGGGAATGGCCATGAGTAGCCAAGGAGTCCAGATCTGAACTTGTGGCTGGTAGCGCTTGGTACAGTCAAAGCCAGAATGGAATAGGCAAAATAGTGCTGCCCAACTTTCCACAAGATCGTGAAAACAGTAAAAATTACAGCTGTATGAATCTTCTTTTTGGCAGATGCAGCAGGAAACCTGAAACGTACAATGGTGACAGAACTAGCAATACCCAGTTGGCAGAACCAGACTCTTTAAATCAACCTTCTCTGCAGCACAGTCCTATTCTTTAAACGCAGCTGTGAGTACTCTCTCAGAAGAGTGCTAAACCTGTTTTTATAAGGAGAACATGTAAGATCTAAGAGACACAGTGGAAAAGACCAGTCAGGTTTATGCAGCTAGATGCCACGGTGGATGCCCAGGATAAGTTTCTACTGCAGCCCAAGCCTGATGGTCCTGGAAGGGCAGTTCCAACAACCAGAAAAGAGAGGACATGCCCATTGATCCCAAAGTGGCAGTAACGGCTGATCCCCGCCTTGACTGTATCAGCAACCATATTGTTAGTGAAGCCAGATTATATCCATGGCGAAAATTATGTTGAGATAAGAGGGGAAACACTACTTCAAAACTGGAAAAACTAAGGATGACTTTAAGCTGCCTTATCCGTGGGCTGGGGATGAGAAGAGGGCAATGGCATGAGGATATGGTGGAAAAAAGCAGTTACCAGGGCAGATTTGGGCTGTGGCTAGGGCATATGTTAGAGGAGGAAAGATGTGGCAAAAGAAATCATAGTTGCTGAATCCTAACACAAGGCAAAGATGCAAATAGTGGCATATTTACTAAGCATATATTGAACACCCAATAAGAGTTACTCGTACTTAGGCTTATATTCTATTGGAGTAAAGCTCCATTGAAAGAAGAGCATAAGCTTTTTAAACTATGAAGTGTGCTTTACATATATTTCATGTATTATTACATGTGTGTTAGCTATTAGTTGGGAATTGGTTCATTTTGGGTAGGCACAAGGCTAGTCTGTGGAGTCCTTTGGTGCTCTCTGAGCCTTGAAAAACAAAAGACAAGCCTAGTCTTTTGTTTTTCAACCCCATCCCATTTACAAGTGGGGAACTGACATTGATCTGTTAATGATCTCTCCCAATTCAAATCCATCTATTGATGAGACTGTAGGCAAGGGCTAGATATTCTCTGTAATTCTTGGCCTTGCTTTAACACACAGGTATCCAAGCATCTCCCATTCCTTCCTTTGCAACCTCCAACTTGTCTTAAGTAGCACTACTATACATAGACTGCAGTAATGTAGATGACCACAAGAAGGAGTTAAAATTTCTATATCTCTTTGCCGCCATCAAGTGAATGTTCAGATTTTTGCAGCCTAGATATGATAGCACTAGTATCATCACATTGTGTAATGGCCTTTGGAAAGAGGACAAGACCTAGCTTTAAAAAGAAAAAAGGACTAGCACTCCAATCAATTTAAACCAGGAAAGAAAGCCACATTCTGCTAGTTGTTTGTTGCTGGTTCTATCCCAAATGAGGGCATTACAGATTTTCCATGGCTTGTGCCAACCAGGGTGGGGGGTGGGGTGTCACATGGCCATACTTTCTGTCAATTTTATTTGGTGGGAAGAAGTCATTTGGCCTACTGCAACACCATTTTGTGAACTCCATGAACTATTTTTGGGTGCTGCCAGCTGTGGCTACTTGCTGCAGACACTGCCATTCCCTTGTGGCACTTCTGATTTGGGAAATATAGGAGCTGAACTAAAATTAATAAGAATTATGCCTGTTTCTTTTAGCCCAAGTGATAGGTCAGAGGCACAGCCAAGGTGCATGGTATGAATCAGGAGGCAGTACCTCTGATACAATTCCTCTACCACTTGTGCAACCAATTACTGTAGCGGGTCTATTTCTGAACCATGCCCAGTGATCTTCTGGAAGACCTCTAATCCCATGTCTAAAAATAGTCCAAGTGAGAAGGTCACATGCACAATAGAGAGTTGCAGAATGGAGACAACTCCCCAAACTCTCTTTTACTTCATTCCATTTTCCTCTGCAGTATGAAAATCTGTCAACTGGAATATTTTTTGGATACGAGTTTAGCATTCTTCCAGAAGAGCACTAGACACACATTAAGCAAACAGCAATGTTCCTTCAGCAATGTTCAGAAAGAACATGACAGTCCACAGGCACATGCTACTTCCAGACAACTTGAAAGATGGCCTAAACCCTCTCTCCAAAGCACCAGCTTAGCCCAGCCCAGCCCCATCCCACCCACTCCATGATGTGTTAAAGAGAAAGGTTTTGAGTTGTTTTTCTTGCTGGCAGGTGGTACTCAATGGGAGAGAAATGAACAACAACAATAACAACAGGGAGGGAAATGAAGCTGGGAAATCCACCAATCATTGCCCCTTAAATTACTCCCCATTTAAGGTGTAAGGACAGCGTTATCCTCAAGTGTTGTTGGGGCAAAATAGAGCTTGGCTGTTGATGCAGTGCAATTTATGTCAGCATGCTTTTCTGCCAACACAAGGATGGAAGAAAGGCATGATAATGCAGCTGGGAAGAGCATCCCTCAGATTGCATGAAGGTTTCTTGTCTAGAACAGCGTAACCACCTTTGGAAAGATCTTCAAGTTTATGTGTATGCCTGTCAGTCTCTCATATTTTCTACAGCAATGGAGATAGCAGAAAAGCTGTGAGTTGGAGGCCCTTGAGTTCTTGTCAGGAAGAAGGCAAAAATGGGGTGGCAGAGAATGAGAGAAGAGGAAAAGGGGGAGAGAAAAGAGATAGAATGGAATGGTATATGAAGGAGTAATAAAAGATGAGATGATACATGTTTCTGAGAAAGTGCATGAGTGCAGGGAGAGTATTATTTAAATTCAAACCAAGATACTTGAGATTCTCATTGCTCTCAATACTTGAAATAGGGTTACAAAATCTCATCTGCAAAAATCCCAACAGCCACTAAATAAATTAAGCTCATATATTAAGGTTGTTTTCTAATTATTAACCATCACACACACTTTTGTACAGGTTAGTATTTACACTATACTTCCTAAGCCCCCATTCTGGTGTGTATTTTGTGTCCTGCATTTTGATGGGTTGGTAGTCTTACTATATCATGGCAGGTAGCTACACCTTGCTGACCTCAGCTGATCTGGAGAAACTAAGTGGTGTCAGACCTGGTTAGTACTTGGAAGACCAGCAAATCTGAAGGCTATCAACTTACACTGGGAAGTTGAGAAAACAGTGGCAAAGCCACTTATGTGCTCAAGGTGAATGACAAGAAAAAGTGGCTGTCAGAATTACTTTCTGGAGGAGGATGCTACAATTTGGCACAACAAATAATCAACAATTGTACATCTGTTGTCCAAAAATATCTAATATAAATATATATATATGTGAAAAACTGCAAGGTAAATTGGTGCAAATAGAGACAAATATTTTCATTTCATCTGTAGCTAAATCTACTCTACCAACACATCAAACTGAAAAGTCCCTCTGGTGGGAGGAGATGGGCGGTGACAAATTTGATAAATAAATAAAATAAATAAATAAAAAGGCTGAATTTTGAAGTTTCAGTGGCATCAATTCAAATTGAAATAGCTTATTAAATAAATCACACAAGTTCAAAATCAGAACAGCAGGAAGCAAGCTGGGTTAAACTCTTTTTCTGGGATATGCCATTTATTTTACTTTCCAGAATGTCTCTCTGATTATACTGGTTGACTGCAATAGTATTCTGAAATTGCAATTCTACTTCAACTGGAACAATTCACTATCTCAAACTGAGGATTGTACCATTTTGTTCTTTTCTTTTAAGTAGGGCTAGAAAATCTGCACTGCAAAATTCCAGATAACCACTAGAGAGATAAAGAAAGACCACTAGAGAGATACAGAAAATTCTAGCCATCTGTCAAAAGTGCTGAGATTGGCAGATGGCTTCCTACTGGCTAGTGAAAGTCAGCAAAGTGGAGAGCAGTAAAGACTGAGGATTTAGTGAACAGTTTTGCTTAAAACGGACTGCATATCCAGATCAGGAAACCTCCATCCAGAGGCAAGTAGAGCAGAATAAGATAAGGAGAGGATAGGAAATTTTAGGAAGAGAACATTTTCTGCCAGATGAAGAACAGGTATGTAGTATTTTAACTGAGCTGTGGGAAAAGGCTTTTAGCCACACCTCTTCCACTGTTTATGGTTTAGCAATTATAAAACAAAATTACGGTTTGAGATAGATTGTAAACCATGTGGGAACATACACATTTGTTTGTTTGTATGTATGTATGTGTGTATGTGTATATATATATATATATCTCACAATGTTTGATTTATACGTACATGGCTCAGAATTCATTTTCAACATTTGTGCAGCACTTTCAAGTACAGCTATGGGCTGCCCAGTAAAATAGGCTGTCCATGGAAGAGTCTGGTTCTTCCCAACCTGCCACCACCCAGTGCTGCGAGGTAGCTGATCCATGAGGTACAGGAGGTGATGGATACAGTGGGAGAGACCAGTGCTTTCCAACCTGCCACCTACTGGAGTCCACTGGACAACTGAAATGTGAACTCTGAGAGCCGACTGTCCAAATATTATGGCCCCGGAGGAGAGTTCCCAGGGACTGAAGAAGAGGGAAGGGAATATGTTTGAACTAACTTGAAATGGCTGATAGGAGCTCCATTGCTAACAACAAAATGCATCAAATTTTGCACACCTTGGAAGTATTTTGGTTTGCTGTCAGTTTAAGGGGAAAATACCTGTTTAATGCTGGAACAGCTAAGAAGAATTCAGATACAGGTTGGGAGGTGAGATGAAGATAGCATCATAGGGACATGGAAGAAAAAAGAGACTGGTAGGGCATGTTTGTCCTGTGTTTAGGTGCAAGTGAGGTATAAACCTGCAAGACAGTGTAATGATTGCCTTATCCCAACGAAGTCAGTCTCACCAGAGTTTAGTGAATAAAACTGATTTATTGAAAGGATAGTATGCAAATACGAAGAAAGCTGAGAATAAGCAAAAGCGCGCCAAATACAAACTAAAAACCCTCGCCTCCAAGCCGATCCCGCCCCCCACCCCAACATTGCAACCACCCCCTCCCAGCATTGGCAAGCGTCACACATCTGCCTGGGAAAATAACCTTGAATACATGTCATAACCCAAACACACATTCCTTCAGGGTAACACAAAGATAACAGCCTGGCAGGGCTGGAATTCCCCACCCCGCAGGTGAAAGACACGGGTCAGAAACATGACATGCGAAACGTTACGATGTAGGCAAAGCATTGGAACGATGAACATGACAGACAGGCAGTATCAGCCTCAATTCTTTATTTGTGATATGGGATTTAACTCTTATTCCCAAGGCTGCTGTAAAAATAACATTATTTACTGCATAAATAGCCATAGGAACTACAGCCACATGATACTGATCCCAAGATAGTTGACCAGTTAGAGTGACTACAGTACGTAGTACTCAGCTGTGAGTCCTAGGAAATAAGAACAGTAGTAAAACTATTAAAAAGTATGGCCATGCTAAACTTGTTAGCAGAAAACATGGTAAACCTGTAATGCAGTCTGTGGTGATAGAATTAGCAAGACACAACTGGCTCTCTTTCCAGTTTAAATTGGAAACATTAAACACTGCTATTGTTTTTTTAAGATCTAGTGAAGGTCCAGTGATTTTTCAATACAACAAGGAACCCATGTAAGACTTTACATGAGTCTTTGTGGAAACCAGGTGTCCAATCTGTCTTGCAGTCTAAGCCCAAATGTCTATGGAAAACAGGGCACAGTGACTGAAAGGAAGGGACTGTGCCCACAACAACCTAAAATAGCCAGTAAGAGCTGTTTTCAAATGCTGATCACATCAGCAGTTTAATTGTTGGTAAAATATAATTGATCGTATCAATGGGGAAAATAGTGTTTTGGGAGAAGGCATCGTCATCAGAGCATGGTAAAAAAGAGTGGATATTGGGACTTGTTTGTCCCATGGTTAAGGACATGTCTGGAGGAGCCCTAAGACAAAAGGCTACCAGATCTTAACTGCAAACTTCTGAACAACCACTGGATGGCAGAGGCAAGACATAGAAAACCATGACTTTTTGCTGTGGCCATCAGGATTCTTGCAGTCCAGTTTTGGTAGCCCTAATTTAGCCTTTCTCTAGACACAGAAGAATGAAGAGGTAGAATCCTGAGGAGAGAAGGTGGACTCGGGCATCTGCTGCAATGTGACTGGATGATCGAAGGTTTGCCCTTTTCTATTTGTGTGCAACATGTGAAATACATGTTAAAAAAAGGCTGGACACTACCATTTTCCAGAATGTTTTCTCAATTTCCCAGTTTAGTTGACAGCCTTAGGATTTGCTGGTTTTCCATTAATGTCATGTTTAATGTCACTTCTTCTCTAATTTATATACCTAAAATATAACACATTTTCCCTTAATTAATTGCATTCTTTAAGCCACACTTAGAGAACTTCTACCTTCTTATCCTGGATTTTATAGGGCCTTTCAAGATGGTCATGTTTTTGGAAAATAAATGTACAATTATTAATTATTTGTTGTGCCAAATCCTTCTCCATAAAGTAATTCTGATAGCTACTTCTTTTGATCATTCACCTTGTCAAAAATATAATTCTTCCCCAGCTAGCTCCTTTTTTATGGCTGTCAAATGAAATGTGATTGAGTATTATTGGTACTTACCGAATACAACTCATTGCTTGTAATGTTACATATACAATACTACCACACGAGAGGTATGGTTTCATAATTTGTCATGGTATTTTCACTAATCTGTTTGCTAATTTTTTTTAATTATTATCACGGGGGAGGATTGTCTATTGTTTTAATTGTAATTATTTATAGTTTGTGAGTGTGCTTGCACTTGAGATGGTCTGTAATTGACTCAAATGGCTGAAGGATGGGAGAAAATTTCTTAATTCAGACTTTCTGAATTATAGAATCAGAACAGTGAATCAACTAGTGCCAGTTCTTTGTAAATGTAATTATTCTTTTATTCCATACTAATGAATATGGTGAAATATCAGATCAAAACTTTATTACAGACATTGACCATAAATCCAATATAATAAATGAAATGTTTAACAATGTTTGTATGTAAGCAAGATTACTGCTGCAGATGGTCATTCTGCTCTGTGATGGGGTATCCATGTCTGTAAGTAGCAGAATTTTGCTGTGGAACAGGGGATTCCTCTGTGCTCTAAATAGTGAAAGTGGGAAAAAGCAAGTGGGTTTGGGAAATGTATCCCCATTTAAGACATTTACTGTCCCATGAAGAGTTGGGGATGGGCGTTTCTTCCATGAATGCATCCCTTTGTTTTCAGGCACTATACAGTTTGCATGGAACAGGAAAAAGTGATTGTAATCCCAAAAAGTCAGGAAAAGGAAGAGATTCAGTTTAATTTTCACTTAACTCTGCTAGCTCTGAAAGTTAGTCGTTTAAATGTGTCCCTAGAAGTGCTTGCCAATGTCAAACTGTCCACACCCCTTTGGCACATCAATGATCTGTTACCATCAAATCTTAATAGTTGGCCGAGATCAAAGGAGACATAAAAATGCATTCTAAATTCATGGCTGAATCAGTTCAAGGTATCCATTCCCTTCACACTTTTGTACCAGCCGCCGTTACTTCAGTAAAGGCTGCATTATTCGTTTCTTCTTTGCCTCGATTTTAAAAAATCACGAATTTGCTCATGAATCCAGATCCTACGGGATCCGATCCGTCTCTTCCTTTTTTTAATTTTTTCCTCCCAGATTCTGTTGCTCCTGAGTCTTGCCTTGCCAAAAAAAGCTCCAGGCATCTCCCATTCCTTTGTACTGGGGATTGGGAGGGGAGAAGAAATTGGAGGAAAGCTGGAAAGAGAAAGGGGAAAACGAAGGGGTAGGGGCTGGTGAGGAAGATGGGACCTCAATTCAGACCGCAGCTTTTTCTGAGTGGCTGAAGCTCGCCGAATTAATATTCTTCCCCCATTTTTAGCCTGTCTTCCTTGCCAGCTCCTTTCTTGTTCTCAGACATTTTAAGGGCCTACGTAGTTTCTCTTTAAATATCCGCCTCCCCGATTTCAGCGAATGCGCTGGAGAGGAGGGGGTGATAACAAAAACAGCCATTATTACTCGAAAGAGAAGATCTAGGGGGCGACAGCCCGTGCAGTTCCGATTTTTACACAGTTTCGAGAGATTCGGTGATAATTAAAGGGGAGGCGATTCGCAAGTAAATACGCATGAATGCAATGGGACCTGCAAAACTGCGTCCGGCTGCTTTCGCGCGCAAGGCGAATTTCATGGAGGCGAAGGCCTGGGGTGGCGTGTGGGGGGGTGTGTACATTTTTCTTTACGCCTCTCCTTCCCTAACATACGCCTCCATTTCTTTCTCGTGCCTTTAGGCCACCTTGTTCACGAGCAATTCTCTCCCCCCCGTCTTTTAAAAGCGTTATATAATGTGTCCGGGCTTCTGCGTCCTCCCCACCATTTTCCTTTTAGGAGCCAAGATATTCTGGCCAGCACCGTCGCCCGGTGTAATCGATGCGCTCTTGCGCGGGGGGCGTTGTTGGCAGGAGAGGGGCGGGGGAGGGGAGGGGAGGGGAGGGGAGGGGGCTGCTTGTGCGTTCTGAGCTCTTCGGAAATGGGAGGTGGCCAAGGCGGCAGGCGGCGGGAGGGCGCTACGATGGGGGAGCGCACAGGCACGGGCGGCGGCGCCTGAACCCGGGGGCGCTGGGGGGGGGAAGCCGCTGACAGACACCGCTTGGAGCGCGGCTCTATTTTCCCGCTCCCCAATCTTTGAAGTCGCGGGGAGAAGAAGGAAGAGGCGGAGGAAAGGAAGGAGGAGTTGCTGGTTGCCACAGCTGGTTCTCTCCTCCACTCCTTCTCCTTCATTCCCCCTCTCATTCGACCTCCCTTCCGGAGCCCGGTAAGTGCAACTCCTGGTGCCTTCTCCCTTGCCTGCTCGGTATCCATTCTCTGCTCAAGGCATTCCTCGATGCGGGGGAGGGGGGACGGAGATCTGTTCTCCAGCTCTGTGTACGAGGATTAGCTGAAGGGGAGGCGTGAGGGTGAGCCCGAGGAAGGAAGGGGGGCTGTCAGAAAGCTGGATGAAGTGGGCCTAATTAACACGACGCACCGGTGAGAAGGTTTGACCCCCTTCAGGTTGTCCTATAAAGGCATTCGCACGCCGAAACTCGCAACAAATCTCTCGCACTAGCTGGGAGAAATGCAGGCTCCTCGTCCACATAGAGCGCTTTGCGGAAGACATGAGAGATCTTAGAAAATCCGAGGAGAGTATCTCGCGAACAGCTTCCTAAAACAGAGGTGGACAACTCTAGGGAGCCCTGCAGAAGAAGTCCATCCCTACCTATCATGGGGCCTCACAAAACAAGTCACCTTCCATCTGTTTACTAGAACCTCAGTCAAGAGAAACTCCTGGCGCTGTAGAACCTGCTCGGTGCTGTAAACGTGTCCGATGTCTGAAGCCCTCAGTGCTCTTGGAGGCCATGTAGCTCCGTAGAACCAGCAATCCGACCCTTAGAATACCTTTTCTAAAGATTTAGGTCTACCAGCCTTACTCAGAGACGGCAAAAGGAAAGGGAGGGTAAGCTCTGATAGCTCACAAATCCCACAGGCTCCATGGAACTTGTAAAACCCTTATTGTGGAGCACATGATGAAATAGAAGAAAGAGACCCAAGCTTGGGAGTGCATGTGTGTTCTTCTCTAGGAAGGAGGTTTACTTTAGATTTGAATGAGGGTAGGATGGCCTCTCAGTCTCTCTCCCAGAAAGGTTTCTGGTTTCATAGAAGAGACACTGACTAGAATCACAGTGCAGACACTTCTCTCTAAAGCTATTTTTTTTTGCTGTTTCTTTCCTCTTCCTATGCCTTTTGAAAGCTCTGAATACTTAGCATGATTACTTAGCATATTATATAGCATGTTAGTAGTCAGGTTATTTCACATATAGCAGCCCAGAGGAGCAGGCCAGTTTTCTTGTGAATTGCCTTTTGCATGTAGAAGGCAAAGACTGTTGTTTCATAAGTGAATGAATTAGCCAAGGTTAAATTTGAGCTATGAGTTTCCTGGCTCAGAGTCCATACTCTTCCCTAATAAACTACACAACCAAAAAAAGTTCCATCATGGGGTAGAATGGACTGATGTGATGATTCCCATTGTCTACTGACTCTTGGAAAGGTCACCTCCACAAATCCACAAGGAAGAGAACACGGTGCTCCAGAAGAAGTCAACGTCTCCACCTCTGGTCCCTTGAGCTCCTTCATTTTCCACATAAAATAAGAACAGTTTTAACAAACCTGAGTAGGGGGTAGGGAGAGTAAATCTTCTACTAGGTCATATCTGTCAGTAATAAAATACTATGTATTTTATTTTCTTTGCTGTGTGTATCTGTGTCTAGCTAGAGTGCATTGTGCATGATGGTCAAATCTGCTGTATGATCTGTTTCTCTTTATGTATTTTCTTGTTGCTCTTCTGCCTTTCTAGTAAAAACTTCCATGTTACAGCATAATTATGAGAATGGTAGAGAGGAAAAAACAGGGATGAGGTAAAATTAAAGGAAAACGGGAAGGAATAGAGCTGGTCCAATGTGTTTTGGTGCTTTAAGCAGAAAATCCAAATGGTGCTCATCAGTGATGGTAAAAATATAATATTTATTTATCTATCTATCTAATTTATCCCCGCCCATGTCCTCCCGTAGGAGGACTCTGGGCGGTTTACAACAATCGATTAAAACCATCACAATAAATACAAAAAGTAAAATACAGTAAAAAAAAATAGAAATAGAAATAAAAAATAAAGAATCCAAGTGGTGAATTAAGGATTGTTGGGTGCCCTTTGATAATAGTTTGAACTCTTATCACCCAAGTTGGAGCTCTTTACCTTTCCTTAATGGTTCTTAGTCCTTGGAATGGAGCATTTCAGTAGGTCCTCATAGAATCAAGGGATATAAATAAACTGTATGGATTTATTTAGAGAAACTGGAATAAAGGAGTAAGAGAAATTCAGACCTTTCACTGTACATGTTGAGAGCAACTGCCAGAGGGGTGGAACTGAGCTAAGCTGTAGATATGGTGTGAGGTAAAAATTAGTCAAAGAATTTTGGTTCCCAAAAAAGCATTTGCCCTGCTCTCACTCATTTCAGTGGGATATGTGCAAGAGATTTCTCACTGGATTGCGTTATTGAGAGGGAAACTAATGTAAGGATTTTCTGCCCTGTATATCAGAATATCTTGGATGGATCCTGGTTGATACAATATTGACTTCCCCAATTTTTTATTTAAGGAAATTTCCTCCAAACAGCACAGGGTTGGGTTGGTTTCCTTTTCATTGGTTGCCTCTTATGATCCCTTCTGGTACCACTAGAGGTGCTCCTGGGTAGTGGGATCATAGAGCTACCAATGGGAAGAAAAATCCCAAAACATTGTGAGCTATTTTATCTTAATCTGTTTTTTTGTGGTAAGAAAAAAGCCAGAGGTAGGCAGAAGACAGAAGAGCAGGTGGAGTTTGCAATGAAAACCACTCCCTTACCCTTTAATATTCTATGAACAAGGCAGAGCAATTGTACAATAAAAGTCTTGTCTGGAAGCTTTATAGATAAATGTAAAAAAAAAATTCAGGCTTTTAGTGTTCATATTTGAATTATGTAAGCAAGAGAAAGATCAAGAACAGCTAAGCTCGCTAAACATAATTTTGTATATTTGTAAAAGACTGATTCCAAAAAGGATGAAAAATGATAATCAAAATCAGTTGAATGGATGGCAAGATGCAATCTGTTTTATCTAGAAATGGTCTAACAATTTGTGATATGCCAAACATAGTTTGCCCATTGCCATATATGGTGATCTATAAATTTCATATTTGGGTTTTCTAATTTAGACTATGAGAACAGGATGGTTGTCAAGCACTTGCTTACAGTTCTTAAGTTGTACAGGTCAGAGTTAGAGAAGAAAAAACAGGCAAGCCATCCTGAAGGTGTTATGGTCTCCTTTCTGAAGTTTGTTCAAGAACAGAAACATTGGCTATGCTAGAATAATCCATATTTTTCCTCAGACCAAAAGGTTTGGTACGATGACTGACGAGATTCTTTCTTCATCAGAGGTTCTTCATGAATAAGGATTTTTCCTCCCATATGCCTTGTCACTGAGTAGTTCCCATTGTTTATTTGCTCTCCAGAAGGACTTTAAGAATGAAAAAGAGTATGCCTTGATTTCTAGTAATTTTGGGAATGTGCATGTTTATTTCATCTGGCCATAGTATGCTGCTTGGGGGATTTTTTTTAATGAGCTGAAATGTTTATAAAAGTTAATGTTGGGTAATGATAAAATTGTTGAGACCTTGGAGACTGAAGTCTAACCTCAACCATGAAAGCTAACTTGGTATTTCTGGGCCAGTTGCATGCTCTCATCCTACCCTACCATACCCTATAGGGTTGTCGATTTGGGTGAAAAAATGAAAAAACATACGTTTCTTTTTCTTAGTCTCTAGAAAAAATGCAACTTCGCTGAGTTTCCTCTAAATATTTTATTTTATTTTTTGTCTGTGTGTCTGTTGGCCACTTCCTCACTGTCTTCTCCCAAGGTCTGGAACAACACAAACTCATAAGAAATAGTGAAGGATGCAGAATAGTGAATAGTTGAGAGAAGATGATGAAAAAGTAAAGTTTTTTGCTGGTGGAACCCCCTTTGTTGGAAAATTTATCTCGTGATATTTGTTCAGATGTTGCTTCTAATTGTCCCCAACTAGGGTGAACAATTTTGAGGTGCCATTTATGCTCAACGATAAAATTTATATTAGACCAGTCTCAGCACACTTGTCTACTGTAGGAAGAACACTGCTACATTTGTGTCAAACCATGTGTTTTATTACCTCAGTCAGTCTCTGTCGTCTTTACAGTAGTTTAAACAATGGGACACAATCCGGAATGAGAAACCCACTTGTCTGAGGCCCTAGAATGAACTACTGTAGGTGGATCAATGCCATATGCAAGTGAAGACCTTGTATTATGAATATTGAAATAAGAATGTTATTGTTCAAGGGTGGCAGTGAATGCTCTGGTTTAATACTTAAAAACATAAAAATAGGAAAAATTATCCCAGAGAAGGCCAAACCTAATGGAGGCCCCAGGAGAATTTTGAGCTAACATATTGGCCACTAGCATATTATTGTCTTTTCCTCTGATTATTCCAATTGCGCTTAGTAGAGGCTCATTTCCTTTTGGGAAAAGAGTTCCACAAAAGTTGACTTAGAAATATGTCTCATTTATTTTCCTTCAGCTTCTTAAGACTAGTGATGCTTTTTGGTGTTCTCTGTATTTTTTTCTACTTCTGAAGGAATGTTCATGCCTCAAATTAGTAATTCTTTCTTCTAAGTGTCTTCAGTATGTATGCCATGATGCCTTCTTGAAAGGAAAAAGGGTATTATTGTGGCTTTATTATTTATTTCTTGTTAACATTTTAATTTTATCTTATAGAGCCATTGGAACTCTTAAGACATCTCATAAAACAACATGAACATCACAGTATTTAAATTAACAGTCTCAAAGCCATTCTGAAAATAGTGTGGCATACAATTTATAAATTAGGTACAAAAATGGTGGTAGTAACGTTATTTTATTTATTACATATGCTGTATTTTTTTCTTCCTAAAAGGAGCTAGGGGCAATATATGCAATTTTATTCTCCAAACAATCCTATAAGGTAGATTAGGGAGAATAGTTACTTCCTCAAGGTCACCTGATGAGCTTCATGACATGAATAACAATTTGAATTCTAGCTTATTTCAAATATATTTTGAAATATATAATAAACAGATTTTAAGCAAAAAAGAAGGTGGCAGAGGAATTTGGAACTCAGCTGAATACAAGGGGAAATTGAGAGCTGCTGAGCTGAGAGAAATAGAAATCCTTTAAAGAATACCTGTTTCACTCTGTGTGGGAAAGGTACTTGGAACTAAATAATTTACACTGAGTTTAAAGTGAATTATGATTTTCCAGATACACCATATTTGAATTTTCCATTTCAAAAATAATCTTTTAGAAATTACACATATTCAAATTGTCTTGTCAGAGTGTGGCCACTTTGTACCAGGTAAATTTACCAAACAGCTAATCTTGCAGACCCTTGAGAATGCTTTATTAATCTATATTTGGGATGGAAGGGCACTGGAGAGAATGTAGGTATCCTGATGTTGTACTTCATGGTGGACTGCATGGAATCTCCCTTCACTGATGACCAAATACCTCAAATTTAGAATCATTCTAACAGCCAGTTCTTCTCCAGAACCCTTGCCTTTCAGTTTAATTTATATGAGGGCTGCACAACTAGTGACCCACTAAACTGAACATGGCTTTTTCTGCTGCCTTCCTGCAAAGTGGGAACTAGGGTCAAAAATATGGCGAGGTGATTTGTTGGGTCACAGAGTGTGCCATTTTGATCTTCGTTACCTGGTATTTTCATTGTCCAAAATCTTTTTGCTAAGCCCAGCATGTCTTCAGGCACAGGCCCACCCAATCAACTCTAGTATCAGTTTGTCTCCATACTAGAGTGGGTGGAGGGCGTAATTAACCCTAATTCATCCCTGTTGTCTGTGCAGTTTAGCTTCCCAAAACATTTTCCTTCTAGCAAAGATTATTTTCACTATTGGGCCCCAGTTTTGCAATTATACCATCCTTTCTTTCAAGAAAACATGGCAGTCTATATTTATAAACTCAGATCTGTCATTGTCCTGCAATTTTGGCCTCAGAAAGCACATGAAGAGCACCTGGCTATAATATCCTGAATGAATTGGTAAAATTTAATATGTTAATATTTGTGTTAAGACAAGGTGTGAAGACAGCAATTACACATTTTCAAACTAAGTCCTCAAATCCTACTACATTAACTGTTGCCGTACTGCATATATTTAATCAATTACTCCAGTGTGATGGCTCTGTCCTGAATTGTAATATGAAACCCATCTGTGTTATCTGATCTGCTTTGGCTCATGCCCACATTCTTGTTTCCATGGCTCATAGTGCCTGCCCCTACCTATATCCACCACAGAATTTCTGATTGTGAATTTACAGTGGGATCCCATAACCGTGGAGTCATAAATCCTAGGCATGTCTTGAAACAGTTTTCCATTCCTATTGAAATGGCTTCCTGCATCAGCTTTCCAATTTCTGGGTTTCTTGGGACCTCAAAGGGCATGTAATTACAACCATAATGAATTTGCTATCAAAATGTAAAGTTAGATTCAAGTTTCTTATCATGGATTTATAGCACTGAGGAGGAGATGCTTTAATAGCCTACAAATTTGGGGAAGACTTTTTTCGATGTGATTAGCTGTTGACATAGCTTTCTGGTGTAGACTTTGATTGCAACTGAAGAGGCCTTCAAGTCAAATCTAGACACTCTTAACTTAATAAAGCAAACAAATAGAAGGAATTAGATTTTACTTTGAGCAATATGGCTTCACAACATGAGTCAGTGATGGCTTTAAAAAGCAAATTCATATAAGTCAGATCTGTCACAACAGTCATAGATAAATGAAAGGTTTATACATAGAGAAAGTGCACCTCTGAACACCAGCTGCTAAGGACAGGCAAAAACAAAATAATACGGCCTTCTTGTTCTGCTTGTACTTTACAGATACAGCTATCTCACTCCTGGTGGAAACAGTGTTAGCCTAGGTGTGCCTTGAACTAATACTGAATAAGTTTTTGTATTTAATATTAAAATAGGGCTTGGGGAATAACTGAAGTTTCAAAATTAGAAAATATCCCTAAAATAATAAAAGCTCATTAATATCCTTTTCAAACTATCTTGGCCACTTTCAAAGCAGGGTTAGACTTGGCTAATACTTGAATAGGAGACCACCAGGAGACCTTAAGTCTGTAGGTTAACTAGGCAGTAAAAAATAAATAAAAATCCTGCTTGCAGATTGTTGCCAGGAAAACTATATGGACATGTCTATGAAGTTCTCAGAAGCTGAATTTGACTTGAAGATGACCTTACCTGTTTAAAGTGCTCAGAGTTTTTAAAAATATTATCTTTAGAATCCTGTCAGGCTACAGATTGGTATTATCTCCAAAACAGATCAGTATTATCACACCCATTCCATATCACAAATGACCTACCAAATGAATTTGTGGCACAGATAAATCTTGTCTCAGGGATATTCCTCATCATCGCTACCCAAAGATAGAAGGCTCTCCCTGGTAAATTAATGCTTAATTTCCTCTGCCAAGTCAATCAAGTTAGCTCTGAATTGGTATTGCGTAACATGGAGAAACATTTCACACCCAGGAGAGTACACCAGTCCAGTATTTACGTATATTCCAGCGTGCATCACTATTCCTGAGATACTGTGCAGAGGCAAAGGTCTCATAGAATGTATGCAGTTGCCTACAATTTTACATAGTATAGTACTCCATATGAAAAAGTTAACTGGAGAATTTGACTGGAAACCTTAAACAAATAGAATAAGCTAGGGTGAAAAGGAGTTTTTTAAGTTATAGAAAGTAAAACTGACATCAGAAATGGAGCTTTATGCCATCTTGCTCAGTTCTAATCTTGTGTTGAATTTTTGAGGGTACATGTTTTTAGCATGAAAAAAGGAAATTTGGAGTGGGAGGGAGCATGAAATGCTTCGCTGTCCACTTCTATTCACTGATTACAACAACAAGTAGCAGGCTGTTGTGTACAATCTGTGCTTGTTTTCATCTGTTAATGTTTTGCCTGGTGCAAGTGAATCATTCTTAAAGCATAGGCCTATGCAAGTTTACTTAAATGTAATTGAGTTTGGTGGTGTTTCCTTCAAAGGACCCTGTGAGAAGAAAGACAGGCTAGAAATAGTAAATTAAAGAGTGAGCATAGGATAGCACCCTCAGATTAATTTTTAATGGAATAAATTTGTACTGTCCTTCTGTTTCAAATCTTCCAGGACTTTTTTTAAGGCAGTTGATATTAGAACATGCTTGGTATTCAGTTCAGTTGGAAATTCTTTGGTGCAAGCTATATTAAAAGGAAATTGAGAAAAAACTATATTACAGTACTATTGTGCTCTAGCTAGATTCCATTTACTTCAGTGAGACTTGTGCAGGAAAATTTCTTACTGTATTATGCCCTTCTCTATTGAATTATTCTGCAGATCCATTAGGTTGTAAATAAAAGTTTCATAGTTTAAATAAGTAGTTTTCCATTTTTAAAAAGACTTCTTCCCGAAGAACAATAAACAACTTGCAAGATTCTACTGATGATCCTCCTGTTTCCTTAATTGTGTTATCAAAATTGAAAAAAGGAGAGGCAGAGAAAAATGTCTGTTCCAAAAGTCACATGAGAATAGGAGGGATGGTAATTAGTACTTAATACATAAATTTTGTATTTTAATCTATATTTTTTGATATAGAGTAATAATGAAAGATTATTGGATTGTATGAAGAGAAGTCAAATATAATACAGTAGGTATTTTAAACTACAGGTAGTCCTCGACTTATGACCACAATTGGGACTGGAATAAAGTGAGACATCAAGTGACTGCACCGCTTAGCGACGGCAATCCCGGCCAGTCCCGGTTGCCATTGTAACCCCAAGACCTGCAGGTTGTTAAGCAGGAAGAGGCAGGAGTCCCAGGTAAGGAGCATGGGGGTGCCGCAGGGCCAGTGCAGGCCAAGCTCAAGCTGGGGGAGGGGGGTGCTATGGTGTGGCACAAGCTCAGGAAGGCTGGGGAAAGAATATGCTGCGGCTCAGGGGCTTCTTGGCGTGCTGTGGCTCTGGGGCTGCAAAAAGCCCCTGAGCTGCAGCGCAAAGCACAGCTCTAGCCTGGTCCAGCAGTGCGGTGCAAAGCCGCCATGTCCCAGGAAGACCCAGCCACCCCTGCCCCGTCCCAGTCACTCTCACCACTCTGCATTCCGAGGCCCCTGCCACCCTGTGCTCCGCCGCCCCAGCTGACCTTCTTCTTGCTCCCGCTGCTGATGAGGCATGCCCACCCTGACCCTTTGCAAGGCAGCTGCTGACCACATGACGCCATCTTCCCCAAGTCTCATGAGGAAACTGCTGGGCACAACCTTGGGAAGAAAGCTTCGTGTGGCCAGCAGCTGTCTTGCCAAAGGCCAGGCCAGGCATGCTTGGTCAGCTATGGTGGCAGGGGCTGCGGAGTGCAGGAAGCCAAAAGGACATAGATGTGGGGGATAGGTGGGTGGGGGGAGTTGAAGCTCCCCTGTGGTTGTAAGTGTGAGTAGGTTGTCAAGTGCCCAAATTTTGATCATGTGACCATGGGGGTGCAGCAACAGCCATAACTTCGGGGACTGGTTGTAAGTCCCTTCATTCAGCACTGCCGTAACTTCGAATGGTCACTGAATGAATGGTCGTAAGTTGAGGACTACCTGTGCAGATTTTTCATCTGTTGTGACAGTTGTCTGGAGTTTAACACTTTGCCAGTAAAAAGATCTTGGAACCCTGAAAGCTTGCCGCTTTGTGTAGAATTTCCACTGGCCTAATAAAATAATTGCCTCCACAGGGGTCAGTATTACTAGAGTTCTCCCTGCATCTACAGACTTTAGCAGAATTGTGACCACCCTATAATATAAGCATTTGTTTTCAGAATTCCCCATCCCATTCTCTCTTTCATCTTAGCTCTCCTACGTTGGCACTGATAGCTACTACTCGTTTACAAATATGTTACAATACATAATTGATCTTGTGTTATATTCAGGGGTTTATTGGAAAACAATTAATCAAAGACTCTTCAGCTTTGAGTATCATCATTGTCTTGCACCAACATCCTAATTGCTGAGTCTTTTTGTACTTGGAAATCCCACCCAGGACAGCTTTATGCTACCTCTGTCCTCATTCAGCCCTCCCTTAAAAATCATAATTGAAACCCCTGATCTTAATCCTTTAGTCTTCAACCTCAGCAAAGCCTAATTAGATAGAATTAGATATGTCCATATTCATCTTATAGCTTTTTCCTTCTTTTGCTTTTTGTCTTTGTCATTGTAAAAAAGCAGATTTTAAGCTGTTGTACCAATTGTAGTCAAATAGATAAATTATGCACCCTCAGAGGGAATACAGTTTCTACCTGAGTACTGTAAAACTTCTTTCTCGTGTGTGTGATCTCACAGCTAAATGGCTAAATTTGATATCTTCCAAGTCACCTAAAATCCCAGCACCAGCCACACTGGCATGGGAAAGAAAGCCCAAATCCATATTGAGGTAACTGACTAATATTAGGCCAACTGAAGGTTCACAAATTAGGTTCAAATGTCCCAGAATTCTTCATTCAGCAATACAACATAAATAGAGCATTATCATTGTTGCCAAGAAAGCTGTATGCGTGAAGTAATATCCAAATTGTTTGGGTCAGCTTAAATCATGTGAACACAGACCTCATTTTAATGGCTTCATTGATATAGTTGGACTTGACCCATGCCACACGGGCAGCGCTTTTTATAAGTAACATGCCATGTAAAATTGTAGTTAACTGCATCATATCTCACTGTCAGAATAAATAAATAGAGTCAAAAAAGAGGCATGAAAGGTCTTGGTTTGTGCAAGCCTGGATCCTGCAAATGATTACAAAAGCTTCATTGCCTTGTCTGATTCTGAGATATATGTGTAGACAATTTGAATGTCCTTGAAGATGCACCAGATTAATATTTATTATTTTCTCTGTCACAGGACTAACATGGTGTCTGTTGGAGTCAAGGTTGTTTAGGAATTTACAAGGCTATATGTAACATGGATTAAATAAATGTTAAAGCAACTACCTTTCATTGAAATTCTGTATTCAGAATGATATTGAACAAGGCAATATAATTAGACTGCAAACAGCTATTATAGTAAAAGCTGCAAAATAAACAGGCAGAAACAATCATAATTAGAGTGTCGGCATCTCTTGGTATTTTAAGCCATTAATAGAGTTTAATGTTACCAGTTCTGGAGAAAATGAATTCTAACTAAATAATATTCTGGTTTTCATCCATTACTGTAGAAATATGTCATTTGGTGATTTTTCAGAGAGAAGCTTTAATATGCCATGCATTTTTAAGTTCTAAATAGTTTTATTGAAGAGTCTAAGGGTTATTATTTTCTCTGTCACAGGACTAACATGGAAAACCTTTAACTCTAATTCATATAACATTGCCTAGCCTCTTACCCTTTTCTCTAACCAAATTCTCTGTTTGCGAAATTGCCAGGAGCTCATTGCATACCTGGATAAAGTTTCTTGCTGACTTTTTTTTCTGAGGAGTGTAATTCTTTGAGGCTCATACCTCAGTCTCTCAAGGAACAGCAGCGTGGGAAAAGGTATAAAAGTTAATGTTTTCATCCACCCGGACGAAGGAGAATGGGGACCCTACACCCAAAAGAATGAAGACTCGACAGAATAAAGATTCTGTAAGTATAGATTAACAGAATGAAAAGATCAGGGGGTTAAGAAAATAAAAGTCCCTGGTGTTAGACCAGGTGGCTGTTGTTGGGCAACACCGAGGGAGAATACATTTAGAAAACAACAGAGCCATTATATAGAAGTGTTGGCAATCTACAGAAATGCATTGGGATTCCTAAATTTAAATAATTGGGGAGCTATTGAATTGTGATCACTTCATTCATGGGTACCTGATAATGGGGCTGGGGGGCGGACTGCCACGGTTCAATCATGAAAACATGGTGGATGAATTTTTCCAAGCAAGGAAGAGTTTCAGGGCTTTCTGAATTAATATGTTTATGTTTGATTGTGAGTGATTTATGGGTTCCAGATGGAAATAAGCATTAAAGTGTCCTGTCCCTGTCATCTCCAGAATAGCAGAAGAAAAGTAGTAAGAAAATAAAATAATTAGAGAATTTTGATTAAGTACTCATTCACCTTTGAACTTCTACAGTAAATTCAAATTTAATAAAATGATTCTACAGAGTTCAGTATAAATGCATTTTAAATATGAAAAATAATGCTACTTAGCAGTTGCCATAAACAAGAATTATTAATCATTCCTAGAAGGAAAGTTTTTTTAATATTCCTTATTCCTTTCATCTTGTATTAGTAGACCTGAACCAAAATTACCTTCAAAAAGGAAGGAATATGTCCTTAAATTTCTGCCATACTTATTTTATTAACAAACATTGGGCTCCACCAATTAATGAATGAATGCTTTAGTCACCCTCAAATATTTTAGAAGATCTTGCCGTTTGGTCTCTTGACATTGGAGAAAATTCTGGAGGTCATGGATTGGCCAGGTTTGATGACCTCTGTTATGGTATACCTAGAACATGCATAGACATGTATTGTTAGATTCTGCAAGGAAAGAAGAGCAGGAGTGGGAAAGGTAACTTCCAGGAAAGCTTTTTTGCCATTACTGACTTTCATATTGAGGAACTATGAGCAGGTTTCATGAACCCCAAGGGTTCCTGGAACACAGGATCAAAACCAGACCTTTAATGTTAATCAATAATTTAAATCTGGTTAAAGTTGACCATCTAAGGTAATTTGTTTTTTTGGTTACTTTAGGCCATCCTGTACAGCTTACAGTATAAACTTCCAAGCCTATCAGTTGGGGTACTAATTACTTAACAATATACTTTTTTTGTGGTTTCACAAAGACAGCATAATTGGGAAATAACTATACAAGGATGGTAATCGTCCCTGCTCAGTTTCATGGATCACTTGTATCTCACCAAGACAGAGAAAGGAAAACATAGGGCATAAAAATGTTTTCCTACACTGAATCAGTGGAAGAATGTAAAAAGAGGAAGTGGCTGTTTGTGAGGCATTTTGTATTTTTGATGCGCCCTGGAGCCACAAAATTCTATGCAGATATTTTTATTTTAAATGTACAGCACATGAAATGTACAGTATTTTCCTATTATTAATGCATAATCTAAAGTCTTCCACTTGCCTCACCCTGCAAAGAATGCTGTAGGTTGACAAACACTTGTAAAGACAAAATCATTGTAGGCAGTGACTCTGATTGAATTGTTGTATCTAGAGAGTATGAATTCAGATACTGAGATTTTTTTGATAGCTCTACACATAATGTAAATCAAAACAGAAAAGTCAGAGAAGTTCAGACTAGGAGACATGGAAGAATTGGAAGGAGATGTAAAAACCTGAAATAAATAATGCTTTGTTTTCTCAACAGATGTCAATGCGGAGTGGTCGAAAGAAGGAGACTCCGGGGCCCCGAGAGGAGCTCAGAACACGGGGTCGAGCATCTCCAGGTGGGGTCAGCACTTCCAGCAGTGATGGCAAAGCTGAGAAATCCCGACAAACTACCAAGGTAGAATTTTTTATTTATACATTACCTATTGACCAATGTTTATACACAAAGGGAAATTGGTAATAATACAATAGAAACCGGTACGTACTGTAATATATGTTTAGAGCTGCATTAAATATTCTCCCATTTGGGTTTTTAGTTAAAAACAGAAGTTTCAGCAAAGTAGAAAATTATCCTAAAGATACTTAATCTGTAAAACTGTTATTTCCCCTACCAGCTGATTCCTTAGCGCCATTTTTTCCTAGCTGTGGCTGATTCCTCCTTCCTGCATTTGATCATGAACAGGAAAACGTCATGATTGCAGCCAATCAGATTTTGCTATTTCATGATGTCACATAAAGCAAGTGAGGGCAATAAGGACAAGGATAAATCAATACATGAGTAATAATCATCCCATATATGAAATGCTTTCTAACATTTGCAGCTGTTTGCAAGAACATTTATTAGAGCTTGAACGTTCTTCCTCTTTAAGGCAATTATTGTTTATTTATTAATCTACATAGCCTTCACCATCAGTTGCCCTAATTTGCCCTAAATCTGATTGGGTGTGGAGCAGTCTGATACTTTCTCAGCCAGTACATTATCTGTGTGATAATGGAATCTCCTGTGTGACTAATGCAGGAAGTAGTTTTAATTAACCTTACTTGCATGTGAATTGTGTTGCATTTTTTATAGTACATTTTATTAGGTTTCAAGAAAAGAATAAAACCTAAAACAAAACCAAAAAACTACAAAGAAGGAAAAAACTAAAAAAGTGCAGAAACAGAGAATTTTTTTTAATTTACAAAAGTTCTGGCTTCCGACTTTTAACAGCAAGGATATAAAAAATTTCCGTAATCAATCTCTTACTCTATGTTAAACCAAAACATCACATTATTGCTATAAGTCATTCCACTTTATCACATAAGAATCACTAAGTACAGTTACTCCTCCCCCTTATATTAAAGAAAAAAAATCATATAAACCTCCTAAATCTTTCTCCCCTCCAAAAGATAAAAATATTTAATTATTCCCTTCCTACCACTATTCTATACATTTCTGTCTACTATAAGAATCAAATTAAAAAGCTTATAAGTTGTCTGCTATTACTTTATTTATTTACTAATATATTTTTCAAATTTTTTATCACTGCCCATCTCCCCCAAAAGGGGGACCCTGGGCGGTTTATAATAAAATTAACCATTAAAACCATAAGCATATAAAATACAATACAAACAGCCAGATATAAATAAAAGATAAAAATAGGTATAAAATCCAAGTTGTGGTAAGATCTAATTCGGTGAGGAGGGCTCTACGGTGCCAGCCAACCCCAGGAAGAACTATTGCCCTTCCTACCCCAGGCGAGGTGGCAGAGCCAGGTCTTCAAATTCTTCCAGAAGGCTGGGAGCAAAGGGGCCTGCCTCACCTCCGGGAGCAGAATGTTCCAGAGGGCAGGGTCTACTGCAGAGAAGGCTCGCCTCCTGGACCCCGCCAAGTGGAATTCCCTTACCAACAGGGTCTGTAGCATGCCCTCTCTGCATGATTGGGTGGGATGGGTCAATGTCAGGGGGATGAGACGGTCCCTCAGGTAACCTGGCCACATGCCATGTAGGGCTTTAAAGGTCATAACCAACACCTTGAATTGGACCCGGAAGCAAGCTCGCGCAGCAGTGGTGTCACATGTGCCTATCTTGGGACACCAGTAACTGACTGCGCAGCCACATTCTGGACCAGCTGAAGCTTCCAGATACTCTTCAACGGTAGCCCCATATAGAGCGCATTGCAGTAGTCTATGTGGGAGATGACCAGGGCATGAGTGTCATGAGTACTGATGGCGAGCAGGAGGGGGCCTCTGTCCAGGGGGGAAAATGCATGCGTAGTACTGAGGAATTAAGCAGCCATTCAAAGAGACACAGATCAGACCCGCCTTAACTTTTGGGGTTTATCTGTCTGGGTTTTCCCACACTTCTTCAGTTTGCTAGGATTTTCTGTCTTATGTAGCAGTAATAAACACTAGAGACCTATTCCTCGTCTCAGCGTGATTCCTGACTGTTAGGACAATGAGTGACTGTTTGGAGGGCATCTCAATCCAGGAAAGGGTGTAACTGGTGCACAACAAGAAGTTGTGCACAGGCCCTTCTGGCCATGAGTGCCACCTGCTCTTCCAGCAAGAGTCATGAGTCCAGGAGGACCCCCAAGTTCCACACTGGGTCTTAATGGGGCAGTGCAACCCCATCCAGAACTAAAGATGACAACTTCCCGGATACCGAGGAGCCATCAACCCACAGCCACTTCGTCTTACCAGGGTTTGGCTGAAGCCTGTACTATTATACTTAATAGTACAACAATTTTAATAATCCCACTCTTAATAAACCCAAAAAACAAAGACAATTCAAAACAGTAATTCCATATCTTTAAAAGCAAACCAAATAAACATTCTTTAACCCTAATACAACAGTTTTAATAATTTTAATCTTAAGAAACCCAAAAAGCAAAGCCAATTCAAAACAGTAAAACCAAATCTTAAAGGCAAATAGCATCAGTCAAATCCTTAAAGCAGACCAGATGGACAGTCTTCAACCCTTATCTCACTTCAAAATAAACCAGAGCAGTTACATATCTCCACAATGTGCACAGAGCTTTCCTCTTAATTATGTTGCATTTTCTATAGCTAAACAGAAAACTGAAAATGTATACTTTGAATAAACAATATTCAGAGTTTTTGCTCTGGAATGTGTCCCCCTCCCCAATCTATTTTCTTGCAGAAAGGTCGTGTGGAGGAATCAATGGCTCCTAAAGGAAGTAAGCAGAGTCGATCAGAGGAGATTTCAGAGAGTGAAGGGGAGGATGCCAATGCTGCAAAGAAAAGTAAAACAGAAGTAGGTTTTCTCTACAACTCTTCTTGCTCAGGATTGCTCAGCTCCAAACATCCTCAGAATTGTCCTTTTCCATGAAGAAATTTTTCCTGCTTTTCCTAAGCTCATCTAGCCAAGTACTCACCTGTGCCATATCATGGTATCTGACAGTTGTGGTTGTACTATCCATCCCTTGTCCAGACAGAATGACTGCTGATTATTCACACACAAATGAGGCAGCTTTTTCCTATACCTACATGCAATTCTTCTTGTAACATCTCCTGAACTTGCCTAGAGAGGTCTATTTTAATGTTGCTGAAAGAGTATCTGCTCAGTATTCATTGTTCTTCTTAAATCTTAGGAACTGCCAAGACCACAGTCTCCTTCAGATGTGGACAGCCTAGATGGCCATAGCTTCAATGATGAGACAAGCAGTGACCCACGAGACATTGACCAAGATAATCGAAGCACCTCTCCCAGTGTCTACAGCCCTGGCAGCGTGGAGAATGACTCTGATTCCTCCTCTGTGCTTTCACAAGGACACTCCCGCTCTTATCACCCCCCACTCTTTCCCCAGAGCCCCTCACCAGCTCCCCTGACAGAGGGCCTAGCACGTCCACCAGAATCCAGCTTCAGCTTAACAGGGGAGGTTCATCCTCAGGGCCCCACGAGTGGCTACCAGTCTCAGCTCGAAGCCCAGGCTTCAAGGATTTTCCAGGCACAGGCCCAAGCCCCCTCAGTTCCCACTCCATCCACCAACTCCTCTTCCTCCTCCCCTTCTTCTTCATCCTCTTCCTCCTGCACTATGCATGCTTCTCTGTACCCTAATGCTAATGTGGTCCAACTGGGCCCCAAAGTTGCGAGCGCAGGAGTGGGAATTCCAGCACCAAGTGTGCGTGAGCAGTCCCTCAGCACTAAGCACAACCCTCCCCCAACCACTCCTATTTCATTAGCCTCTGTGGCAGGTGGCTTGCCTCCTCAGAAGACTCCTCCAAACAATTCCCCATCCATAATTCCTTCTTCTGCTGCCACCTTTCCCCATGTGCTAGCCAACCTGCCTCCCCCTCCAGCTCTGCGCCCTCTAAATAACATGACTGTGACCTCTAGCTCACCAGGGGTGGTGGGGCAAGCATTAAGTGGACATCTTTCATCGCCCCATGCAATAGGGCAGGATAAGTCACCTGTCTCTTCTCGCTATCCCTATGCTCCCCCTCCTCCTCCACCCCCCAGCTCTTCTGCCCAGTATCCCCTCCCTCCCCACTCCCAGGCACTACCCAGCTACAGTTCATCGTACGGCCACTCCTTTCCACCACCCAGCAGCCTCTCTGTATCCAGCCAACCACCCAAGTACACTCAGCCCTCCATGCCTTCCCAGCCTGTGTGGAGTCAAGGCCCACCACCATACAGCCGCCCACTAGGGAACACTAACTCCCACCCTCCTGCCTCCTTTCCTGGTCAGTCCACTCATCACCAGCAGCAGCAGCAGCACCATCACAACCACAGCAGTAGTGCTGGTCTCTCTCCAGCAGCAGTTGCCACACCACAAACATCTGGTAGTTATTCCCACCCTCTAGAACCAGGTCCACATCACCCTTCTCATGCAGCCTACGGGCTACGCCTTTACCCACCTCATAGCCATGCTACATACAGCCAGGCTCCTTCTGCGTCCACCTCTTCCTCTTCCTCTTCCTCCTCTTCCTCCTCCTCATCCCAGGGGACATACCCCGGACTCTGTAGCCATCCCCAAGGGCAGACCACAGCTGCTTACGCCTTTCCTCCACCACCTCCACCGTCACCTGCACATGGGGCTGGACCCCCAGTCACTTCTGCTTCAGTTACCCTCTCCACTGTCATAACCACAATGGCCTCTTCTTCTACAGCTCCGTATAAGACAGCATCACCTCCAGTAGGACCCCCAACGACAGCCCCTTATGGAAAGCGTACAGCTTCCCCATCTCCTACTTTCCAGCCACCAGCCCCGTACAAGCCAGGCTCTCCTCCTGCATCCTCAGCATCCTCATTCCGGGCAGCCACCCCGCCAGGATACAGACTGAGCTCTTCTCCAGCAGCTGGGGGCTTCAAGGCCCCCTCACCAGCCCCCATTGTCCCTCCCGCCTCTGGAAGTATGGCTGCCCCGCCCCCACCCCTGCCTCCTCTGCCACTCAGTGCTGCACAGATCAAACAAGAGCCTTCAGAGGAATACGAGCCCCCCGATAGCCCAATGCCTCCAATTCGGAGTCCTTCCCCAGCCCCCAAAGTGGTGGATGTACCAAGTCATGCCAGCCAATCAGCCAGGTAAGGAGCTCAAGGAAATGGAGTGGGTGGGGAGGGGGGTTGAGTGGATGGGAGCAGGGAATGCCTTCTTTGACAAATTGAATTTCCAGAATTCAACAGAAGAGAATGACGATGTAGAAGGTTTCTTGAATGAAAGCTGAAAAGTCAGCAAGTGGGCTTGGAATATCCCTACAGGCACAGATTTCCCCCGTTGCCCTATGGCTATGCATATTCGATTGATTGATTTTTATTGGTATACGACCCGTTTCTAAAAGGCTTATGACAGAGCCTGTTAAAATCGCAGAAGTTGGGATTGCTGTTGAAAAGGAATTCCTGATGGACTTTATAGAGGACAGTGTTTTGTACAGCTCCTGTGTCGTCTTCTGTTCAAGAAATAGAAATGAAATAAATGATGCAAAGTTAAAACTGTTGTGCCATTTGGCTTAATGTATATAATTCTTACAGATCAAACAATCTTTTACTGTTTTTCTTAAAGAACTTGAGTTTCCTATTACTTGGAAACCCCTTTTGGACTTTTTGTGTGGAACAGAAAAAAATGAAAATGATATCTGGATATGATCATTAGAAACAATAATGGACAATAGAATTAAGGAAAGCTTTGTTATAAACTTAGAGTAAGAGTTTAATGCAAATATCTGTAGCAAAGAAAGTCAGAAGTCAATCTTTTTCTATATTTTCTTTCTTTTTTCCTGCACTTATGACCTTGCTCTCTCTTCTGTTTTGTTTTCTTACTTTTTTTTCACTTCTGGTTAGGGTTAGGGTTTTTTATCTTGAAATTTTAATAAAGTTTAATAATTAAAAAAAAGAATTTGGGTTTCTTCAGGGCTTTGGAGCTTATTTTTCTTAGAAGAGTTCTTAGGAGAATTCATATGGAGGCTGAGATATTAGGGCTTCTTTCTCACCCAGGTTCAACAAACATCTGGATCGTGGCTTCAATTCCTGTTCACGGACTGATCTCTACTTTGTGCCCCTGGATGGCTCCAAACTGGCCAAGAAACGGGCTGATCTTGTTGAGAAAGTGCGCAGAGAGGCTGAACAGAAGGCCAGGGAAGAGAAAGAGCGGGAAAGAGAGCGAGAACGGGAGAAGGAACGGGAAAGGGAGAAGGAAAGGGAACTGGAACGAAGTGTGGTAAGTGCCAGTTGCGTGCAGAGGCTCCTCCTTCTATTCCTGGCTTTCCCCTTTAAAAGAATAATAGAATTGCAGAATCAGAAATGCCCCTGCCACAGGTTTTCAAAGAGCTGCAGCCAGTTAGAGGGGACTGTGCTAACCCATGCATGTTAACTGCCTGTTTGTCAGAAGGCAGATGCGCTGACGCATATCACGCAGAATCCCTGGCAATCAGAACACGTCTTGCTGAATGACCCATTCTCTTTTCTCTTGTAGAAGGTTGCCCAAGAGGGCCGGCCTGTGGATTGTCCATCCCTTGGCCCAGTTCCTCATCGCCCATCTTTTGAGCAAGGCAGTGCTGTAGCGACTGTCCCACCCTATCTGGGTCCTGACACGCCAGCCCTTCGCACCCTCAGCGAGTATGCCCGGCCTCATGTCATGTCTCCGAGCAACCGGAATCACCCCTTCTACGTCCCATTGGGTGCGGTTGATCCAGGATTGCTCGGTTACAACGTGCCAGCCATCTACAGCAGTGACCCGGCCACGCGGGAGAGAGAATTGAGAGAACGGGAAGCCCGTGAACGAGACCTCAGGGATCGCGATCTGCGTGAGCGTCTTAAGCCTGGCTTTGAAGTTAAACCAGCGGAGTTGGAGCAGCTCCATGCTGTGCCCAGTGCTGCAATGGATCCTTTCCCACGGCACGGGGGTCTGGCTCTCCAGGCAGGCCCAGGCCTCCACCCTGCTTTTCCCTTCCATCCAGGGCTGGGCCACCTGGAGCGAGAACGGCTAGCCCTGGCGGCTGGCCCAGCCTTGCGCCCTGACATGTCTTATGCTGAGCGATTAGCAGCTGAACGGCAGCATGCCGAGAGAGTGGCTGCTCTGAGCAACGACCCCTTGGCTCGGCTGCAGATGCTCAATGTGACTCCCCACCATCACCAGCACTCCCACATCCACTCCCACCTCCATCTCCACCAGCAGGACGCCATCCATGCAGGTGAGGAGATCCCACGGCCTCCAGCACAGTCTGGAAATGGGTTGCAAATGTCTCTTTGGAACTGCTGAATTCTCATTAGGATGACTGGGTTGTGTCAGAACAGACGGCCTTTGGCGCCTCACCTGACAGAACACTTTCAGTGGGAAAAAGATAGGATTCCTATCCAAAGGAAAACTTGTATGTCATGGAGGACTCTGGGATTGAACCATTCTCCTTGATATACTCATTTTCAGCTTGCATAAAATGGTGGACAGAGGACCTTTTAGCTGTATAACACCTTTCCCCTTAAGAGCTCAGCAACAGGTTTGCTTACCTCAGTGAGAACTGAGTCTCAGCAGCTGTGCTAGACCTATCACCCAGAAATGTCAATGAACTAATTATGAATCTCTGTGTTTGTAACCCATGATTGGTAACTAAAATTGAATTCTGATTACCTCAAGAGAGCTTTCAAAACTTCTGTTCTCAGCTTTACCTTCCATCCCTTTTTGCTTTTGATGAAATCATGATTAGGACTGTATACTCTATGTAAATCAATAATCAAATAGGCTAAGCTGTTGAATATTTACATATAAGTATGAATATGAATATTTGCACAAACAAAAGAGTGGCCTTACCTCGGCTGTGAACTGTCTGATTGTGGAGATAAGCCACTATTCTTTCAGAATTGGCCTCTTATATAGAAAACAGTGTTTTCATACCATATTGGTAGGTTGCAAGATTACAGAAGGAATGTTCTATAATGCTACATATAATTAATGTGAATACAAGGAACTAGAAGTAAAGTGCATTCAAATTCCTTATATACTGCACACATAGGACTTTCCCCCCCTGCTCTTCCTCCTGTATCTAAAAACTAATCTGTACTCTGCAGCTTCTGCCTCCGTTCACCCTCTTATCGATCCACTTGCTTCTGGGTCACATCTCACCCGAATACCCTACCCAGCGGGCACCATCCCTAATCCACTTCTGCCTCACCCACTCCATGAAAATGAAGTGCTGCGCCACCAGCTTTTTGGTAAGAACTTTAAGGAGTGGGGAGAATATTACATCAACCAAAAGAGAAAGGCATCTAGGAGACTGGGGATGGGGGGAAGGAATAGCAGTGGAAAAAATGGACTCTGAGAAAATGGATGGGTGGGGAGAACATGGGGAGCAGTGCCCAAGTCTAGAACAGAAGAAAGAGTAAGGAGGAGCCGCTTGTGGGCTGGCCTTCTCAGATACTTTACTTCTTCACAAAGTATCTTTTAAAATAAGTATATCACCTGTTTATTTTTAATTATTTATAAGGTATTGCCATCTCAATCTTAAGGTGCTGGACAGCTCACTATACAAAACAGAAACAAGAAATAACAAAACATTGCAACAAAGCTGAAGCTCCTAGAAACGATAATCCAATCAAACTTTACATGTCAGGCTCTACTAACAAAACTGCCTGAGAAAAATCCAGGTCTTTAAGAATTTCCAGAAAGCGAACAGGGCCTGGACTGTGTGGATTCCAGGGGGGAGGCTGCTCCATAAGGCAGAAGCCACAAGAGTGAAGGGACACTTCTAGGTCTCAGTAAATAACATTGTTTAATTGAAGGGACCTGCACTGTATCCACCCTGTCAGATCTAGTGAGACAAGCAGAAATAATGAGAAGCAGGTAATTCCATAAATAATCTGAGTTTATGTCTGGGAGTACAAGGGAAAATGGGTAGTATTTTTCCCCAATTATTTTCTAAGAATTAAATTGCTGTAAGATTATACTGGCCCATAAATGAAAAGCTAATTAACATCAGAACTGGTTTTCAACTGTATTAAAATTAACATTAAGTTTATTAAAATAATCTAATAAAGGCATTTAAAGTTATGAGCCTATTGTGTAGCTGGTGTGGGGACAAGAAACACAGAGAGACTCAAGACAGACATTCCCCAGGTCCGGACTGAAGCATAGATGTAGCTCTCAAGGGAAGATCAAAAATAGGGTCAAATGCAAAGAGAACAGCAGAGCATCTTTGCCTTGGAGTGATACGGAGAATAGAACTTTTTGCAGATGTACCTTTTCTTTGTGCAATTTAGCCAGTGCTGACATTTTCTCTTCTTTGCCCTATGAAAGGTAAAGAAACCTGCAATTCCTCTGTATATTGGGTTTTCCCAAGCAATGATCCCATGACCCTTGCATTACTTACCAGTTGCAATTTATTGTTCTGTCTTTTTGCTTTTGTCTGCAGCTGCCCCCTACAGAGACCTGCCTGGCTCTCTTTCTGCTCCAATGTCTGCAGCACACCAGCTCCAAGCCATGCATGCACAGTCGGCAGAGCTGCAGCGCTTGGCCCTAGAACAGCAGCAGTGGTTGCATGCCCATCACCCTCTGCATGGAGTGCCACTTCCCACACAAGAGGATTACTACAGGTCTGTTGCTTTTGCAGGGGTGAAGAAAGATTCAGTTCAGGCCAGGAATTGGTGACTCAGAAAGTGCTTTAAGATACAGTTTCCTACTCTGCCTAATTTGGCAGACATTGGAGAGAGATGAGATTTTGAATTTAAGAGGTTCCTAGAAACCTATTTGATATTCTTGGTCAGACTGGTAATAGTAGACAAGCATCTCTGAAAGACAGCTAGAATAGTATCTCCTACTCAGTGTATCCATATCCTATTATTACCTGAGAAATTACTCATATTAATTGAGCAACCTAGAACATTCTCCACGATTTTCTGCAATGTGCTATTATTTCTTGGGAGATGAATTCACATGGATTTGCTGAAAGAGAACTTTTGAACAAGATAACTCTGGACCATGGTTCCATTTAGGTATTTCTTTCTTAGAGGATGCTTTCGTTGGTTGGTTGGTTGCTGCTTACTACCCAGAATCAGTTTGTAAGGCTGTGCTCTGCTGCTGCTTATAAGGAAGAAGGCAGCCCATTGCACAGTATGAGAAGTAACTGGTAACGTCCACTAATGGGTAATGTGATCATTGGATTGTAAATTGATTCTGATTTCCATGATAATATTGAGCTGGTGTTAATAGAGCTGTAATTTCTTTTAGATTGTTTCCTGGCACCATTCAAGATGCTGATCTGACTTTCAAAGCTTTAAATATCCTGATGTCCAAAGCAGCTTTCTCTAAACTTGTGCCCACCAGTTATGTTGGACCACAATTCCCAGCCAGCCTTTGGTCATATGAGATAGAGATTGTAGTCCGTTTCTGGAGGGAACCAGAAGGGGGAAGACAGATACGAAGAGTGCATTTTTCTTATACTAGCCTGTCATTTGGTGGAGATCATCTTTTGAACCCTTTCTTCATATATCTGTTTGCAGAAGTTAGATGACTACCAGAGCAAGGCCCTTTTCTCCCAACACCCACACTTGGAATGTCACTTTCTGGGCACGTGTAGAGGTGGGAAACTTTGCCGCTGAACTAGGTTCCAACATACCCAGCCATCAGAGTTAATAGTGAGGAATGCTGGTTTCTGCAGTTCAGAACATCTGGGAGCCACTGGCTCTTCACCCCTATTCTGATACCTTCCTGTTACCTTTTAGGCAACAAGCAAAGTTTATCCTGTTCTCAGGAGTATTTAAGCTTTTTTTAAAACTAGCTGCTATTATATATTGTTCTCATTTGTTGCTTTATCCTCTTTACACTACTTAGGTTTTTGTTTGGATTTATTTTGTAAGCTGTCTTCAGGGTTTTGTCAGGGTGTAAATCCCCCAAATGAAGTACTGTGGTGTTTTAATGATTTTACACTATTGCAATTGTAACTTGTAAGCCACTCTAAGAATCTTTTCAGGGGTGAAGGAAAAAACCAACCAACCAGCAACTAAATTGACAAGGACTGACTCCAAATGACTATTAATCTTCCCCTTTCCATTAAGGGCCCTCCCAATACTAGTGAGGCCAAGACAGTTTTACTTTATACAGCAGTTGCTGCAGGAAGAGGAAAGAACTGAAAGTTGCAGGTTTGAGGCACAATTAAGGCTGGTAGAAGTGATGGCAATTAACTCTAGTCTAAAGAAACGATCTCTGTTCTCCTTAGAGGTTTCATATTGGTTCCCATGGATGGGTTTAGCTTCCAGTGCACTGGCCAGGAGTAGGGCTTTCTCAGTCTCTGTGCCAAAATTACAGACATCTCCCCCAATAGGTATTGGACTGATCCTTACACTATTTCATTTCAGGCCACAGTTGGAAGACATGCCTGTTCATCCAGTTATTTATGGGATGATCAGAATAGTTTATCTGTTAAATTGCTTTGCAAAAAAGCCTCTGGTTTTTGTTGCTTGTGGGTTTGTCATTTATTGTTTTCTCAACACTGAGCAGTCAGATTACCTAGACAGGTTTTTAAACTATACAACTTGGTAATGTTATGTTCACTCTTTTCCCTCCCTTCTTACAGTCATCTGAAAAAAGAAAGTGACAAGCCCCTTTAAATGGACCCCACCCCCCACAATGATGTCATTATCCCTTGTTGCTGCTGCTTCTTCTTGGAGAGGAAAACCAACTCACCATACCCTGGATGAGGGAGAAGCTACCTAGTGACACAGTTCCTTAAGTCATTCAACAAACCCAGGCAACTGGGGTGGGAGGGAGAAGGGTAGTGCAAGGGAAAATATCAAAGATCAACAAGGATTTTGGACAAATGGCTCAACATTCCCTTGTTTCAGTAAGAAAAGGTATGAATTGTCACGCATTTCTTCTCTTCCTCCCATGTCCCCCCACCACCACTCCCTAGTCCTAGGGTGGATGTCACTAAAAGCATAATGGGGCTAAACATGCCTCTCTTTTTTTCATACCTTGACAACCAGATGGTTTTGAGAAGCACTGCATTATGGGACTTTCAAGAAGGCATTGTCATGTTCCTGTTCAACCCTTGAAAGACTGGGCCAAGTCAAGAGGTGCATAGCACCACAGGATGGTTTCAAGAGAGCAGCTGCCTTTTTATCCATGCCTTGAGGGAACTTTGGTGGTTCTGGAGAATGCTGTGGAGTGACAACAGTGTGTTTCCCCCTCATTTCACTAGTGAGGCAGATTAATATGGCCAAACAGTGCAAAGCATGGTGAAACTGTCTCTGATGGCAACTGCCCCTTTCCCCTTCACCCATTCCAGTCGATGTACTCATGCACATCCCGTTAGACGTGGCAGTTTTGCGTAGCAATTTGTGAATCCTTGATCTCCCCGTGTGTGTGTGTGTGTGTCTAATTTCACAGTTGTATATCTTGATCTGTCCTCATATATATATTTACATAAGAACATTAAAAGATAGCCAATTATGGGAGAAGGATCTCCCTACACAACCAGTTCCACCCAGCAAACACATGGGTGTGCACATGCACGCACACACACATGCACACACACTAATTTATATATAAATGCAGCTCTTAAAGAAAAAGCCAGCCAAGTAGCCAAAAAAAAAAAGCCTTCCAAAATGTTTTAATATGTGCTTTCTGCATGCCTAGGGGCTATTATTATCAAATGATCAAGATTTTAAAATTACATCCCCTGCTCTTTTGTTGCAAAGCAGGGAAGTGGGAAAGGATACCTCGAAAATAGGATGTTATTCTCTGCTGGAGTGGAAGATACTTTAATAGATGTTCTTTTTCCACTGTTTTTGCAGCTCGGTAGGTCCTTGTGTTTTGGCAATTGCATGGAGTTCTTGAAATTAGCACCTTGGATAATTGCAGCACCTTGTGAGTTTATCAAGGATTCATTCTATTCAGTCTGTGTAGTAGAGTGCATGTGTGAGAGCATGACTTGGTCAGCTGTACACAGGCTTGACTTGTTGGATCCCATTCCTGAATCATAGCATCCTGAGGAATAATTTACGTGGATGGGACACTCTTCCATCACGTACAGAAAATCCTTGCTCAGGTGAGGGAATGAAGCACCAGAAATGATAAATAGGAATTACTAGCTTTCTTTCCGAAGAGTACCTCTTAACAACCATGTTTTGTATACACATCCCCAAGAATGAGATTTGTGATCACCTTAGCATGGCCTTGAAGACAGGGCAACGGAAAACCAGCAAGAACTGGGGAAAGACATTGGCATTGGATGTTTTCTCCACTGCTGCTAGCATAGGAGGGGAGGAGATAAAGTGGATGAGACCATACTTAATTCCCCTTACCCTTAATGTTAGGGTGTCTTCAAGATGCTTGGCTGGAATCACATTCTTTGGAGTGCAAGTAGCTTCTGTTCGGAGGCCTAGTTCCTCCACAGTATAAACACAAGCTTTATTAGCTGGCCTGAGCTAGGGGAACGAAATGTGTCAAAGGTAGTATGTCCTTCAATGGGAGTAAGTATGCATATGTGGGTGAGCAGGTTAAACAGCATTGCCTGGGTGCAAAAGCCCATGGGTAACAAACTGATAATGGCACCTCTGGGCAAAGCAAGAGTTCGGCATGAAGTCAAGCTGGTACTTTGTGCCACCTGCCTTCACTGTGCAGCTCCTTGGGCTCAGAGGATTAGAAAACTCAAGACACAGGGGTCATGTATGTAAAACTGCACACACTACAGCAGTAATTGTATAAAAATTCCCTAGCGCGAAGCGCCCATTCAAGAACCTCAACCTACTAGATCTCCAGTAACGATTTCGCTGCTTCTGCTCTGCTCGACGTCTGACACCAAAGGGGGAACGATATCGCCAGAGTGGCTCGGCTTCCTCACGGAAGGAGCCAAACTGCAACTCCTTCCGGCCGCTTCCAAATTCGGAGTCCCCTTTCCGGCTCCGGCGCCTCCCCCTTTAGTTATTGGCAGGGCGCGGTCTCCAACTGTGACCAATGAAAGCGATCTGTTTAGCATACAGCCTTTACGGTGCCCAAAGCTTCGTTTTAAGGAATAAATACGTAACTCCCGCAGGAAATACGGTGGGGCCTTTTTTTTATATAATTGCTTCTTTTATACTGCCCGCGGTGGGACAGAATGCGCCTTCTTATTTTATTCACCAACACCTGAAACGTGTTCTGTTCTCCGTGGGTGAATGCCGTGTGCTCTCGCCTCTCAGTGACTTCAGCTCTTTTTGTATTTGTCTAGAAGGCTTTCTGCTGTGGCGGAGAGCCTCCCAAATTTCGTCAAAGTAAGATATGTATCTATGTAAGAAATTAAAAGGCTGCGAAGTACTTTTTTTTCTGGTAGTTTTCTGTGTCGCAGGGCTGCCGCCCCGGAGAATGTGAGGGGTGTGAGTGGTACAAAATCAAGGTTGCTTTCGTAGATAGTGGCCTGCTTGTAAGGTGGCTGTTGCTCACCTGTTGGGGTTCCTAGAAAGCGCGACACGGCTTGGTTACGTTAGTATTTGGTGAATCTGCCTGGAATCTCGGGGCTCCGGGGTAGTCAGGGAAGTTAAGCTCTTCAAAGGCAGCAATGACGATCACTTCCTATTGATGCCAAAAGGCATCGAAGTGAACATGCAAATCACCAGCGGTCGATATCGACTTGAAGCCGACCTTACTTAAAGCGGTTATGTTAATCAGGTCAAAGCAGAAGTTACTGTTTTTGGTGTAGCATTTTAATTATCTGTACAACCACCATGTATAGTCGGCCAATGCAATTTGCCTCCGTTAAAAAGCCTACCAAGAGACCTATACTTGTTCGGTAAATTTATGAGTAACGTGTGCAACGTCCCTGCAAAGAATTTCCTAATTTGTAATCCATTAACCAATGCTAAGGCCCAACCCCTTACTTTGGGTTTGCGCAATAACCAGACTAAGAGGAGGTGGCTTATTTTGTACAAACTCAGGCAACTGGATTACTTCCGCAAAGCCACGAGGTAGTGTGTTGTGTAAACAGTCCCAGAACGGGCATCCAGCCGCCCATTTCCAGCAGGCGGGAGCAAGAGAACCTCACACCAGCGAAAAGAAGGAAGAGGAAGAAACGCATATAAATGCATTTTATAAAAAAGCTGAGGAGCCGACCTGCTTCTGTTCACAGCGGCTGTCCGCAGGCGGGCGCTAGAGGGAAGACCCGTTCTCCCCGCCTGGGGTATCGCCCCGAAATACTGCCCTCCAGGATATGACCCCCAAACGAAGGCTTTACCTGGCTATTCGGCTTTGTGCCCGTCCTGCCTGATTTTTTTTTTCCTAACCCGGATTAAAAAGAGATCCAGGCGCAGCCGCAAGAAGCGAGCGCCCTTCGGTAGGACGAAACGACAAAGCCGAGCTCGTCGGCCTCCCCTCTACTCGGCAGCCGGAAACGGGAAGGCGGAGACGCGGATTCCCGAGCCTGGAGGGAGGGGTCCTGGAGGGCTGCCGCCTCTCTTAGCAGGACCAGGGCAAGGAGGGGTGCCTCTCTGCCGGGGAGGGGAGCGGCCCTGCCTGGCGCTGGAGCAGGAGCACGTGCCAGCAGGCAGCGCAGGAGAGGGGCGCCACCCGCGCCATCGTCAGAGCCCCTGCCTCTTCCCCGTCTCCGTCCACCGCATGTCAAGCCTGCAGCGGCCCGTGGCTGCTTCGGCCCAGGCCGCGTCGGTTTCCTTAAGCGCGGAGCAGGCCAAAGGTGAGCCGGCACATCGGAGCAGTTTTCGGGGGGACGTGGGGCTGGAGAGAGAAATGGTGATGCAGCAGCAGGGGCGTTCGTGCCTTGCGAAAGAGCTTTCTTCGTCTCCTTCAAAACCACGTCCCCCCCCAAAACTCTGGCCCAGATTTTTCTGCCGCTGTCATTTGCGTTGGTGCTCGGGCTGAATCCTGGCCCAAGTCAACAGCAAGAGAAAAGCGCCCTGCCAATCAGAAATACCACAGGCAAACTAAGCAGGCGGGAGGAAAATACATCGGGTCCGTCGTCCCCTAAAGTGAGCCTTGTGTGACCCCCCCCAAAAGTTGGGGGTTAGACTTGGGCAAAAAATAGGCCACTTTTACTATATTAAAGGTTTAAATCTATGGGTTCTAATCATGGGTACTACAACTGCCCCCTGTGGCTTGTGCAGACAAAGGGAGGATCATAGCCTTGAGCAAGGCTTGCAGACGGTGCTCCTACTCTGCCTGTGCGACCTAATCCAAGTTTTTAAACATAGTGGCCCTGCAGGTCCTTTGTCCTGGAGTTCTGCCCACAGTTTGAAAAATAGCCAATTCCTATGAAAATATGTTTTACCAAAGGAATACTATAGCCTTTCTTCCCTTCAAATGTCCGTTTGTGGGGGCATTGTGTTTCTGCTCTTGATTAACGGAAAATATTTTTAGTGAACAACCACCATGCTAGCTGGGGAATTCTGGGAGTTGAAATCCACACATCTTAAAGTTGCCAAGTTTGAAAAACACTGCATTAGATTATCCCTGGCTGTCTCAAGATGGCTTTTTGCATTTCATTCCCCTTTGAGCAAAGGTTGTAATACAAGCATTGCACTTCTTAGGGAGAGGAACAAGCTGCTTTTACTAAGATTCACAGACTTCAGCTGGTGGGAATTTCTGTTTTCTGTTTAGTGGTTTTGGCAGAAGTGATCAAGGCATTTGGATCTCCGGAAAATGCTCAGCGCCTGGAGGAGGCCAGGGACAATGCCTGCAATGACATGGGGAAGATGCTTCAGTTCCTGCTTCCTGTGGCTACCCAGATACAACAGGATGTGATCAAAACCTATGGTTTCAGTAATGATGGGGAAGGTGAGTTCAGGGCTGAATTATTTGGCAATGGCAGGGAGAGGCTGATTTTAGCTGTTGTGTGTGGTTGTTCACCCAGCATACACAATGACCTGAGCCATGGAAGGCAACTGTTGCATTAGAAGTGGCCAACTCATGGGCTGCAAACAGCCACAGACCCATTTTTGGTTCCCCTGGACTCTCTCCATGATGGTCTTGCATCATGATCTTGCAAGAGGGCAAGATGGCATTTCCGTATTTTCTTTTTATGAATGAAAAAAGATAATACATTCTGGCAGAGGAAACCAATTGCAGCCCTTGATCAGAGGAAAGTTACTCACCCTGGGTTGTATTACACAGTTCACAGAGATCCTAAGAAAAGCTGTATGGTATCAGTGCTATCTTACCAATGCTGTTTTTCTTTTCTAGGAGTCCTGAAGTTTGCCAGGTTGATAAAATCATATGAATCTCAGGATCCTGAAATTGCCAGCATGTCTGGGAAGCTGAAGTCTATGTTTCTGCCTCCAATGACTCTGCCTCCCCATGGGACTGGGACAGGAGGTGCAGCTGCAACGTCATGAAGCAGACTGCCTCGGATGGGATTGCTTGTCCATACTATTTCTAGGTTACCATGTCAGTCTTCCTTGGCTGGAACTTGGGCATTGTTTTCTTTCATTATCATGGAAGAGTTGTTTTGACTTTTGTCTATCGTCCTTAATTTGACTTTTTGTTTTGTTTTTGGTGCTTGTGAATAAAACTTCTTGTAAATGTGTCCCATCATATTTCTGACTGAGAGTCTCTGTGCCAGCTTTTTCAAGTTCTGCTTAGTCAAATATATTTTTTAATGAATGTGAGATCTTACTCTATTCACCCACATTTCATACTAGGGTTTTCATAATTTCCCTTCGTTCTGCATGGGGAAATTAGACTGGCATGTCAGAATCCAAACTCAGATCTGGAAATACAGAAATCATTAAAATGCTACAAGCAGGGTTTGTGAAATTTGCTTCATTCATAGTCTTAGACACTGAAGATCGAACATTGTCCATCTCTCTTGCTTGAAAGTATGTCTACGTTGTTAAAATTCTGTCATTCCAGTTAGAAAGCTGATTGCTAGGCTGGGTGGGGAGCAAATTAGAAAACTTCTTAATTCTTCCCTAAAAGTCACAGGGTAACAATTTCTCTTCACAAATAAATTTACTAGAAAGTATATATGTTGTCCAAAATTTCCAGAATACTACAAATATCTAAATCAGAACCGTACATTTCTCTCACACCAACCTATCACAGGTTTTTTTTTATAACATAAGCATCAGAAGAAGGAATGCTCTGTACATCACCTTGAGCTTCTGGAGGAAAGTATAAATATAAATCCAATCAATACTTTGCTGTATGTGTAAGATGTCTGGAGGAGGGAGGAGGAAAGAATTGCAAAATTTCTCGCCCTCATAGGGTCAGTTGGCCAACAATTGTCATAGAGAAAGAATCTCAGAAGTTACTTCTTTTTCATTTTTGTTTTGTTTCTAATTAGTGTCTAATTATCAGTAAGCTGCTTTCCTGGGATTTGGGTCCTGAACAGGGAGATTTTAATTGCAATAAATTAATAGCCAGTTTTGTAGTGTGGTTAAGGCACCAGGCTAGAAACTGGGAGACCAGGAGTTCTAGTCCCACCTCAGCCATGAAACCAGCTGGGTGACTTTGGGCCAGTCCATCTCCCTCTTCTGGGAAGAAGGCAATGGCAAACCACTTCTGAAGTCTTGTCAAGAAAACTACAGGGGGTAGTCCAGGTAGTCACCAGAAGTCAACATTGAGTCTAACGGACTGGAAAAAAAAGTAAGTATATTTGGGTATATCACTATTTTTTTAAACACTTGTATCAGCTACTGCTGGAGCAAATGCCTAGAAATATCCGGGAACCCTAAGGTGACCACAGGCCTGGAGACTCATTTCCAGTGCAAGATGATAACCAACATTGCTGGATGAGTAGACAAATAGGGGAGCCAGGGATGCCTGTTATTTGATCATTTAATGTAAATAATGTAAAAAAGGTTTTTTTAAATGTAAAGAATGTTTTTAATGTAAAAAACAGCCTCATGTGGTGCAGAGTGGTAGGTGGCAGCATTGCAACCGAAACTCTCCCCACAACCCGAATTCGATCCCAGTGGAAGCTGGATTCTTGGGTAGCCGGCTCAGGTCGACTCGGCCTTCCATCCTTCCGAGGTTGGTAAAATGAGGACCCAGCTTGCTGGGGAAGGTGACGACCGGGGAAGGCAATAGTCTGCCGAGAAAAGTCGTGAAAGTGGTGTCCCCCCAAAGGGTCAGACGTGACTCGGTGCTTGCACAGGGGACCTTTCACCTTTCACAATGAATGCAGGTGAAGATGGGTTCCTTTGTGGTCAGGTAGCCAGATAAGGGTGAAGAAGGGGAATTCATAGTGGGAAAAAATGGGGAAGACTAACTTCACCATGGAGAATAAGAATAAGAATCCCCCTGCAGTCTCCAGAAAGGAAGCAAAATAATTGCCTGGGACCACCATAATGGTTTGCTTAGTCTCTGCCCTAAATGATCAACCAACCAGATGCTGGAGGGCAAAAGCATTAGTGTCCCTACTGACAGTTCTTTAGAGCAGTGTTTCTCAACCTTGGCAACTGGCTGGGGAATTCTGGGAGTAGAAGTCCAGGGATCTTAAAGTTGCCAAGGTTAAGAAACACTGCTTTGGAAAGAGAATAATCACTACTCATGTTCTTGATTGATTGGGTGGGGATACCAAGAAGGCAGCTGCAAACATGAAATTGTTTGGCCTGTGATGCATGTAAAAAAGAGGCAGCCTTTGACTGCACAGTCACAATTTGACTTTTTTGACTCCTGTGATACCCTGAGTGCTAATCCCTTCTAAAGCTATCCAAGTTAGTACTCATCACTATATCTAATTGATATTGTTTGTTTATTTATTTATTATTTATTTAATTTATTTTCTATCCCGCCTTTATTATTTTTATAAATTACTCAAGGTGGGGAACATACCTCATACTCCTTCCTCCTCCTATCTTCCCCACAACAACAACAACCCTGTGAGGTGGGTTGGGCTGAGGGATTGCCATAAACTGTCATAGTTTATTCAATAAACCACAATTTGGTGGGTTTATAAAACACATTGTAGCCATAAAACATGGCAGTTGGAATCAAAACCACGATCAGGCTATTACGTTTTTTCATGATGTCTCAGTTCATGGTGAATTCTGTAATACAGCATGCTTATTGAACAAACATTCCCTTTCATCTGCCCAGGAAACTGAGAACCTGTCCTGGGGGAGAGATTGGCAATGCATCATCTAGGATGGTATCTTTGGAACTCGTTTTTAAAAAATAAAAATTAAATGGCTGAAACCTTCTGAGGTAGCCAAAACGTTGTGATCCCACAAGAGTTCATGCGATTGGGGACACTGAGTTTGGGGTATCCACCCATCATAAGAAATCACACCGTGGTGCCTGTCACCTGAAAAGGTGCTCACCAATGCTACAGCTAATTACTGTCATCAATAATTTGATCTTGAATTACTGTATATACTCACCAATAAGCTGAGAATTTTAGGTTAAAAAATACACCCCCAAAACTGGGTTGGCTTATCGGTGGATGGGCTCATCCGTGAGTATGTACGGCATATCACTTCTGTCTGCACTTGGGGGCTCACATTGCTAAAGGACTCTCTGTCAAACATTTTTCAATATTCCCTCTACGTTGACAACTACGGATCATTTATATGATTGCATTTCTGTATGGGTTTAGGACTGCATCATGTGCTCAGACCTGTGGAATGGTGGAATAACACAGTAAAAATTCAATCCAAAGAAATACCTTTTAAAAAGAACTCAGCATGTTTTGCTTAGCGCAATCAAGAAAGCCTCTCTAACATTAGAGCACAGAAGGCTCAATAACTTCTCAGAAGAGTGTGTGCAAAATGATAATTGATTTAAATACAGAACAAAGAATGCCATCCTGTCTTTAGTTTAAGCTGGCAACAAATCAGCCTTGTGCACCCTCCTACATGCCCAGAGATAAAAGGTAGTTTAAAGAAAAGAAACCCCCTACCTATTGTAAGTAACTCTGAGCCAAAGTTAGCAGATGAGTTTATAAATACAAGAGCACACCCACAACCAGGCGGAAACAGTGAAAGTTCTCTGGGTTTAAAAAGTGTCAAAACGGCTACGTTTTGAGGAGGGTAAGACTCATAGGTGACGAGGCAACTGGCTCGGGGATGAACAGAGGCTTTCTTCCGCTTGCCAGTGCCTCCCAGATCTACCCAGGGAAGGCCTCCCCTGTAGGTCGATGGGGCGGAGACAGCAAACTGCCCCTCCCTTGGTTACCTGCCGCTTGCCTCAGGTTCAGCCTCTTCCTCTCCTGCACTCTCCTGGGTGTTTATTAACTCCAGCTCAGGAAGACATTTAGCAGGGGAAAGAATGGAGTCTTTTGTATTGTGATTAGCTCTTTGAATTCGGCTTCCTTCTACCACACCTATTCACTAAGGCAGAGGCGCCTAGCTCGGGCAGGTAACTTTCAGGCCTCAGCCTCTTTGGTTTCAGTGCAGTGAGGGTGTATCAGCGAAGGCTTGTTCATTTTGTGCTTCTGTTTTTATCATATCGGTAACTGTAGCGAGAACTAAGGATATATACAATTCTTCCTCCGACAGGTGTTGACCTGCAAATGGTCAAGTGCAGGTGTTGGCTTTCCCCTTAGAGCTAGTGGCAATGCAGTATCGTAGACCAGCTGTTTCGCTACAATAAGGCTACCAGGGCATATGGACTTTCCCGGAGGTAAGCCCCACTGAATGCACTAAGACGTAATTTTTCACAGGCATGAGTAGGATGGGGCTGGCGATGTGATCAGGACAAGTTCAGGGAATAAAGCTGATTTTTACAATGGGCCAGTAGTTTCACTCATTATTTAAAAGGACTGTAAAAGGGAAACACAGCATTTGTGTATTCCTTGTTAGTAAATAGTTAAGCAGTGATAGCAAAAACTCGATAAAGATCTATGTTGATAGAGCAGGTGAAGATTCAGTGTAAATAAAATAGGCTTACTATATCTTGACCTTTTAGAAGAGTAGGGTAATTTTGTCATGTATTGAAATTAAGAGCCCCCATAGCAATGCAGTTTAGTAGTATAGTAGAGTCAAGATATCAAAGACTATAAAATAAGAGATGTGAATAACTTAACCTTGCACAATACCATTTTCATTTCTAAAGCAACCAAATTAATAATTGGTTATTAATAATAATACAGTAATAGTACTGTAATAATATTAACTTTTAAAAGCATTAAAGTAAATAGTAAAAAAAGAGCTACAGGGTGATTTGCAGATTCATCCATGGATCCTGGCATCTGCTGTCTGTCCTCTCTGTTTTTCTTTCTCCTAGGAAGACCATCGCCTCTGGTAGCTCGTCTTCCCAGGCTTCCTTGTCAAGACTCCATCGTGTAGGTATGTCTTACCCAGCAGCGACTGTTCTTTTGGCCTTAAGCAAGTTGAAGGGTAGACTTCTCCACAGGAGAGAGAATGTGTGACGGGAAACAGAAACGTTGAAGAATTGCATCCTGAAGTTCAGAGGAAGGGTTCAGTCACAGTTCATTTGTTTATTAAATTTATACACTGCCCATCTCACTATAAAAGTGACTCTGGGTGGCTTTCAAATAAAAAAAGTCATAAAAACCCATTATAAAAATACAAAAAATACAGTTGCTTTCAGATAGTACCTGCCAAGAGAGCTTGCTTGATTCTTTACATCAAAACATTAGTTTACATTAAAAAAAACATGCTGTCAAGCAAAGCACCAATCTCCAGCAACATTTTTAGTTCTAAAAATTCCTCCAGAACCTGAATGGGCCTCATAAGTGTCCTAGAAAACCAATCTTAATGCTGTGGCTCTGTGCTTTTGCTAGGGGAATGCTTGCTTGCTGGTAGTGAGCAGAGCATCCTGCTGGACTGAACAGGAGATGGGGTCGCGTGGTAAGGAGCATTGCAGTAACTGATTATCGGCAGCCCTCTTCTGTGAGTGGGCAACTCAGCCCATAGCCATTTTTGCCAATGTGCCTAGAAGTCTCAAAGCCCCAAAGACTGGAAAACCCTGCCTTGGTGCCTGAGGTATATGATCTGAGGTAGCTAAGCTAGGTAAGACCTTGTTTGCATTGTGGCCTTGCACTGCTGCCCGACAGAGTTGGTTGGAGTAACCATCTAACGCAGTGCCATGTAGCCTCATAGGTCTTTCCCCTCCTTTCTATTGTTGTTTTGTCTTTACCATCAAGTGTTAAATTACAGCTGGGGAAAGTCAAATGTAAGAGTAGCAAAGGAGTTAAACCCTTATATTTTCCTCCTCCCTCTCTCCAAATTTCCCCATCAAGTGGCACTCTGCAAAAGAGCAACACAGGGCAAAGGCAGGGAGCACACAGCTCCTCCCTAGTTTCCTGACCTGGGCTGATCCAAATACTTTGTTTTTGCAAAGAAGTGTGCTGATCAACAAGCACTTGTTGCAATATTGTAGAGCTCTGAGAGTGTCCATGGCTGAGAGCACTGCATTCCCCACATCCCCCAAAACAGGGCAAGAAATCCTTGGAATGCCACTGGGGGTGGCTGCGCTGGGGGGGTGGGGCAGCTAATCAACAAGCTGTGTTATGTATGTAGCTGGCAGCTGCCTGTCTGATTATTATTTTCATTTGTGTAAATGTGTGGAGGGGACCTACAGCACATAGGGTGGGGACAGGAAACTAAAACCTCCCACTCTCACATAGATTTTTTTCTTTTTTGATCTCTATTGACATTAATGGAATATTTAATTTAAAGAAAACACCTCTAGGGCAGTTTGAAAAACACATGACTGGACTGAGAATTAAGCTTCCTTCACCTGTATGTGGTCATCATGATCAGGACCAGACCCACACATGCTTCCATCAGTGTAAACAAAAATCAGAAGAGCAGCTGCACACTATGGAATTATTATATCTTGCAGTTAGCCATCAGAACTCACACTGCTTTATTATCAGTGCTAAAAATATCTGCTGGTGGAGTTAAATATTATCTCTGTTAGGATCAAAGTTTAGAATACAATCCCCAGGCTTTTATGTTCAACAAAAATATTTTTCAGTTTTCAGATGAAAACAATAATACTATAAAAGAGTAACTGTTTTAATATTTAATCTTATCCTATTCTAGGAACATTGTTTTCCTTTTTTTTTAAACTGTCCAAATTGAAGATTCTGTGTAACCAGAAAGCAGACATATTATGTGAAAGTGATTGGCATTACCAAAACACACAAACACACACATTTGTAATTGTTCTCCTTTTATATTAACCTGTTTGAGAATTCTGTACTTGAAACCTGTATTGTGGACACTTTTGGGATAAGGGGCATGCTTTTTCCTCTTTTTCAATCTATGGATTTTGTTCTACAGCTTCAAGTGGAGACCATCATTTGATCTAAAAGTATTTACTTAGCTTGTTTGTGCAATCAAGATCTTGCCTAAAGATATATTAAAAATGCTAACTATTTGAGCCGAATCTTATTCTAAGTTCCCTTCAAGGCTGGGAGGTTCATTTGCTTCATTTTTTTCCTTTTAATTTTGTTTCACGTCTAGAGAAAAACATTTCTTCTTTGAGAAGAAATCAGTAATTAAAACTTTCTCCTGCCATGGGATGAGGCCATCTGAAGGCTATTCAAGGAGCCGTGAGCATTCAAGTGCCCAAATGAGAACAATGAGAAGGTCTTGCAAAAGGACATTTTATATTAACATCAGGGGAAAACACCTGTGCTGGACTTAAATTGGACTAGATCTCATACACAATTTCTTGGCTGTCTGAAAGGGTATTATTATTGCACGATATAGCAGTAGGCTAAGTCTTTGTGGGGAACCTCTCTATAAAGTCCACCTCATTCCACGGGATGAGGAAAAACAATGCAGTGTGTTAAAGGGATTTCCTATGGAAGCAACAAGCACTCTGCAACATTAAGAAGTTGGCGCTTGAAATATTTAAAGCTTTCTCTGTTGCAGGCCTGATTTCCACCAAAGTTTTTTGCATTTATTACATTACATACATTTATTACATATTTGTGGGGTATCATTGCTTTTAATCATGTTGCATTTAGTGCTGGTGTTGTTTCTCTGCTAGTGATAATTAAATAGACTGCCTTGCACTCATTTATCGTGAATTCTCCCCCCGCCCAAAAGCAAGAAACACAGAAATAGTTGTGAACAAGGAAGATAGGACAGAAGGAGAAAAAGGACCCAAAAGCAGAAGCAGAAGTGCACACATTGCAACTTGCAGTGAAGAACAACGATGTTAGATATGCTTCCTGTTCCTGTAATAGTGCACAGCAACTTGGAACTGTCTGTTTGCCTCAGTTCTTTCTGCCCGTACCTACCAACACGGACTGATTGTGGAGCAGACCATGAAAGTGTGATGGGCAGAGGAAATGCATGAGATAGATGGGTAGAGGCAAGGAAGGAGAATTCACAGCTGGAAAGTCTCACTGAGAGATTAAGCACCCATTTCTTCTTTATTGTAATCTTAAAAGGAACTTCTTCGGTTAATTTTCAATTTTTTTTTTTTACTGGACTTTTGATTCTGCCGCTGGTCCCCTGGAAAATAATGAGGTAAGGAAAAATTTAGGACTGCCTATCACAGGTTAATGTTTTCTCTCTAAGCAGGTTCTGAAATGTTACCTTGAACTGGGAGGGGCTGCGTTCTGTGGGAGCAAGTGTGTGATGCGGGAGACCGAGGGAGTTGCTGGAAGGGATAATTGTGTTCCGTCTGGCTGCATGGATTTGGGTGTTTGGGCTCTGTCTTCAAGCATCACTGCCTAACAGTTTTCCTTTCCTGAGTAAAGTTGACAGTTCTCACGTGAATTAAATAGCCACTTTTTAAGAAAACTAAAAACTGCTACTGAATGTTTAGGATCTAGCAGAAATGTAGCCAGTAGAGCTTCTTCCACAACTTGTTATTAGCAGAGGAAAAGCTTCACTAGCTACATATCTGTTTGCCTGCTGCTCGGTTAGAAAGGTGGCAACTCTCTCTATAGGGATGACTTGGTTACTTACCATTCTATTATTTAATGCTTAATGACCGAGCACTGAATGTGTGAACTGATTACACTTGAAAGTGCTGTGTTCAAGATGAAGTGAAGGTTCTGTCTACCTTGGTTGATCTGCACTGGCTCTTTGATTTGTTGATTCTAAATTATGAACATGCTAGTGGGAGCCAGTGCTGTGCTGAAAGTTAGGGCAGGGGAGAGAATGAAAGAAAACCAGCGTCTACTTTCTGATCATTCTTGGATTGTGGTAGAGCAGTGTTTCTCAACCTTGGCAACTTTAAGATGGGTGGGCTTCAACTCCCAGAATTCCCCAGCCAGCCATGTCCACCCATCTTAAAGTTGCCAAGGTTAAGAAACAAGGTAGAGGTTTGAGGTATCTGCCTTGTGGGGTCTGGACCACACATATGCAGTCTACCCCATTTCCCCCCATTTCCCCCCATTGATGATGTCCTTCTTTTCTACTTTCCTCCCTTCCTTCCACCAACCAGGTGGTTTCATCGTGACCTGAGTGGCATAGATGCTGAGGCCTTACTCAAAGCACGAGGAATTCATGGCAGCTTTCTGGCTCGGCCCAGCCGGAAAAACAAAGGGGACTTTTCCCTTTCTGTCAGGTAATTGACACCCACCTTCTTCCAATCCTTTGACAATATTCCATTGTTCCCCTTGAGTCTCATGTTATCTTCTACCTTTTCAATCTTCCTTCTCCAAAAATACTCCCTGTCAGTATATACAGGATGGTTCCCATAGTTGATTGTTAAAAACATATATCATTCCCAGAGTCTATGGGAGTGGGCGACTATAATACATTTAAATAAATAAATAAATAAATAAATAAATAAATAAATAAATAAATAAATAAATAAATAAATATCTAGCAAATCCCAAGACACATTGGAATTGATGTGCTGAAGGCCAGGATGGAAGAGAAAAGGAGGAATGGAAAGGCTACAAGTGAAGATGGCTCTTGTGAAACTTGTAACTTTCCAAAGTTTGTCCAACAAACTTGAGGATGAATTCCTCTTTCTCTGAGGTTTTGCCCAGAGTAGGACCAGTGGTGAAACCTTTTGTCTTTTTCTGAGTTTGGAAGAGAGACTTAGTGGTAAGTTCAGAGGCTGAATCTCCCTACAACCTTCCTTGAAATAAATCTGCTGGCGGCACATTACTGACTTTTCTGGGAACAGGCCTCAAAACAAAACAAGCAGCTTGCTAGGCTAATGGCATCTGTGCATTTACTCTTTTAAAAAATGTTCATGGTTTGGGGAAGTCATCAGACATTGGAGCAGGAAGACCAGGTTCAAGCCTGCCCACAGCTTCTGGCTTCCATGTTAATTTTCAAGCTGGCTTCCATTTAAGTAAAGCGACTTCACTTCTTACTCTTTCAGATTGGAATTTCCACTAACTTGCCTATTAAACTTATACAATAAACCTTCCTCTGAAAAATAGGACTACTTAAAAAATTTTCAGTAAGTAAAGATGTCAGTGGAACTTCTAATGCCTAACATCTGCCTGCCTTAACATAGAAAGTATGAAAAATCTCTCCGGTGAAATGACAATTGGAAAAGTGCCACGGGGAGCCAGGCATGCATCTTTTTAGCTATCTTACTGCAAAACAAAATCTTATTTATTTATTTATTTATGTAAAAGACAAATATGGCCACCCTTCTTATCTGCCACAATTCTGGGTGGCTTACAAAAAACAGCAGTAAAAACCAAAGAAAGACAATAAAACCAATGCCCCCCCCAAATAAAAACGATCCCAAATCCCAGCACCCTAGACAACACTTCCAGTACATCAACAATTACAATCACCAGGCTCCAACCTCATCTTTATTCTAACCCTGATTCTCCAGTTTGAATAAAAGGCTTATATTCAATTAATATGTGATGGGATTGAGATTAAGCCCTGGTACATACAAGTACCAATGAATCCATCCAGTTCCCTTATTTCTGTCTCGAATTCCTGCCAGGAGAAATGGTGAAGAGAATGTCTTTCTTCTTTGTCCTTCCTTTCATATTTCTTAGTGCTCTTCACTGATGAGAATTTCTGCCTCTCTTCTTTTAGGGTTGGTGATGAGGTAACTCACATCCGTATCCAGAATACTGGGGATTTTTATGACCTCTATGGAGGAGAGAAGTTTGCCACTTTATCAGAACTGGTGGAATATTATACACAGCAGCAGGGATCCCTGCAGGATAAAGATGGCACCATCATAGACTTGAGGTATCCACTCAACTGCTCTGATCCCACAACAGAAAGGTATGAGGAAAGCGCGCCTGCTTACGCCTATATCTGCACACCCATTCTGACTTTCCGATCCACGCTGGGCCTCAGCTGAGGGCTGTTCCCGCATTAAAGTCTTCTATAATCTGTGCATATGCATCTGTGGACTGCGCACATGCACTGATCGTGGATCGATATAGACATAATTGTACATTACGTGCAGTATGTTTACTGATCATTTATTTGCTTGCAGAGTCAGGAAAGTCATCTAGAGGGGTGGTGTAGGGAATTCTGCAGTGTGCGGGAGATTGGACTTGATGATCTCTTAGGTCCCCTCCAGCTCTATGATTCCTTAGGATCCTATAGGGTTTTCTGGAGGATAGTCTGAATACTTTTGCCCCTACAAAGACATTCCTTCATCTAGAGAATATGAAAGAATGTTACGCGTTGCTCCAAAATCTGTACAGTATGCAAGCTTTTATTGGTCTAAAATATTTTTATTCTCTTGTGTTTCTACTTAAAAAGAACACAAAGCAGTTAACAAGATGACTAAAAAGAGAGAGTTGAGAAGACGCCCGGCGTTTAAGATTACAAATGTGATCCAATGTAGATGGCTTAGATGGCTTGAATGTAGACTTCTTCTTCTTAGGGAAGTCTTTCTCAGGCAAGATGGTAAATAAAGCCAAACACTGTGTGTGTGTGTGCACGCGTGCATGTGCATGCCCTATTCAAGGCGTGCAATTCCCTTTAGTTGCACAGTGACAGACTGCAGGAAGAGGCTGCAGACGTTTAAAAGAGGCCGTATCAACTTATACCTAGTACTGTCCTGGGGCTGCTGAGATGAAAGAGCAATAGTTAATTGCCTAGTTTGAAATATATAGGTATTCAATTTTTGAACTGAAAGATTTTAAGCCTAAGAATTTGGGGGATCTTGCATGATTGGGCCACTAAAAGATTGCTCATAAAATAATCAGTGCTTCTCTATGCAGAAAAAGGTCCTGGTGCCTTCAGTGGGGAATGCATAGCACTGTACTCTCTGGAAAAGTTATTACATCTCTAAGATTAAAATTAAAACGTACCTACAAAAAGATAGCTTCAGGAAGCTTTATTCATTAAAATGCTAATGAGAATTTTAAAGATACTGGAAATGATTGACTTATTAAAGAGGTAAATAGAGGGAAGGGACCCGCATGAACTATTTGGGCAATTGTAAGAAAAGTCTCTAAATGAAAAAAAGAAAAAAGGGGAGATGGAGTCCCAAAAGGTAAATTATCTGCATGTGAGCACGCAGGGTCTCTTGTTCCTGGCTTTTGCTGCTACACAGTTGTGGGATGCTGAGCCAGGGGGGTTGGCTAAAGTTTTCTCTCATCTCCAGCTGCAGCTTTTTCTTCACTTTCCATATGATAACTCCAATCTCCCTCATTATTGACTCAGGCTCTCTCGTGGAAGCTTCTCAAGACTAAAATGGTTTACGTTCCAGTTATCCACCAAGAGACTATACCTTACATGTTTATATAATATTTATATGTACCCAATCAGGGCACACCACTGTGTGTTCATTCATTCCACTCACGGCTACGGATGAACGGTGCCATTGCTTAAGTAGAAAACCTCTTCAGGCCCGCTTGAAAACAGGGTGATTCTATTCACATTCAGAAGAGTGAGGGTCCAGCAGGGTCCTCCTGTTCCTCCATGTAGACTTCTGTAGGGCAGAACTTCCTCTCTCAGTGCCAGCTTTTTATCTATGTCAGAAGAGGAGAAAGGTCCCCGAGTAATTTTCTGACTCCTTGGGGGACGCCGCTTTCGCGATGTTTCCTTGGCAGACTATAGAGCAGGGTGGTTTGCCGTTGCCTTTTCCGGTCGTAATTTCCTTTCCCCCAGCAAGCTATCCATGTTAGGAGGACCCTGGAAAATCAGGATCTTCACTCAGATGGAAAGCCTCCACAGATCCTGACTACTTCTGAATGTGGGTATAATACCTGAAGAGAGCTAGGGTATCATCATGGTCTAGAAGTATGTAAATAAATATGGGTCCCGTGCTTACAGCTCCTTTGTTCTTTTACTTTGGGATCTAGTGAACTATTAAGTTTTCTCTCAGCATTGTTCTCCTTTTACTTTTCAAGCTTTCTTAAACTGAGAGATTTCCCAAGGCAATAGGTTATAGTGCACATATTGCCTTGGTCATGTGATAAAGTTTCAATACTGGTGTGACTTATATTTGGAAACTAGATTTCCTTTGTTTCACTGATTTGCTATTTTTGGCACATTCTTAAGTGCAAAGATTGTGGTGTCAATAAGAAGCAGATATCTTGCAATAAAGTATAAGCATATCGTTTGTCCAGAGTCAAACTCTTTGTTCTTGCAGGTTTCTTTAATATTCCTTCTCCTTTTGTTGCAAGCTTGTATGCCTGCAACAAAATTTCTGTGTTAAAACATCAAGTGGCTTCTTAAACACAAAAAGGCTTATGATAGCATAAATCTTCAGGGAAATTTGTTTGTCATTAAGATGCCCAATGACTCTGTTCTTTTGCTGCCACCTATCTGGAAATTGTATTAAAATGTGTGGCTTTTGGTCATGTTGGACATGGTATGCTAAGCCATTCATGAGGCAGGGTTGGGTTTGTGCTGTTCCAGAACAAACTGCTGTTCCCTTGCAAGGAGTCAGTCTATTTATCCGCTCTAGGGTCTGTGTGCAGGCCTGCTCACATCCAAAGGCAGCAGTTGGCCAGGGAACCTGCTGCTTCCTCCCTTGCGGTTGGAAAGTTCTGTCCTCCAGGCTCTTACGAAAACTCAGCCTCCCTCCCTCCCCAACAACCACCCAAGATTTTCCATCACGTGGCTTCCTCTCCATTTGGTCCACTGAGCTTAACTGTTTCCTCTCTGAGAGGGAAGGAGACTCGCTTAGCAAATGACAGCTCTGTTCGTTTCCTACCCAGCAGTTCTGTAGTTCTGAACATCTTTTGGAACGGAGGTAGCGTGACTCCCAAAAGTTGTTGAGATTCAACTTCCAGCTTCCCTCATCATTGCACAGGCTGGTTGAGGTTGCTGGGACATGTAGCTTAGCCTCTTCTGCAGGAGCACAGATTCCCTCCTTCTATTTTAGAGAAAAGATTCTAAAACAAAGGCAGTATGATCTCTAAAAGTCCCCACCGCAACAGAAACCTTTGTAATTGTATTTACTGTATTTCCCTTCAGCCAAATTCATTGGATTTGACCCTAAGCAGGACTGCATGAACTATAGTCCAGAAGTTGAATGTGTAGCCTGCTGAGTGCATTAAATGGCCCTTTATCAAACTCTTGTTAGGCTGTCACGTAATGGTCAGGTTTGTTCACAAATATGTATAGGACTGATCTAATCTCTCATTCTTTTAACAGTGTGATTATGGTAAAGGTAAAGGTAAAGGTAAAGGTAAAGGTTTCCCTTGACATTAAGTCCAGTCGTGTCCGACTCTAGGGGCGGTGCTCATCTCCGTTTCAAAGCCGAAGAGCCAGCGTTTGTCCGTAGACACTTCCGTGGTCATGTGGCTGGCATGACTACACAGAACGCCGTTACCTGCCCGCCAAAGCCGTACCTATTAATCTACTCACATTGGCATGTTTTCGAACTGCTAGGTTGGCAGGATCTGGGACTAGCAACGGGAGCTCACCCCGTCACGCGGATTCGAACCGCCGACCTTCCGATCGGCAAGCTCAGCAGCTCAGCTGTTTTAACCCGCAGTATAATAGCATAATTTGGCCAGGATGAACTCCTCACTTAATGCAGCCCAATGTTTATCCCTCTTTATGTCAAGGGCTCTACGTTTCATCTCATAATTGTAGAGGTGAAAAATCTAATCAGTGTGATAGTCTCTTACTTGCTCTTCTGTTTCTTTTAAAAATAATTAAAATAATGGATGTAAACTCAACATATTAATTGTACGAGACCTACATCTACAACAATTATGTTTTCCCCAGCAGAAAGTGGCAAACATTACAATGTGAGGTCTAGCTCATCATACTTCAGTAGTTCATGCTAGTGAACTTAACTTCTCTGGGAACCCCTCCTAATTCCATGACTGCTGCATTTTTCCTTGGCTCTGACTGCTTTACTTCCCACTCTGGCCCAGCCCAAGAACTCTGTATTTCGAGATCAAAATTGATTTCTCCATTGTCTAAGAAACATGTAAAAATAAAATAGAGGTCACTGAAATGCTGTGGCCTACATAACTTGACTTCCAAATGCTGTTACTCAGATCATGCTGTAAGTTAGAAATGTAAGTTGAAAATACACAAAACCGCTAACAAAAATAATTTGAAACAGTACTTAAAAATAAACCAGTTCTGTAAATGCATTATTAAATGCAATATACACAACGAAAACCTCAGTGTAGAAAGGTCAGAGTCAGGGCCCATTAGAAAAGGAATTAAATAAAACAGGGTGACACTGCGGAGATAGGAACCAGAGGAACCATTCTACAATGGAAGTGAGCAGGTCATCAAGAAGACTCACTTTGGATGGATATCAAACTAGCCTAAAAGGAAGTTTTCAGCTTTTTATTCAGACTAGGCAGAGTTGTGCAGGAGCAGCTAATCTTTTAAGTAAATTGACCCCTAGCTGTTTCATACTTTGAATGATATCCATAAGCAAACTGGTAATCAATGTGGCAAGAATAAGAGCGGTTATAAAGCCATCATCTTTTAGAGCCTGTAAAATCCTAGTTGTCATATTGTGGACTGTCTGAAGCTTCTCAAGAACCTTGCCAGGTCAACATGCTGCAGAAATGGCCGCAGTTGGTATAACAGTTTACGAGCAGTCTTCAACTATGTCTATATTTACGGATTTCAGCATTTTGCTATAATACCTTTGGAAATATTGGAACACTTGCAAGATAACAACAACAGTAACAATATAATTGAAGCTGGGGAGCAGGGTGGGGAGCTATTGTTACTTCAGAACAATTTAGAAAGTATATTTTAATGTGTTTTTCATTTCCTATTGCAATAATCACAACTAAAACAGCATTAAAAGCAAATGTTTCATTAGCATATTTCACATCTAATTAATCAAGATAAGCTTTAGCAGTTGACCAAATTACTTGGTAAAAGGTATTGAGCAATTTACAAATTAATTTAAGATTTAAGACTTTTTAGTCAAGCTGAGAATAAGGCACACAGTTGCAGAACTATCAAAACAACTGCAAGACAAACATTGGCTGCAATAAAAATATGCTCCACGTATAAGATAAAGGGGAGGATGTTAATCCCGGGGATTGGTGGTAGTGAGACAAATTGGACTGACCCGTGACTCTCGTGTGTCCCACAATTCCAGGGGCTGAGATGATCCATGGAACTGGTTTCAGTATCAGCTGAAAAATGTCCATTCAGGAGATGCACATTTCTGTGCAGTTTTTGTTCAACTTACTTGCCATTTTTAACATTTTGTTTTTGAAGAAATACAACGATAGCTACATATAATGGCTTTATCAGATTGTGATATTATTTATGTAATCGAAAAAGTACATGCCATACTGTGCAAAATAATAATAATGACTTATGATTATTATTATTTAAAATCTGGAAGCAAAATAAGTTCCGACAGTGGATTGAGAAAGCTGCTATTGAGAAAAGCACATTCTAAGATTCTGGCTCATCTCTTAGAAGGATATTGCAAGAAGGCTAATACCTCCTTTACAAAGTAGTTGTTTTTCCACATGAAGAAGCCTTGAGGTAGAATTCTGTAATCAGCGGAATGGTTTGAGGTTTGAGGTGGCACTGATTCACTTACATTATGTTAAGAAATACCATTAATAGCATTCTATTAGACAGAGAGCAGTGGACGGCTCAGCTACATTCAGCGTTTACCCCACAACAATTTTTTGATTGTTAGCCTCCCAGAGTCACTGGTTTGAGATGGGCAGCTATATAAATTGAATAAACAAACAAACAAACAGACTTAGGTCCCTCATAGCAGCTATGAGCTCTGACCTGGAAAACCACTTGTTCAACTCTTATTTTGGCCATGAATGCACAGTTGAGAGCTTTTGGCCAGTCATGGCCAGGAGGTATCAGAGGGACTGCAGTTGGAACCCAACATGATGTCCAAGGCATAATGCTTCCCCCTCCCCCACTACCCCAGAGGCCATGGTCCTGATCGAATCTGAGCTGTGTCCTCCTAGCTGAGATTCATTTGATGCTTCTTGCGCTCTACACCTGTTGCAGTATATTCTTCCCTGTCCCCTGGCTTTACTTCAGTTTCATTCTGCTATTAGTTTTTTCTGTTTAGAATTTAAGATTATGTTCTGTTTGTATGGATTTAATGTTTATTATGAACTACCCAGGTAATTTTTAATGAGGGATGCTGTGTCCGTGAATTAGGACAGGACTGTACAGGGCTCCTGTATGCTGGGCCACATGTTTCTTTAGGTCACCATGTACTGGTTAAAACCACACAGCCAGGTTGCTCAAAAGCAGTAGTTCACTCTTTCTGTGCGTGTGTGCATGCGTGCATGCTCTACAGAAAGAAATCACTCAGGCAGTTAACTATGTTTTTACAAATGGAAATAAATAAATAAGTACATGTGGGTGAATACTGTAACATACTGCAGCCTTTTTTTCTTTAAATGTGACCAAAAGCACTACCTCCTATTTAAGCCAGATGAGATTGCTTTGGAGCATAAGGAAATGAATCAGGAATATTACTTTTCTAATAGGGTGAGAGAAGTCACTTCTGTGTTTCATGAACACCTGTACTTCTGGCCGATTCAATCTTTTTTGCAGCCATATGGTTTGGTGTACCAGCTGAATGGTATATCATACAGAAATTGATCAGTGTGCACTTACCAAGGACAACTTAAAGCTGAAAGCAGTAGCAAAGAATGCAAGTATTTATTTATAAAACAAAATCAAAAGAAAAATAATAGGCAAAAATAAATATGCAAGCTTAACTTTCTCTGAATTTTTCAGCCAGTGATAAAAGACAGTTGAGCCAAATTTTACAGCCTGCACTGATACATATGGAGACATCAGAGACACATTTTCTGTCTCTGGCCTAGCTGGGTATATAACAATGAGTGGTTGCATTAAATCATTGTGTAGATAAACAACAGAAGAATGTATTATCTCCTGTTTCCACTTCTTTTAACGTACATGGGCACATTTGCTCTCCTCTTCCAATAATAAAATGTTTTCCTTCCACTAACCTGGTGAGCATGCATTTAGTCTGACTACGCCTATTGTACGTGGTATTTGTCAGACAGTTGTAGAGGTGAAGGGTCTCTTGTTAATCCCACATTTAAGCGGGAGAAGAATAAAGTTCATGTCCATTTGATGGTCGATATTCAACACACAACACCTGAATTCAGCCTTAGCTGAATTTAACCCCAAGACTGTCCACTGGAATGAAAACTCACAATGCCGCTATCTTCTCTCATTTCTTTTTCAAGGGTGAAAGAACATAATTACTTATATTGAATTTGTGAATAATCAGGGAAAAATATCTAGTGACTTTAGGCTTTTGTAAAAAATCACAAAGTCATCTGATATCATGGATTTCTAAATGCCAAGAGAGCGGGGAGTAAGTGCAACTCCACAAACAGCACATTCCGCCACTTGGGAGCAATGCAGGAGAAGGACTTCTCTCATGTGCCAGACGAATATTCCTAGAAGAGGAAAGGCCTCTTCAAATTAGCTACTCTTGTCCATCTGAACAGATGGTCCTTTAGTTAGTATCTTAGTTATGTCAGCCTTTAAAGATTATTACTTTAAATTGAACGGTTGACAGCCGGGTAGATCTTCCAGGATAAGCATCCTGTCCTCTCTGTATCTTTTACTGATTAGCAGTTTAGCTGCCACATTTGACACCACCCCCACGGTGGTTTTATTTAAGCAAGCCCTTAAAACCTGGCTTTTTCCCCAAGCCTCAGGCTACAGTGAGTGGCAGGCCCCTTGTGCTTTATGCGATTTTTCCAGAAGTCTGCTTTTTGTATTGGTTGTACTGCATGGTTTTAAATGGTTTTCTATTGTATGCTGCCTAGAGACCTAATGGAGTTGGGTGACATATAAATGTAATAAACAAAGAAATTAATAAATGGTAATTTGTATATGTAATGGGGGGAAAATCCCGTCTGTAAGGGGATTTTTTCTTACCTTTTTGCCAATAAATGATGCTGTGGATTTTGGATATTGTAACCTTCTGATTCATCTTGAGGCAACTGATACAAGTCTATAAATGTGCACTAAGAAAGATGGGAAAGTCAAAATGTGTTTAACAAAACTCAACAATGCCTTCATAGAAATGGTGTTACAGTATGTAAATCCTGAACTTCTAATTTCATTTTAAAATAGTGTTCACATTTTGAAGTTCAGAAAAGTTACTCTTTTGATATTGTCTGATTACTAACTATAGATACAAAATCCCCATACGCTTTATTTTTCCTAATATGATTCTTTAATAAGGAATAATTATTTTATTATAGATTTTGAAGGACTACACTGCTTACACAAATATTCATAATAATATATTCAAGTGTAAGACACTGAGGTTTGCTGAGAAGCATTTTGATTCTCTTCTTCATTCTAAGGAGTCAGCTTCATCTAGAAAAGCACTGTTATTAATCATGGTGTGTGCAACAGAACGATAAAATTCACATGTGTTTTCTTTTTAGTGCCAAGATAGTGTGTAATTTGTTGGGGTTCGTTACATTAAAGTCTTAAGCACCTTAATTTCAGAGAAAGACCCAACATTTTCATTTTGAAAATACAGACTCAGATATGCGTTGACACTAAATGGGCTTGAGGGGAAATATAAAAAGGGTTGTACCTGTTAGGATTTGGTCTAACCAACTGAAGCTTCTGGTAACTAACCAAATGGAAACCTACATCACAGATGAACCAGCACAACTTTGTTTGCAGCACATCTGTATTGGCAGAAGAACCCAACAGGGTGAAATTGGGTTTTTTTCTTCCTCATTGCACAGCTGTTGCATTGAGACAACTAACGTATTACTGAAAGGAGATTGACAGCCATGCCAGTACATGGTGAGTTTCTGTGGTGTTTCCAGAGACCCCAGAAAAGGAAGATGCAGAAGGCACTTGACTTGGGCACTGAGTTGAAACACCGCCCCCAGCCCCTTCCAGTGATGTCCCTGGGGATATTCCATTGGGCAAAGTCCTGTTTTCTCCCTGCTGGCCTGGCAAGGTTTTGTATGAACAAGTTATCTTGGTTAACTTTGCACAGTCCTGGTAAACATGGATTTGGCAATGCTAGCATCAGCAGCTCATCCACAGTAAGGGAACAGATATGTTGATTTATCTTAGACTGTTGTGCTAAGAACTAGTGAGATATCATATAGGAAGTAGCTAGAATGCTGCTTCCTATATACTGACTAAATGCTGAAAATGCTGTGCACTAGTACCATTTGTTAATACTTTAAAAATAATTTCTAATATTACAACTGAAAATCTAAAGATTCTTTTATTTTATTTTAAGATCTTCTGGCTAGTTCTAGACAGAAGAGTGAAACTGAGATACATTGTACAATGCTATTAAAATTGCCATACAAAAGGGAGGCAAATCCCATTAGAGAGCTTTTTCCCCACCTTTGAAATGAGCTGATCTTTTATGAACTGGATCCCTGCCAACACCAACACCCCCCTCAAACCCAATTTTAGCTTTGGGTAGATCATATTATTCTCTCCATGTAGTTTACGGTGTCCTTAATACTTGCTGCATTGATTCCTTTTCCCATAATAAAGGGTTGTTCTGCTTTTTTGTGAACAGGCTGTGTTTTTATTTATTTCTTTATACTGAGATTTGGGTAGAAGCAGATGTTAAGATCATTTTACTGAATGCTGAATGGTAAAGCAGACAATATATGCAAACAATAAAAACAAAACCAGTCCTATTAATGAACATTTTAAAATCGTTCGTCACGTTTATTGTATCAGGGAGGAGAATAACCAGTACAAATAAGAATTATGGCTAGACTTGTTTCAGGGCTTATACAAAACAAAACAAAAACAAAACTTAACATCCATAGGTTGATTCGTGTGTTTTTTTTAATAACCGTTTTTCCTCTCTGTCCCTTGGTCATGACCCAAGTTTTCCATTTGCCTAATTACATTCCAGTCACTCTTATTCTCTTTACTCACCCCACAAATCTGTTGTTTATCTCACCTCTCCTTTTCCTCAGGTGGTACCATGGGCATCTTTCTGGTCCAGCAGCTGAGGCTTTACTCCAAGCCAAGACTGCCCCATGGACCTTCTTGGTGCGTGAGAGCCTTAGCAAGCCTGGTGATTTTGTGCTGTCTGTCCTGACTGACCAGCCTAAACCTAGGAGCGATGTCACTGGAGCCCACAGCCAAGAACGACTTAAAGTTACCCATATCAAGATCATGTGTGAGGTGAGAAGGTGGGCGAGAGGGTAAAGGAGGAGATAGAGACCCTTTCCTCCCTACAAGACGGTATGCAAATCACCTTCATATATGGTTGCAGATGAAAATCCAGTCAGAAATCTGGTGACCCTTAACATGTTATCTATTGATTTGTAATATTTCACATTTGTATCCATACATTATATCTTCCCCAATGAAAAGATAATTGCACTTAAAAAAGAAAGGAAACCAGGTTCCCAAAAGAACCTTGTTGGGCCATAGAAGATGGCAAAGATAGCTGTAGTCAAGGCTCCTGAGATCCAGAGCAGTAAGGGTGGTCTCATGTGCACCAAGATGTGGGCCTGGTGAAGTACAGAAGGAACGTAACTTGTTCCTAGTCAAGGGAAAGACTGATCAGGAGAAGAGCCTGACTCTGTCTCTGTGTTACATCCGTGTTCAAATGGAAGCCAATGAATGTCCAGTACACCACAAATGACAGCCTCTCAGCTAAGCAGAAAGTAACTTGCTTGCTTGCTTGCTTGCTTGCTTGCTTGCTTGCTTGCTTATTTATTTATTTATTTATTTATTTATTTATTTATTTATTTATAATTCAGATTTCTATTACTGCCCATCTCCCCCCAAAGAGGGGGACTCTGGGCAGTTTACAATAAAATACTCCATTAAAACCTCAACACCTAAAATTACCAAACCAGCATCTACCACACTAAAATAATAAATATAAATATAAAATCCAAGTGGGAAAATTTCCATTCGGTAGGGAGAACTCTATGTCACCAGCCACCCCCAGGAAGAGCTGTTGCCCTTCCCATCCCAGGCGAGGCAGCAGAACCAGGTCTTCAAACCCTTCCGGAAGGTCAGGAGCGAAGGGGCCTGCCTCACTTTGGGGGCAGAATGTTCCAGAGGGCGGGCACCACTGCAGAGTAGGCCCGCCTCCTGGAGCCCACCAGGGGAAACTCCCTTGCTGATGGGATCCGCAGCATGCCCTCTCTGCATGACCGGGTGGGATGGGTCGATGTTATGGGGATGAGACGGTCCCTCAGGTAGCCTGGCCACATGCCATGTAGAATCAAGCTTCTCTTGACTCTGGACCCACAGCTGAGTTTTTACTCATTCATCTGGAGACCCTGAGAAGGAGGTTAAAAGCCTAAAATGACTGGTGAAACCTGGAGATTTCACTTCTCTAGAAATACTTTACCTACATATGCTCTCCAACCAAATATGTAATTAATCTAGATTTTTTCAAATGATTATGGATAATCATTTGTATAGCAATATTGCTGTATACAATTTTTTACAATGATGTACAGCAAAAGCAGGTTCCTATCTCAAGGAGTCTACAATATTTTGCATTTTCCTCCCTCACAAAGTTTTCAATCTGTCCTTAAGAGCCCTCCAAATTCAATGTTTAATGCGCCGGAAGAAGAAACTATTAAACAGAGAGCAATCATATTAACTGTTCATTAATAACTGTTTATTAATAAAGAGAGCCAGTTTGGTCTAGTGGTTAGGGCAACAGGCTAGAAGCCAGGAGACTGAGAGTTCTAGTCCCACCTTAGGCATGAAAAGCCTCACAGGGTTGTTGTTGTGGGGAAAATAGGAGGAGGAAGGGGTATTAGGTATGTTTGCTGCCTTGAGTTATTTGTAAAAATAATAAAGGTGGGATAGAAAATAAATAAATAAACAAACAAATAAATAAACAGACAAACAAACAAACAAATAAATAAATAAAATTTTTTGACCTTTATTTATTTAGAGAATTTAGAAACCAGATTTCTCACATCCAGTTAGCGGCACAGTTGGTTTATCAGCCAAAGCTGATAGAAAGCTCTCCATGCCATCAACATGTGGATGGCCAGCATCATCTGCAGGTTCAAAGACCCCAAGACTGCCCTTCTGACCCTTAAGTATGGGTGTAATGCAATCCAGAATAGGGCTTTTCCCCAGACTCTGAAATGTAGCTCCCAGCATCATGAACACCTCTGTCTTGTCTATGTCAAATTCCCTGTTCATTATAATCTGGAGACAATTAAACCCAAAAAATTGCAGAAAAGGAATGCTATAACTGAGTATTAGGTTAATGACCACTAGCTCCAGGCTTGCAAATCATCCTTCTCAGTGGTTTCATACAGATTTTAAGTAACACAGGAGACAAAACGAACCTTGAGATCTTCCGTTATTATTTTTCAGTAGTGCCTGGACAGAAAGAGCTAAACATTACCTCCGACCCTCTAGGGCAGCCTTTCTCAACCTTTTGACCCTGGAGGAACCCTTGAACTATTTTTCAGGCCTCAGAGAACCCCTGCACATTCAGGCTCAAAGATAGGCCAGAAGTTAAAAAATTATTATATTCCTTTCATGGGTAGGCCTGTATATATGCACTAACAGTGTTCTTAAACTAAAAATAAAGAAAGAAACTTGCCTCTTTAATGTGAAGTTGCCCGAATTTGAAATAATTTTTTAAATAAATTGTGATCTCCCAGGGAACCCCTAGGGACCTCTCGCGGAACCCTGGCATTCCACAGAACCCTGGTTGAGAAGCCCTGCTCCAGTCTTCTTGAGTGCTCCAACAAGATACTGTGGTTAATGGTATCAACCACCACCAACAGGTGCAGGAATATCAGGAGGGTTGCATTTCTTGTTCCTCTCTTGGAATATAGTTTAACCTTCAAGGCAACCAATGCAGTCTCCAGGCCAAAATGTTGTCTAAATCTAGATTTAAAAGGGTCAAGATAATCCCAGTTTTCCGGAATATCTTCGATCTTTTCCCCACCTTTGCTAAATATGGAATGTATCTAAATCACCTGTATCTGTATCACTTAGGGAAGAATAGCTTGGAAAGAAATTGGCTCTGCCTCAAGGACACGTAAAATAAAAGCAACCCTCCCATAGAACCTCACTCTCAGTATCCACTGCACATATAAATCTGGGTCAGATTATATTTGTAGTGGGTCCTGGAAGATTTCACCCCACAGTGTGGAGTGGGTTTAGGATTCCTTATTTTCCTTTCCAACAGCCAACTACTGCTCCTGAGGAGATTCAGTGAAAGCTTCCTGCAGACTTCTCCCTTTCTATTTAGCCTCAAAGGGAGGGAAGTTGTCCCTTTGCTCAGGGGTTGGTCTCCATCAGCCTTCATTAGGTTTCCTTAGTAGCTCCTCTAACAGAGTATTTAAGAGCTTGCATTGCCCATCAACAGAACATTAAAAATCAAGCAGCATTAAGAGCAACAACAACAAAAAGTTAAAAGCAGGAAACAGAAACTTCAAGGGCTATGTAAAACATTTGAAAGGACACTGTGCAGTGTCAATTTGTGTGAGCAAAGCCCCCGTCCTCAAAATGAAAGTGTTAAAGTAGCTGTGCCTTGTGGAAGGCGTGCATGGCTGCTTCAGAGGCTGTCCCCAGACATGCACTGTATGGAATTTGTGAGATGGTCAGCAAAGTGTCCCATGGCACCCTTGCCTGGATGGATACCTTTGAAGCCGTGGTGCCGAGCCTTCCAATGCTGTCCTGGGCTGTAATAATGCTTCAAGGAAGGGGGCTGCACTTGTGCTAACACACTTGGCAATGCACTCCTTTGGAAGGTTTTGCACAACCCAACACAAAAATAAAACAAAAAGTCATCTTAAGAAGAGACCCAAAATTTTAATTATCTACTATTCCTACATTTGTACAGTCAGAGATTATCACTTTATTGATACAAAGCCAGAGACCAAATGTAAATAAAATAATATTTAATTGTTTCCATTAAAGTGGTTGGGATTAGCTTCCCACAGCATTGAAAAGATAACAGCTCAGTAAAAAAATAAAATATGGGAGCAAGATTAAGTGTATATATGTGTATACATAGGCACAAAGACACTTACATATATGAAGGACAGGAATAATAATGTTTTTTGTTTTCTCCATTTTTCCAGAAAGGGCAGTACACAATTGGGGGTACAGAAAAATTCAGCAGTTTGGCTGACTTAGTGGAACATTTTAAGAAGACAGGAATTGAGGAGGCATCTGGATATTATGTGTATTTGAAACAGGTAAATGTGGATAAACTATTACTTATGAAACTTACAAAATCTCTCTTAATTATTCAGAAGGTAATTTCATTATGTTGTCTAATACAGTTTATAGAAAGTGATGTAGATGTGTAAATTCAGACTTGATCATGTATTGTATATATATATATATATATATACACTATATATTAACAGTATTATTTAATATTATTCTTAAAATTAAAGACAAGCTGTTCATAATAATCACAAAGCCAATCGCACTAATAAGATGTGCATATACAAGGTAAATTGATGGATTCTAAACTACTTCTAAAATTTAACAGCAGATACCTCCATAAGTCTTTTTTCATTTGTCAACTTTTCTCCAGCTCTAATCTTTTTCAATAGTTAGCCTTAACATTCTGTACAGAGATACAAGTTAGATTTGCACAAAATGATAATGTCATTTATTTGATTTTGACTTTGCATGTTTTGAACAGCCATTGTGGTTTATAGTTTAGTAAGATTTATGAGCCCAGTCATGGTAATTTATTCAAGAAAACATGGTAAAGCAAACCATAGCTTAGTGTGATGTATAAACCTGGATTCTTTTTCCAAGTATTTTGCTGTCAAAATTTGGAACAAAATTCCTATCATTTGTTTGATGTCTTAGTGGGCATGTCCAATTATAAAATGTCCGTTTTCCAAAAGTCAAACTGGTGTAGTTGCTCCCTGCCAGTCTCTTTATCTCCCTACCGTTTCCAATGGTCCCTGCAATCTTACTCTATCTGCCCAGGTTATCACATTTGCAAACAAAGTTCAGGGGTGGCTGCAACTATGGATCATGTTCAGTTTCTAAGAATTTTACAGACCATCTTCAGGCTCCAGAGACATTTTTGAAATATAGCTTGTCCTGGAAGCTGATGCTGTGCTTGTAGCCTGCTAGCTTCTCATTCTTTATTTGTTTTATGAATAAAATAAAGATATCAAGCAAACATGAATTAGGATGGAGTAGGAATCTGGCCAGTGACAAGAGAAATATCCACAGGCCCCTTGGTGCCCTTACTTGAAGGTCTCTGTCTCAGACATTCCATTTTTCCCCTCTTCTTTCGTTTCATTCCCCCATCCCCCTCTCCAAGCCTTTCAATGCCACTCGAGTGAATGCAGCTGACATCGAAAACAGGGTGGAAATGCTCAAAAAGAAGAGTCAAGCAGAAGAAGCCAACAAAGGTGGTTTCTGGGAGGAGTTTGATGTGAGTAGAGTTTTCTGCTGTTCCTTGTGTTTTAGCCTCTGGATTTAATGCTGCGATCCAAAGATTCATACGCTATTTCTGAACCTCTAGCAGACCCAGTGAAGATGGCTATAGGAAGCTGTAACTCAGCACCACCTGGAAGCCAGAATTTCCTTACCCACAAGACAGTTGTAGAGGAAATTAGCACTCAGGCCATTGGTGTCTCAAGCAGAAATTCACTTCCTTATCTTAGAAACCACCAGTTCCCATACTTTCCTGATGTGAGATGGCCTTACCCAACAGGCACATAATCAGTAGCCATGCTGTAATTGTGAAGTGTAACAAGTTCATTAATTGAACATTTTAAGTATTTGAAGATCTATTTTGTGGTTTTTTTCCTTCTTTTTTTATATGGATTTGCTGTTTTTCTTTAGCTGTTAGCTATATCTGCATTATTAAAAGCTCTCTTCATTTCTTCCTTCAGAGCCTGCAGAAGCAAGAGACGAAGAACTTGTACGATCGACATGAGGGTCAAAGACCAGAAAATAAGAGCAAGAACCGCTATAAGAATATCTTGCCGTGTGGGTCTGGTGTCCAACCTTGCTTAACCTATGCATATAATGTAGTCAGATGCCTTAAGATGTAATATTTCAACTGCAGGAGGAGGATTGTATTTGCAAGTGCATCTCTGCTTTTCAAAACAAACAATTCCTTAAAAATATACAGTTAGCATTAAAGCAAAAACCAGGTTAGAACTTTACTACATGTGGCACATCCTTTTCTAGATACATTGCCATATGAACTAGTTTTCCATTCTATGGTTCCTGATGGGTAGTCAAGTCAATTTTCTTCCAGCTTGGATGCCCAAAAATTCAAAAGAAAAATGTCCATTTTTCAACCTGAGCAACTTTTGCTAATTAGAAAAGTTATTTAATTTTCTATAAAATTTGACATATCAAAATGAAAAAATGCTATATAGCAGATCTATGTACAAAAAATACAAAACTGGCAAATACCATTAAACGATTAAAATAAGACTATATATTAAAAGGTAAAACAAACTAACAAGCCAAGATAAATGTGAGAATATAATAGAATATGATTAAAACTAGAGGGGGAGGAAGAAGAGCAATAGTGCAATTCAAACACCTTGAGTTCCTTCCATGGGGGTTTCTCATGTGGGCAACTCCTGCCAATCTCAGCTTCCCAGTTCTGTGGTTCTCCTGTTCCCTTCAGCTGTGAAGTCACCAGAGTGTTGTGGCTACAATGGCTTTCTTCAGCCATACCAGCTTTGTTTAACTGCTGTCCCTTTTCTTCACTGCCAGGCAAGACAAGGGGTTGCCCGCTGAGGGCTGTTTTCTATTCTCTCTCTCCCTGGTTGGATGCAGATTACCTCTTGACCTTTCTGCAGTGGCTGTAATCAGGACAAACATGGGCCATTGTGGGAATGGCCCAGACTGGTCCCTTCCTACCCCATGATTCTATCAATAGTTCTGGAGGTTTACAGAGCATATGCCATCACTACCCCTATTCCACCTATGTGATTTCGGAAGTTTCATTCCAGCAGATTTCTATCTGTTTGTTCTTTGGATGTGTCCACAGACTGTTATGAAAATGTGCTTCTCTAAAGCAGGATGTTAGAATCCCCTTGCAAAGAAGGAGGTGGAGGAACTGAGGAATAATATCTTGCATTTCAACTAAGTTGGGATGGTTGGGATAAGACAGAGTATTATTAGTCAGTGCTATTTTGGAAATAAGAATTTCAGCAATACGTTTCCAGATGTTTCAGATAGGTCATAGGAAATAAAAGCTGTCTCCTGCCATTTGTATCTAGAAAAGTTACCAAAAGGTGTGATTCTTCAGTTACATGTTACTTGTCTGATCTTCTAGTTGACCACTCCCGAGTCATCCTTCAAGGCAGAGATGTGAATATTCCTGGGTCAGATTATATCAATGCCAACTACATCAAGGTGAGGATTAGTTTATCTTGTACTATATACAAGGGTGGATTTGTTTCTTGAGTTTTTTATTTCATCTCTTTATTCCTTGGCAGAACCAGCTTTTCAGCCCTGAGGAATACAGTAAAACCTACATTGCCAGCCAAGGTTGCCTGGATGCCACCATTAATGATTTCTGGCAGATGGTATGGCAAGAAAATTCACGCATCATTGTGATGACCACTCGAGAGGTGGAGAAAGGAAGGGTAAGTAGATTCCCCTGCAAGTCTCCAAGAATATACTTTGTAATCCAGCCTTCTATCTTCACAGGGTACTGTGTCTTTTGTTTTTAATTTAGTCTATCTCCTGTAGGAATAAGAAAATACCCCTTAAGATATGTTGCTAATCTCCAGTAATATGAGCCAAACACGAAGCACAAAAGCTCAACATAAACTATCTGTGCTGATGAGAGAAATTGGGGGAGAGGATCAAATGGGCAGAGATATGCTTAATCATAATTCATAAATCACTTTGGCTACCCTCAAAACTCCTCCAAAGTGGCACTTGAGGAGGAACCTGTAAACTTGTTTCATTGCTTTAAATGAAGATTTAAATTTAAATTTAAATAAAGTTCCAATGGTGCTCTTCTAGTCCCTCCTCCTTATCTTTTTTCTGTTTCCTAACAGAACAAATGTGTTCCGTACTGGCCAGAAGTAGGAAGCAGCAAAGAGTATGGACCATATATTGTGGAAAATAATGGAGACCATGATGCCCTAGAATATAAACTCCGACAGCTTCGTCTTTCACCAATCAATAATGTGAGTACCTAAAACCTTAGAACAGCCTTTCTCAACCTTTTGACCCTGGAGGAACCCTTGAAATATTTTTCAGGCCTCAGGGAACCCCTGCACATTCAGGATCAAAGATAGGCCGGAAGTTACAAAATGATTATATGCCCTTCATGGGTAGGCCTGTATATATGCATTAACAGTGTTCTTAAACTAAAAATGAAGAATGAAAGTTACCTCTTTAATGTGAAGTTGCCTGAATTTGAAATAAGTTTTTTAAATAAATTGTGATCTCCCAGGGAACCCCTAGTGACCCTGGCTGAGAAACCCTGCCTTAGAATATATTGTTGCGAAAGGTAGTTCCTGATCTCCTGAGGGATGAAGCTGACAGAAACTCCTTTGCATGAGAAGGCAAAGACTTCACCTGACTCTGGACAGAAGTATCTCCTCAGTCTTCGCAATGTTTTTCAGAGATGCACAGCATTCCCCCCACCCCACCCCCCTTCGACTCCAAACCTTGGTGGGAACTAACAAATGAAAAGAAAAGGAGACAGAAGAATAATAATCTTTTTTCAAGTTTGGTCTGTCCATCCTTTGGGCTAGTCTGAATAGAAGAGCAGTCCTTTTGGTGATGACTTCACACAAAGGGCCTTGACTGGATGGACACCTCTTGATCTCCTTCCAGCAGCTGATTGAAAGCCAATGGTGCTTGGCATCTCAGTGCAAGCTTTCCTAGAGATTTGCTTCCTCCTGCCCACTAACCCCGATTGCAAGGGCTGAGTATAGTGACAAACATCTGCTAGAGTCTTGGTTATAGAGGATCCGAATGCAGTCGACAGCCTCAGAAGAGCAGAGGCATAGCCCAAGAAGCCATACCCATACCCCTAATATGTTATCTGGATGACCACTTAGCTATATCAACAGGGGGGTCTTGGTGATGAGAAGGCTCCATTTGGCCAGAAGCAGCACCCCCTGGAAATCCACCTTTTTCTCCTCAGATCTAGTGACAGTAGCCTCTCTGGCACACTGTTTAACCTCTTCTAATTGTACTTCATGGTCCTTCACCTCATGCTTTCCTCACAGGCAATGATGGGAATTAAGCTAGGTGGTTTCTTTCACAGTTCAAAATATAATTGAAGTCATCACAGAAACAGCCAGGTAGGTCAAGAGGTGCTGTGGCAATCCTACATGCCAAGATTGCTCCCTTCTTCTGAACTGGTTCAAATAACAGAAGGAGTGGCCTTTAAGTCAACCCTGAGAGGGCTGGCCATGAAGGAAAATATCAGGAAGAAACCATCAATGTTTTCCTGGAGCTGGAGGTAACTTAGAAGGGTTCTAACACAACTGGAAGATCCCTTCAGTCCCTTCAACCAGTGGGTACTGGACGCCATCTGAAAATGTTCTTGATTTTTGGCATCTGCCAGGAGACAAATTCATCTCCTCACCAGGGGCAAAGATTGCCTTTCTGGTCTACAGGAAAATTGTGCTTTTAAACACTAATTATTCTTGAAAGAAAGGGCAAGAAGAAAGCCACTGCTTTGTTCAGTTGGGGTTTGTTTTTAACTGGCTCACCCAAGAAACACAACTTATCTGAAGGATAAAGCATGTGATGATCAAGTTCCCCTGGTTGGTTAGTAAAATGATGGAGGCTTCCTATGGCAAATGAGATAAGATAATGGCATATCATCATAAGTATAGTTCTGTGATGGGAGGAGCAATAGTGAATGTGAGAACTGAAAAATTATGTTAAGATGTCTGGATATTCCTAATGGGAAAGAAACAAAGAAAGCACTTCGTCTATAGTGTAACGTGGCATTCACTGCCATATCATGTGATGAGACAGGTACTCCAGTAATGCAGGGAAGTCATTACAGAGGAGGGGAAACAATATGCCCATGTTTCTCCCAACCTTAGTAACTTTTCAATAAAAGGAACAGCACCACAAAAGAAAAGAAAAGAAAAAACTCTGTTGTGATGGGAGGCATCTTTCCTTTTAGCCCTCTTGGATAATGAGGGTAGAAAACCACCTTTAAACAGTATCAGTGGTCAGGCTGGGGCCAAGCGTCCTGCTTTTCCTCAAGTTGGAGAGGGATATTAAAGAGGAGAGAGGGAAGAGGACATGAAAGTTTAAAGATCTAAAGAAAGCATCTATTCTTCAGCCATTGCTGACTGAATCAGCTTATTTTGTGTGTGCATATCCACTTGGATGCATAAAGAGGTCGATGGAAATAAAATGAACAGAGCTGATATGAAGGTGTGTGTAAGTGTAGAAACAGGCAGTGCAAAGAAGTTGGGTTTTACATTTACCACCTCATTAACTGGGTGAGACAGTAGAAGGATGGCAGTTCAGCCTGGAACAATCCCCTCCAGGAGCCAACACCCAGGTAAGCGGGAGACAGCCCCAGAGAAACAATCAGGGAAGAACAGGGCCCTAGTCAGGGAGCTGTTAAGGAGGAAACCCCAGGTGGGGCCAGCACGGGCATATAAACAGCCGGCAGACCCCACCCTCCCTCTCACTGGTGATGTGGCCTATCCTGGTCGTGAAACGTCTGCAGGAAAACAACCAAGCTCGGGGAGCAACAAGAACCCAACAGTTCACACTTAAAAGGGCTGCATGATATTTGTGATGAAGCTCCTATAATTATATTTTAAAACTGTTTAAATATTTTCCTTGAAAATACAGAATATCGTTTCAGGAAAATAGAGAACTATAATTTTAAAAAGGGTCAGAAAAAAATGAAGCAAAATTTATCAGTGCGTGCAAGTGAACAATACAAGGTAGCAGTGAAAAATAAACACGTTTCCCTTAGTTCCACCTTTGTCTTAATGCAGGATCAATTTTTCAGTGTTACAAGGGCAAGCTGGATGTTTGAGAGAGAGAGAAGAAACAATTGTTCCTCTTCCTTGCATCTTTTAGTGTCATTTAAAAATTGAATGCATGATTCTGAATACTTTGGAAGAACTGTCATCAAGATTGCAAGCACTATCCTTTTGCAGAGATATTCTGCCAAATTTTTAGGGAAAGTGGAGCTCAAGACACCCTCTTTCATTTATTTGCTCTTTGGCACTTCATTTGCTCCACAACTTTATCAAAGAACCTGATACAGCATCTGAGATGCAGTATTAGATGAAGCCAAGGTCAATGGGAATGAACTAAGCCATGTTGATGCCTAACGCATGAAGACCAAATGTGCCAATGATTGGAACAGCTGTTCTTTAAGGGACTTGCAGAGGAGAACTTCTTTGTCCCCATGAAGTTTCTGGTTATCTGGCTGGCAGGAAACAAGAACTATGCTGGTCTTCCACTGTCAGTACTGGGAGCCTGGTGGGTGTGTTTTTTAGTTACTGCAAACAGGGCAGAAAAGCAGGAGCATCACAGGATAGGAGAAAAAGTAGCAAACATGAGGGTGTGCTTTTGTGTTCACATACTAGGGTGAAGCTGTGAGAGACATCTGGCACTACCAATACCTGAGCTGGCCAGACCATGGAGTGCCCAGTGAACCCGGAGGAGTTCTTGGTTTCCTTGATCAAGTCAATCGGATGCAGGAGAGTGTCCCAAGGGCTGGACCTATCATAGTGCACTGCAGGTGAGTGAACTGCTGACAATGAGGGCACACAGTGAGATATTCCACAAGGGAAACTCTGCATGCTAACGGGGAAGTCATTAATCTGGCATCCAGCACATCTGACCAAGTTTTAATGATTATCTTCTTTTGTTAAAAGTTTTAACAAAAGAAGATAAATACTAATAAAAAATAATATGAAGTAAAAAAGAAAAAAGAAAAAGAAAGAAATCAAAGAGAAAGCTAAAAGTGCAAGAAAGGAAAAAAGAAAAAGAAAAATAGAAAAGAAAGAAAGAAAGAAAAAAGATACGAAGAAGTGGCTTCCGATCTTCTTTACAGCAGTTATAAGTACAATTATAAATTCACCTCTTTCTCTAAAGTTACAACATGTCTCTCTTCTTTCTATAATCTATCCTGTCTAATCATCAAAACCATAAATCCTAAGTTTCTGTTGTCTGCAAAAAGTCTATAATGGATTTCCAGTCAGCAATACACATAGATATTGTCTTTTCTCTAATCAAAGAAGTCGATTTGGTGATCTGAGTGAGTTCCATCACCTTCACCAACCATTCCTCCATTGTAGGTATTGTCAAATACAAGAACAAAGTTCCATGACTTTTTTTCCAACTGATTGTCCATCAGTCCCAAAAGAAAGACTTCTAGTGTCAATTGTATATTAATCTTTAAAATCCTCTAAATGTATTTGAATCCAGAATTTTCTAGCTTTTTTTACACATCCACCAAGCATGATAAAATGTCCCTTCTTATTGTTCACATTTCCAACATGTATTTGAGGTGCCTTTATACACGCTAGACAATTTCTCTGGTGACATATTCCAATGGTACATCATTTTGTAAAAATTCTCTTTAAGATTATAATACAGTATAAATTTCAATCCTTTCAATGACACATTTTCCCATTGTTCCATCTGTATATTATAACCAAACTTTCAGCCCACTCTATCATACATTCTTTCACTTGTTCTTCTTCTGTTTCAAATTTCAATAGAAGTTTATACATTTTAGCAATTACATGTTCATCATTTGTACATAATTCGGTTTCAAACTCATTTACAATGTTCAAACCATAAACTCTTTTGTCAACTTTAAATCTTTCTAATAACTGTAAATAAGAAAACCATTGGCAACTATGTCCCGCTGCTACCAGTTCTTCCTCTTGATTTTAATTTATATTCTCCTTGACAAAATTCTAGTATCTCACAATAAGTTAGCCATTTGTATTTGCCTATTATTTCTCATCTATACAATGCTTCTTGTGCTGAGAGCTACAAAAGTGTTTTTGGGCACAACCTGGTTTTGCATCTATTCCATATTCTCAACATGGCACGTCTAACGTAATGACTTTTGAAATTCATGTTAACCTTGACTTTGTCATATCACAAATACCCATGCCACCCAAATCTCAGGTCATGTCTTTCTAACTCCAAAAGCCTTCTATTTCTCAGCAACACCCACTCTTTCATCCAAACCAAACAGCAAGCTGCAAAATACAATTTCAAATCAGGTAAACCTAATCCTCTTTCCTTTGCAGCTTGTAACACCTCATATTTAACTTGTGGTTTATTCTCTTGTCACAGAAATTTAGATATATCCTTTTGCCACTGTTTAAGTGGTGCATCAGTTGTCAAAACAGGTATTTTCTGAAACAAAAAACATCATTCTAGGCAAGACATTCATTTTTATCACAGAAATTCTCCCCAGCAATGACAGTTGTAGTTTCTCTTAATATATCTTTTTTAACTTCATTCCACATCTTAACATAGATATTTTGAAATAACATACAATTCATATTTGTCATAGTGATACCCAGACATTTTACCTTCTTCTCAATCTTAAAACCTGTTTTATTTATCAATTCTTTTTGAGCTTCTATTTTCATGTTTTTTGTTAACATCTTTATCTTCTGTTTGTTGATCTTAAAACCTGCTAACGCACCAAATTCTTTTAGTTTTCCCATTAATGTTTCAATTCTCTTTAAAGGATCTGCCAAAATCAACACCAAGTCATCTGCAAAAGCCTTTAACTTATAAGTTCTTTTTAAAACTTTACTCTCACAATCCTCTCATCTTGTCTTATATCTCTATTCAGTATTTCAAGAACCAAAATAAACAAGAGGAGATAGTGGTACAAGAAACTGTCTTGTTCCTTTTTGTATCTCACAGGGTTTTGTTAGATCTCCATGAACAATTACTTGTGCTTTCTGGGAAGTGTAAATTGATCTTGCCCATTTGATAAAGTTCACTCCAAAACTTGTATCTTCCAAAACCTTGAACAAGAAAGCCCAGTTCAGATTGTCAAAGGCCTTCTCTGCATCTAAGAAAATCAATGCGGCTTGTTTTTCTTTATGTTGCTCCAAATATTCCAAAATGTCCAACACATTTCTAAGATTGCCCCTTAACTGTCTTTTAGGTAAAAAACCCCACATTGATCCTCATGAATAAATTCTGCAAAATTATTTTCACTCTATCAGCCCGAATTGTTGTAAACAACTTATAGTCATTGTTCAATGATGATATCGGCTGCATAAACTCAAATCTTGTCCCTCTTTAGGTATTAATGCTATATCGGCCTCTTTCGAACTCTCTGGCATCTTTCTTCCCTGTAAGACAGAGTTCATTGTATTTTGTAAAAGTTGTAAAAGTTCAGCCTCAAAATGTTTATACTAATAAGAACCCGCTAATCCATCGGGTCCAGGCACCTTTTCTATAGCTCCAGAAACTTCCCTTACTGTTACAGGTCCATTCATGATCTGTCTCTGTCCCTCTGTAATCCTCGGTACATTTTGTGTCTTTAGGTATTCATCTATGTTCTCCAGAGAGATGTCACTTGCTTTATACAAGTTAGAATAATACTGATGAAATGTTTTTTGCATGGCCACACTATCCATTGACACAGTATCTCCCCCTTGTACTTTCAATATAATTTCCTTTTTTTTGCAATTTATATGCCAATCATTTCCCTGGTTTGTTTTGCAAACTCCAAGTTTTTGTGCTTTACATAGTACATTTCCATTTCCATTTCTCTTACTGTTAACATAGATAACTGTTGTAAAAGTTTAATTTGTTGAAAAATACTTATCTGGAAATTTCTTTAATTCTTCTTTTCTTCTCTTTATCTCATCCAAAATAGCTTGTGTTTTCTCTTGCCTCTTCTTTTTGAGTTCACTATTATGTTGTATGAAATATGCTGATAAAAGCTTTACTTGCACCGCAAACCACTCTTAAATCAGTGCCTTTGTTTAAATTATTTTCAAAAAATTCTTTTAATTTGTTTTTACAATCCTCTACTATTGTTTCTTTCTGTAACAACATTTCATTTAGTCTCAATCTAATAGAATTTCCTTTCATAAACCAAACTCACAGGATTATGTTCTGAAAAAGTCTTTAGTAATATCTCTACTTTAGAAACCTTAGTATACAAATTCTTCTAAATCCATATCACATCTATTCTTGAAAAGGATCTATGTCTTTCAGAAAAATTGTGTATTCTCTTGAATTGTCATTTTTCTGTCTCCACATGTCCACAAGCCCTAAATTGTCCATCAAATCAAGGAAAACTTTTGGTAATTTACCCTGAGTGATTTTAATGTTTTTCTCAGAAGTTCTATTCAGTTGTGGGAAGATCGCTCCATTCCAATCTCCCACCCAACACCAATTTTCATAAGAGAAGCCTATTAGTCTCTCCATTAGTCCTTTATAGAACAGTATTTTATCCTCATTTGGGGCATACATTCCCAATATCAGAGTCTACAAATCTACCGTGGTCATCAGTCAATGCAACCTCACTAGTGTGATTAAAAAAATAAATACTTCTGAGGGTTTCTTTGAAATGCTCCGGAAGTATCTTGTCAGATGAAGAATCAAGGCATAGTCCACAAGGCTATTCTACTCTCCTCTGCACTCCTGTTCATACCCTTTGGGATCACTGGCTTTGGCTCCTGTGCCTGCTGGTCCACTAGGTTGGTGAGTACAAGGGGCACTGCTTGCTCTGTGATAGCCCCTCAATATTTGTTAGATTTTTGGTGCAGATCTCTAGGAAAATGTAAGACACTTATTCGTTTAAATTGTCTGTTCCAGTGTTATGTCCATTTGTTCATTCTGCTCTCAAGAATGTCATACTTGGCTCAGTTCTGATAGTGTTTTTAATAGATTTATATAGATTTGTGTCAAACTCCACTATTGTTGGTGGAACAGTCATAGTGATATAAACATGCTGAAATGTGCCTACTTTGTGCCCAGAATGCGCTCCCATGTCCACAATCCCTGTTTCTGCCTCTCTCTACAGTGCTGGGATTGGTCGCACTGGGACCATCATTGTCGTTGACATGATTGTGGATATGATCTCCACCAAAGGTGAGACCAGTTTTGGTATCTGACCTTGGATTGATTTAAGCCTCCATTGCTGCTTCCCACTAGTGACCTGCAAACCAGCAGTGCAGGCTGAGAGCAAGAACAGCTAAATATTAAAGGGTTTGAGAGAAAAGAACAATTTGTACAGTTTGCAAAGCGACTTGATGGGGATGCCTCCCCTGTGCTTGAAGTGCTTTCTGCCCATTTTTGAGAAAGCAAAAAAATGTACCAGCATGACATTTGCAGTCCCCATTGCTGATCCCTACCCTGCCTGTCTTGCCTCTGTTTCAAGTCACTGCAGCCCCAGGGCTTCTTTCCAAGGCAATGGGTGACAAAGATTTTGCACACCTTGAGGCAGTGTCAAAATAAGGGGGGAAACACTACACAGGGATAGCCAAGAATCACTTAAGGCTGGCCCCCTCATGGGCCAGGAGACCCAGCAGGAAAGAGGTTGGCAGAGCATGTTAGGGACAGGTGGGGAAAGGCCCTTAATTAGCCATGATGGGGAAGTTTATTTTATTTATTTTATTTTTATCCTTCCATTATTATTATTATTATTATTATTTATAAATAGCTCAAGGCAGCGAATATAGCTAATACTCCTTCCTCCTCCTATTTTCCCCACAACAACAACCCTGTGAGGTGAGTTGGGCTGAGGTCACCCAGCCGGCTTTCAGGCCTAGGGCGGGACTAGAATTCACCATCTCCTGGTTTCTAGCCCATTGCCTTAACCACATCTACTTTTCTTATGCTGGTCTTTGACTGTAATAAAGATTTGATTTGATTACATCTACCTTTCTGGTAACACCAATAATGGGTCTTCAGAGCCAAACACTGCATGTGGACAGATCCAATGAATTTAAACCCTGACCAAGTAAATACTTAACTGTATTGAGTGCAAAATCCCATGAAGTTTAAGGAGGCTACTCCAGGTATCTTTAATCCTATTTACAACTGTTAATGAACTTAAGCAGGGCATTTTTGCCACTATAATCAGTAGGATTTAAAAGTGCTTAAATGTTGCTAGATTGAATCCTTTGTTATGACTTAATTAGTAATTAAATCTTTTATTATAGAAAGTTACCTTTTCATATTTAACCATTCATAAATTACCTTAAATGCTACAGAAAAGCAGCCTAGAAATTCTCAACAACACGCATAGTTCATCTGAAGGAACTACCTTAGTGCTTCTGTGTAAACATGCAGAAAAGTCTGCATATTTTTAACCTGTTTTCCTATTCCTCTTTTCTCTTTCTCACTGTGTCCCAGGACTGGACTGTGACATAGATATTCCAAAGGCCATTCAAATGGTCCGGTCCCAGCGCTCAGGAATGGTGCAGACTGAAGCTCAGTACAAGTTCATCTATATGGCCATATGCCAGTTTATAGAGACCACCAAAAAGAAGCTGGACATTATGCAGGTATAGGATTGGATGAGGCATGCAAATGCCACTCTGTTATTTGGGTGATTATATTTTCCTCTAGAGAAGCAGATGGCATCCACCAAGATATAGTTAGCTCCCTAGCAAAGGGACAGTAGCTATGGCACACTCATCTTCTAGCAACCATGTTAGAGACACTTGTTAGAGAACCAAGCTGGTTGGTTGAGGCCTTATCTTCACTGGCTGTGCAGTAAGCAGCGGATCTTGGCCGAGAGACTTGCCAGTCAGTGTCGCAGCAAAGGAGAGATTTCAAGTTCCTTCAAAGTCAGGCTGGAGAATGGAAGAAGAAGAATGGCTTGTGGGGGGCAGTTTGGTTCCCATGGGAGATTTCTGTTTCCTTCTGATCACATTGGCAGTTTCAGTTCTTGACTTCTCATACAATAAGGGAGTTCTTGGTGAACAACTAACCTCCCACTCTAGCCATACTCTTACCCCTTTTCTCCTTGCTGCAGTCTCAGAAAGGAAGACCAAATGAGTCTGAATATGGGAATATCACCTACCCACCTGCCCAGAAGACCTCACACCCAAAAACTTCTAGAAAATCATCCAGGTAAGAATGCAATCACAGCAATAGCATCATAATTTTCTATATTTGTGACCATCTCAAAGCAAATAGTAACATTTATGAATACAATCCATGTTCTGAAAGTGGTAGAGATTAGATAATTAGCATTCTTTTTTCCCGGAACAAATTCTAAACAAGATGCAAGTTTCATGTCTACAAAATGTTCATCAATGTTAAATTTAAACTGGATGGAAGAGGAAGAAACTAGCACTAATGGATTTTTTCCTGTCCTATCAGTGACATAAGTAACACCATCCTAAGCTTGTGTACCACTCTTCAAAACATTCCTTTTTTTTTTGTACTATGATTGAAAACAAATCTCTGTATCAATCAAACTTGGAAACCACGTCCTAAGAGATAGGTTGAAAGATCTGGCTATGTTTAGCCTAGAGAAGAAAAGATGAAAGGGAGTCATGATGGCAGTCTACAAATACTTGAAATCCTGTCACACTCAAGAGAGATTACTTGTCCTTTGTTGCTCTAAAATTCAGAATTAAAACCAGTTGATGGAAGTTGCAAGAAAATCACTTTCAGCTAAATATTAACAGAACCTCCTAAGACTCTGAAGTGTTCAACAGGCTTCCTTAGGAGCAGTCTTCTTTGCTGATGCTATTTAAGCAGAAACTAGGCAATCTGATGAATTGAAGGGATTCTGAAATTTGATTTTGTATACAGCATATGTGAAAGTGGATGATTGAGCATCAAAGTCTGTTCCAATAATATGATTCTGTGCCATATACATGCCTTATTAAAAAGTTGCTTTTAAGAACATTACACAACCTGCTCTATGTACGAAGAATACACAGGAGTCAACATAATTCAATAGAGCAGAAAGCACCTCCCTTTGACTAACTGGTATGGCTGTCTACCCTATTGGCTTTAAATAAGAGCTGTCACATGTTCTCAGAATGTGAATAGCTCAAATATAGTTTGAGGTTACAGCCTGGATCTATATGCTCTCATTTATTCTTTTCCACCCCACCCAAACCCACTCTGGTTAGTGAATAACTTCCTTATTTTTTCATGTAAATCAAATCATACTTGGTTTGTTTATGCAAACTGGTTAAGTGTGATTTGCCTCCCCCCCAAAAAACCCCCAAAGATTCATAGAATCCTAGAATTGTAGAATCATAGGGTTGGAAGGGACCTTGGAGGTCTTCTAGTCCAACCCCCTGCCCAAGGCAGGAATCCTCATACCATCTTGGACAAACAGTTGTCTAATCTCTTGTTGAAAACCTCCAGCAATGGAGCACCCACAACTCTGGGCGGCCAGCTGTTCCACTGCTTAATAGTTCTCACTGTCAGGAAATTCCTCCTTGTTTCCAGGTTGGATCTCCCTCTGACAAGCTTCCACTCATTGCTTCTTGTCCTACCCTCAGGTGCTATGGAGAATAATTCAACACCCTCTTCCCTGTGGCAGCCCTTTCAATTATTGGAAGACTGCTATCATGTCTTCCCTCAGTCTTCTCTTTGTTAAGGATTGAAAGCCAGGATTTGATTGTTGCTTTCTTGTTGGTCATCTGATAAACAGAAAGCAGCAATGTTTTTCCTTAAAGCAAGAAAGAGAGGAATATGAGAAGTTGCATGAAGTTCATGTACGTAAGAAGCCCAAGCTATGATTTAGCATTATCTCTGAACCTTGCTTATTGTCAGAGGTTTGGGCTCAGAAGCCATAAAAAACCCCTTCTGATCCCTCTCCTCTGTCATGGGTTGTAAAGGAGGGAGGGGGGAAACTTGATTACTGTGAGTGAGAACCAAAGGCATCAGAGACATCACCGAGCCAGCAAACTGACACCAGAATGTTGTGGCTAAAGTGTTATCTGCAAACGGACAGGGAAGAATGTTGCTGGGAATCAAGTTGTAAAACTAACGGCAGTTGTAAATATTCAATTTCAAAAGGAGGTGGGAACTTGGGGCTGGTAAAAGCAGGGAACTGGGGGGATTTCAGTTACTTGAGTCATTAGATGTAGATGGCAGTGTTACTGTATCTTTCAATAAATGAAATACTTTACTGAGACCTCACCGGTTCCAGAGAGATTTCTTACTATTGGGATATCTGAACCTACGATCCTCACACTTACCTTCTTTTGCTCTTTCCCTCTTATATAGGCAAAGGGAAGAACCCACCCTCTATGAGAACTTAGAGAATGTGAAAGGGAAAAAAGAAGAGAAGGGTCAAAAACAGTGGCCTTCAGGAAAGGAAAAGAAACCTAAAGGCTCTTTGAAGAAAAAATAATGCTTGCTGGCTCCATTCGCAGTAAACATTCGCCCTTCTTCCCTGCTAGCACCGTTCCCTAGAGGTTTACAGAAGTGTAGAGGGCTGTCCAAGACATTTTGGCCCCTGCATGGAAAACCCAGATAGCACTTTCTCCTTTCTTCAGTTCATTCATTCATTGTCTCCCCTCCTTTGCTTCCTTACCTATATTATTTTAAATGGTCTTAGGCATCTCTGCTTGGATGTTTATTTCATTTGCATGTGGAATCTTCAGCACCCTGCCATTGTGCAGATTGTGGTTCTCAGCCACCAGCTTATGCCTTCATTACCTCTTAAAGTTCCCCATCTTCCAGTGCATCTACTAGCTAGATCTGCCTTCAAGCCTCTGCCATTTTTGAGTCCCTGAAAAGTACCTTGTTCTTCAGTCTAGATACTAAAACACCTGCTTGTTCCCTGAGTTCCCTAGGCCTCTCCAAAAGGGCCCAGTCATTCCCATTTTTTGGAATGTAGCCCTTGCTAGTATGGATCCAGAGCTGGCAAACTGTGCACTTCTGCTTTGGGTCATTCCAGTTATCAGACCAAGAAGCTGGATATGCTGCTTTTAAATGAGCATTGCTTCCATAGCTTTACCTTTCCAATCCAGTTTCTTCATACTGTCTGTTTGAAATGTCATCAGATCAAAGCTGACCATGTTCCATTCCATTCCATTTACAACTGGGAACCATAACCTCAACAGCAGTCTGTTTAATCACCAACCTTTTGCAATTGCACTCTGTAAATAATAGATTGGTTGCTTTACTCTGTAAATAAACCAGATGTTTGGTATGTGCCCCCTCTCACTCTCTCAGTATATGTATTTAATATATATTAAATGCATGAGCCAGTTTGGTCTAGTGGTTGAGCTGCTGGGCTAGAAGCCAGGAGACTGAGAGTTCTAGTCCCACCTCAGGTATGAAAGCCGGCTGGGCGACCCTGGGCCAGTCCCTCTCTCTCGGCCCAACTCACCTCATAGGGTGTGGTTGTGGGGAAAGCAGGAGGAGGAGGAAGTATTAGGTATGTTTTCTGCCTTGAGTTATTTATAAAAATAATAAAGGCGGGGTAAAATTAATTAAATAAATAAATATTAACTCAAATTTGAAACAGAGGTTCCATAGGGACTCTTGGATAAGCATGTGGGTCATGGAGGGATGCATATGCGCTGACAGACAAGTAACAAATCTGTCATTGGCAAAATACAGGTATTTGCTTCTTCCAGTGTCTAAAACTGCATTTTTTGGATTTTTAAGCTTGCTTTTTTTTTTTTTTGCAAAAAGATATGTAAAGCTAGTGAACACTGAAATCAGCATACAGTTCAGCACCAGACAGAATTGTTGCATGGATGTAGGCTATAAATATTTCAGGCTGACCTGGGATTACCATGTAATATGTAATATTAAAAATGAAATATTACTGTACTTTTAATTTATTCTGAAACAATTTAGTTTTCTGCATGAGTTTAAAGGGATACAAAAATCAAAAGACACTTGGATTAAAATGGGCTGGGGGGATGCTAGAGATCAGAGAAATGCTTTGCAACCATATTCAGGCTATGTTTTGTATTCTTACCCACCCAGAGTCTGTTAGGATTGGGGCAGACTATAAATATTGGAAAATTTTAAATAAACAGTTGATTTCCTCTGCAGATCCACTGATTTGGTAGATCTCCCACTGATTCGCTGTCCTCTTTTGCATCACAGTTCCCGAATACAGAACCATGCTAGACAAGATAATGGTAATTCCGTATTCCTATCACAACAGTGACCTCTTGTGCTACATCATCAGATTACATTATTTGAAACTGCTACAAAAAATAGTGGGTAGAGCCACTTTGGTGCAGAGCTGAAGGCTCCAGGCTAGAAAGCAGGAGGCCATGAGTTCTAGTCCTGCCTTAGGCTCGAAGCTAGCTGGGTGACCTTGGGCCAGTCACTCTCTCTCAGCCCTAGGAAGGAGGCAATGGCACACCATTTCCAAATACTTTGCCAAAAAAACTGCAGGGATTTGAAGATTGACTCAAAGGTACCCTCCAAAGAAACTCTCTCAAAGTGGTTAAAACATTTGATAGCCACCACTAGTTTGTAATAAAAGCACAATTAACAGAAAACAATTACAACCTATACTGAAATGTGCAAAAGCTTAACGGACATATCTGAGAAACTAAAAAGTTATCAACTTGGTAGCAGGGAGCATTTCAAGATAAGGCACCACTGAAGAAGTCTTTTTGTGAGCCGGAAAGCAGAAGAGACCAGCAGAAAATGTAAAATTTCTTGAGCATATAAGAACCCAGCATGACCATGCACCTGGAGGAGATTAAAGCCCAACTAGAACAACACAACCATGTTTCCTGGCACTGCTGTACCACTAAGAAAACATCCCTGTTTTCTTAGAAACAGCTTTCAGTTAATAAATCTATTCTTTCTGTGTTGTTTCAGAGATCAATGCAGCACTTCTTGGTTTTATCTGACTTCACTGTTTGATGCAAATGTCTGATCAAAAGAAATCTGTATCACGCCATCACCTACTGTAATGTCTACAGAGAAGAGTAAGAGGCCTTCCCTGTCTACCTCTGCTGTCTTTTGGAATTCACCATCAAGCAACAGAGCCACTGCAACACAAGCATTCACTTTTACACTCAGGAACACACATTTCCACATCAGATGATGATCATTCAAGGCTACATGGGTTGCTTGTACCAAAAGTCCTATGGAGATGGCAAGTTTGCTTGCTTATCCTTCTCCAGGCATCAGGCATCCATAAGGAAGATGGAAGTCATTCTGAAGGCTGGAAAACCAATTGAAATGGATCTTGCTCATTTATGGCAATCAAATGTGCTGAGATTTATAGAAAACCTGCTGTGGCGAAAGATAGCCTTTAAACAAAATACGCTCAGAAATTGTTAACACGTTGTGAGATCAGCTAGGAGTGCAGGGTATTTATTAAATTTGTACGCTGCCTTACTTCCAACAACTCTGAGTGGATGATTGCCATCCCAATAGAAGCAATCTTGACTGAATCTCAAGGGTGCTAAGAAGCTAGAAACTTCTGTTCCCATCTGCACATCTCTAGTTCTGAACAGTAAGAACTGGGGTTGATCATCATCTGGCACACCAAGGACTCCCCACTTGTGTGCCAGAGGGGAGGTATTTCCCTAGTTCACATTCCAGTTCCTGCCATCTAGATTTCATTGATGCTGCACTGAGAATCCAGGTAGGCTTGCGATCTAGCAAAGCACCCCCAGCATCTTTATTTACAGGAAGATCTCCAGGCCCTACATAAACCCTGCACACATTCTTTTTCAAAGAATGGAAAATGTGTCCACCTTCCTGGGGGGAGGGGACACAAGGTAAGCTAGGGGACTTCCCTGGGGGCAACAGAAAGCAATTCAGTTTGCCTTCTGGTAGAAAGTTTATTCTGACTTGTCATGCCTATTTCACTAGCCATTTGGTGATGGGGCATCTTCTCACTGCAACCTTTTTGTGAATGCCTTTCACATGCTTTAAAAATCCCAAATGTGCCAACAGCTCAAATTACATTAGCTTATTCCATTGCACAGATAGACCAGCAGGTATTACTCATATACTGTTGTTTTCATTTGGAGAAAATACTTATTTTAGAATTAAAACTCTGAAACAAAGTGATTAGCTATCTTCGCTATCTTTAAACAATCATCCCTAGTTTTCTTCCCCATCGGAACAATCAGAGCTTCAACTGCAGGCCGTACTGGGTATGGAAGGACACCGTGCTCCGCTCCCAAGAAAGATCCTTACATGAAACTATCTGCCAACAAAGATTATTTTTCTCTCAGTACAGCTTTTAAGGAAGAACTGTCCCCAAGATAACAGCAAAAGAAAGGTTAAACCAACTAACTAGACATTCAACTACTCCCCCTCCCTCCCTCCCGTATCTTGGAAGTTGTTGCACATCCAGGACTTTTAATCAGGTCTGTGGTAGAGCATGAAGCATGATCGATCAGTTTTACCTTGGTGGGCTATGTTCATGTAGCTTGGTTAAGCATCACCAAGAACCAGTTTGGTGTAGTGGCAAAGGCACCAGGCTAGAAACTGGGAGACTGTGAATTCTGCCTCAGGCCCTCAACTCAGCTGGGTGAGTTTGGGCTAGTCTTTTTCTCTCAACCCTAGGAAGGAGGCCTGGAGATCTTCCTGTAAATAAAGATGCTGGGGATGCTTTGCTAGATCGCAAGCCTACCTGAATTCTCAGTGCAGCATCAATAAAATCTAGATGGCAGGAACTGGAATGCAAACCACTCCCAAACAGAGCAACAAAAACTGATAAAAAAGAAAATATTCTTGTGTGGAAGACAGAAAATGCAGGTGCTCTGAAAGAAGACGGGGAAAACCCCAGCGGTCTACTGAAAACTGCAGCAACACACTGCCACCTGCTCTCTGTTTCCTCCCCACTACACACATGCTTTAACACAAGCAGTTGTTACAGTGAACTGATCTTTAAAAGCAGATAGACGGGTGATTTTTCTCCTTTTTGCTTAAGTACTCCCTGGTGTGAGAAATCCATCTCCTTAAAAATGAAAACAAACAGAATGGTATCAGAAGAGTTTTGGACCTGATTTTATTTTTACAAAGTGTGAATCACAAGGCATCAGAAGTTACATAGATAAAATATCACAGCACTTGCAGAAGTCCTGTGACCCATCTATTCCTGAGATGAGATGTTCAGTGGGGGACAGGGAAGTGAAAGGTGATCCTGAAATGACAAATGGAAGAGCCAGGGATTTAATCTATAAGGCAGACAAAGACCCATCAGGAACTAACAGCAACCATTTGATCTATTTAAAAATCAGCCCAGATAGAGAAAATTGCATAATGCAAGCCCCCTTGCTTCCCTCAGCCAATATCTGTTCAGGAGGGGATTAAGTATCCAAGGGAACTCCACTGCAGCATGAAATCAAATTCTGTAGCTGATTCCTACTGCTGATATTCTCAGAAAAATGGAACCACATTAGCCAGAAAGGGCCCATTAGTGAGAGATGAGTCGGGAAGTTGACGAGGGTGAAGATGATAACCGAAAAGAAATCTCAAGAGAATATTTATGGGCCCCAAAGATGTGCACTATCCAAACAGCCCAGAATTCCCATTCTGTCAGTCATCTGTGTGGTTCAAGGAGATAGTCGCTGCTTCATTTCTTTGTCTGTTTGATCAGGAGACTGTCGCTGGAAGAGAAACAGATACAGCAAAGGATTGTGAAAAATGTGCCACAATATGGGCTTGGGGGCCAAGCATAGAACCAAGCCTTATTTTCTATGGTTAACACAGAGCAAGAATAATTAATGGTTCACACATATACATGTGGATTTGGTAGATTAATTCCTAGAGGCAGAAAAGCAGGTTTGTCCTTATGCTGATGTTTAGTTTCTACAACATCTTTTTTTGTTGTTTGGATATAGAATTTTTTTTTCTGCTATTTTTCTTCACCTAGCTCCATGATGAGAGTAAAATTAAGATAAGTCATAGCTTTGGGTAACTGATTTTATTAAGGGAAGGCAGCCAATGATATCCAATGCCTAAATCTGAGAAATTTACTCTGAATCCCTTATTAGATCAAACCTTTAAAAACTTACCTGTCTGACCCATAAAATAATAGACATTTAAATGGAGAGTGCTAAGAATGGAACCACTAGAAATCCTCCCCTTTCTTTCATCATACTTCCCTTATGGGAAGGCTGCAATGAGCTGTTCTTGATTATGTTCCTTCCCACTTTTTCAACATTTTGTTATAATGTCATAATCATTACATCACCATCATTATTAAATTTATATGCCACCTGACTCACAGCAACTCAGGTGGTTTACAAATTGTTAAAAACAATTTAAAACAAAGAAACAAACCCCTCCCCCCAAAGAATAAAGACAGCACTTTACTAAAGAATAAACATTTTATATAAAAGACTCTATTAAAATATATCATGGGCACATAACATTTCAAACTAAATTCTAATCTGCGTAGCCTTTAAGATTTTAAATAAACAGACATTCAGATAAAATTTGCTCAATTGATATAAAGATGCCAAATCATATCTCTGACAAACTATGACACTGTCCTCTTTCCTTTTATGAAGTTGCTACGAGATTATGAACATAACTGGAGCATCAGCTAAATCATCCTGTAGGCTTCTGTCACAGATGTTCTGAGAAGCTACACCTAGTCTGTTCATTTTGGCATTTCACTTTCTACAGTTTGAAAGTAAGTGCAGTAACTTTGTAATAAAATTAGCCTGGAGAGAACACAGCCTTGAAGTCACAGACAAACTTATTCTACTTTGGAGATAACAATGACAATGCTTTGTCCCCTGGAAGGAGTGCTTGGCCAAGCTGGACAGAGGAACAACTTTCCATCCTGTTTCAGCTGAAAAGCCCCAGCAGTTTGCTATTTCCAGCAGAAGAAAATGGAAGAGTGGTGGCTTAATCCCCACTTGACCCCACTGTTTGTCAGCTCAAGATTTCTCAGAGAAATAAAAAAGCATGTGGAGGATAAATATTCACATAACACTGAATCTTTTTTTACTAGGAATCAAGAGATTTGATCAAAAAATATCCCCCCCCCAAAAAAAGGGGGTGGGAAAAAACTAAGCAAGCACCCAACCAAGCCATTCTTAACGAATTCACAGCTCCTGTGGTTGCCTATGAGCCAAAGTCAAGCATCTGTGGGAAGACTGTTCATGCATCAGGGGTAGTTCAACCTAACAAGATTCCACAGATCTGCAGAAATGAGCCCAAACTTATTCCTATGCAGTTTCTTTTTCCAAAAAGTAAAATTCCATCAAACAACTTTTCACACATACTGCTCAGGAGGAGCAGAAGCCAAGCCCAAGTCTTACCTTTCTATGGCCCTCTCTCCTCACCACCAATATTCCCAGCACTCTAAATCTGCTGCTAATGATTCCACTTTTGCCATACTTCTGTTTTTACACCTATCAAAATCTAGAAAGATGATTCATCAAGATTTTTAACTAACTAAGGTTTGTGTATGGCTAACATAATGAAGTTAGAAAGAAAAAGCAGCATTTTAGTTGATTATTTCATGTCCAGATCAAACTGTGCTCTGCCAAAATGTAGCCACTGCCACAGCTTTGTGATTAGCTTGCTGTAGGTCATTGACAGTAGAAGGCTCCGGCAATAATTGGCACACCATCAGATGAGCCAGATCTATTTTAGTTGATGCCATCTCAGAACAAGAACTTCTCTTTCACTCTCACATGAGGGGGTTGCGTATTCAAAACAGCATATGCTGCAATATCTACCACCTACAACTTTTATAAATATATTGTGTGGTGTTACCAAAGTAATCAGAAATAACTTAAGTCAATTTTTTTCTCAAAGACTGTATGAAATAAGAGTTTGTGCCTTACCTTCCTCTGGAGCCGGAGCAGCACACAATAGTACCAGAAGGGAGAGGACAGAGAAAAAAAGGATTAGAAAAATCTGGGAAGCCTGCTATACCTCTATGTTTATGGCATATAGTATGCTTTGGGAACTGGATTTATGCTACATCCAGAAAACAAGATATAAGATATATTATTACATTTATATCCTCTGCTCTTCTTCCAAGGAACTTAAAGCAGCATAAAATAAACAGCTTGCTAGTGGTCCCCATCCCACCACTGCTCCAGAGAGGAACTGCAGTCTTCTGAACTTTCCCTAAATAATCCCCTGCTGCAGTTCAGGCAATCCACCACAGGGGAAATCAAAAGCCTGCAGAGGAGCTATTTGGATATCCATAAGCCACTCACCTAGTAAAACCTTCATCCTGGAGATTAAGCACTAAATTGTCAGCTGTAAGATACACACGGTTTTGAGATGCTGCAATCTGTAAGAGTTCAGGGTAGTGGATAAAAAAGGCAATTAGCAAACATCCTGATGAAACACATGGAATGGTGGTGGTGGAAACATACACAGAAGGTTCTTTCAACGTTTAGGGTATCCTTCTCTAACCTCATTCCCTCCAGAGGTTTGCAGCTTTAATTCCCACGATCCCCTTCAAGCATGGTGCACAGAAATTATAGGAACTGAAGTGCGAAGTATCTGGAAGGGAGTAGGTTGGAAAAAAACTGATTTGGAGGTAAAAGCAGTTATACCATGTGCTGAGATTCACCATGTACAAGAAAAAAGCAAGGTCTCTATAGAAACATGCTATGGAATCTGTAGACAAAATTATCTCTTCCCTTTTGAAAGTTTGATTTATTCTTTTGATGTTGACAGCTATGGGCTCTGTTTTATTAGATCCCAGAGTACAGACAACAAGTGTGGAATTTCAATTTAATTCTTGTTTTCTGTCACAAATTCCAGATAGATCCAGGTCCATCAGTCTTCTAAATGCCTGAATTCATTCTGCTTCTCCAGCTGATTTTGTTCCTGCTATGAGCCTTTTCCTAGTCTGTGGCACACTATGTTCTGCAAGTGACCATGACTGAGTGGGGCTCATTCAAATGCTGTGGGCCTGCTCTTTAAACAAGAGTCAAAACTCTTCTTGGCTCTTGTTAAGATGGGGAGATCAGCACAGATAAGCAGGCTGCCGGTAAAGATGAACATCAGGAGAAGCATGTCATATTCGCCTTGGATTCATCACTTGGCCTGGTATGGTGCGAAAGCAGCAGCTGAGGGTGGACACGTGTACCTCTATGTGAAAGCAACTCCACTCACCGTTTTGGAGATATTCTGGGCAGCACGGATCTTGCGTAGCTTGATGTAACCTGGGTTCTTGCTGAGGGCTTCTCCAATGTGAGCAATCAGTTAAGGCTGCATTTCTTAAAGGTTCTGAACTCAGGTGCCATCTCTGGCCACCCCGCCAGCTGTGATTAAGCTGCATCACTTTACTCTACTGGAAACCACTTTTTGTGCTGGATCACTATGCCCCTGCATTCTACTGCCATATCCAAAGCCTCTGAAACCTACAGCCACCTTTCTCCCTCACATCAAAGCAAGGATATCATTTTGGCAGCTGTGGCTTCTCCTTCTGCCTGAACAATCTTCTGCCTTTGCTCTTGCTTTGCTTTTTCCACAAGGAATTGCGCCCGCTGAGCCTCTTGCTGGGCTAGAGAAGCAAATAGTCCATAGGTATAACTCATAATATATACACATAATTTATTTATTTATCAAACTTTAGCACCGCCCATAACTTCCTTGAACAATAATTTTAAGAGCTCTTTGCTCCTTTTACAATTCAATATTATACATATGTATTTAATAGTTTTATTATATCCAGCCAAGGTGACTCAAGAATATGTACACTGTTTAGCATTCCAGTACTCTCACTTCATGCTGCTGTAGTAGGCAAGTAATCAAAGCTTTAAACCGGTTTCCAGTCTTGTGGTAAACTTGCACCTGGGCAGAACCACTTCAGACTGCAGAGAAAGTATGACAATATAGGATGTGCTACCTTGGGCCAGTCACTCTCCCTCAGCCCAACTCACCTCACAGAGTTGTTGTTGTGGGGAAAAGAGGAGGAGGAAGGACTATTTGGTACGTTTACTGCCTTGAGTTATTTATAAAAATAATAAATGTGGGATAGAAAATAAATACATAAATATATAAACATTCCTACATCTAAAAAACAAGCCCCCCTGGGATAATGCTTCTAGCTCAGATTTTTCATCCCCAGTATGGTACCTATATGCATGGATATTTTTTTAAGGTATGAAAGACCAGACAAATATTAGTACCTTCGCAAGAACCAGACCCATGTAATACACAGGTGGAAGTGCCAGCATGTTGCTAATTACTTCTGGCATTTATTAAGTAACATTCGGTCACAAACAAATCAAGGGACTTGTCCTGACTAAGCAAGAACCACGCCAAGACGAGAAAGAAGTCTCTAGTGTTTTAGTACTGCTATTGTAGACAGAAAATCCTACCAAACTGAAGAAGCGTGGGAAAACCCAGACAGATAAACCCCAAAAGTCAAGGCAGGTCTGTTTTGGGTCTCTTTGAATGACAGCTCAAAGTCTCTAAACTACGCATGCATTTTCCCCCCTGGATAGGGGCCCCCTCCCGCTCACCATCAGTACTCATGACAGGACTTTTCAGTTTGGGAAAGCCATCTGTAAATCTCCAGCTTTTTAGACAGTATTACAATGAATAAACATTTATTCTTTATTTAAAACAGAGCTCCCCAAACTCTTCAGCTTATCGACCCCTTCATGAAGTTTCAGATTGTTCATCGACCCACAAACATTCATAGTATGAAAATAATTTAATAAATACTACTTTAACTAATAGTATTACAAACAACAACAACAGATAGTGCCATTGACCCTTGGGGGTCAACACTGACTACTTTGGAAAACCCTGATTTAAAACAAGAGCACCAACTTTTTTTCAGGCAGAGGGCTAATGTGCTGTAGGAAGCATCATTTTAAAAGTAAGTGGGATCAGAACATTAAATAACGTAAGTTATTTAATTCTCCTTTTCCCAATTCACTCTAGTGACTTACATTAAACTGATCTCATTTTTAAAAATTATTTATTTTCTACCCCTTTATTATTTTTATAAATAACTCAAGGTGGCGAACATACCTCATACTCCTTCCTCCTCCTGTTTTCCCCACAACCACTGCCGTGAGGTGGGTTGGGCTGAGAGAGAGTGACTGGCCCAAGGTCACCCAGCCGGCTTTCATGCCTAAGGTGGGACTAGAACTCACAGACTCCTGGTTTCTGGCCCGTTGCCTTAACCACCAGGCCAAACTGGCTCCTTTTATAATATCCAACTTTGAAATTAACTGAGTCACTGCTACACTCTGTCTTTTACAGAAATTATGTGGGAAGTAAATTCAATTAATTTAATGGCCCCACTAATCCACCCTAGCCCATCTTCAAGTTAAACTGATTTCTTACCAAACAAAATGGGGAAAAAAAATCACTGAGTGATCTGACGTTAAATCACAGATGGTCTCCTATGAACACCCTAGAATTCAAAGTTAGGAGAAAGGAAGAGCAGGAATTGGGGGTGGAGGAGGAAAGAGTGGCTGCAACAGAAAGCAAAAGACATGGGGCAAAAGAGAGGGTCAGAGACTTTACTCTGTGGCTGAAACTGATGGGAAATGGCATAATGATCAATGGGAAATGCGGATGGTTTTTGTTGCTGCCTGTGGCAAGAGGAAAAGCAGATGATCCAAATGACCAGAGGCTTGCAGCAAAACAAGGCAGAGAGGATACTGAAGGAAGCTTCAGTAAGATGTATGTGGATCATGAAGTACAAAGGCCTCCTTCAAAACAGTGGGCAATAAAAAACAAAGTTGGAAAAGGATGCAAAATGTGCCTTCTAGTGTTCTTGCCAATCTCTTTACCAGCAATAGCCACAGGTGGTGTCTGTTCCTGTGTAACAAGGCAACATGTTACATAGGTATGTTTGTGTGTTTCTGCTCTTTCCTGTTACATCGGTGGGCATATCTGCACTCAGAATCACAAGGTGGACTGCATACACCCTGCTCTGGATCATATGACAGGAGAGAGAAGTGCTTAGAATGTAACAGTTACCAATATTTTGAGCAGCTGCCCACCTGCCTCTCACATAAGGATATGTTGGGGGAATTCTTCTGGAATGTTTTTCGCTGCAGCCTTTTGCCAGGTTGATCTTATTTTCAAACCCAATCTTCCTTTTGCTAATTTCTCCAGCTGTAAGAATTTCCTCTAAATTTAAGCATCAACTCACCCACTTGCTTGGCCTCAACTGCGGCAGTGTATTCTCGGCTAAAGCTCAGCTCTGTGATGGCTACATCATCTAGTATAAGGCTAAAATCCTTTGCTCGCTCTGTCAGTTCCCGTCGGATAAGCAAAGATACCTGAAAAAATAAACCCACAGTTCTTACTCAGTATCTTAGCGCTGCAGATAAGCAATTTCCTTTTGTCCAGAAAAGTTTATGAAGTTGTAAGAGTCATAGAATCATGGAGCTGAAGGGGCCACTTAACTCCCTGAACCTACCCCCTTGCTTGGTGCAAAACTCCACTAGAACATTACTGAGAGATAGCTATGCAGACTCTTGCTCCAAAGCATCCTGCCAAGAGGAGTCCATCACCTGTCTGATTGATTCTGCTGTTAAACTGCTCTTATCTTTTGACATTTAATCATAATCTGCCTTCCAGTACCTTAGTCATTAATCTGAACTCTTGTGTTTTAACTTTTCCCTGAATGTCAGCCTTTCAGATATCTGAAAGGTGCTATCATATCCCCCTCAGTTTTCTCTTTTAAAGGCTAAACATTCCCTATCCTTTCAGTCTCTTTTCATAATACTTCATTTCTAGTCACCCAACAATCCTCATTGCCTTTCTCTGACTCTATCACTCAAGAAGCATATATTCTTCTGCAAAGATTGGCCATAATTCTTAAAGAACTGGGCTTAATACTCAAGGCGACATCTGAGTAAGGCAGAATAAAAAACACCCTAAAACTACATTTGCTTTTTTTTTGGCAGCCACATCACACTACTTGCCCATATTTTCCTTGTAATCAACTACATGCACACCTGCTACCAAGCCAGGTTATCTTCCCTTCGATTTCTGGTTCAGAGGAAATTTGCAAAAATTCCATTTGTTCCCTAGACGATTTCTTAATACATAAATCATCTGCAACCAGCAAGTTACTAGGAACTTCTGTGAAAAGTAGGATTAAGTGAGGGAAGACGGTCTGTATCAGAAAAGGACAAACCTGAGCCCGCTGGGTAATGAGCTGTGAGGCATTAAACTTTGCTACCACACTTTTGAGTACTTCATTGACAATGGAAGGAAGAACCCGTTCTTCATAGTCTAGTCCAAGTCGCTGGTATAAGCTGGGCAATTCTACAGCATTGGGTCGTGACAGAACACGCAAGGAGATATTCACCATCTGCAGATCTAGAAATAAAACCAAGTCAACCACAATCTCTGAAGTGTATTCTACTTTTCTTCTCAGGTCTGATTATGTACCCAGTTGCACCCCTCTGATGGGTTGTTCTGAAGTCCTTAACCCTGACCAGAGAACTATATGTTCTTCCATGAAGGAACAACAGAAGGATGTAAAAGCTTATATGGAGATAGAGCACAGAACTCAAAATTATGGAAACACAAATCCGTATCTACTCTACAATGCTCGCTTATAGATCTCAGTGATTTTGGGACTCCGTTCTTAGTATAAACTTCACTGCAGCATTGTTATAAAGGAAAAAGATGGAGAAACATCTACATATATCATCCTGCCTTCTTAGGAGGTTAAAAACTCTGCACCTCTGTTCTTACCTTTGGATCCTGTTGGTGAGGAAATTTTGCGGGGCCGGGCTCGAATATCATAAATTATTGGATACTGGAACCAGGGAATTCTGTGGAGATTAGCAGTGATTATACTCAATATGAGATGTAAAAAAGAAATAAAATCCTATGCCTCTCCTCACTTGGAAAGAGATAAAAATATTACCACATAACTTTCAACATACTTTTATGGCTTACTTTTTAATGAGAAAATATTTCTGAGACTTTTAGGAGCGCTCTCCTAACAAAAACAGAAATTATACCACTATGAGGCTTTTCTTTAATAGTTATTTATTTATTTATCATATTTTTATCACCGCCCATCTCCCCCACACGGGTTGACAAGAGAGCTTTGAAGAGAATAAAAAGATAAATCCTGCCACATTGAAATAATGTTAAATTAAATTTGGGGGAAAATAGCATCTCTTTGGAAACTCTGGTGTGAGGATATTGCCTTGAGATTTCCTGTTAGATTCTAAACCCTTTTTTCTACTACACAGTCCCTAGAAGAATACCTGAAATGTAGTCCCTCTGAAAGAACGGTATCCTGTTGAACGCCACCAATGCGGTTGAAGAATATTGCTCTTTGACCACCCTCCACTGTGGAAATCAAAAGCATCCTGCTGTTACCACCAATAGTGAACGAAAGAGATTAAAGAATTAGAAAAGTAGAAGTTACCTACCTGTAAAGACAGATTCACGGATACCATAGGCTGCAGCACCAGCACCCAATAGTAACTTTAAAGCGGTGCTCATCCCACGCGGGCCAGTAGGCAGGCGGCCAGCAAAGTCCTTTAGGCTCTGAGCCATGGCAACCTTGGTATGGAGACAGGTCCCCAGAACAAAATAAAATAAAATAAAATAAACTATACGATTCTGCAAATTTTCTTACTGAAATTCTGATAAAGTTTGGAGGGAGAGGGGAACTGTGCATGAAGCATTTTATGTATGCAATTATCTCTGGATGAGGAATTCTGTGCTACTGAGGACTATTGTACACCAAGAGGAGAGCCAGGGCTTGCTAAGCCCTGATCAGAATATGATGAATGTACTTCCCATATATTTTTAAAAACAGGATGTTATTGTGAAGCAGCCTTTCTTTACTGCTGGGACACCAAGAAACCAAGGGTGAAAGAAATTATTATTAAGGAACATCACCCAGTTCAAAAGTGCGATATTACAGGCTTCTAAAAAGCCATGTACATGGGGTAAGGCACGAACTCAGTCCCACTACTTGCTAAGCACGGCTGCTGAATCATTAATAAAATTCTCCTATTCTGCACCACGCGCCTTCCCTGAACGGGCTCATTAAAGCATGGAATCAATCAGCCGCTCCCTTCCCCAACAAGCCCGCCGCCCTTTCACTAAAGAGAATTCACCCTCGGAGAAACAGGCGGAGGCTCTAAAACGCTTCAGCTCCTCTCAGCGGAACCATAAACCTTCACTGCAGCTGCCTCCAAGGATAACTGCCCCTCGCCCGCCTTCTCCAGCCACGCCGCCGCGCCGGAGAGAAGGGCACCGGAAACGGCGGGCTCTGGGAAACGCTTCCGGGTCAGGCGGGCGCCCTGGAAGGGCTTTTCTCCGTTGCGCAAGCGTGGCGTTCGAGCGCCCCAAGGCGGGTAGTGGCTGCCCAGCCCCTGAAGCCTCAGTGGCTCTTCGTTATTTGCGCTTCGTCCCATCTGGAAGTGCAACGTATGCCCATGCGAACAAGGTGGGCTATGTTTTCATCCCTGGCTCAAGCGTCTTGAGGCGAAAGCACAATTTGGGGACAGGAAGTGGCTGACCCTGGAAGAGGAAGCCGCTGCCCCCGTGGGGAGAACCGCGAGTGCGCCGCTTTTAAGATGGCGGCGGTCCCCACGAGGAAGCGTCCCCACCAGGAGGGAGACTCTGCTGACGGAGGGGCCTTTGATCCCCGCCGCGCCGGGAAGAGGCGGCTGGTGGTGATCCTGGAGGGGGCGTCGCTGGAGAGCGTGAAGGTGCAGGGAGGCGCTGCTGGGCAGCTCGAGAGAGCGTTGAGCAAACTTTTAAGTCTCGGAGAGCACGGAGGAGGGTTCGGGAGACCTTGCCGAGAGGAGAAGCGGCTTTCACTTCCCTCCCAAAACAGCCGCCAAAGTAAAAAACTGTTTTGGGGTGGGTGGGGGTGGCTCTTCCACCTCTCCCTGAAATATGGATTTAATCTGCGTGCGGAACAAAGATAATGATCCTCACCTCTGGTGGCAGCATGTCTCGGCCAGGCTTTCCCAACCTGATTATGTCCAGGTGTAGGGTGAGAGTAACCACCAGTCTCACCCTAGTCGAGGATTCTGGAAATTGAAATCCCAACATATTTGGACGGCTTTTAAAAAAATTGTTGGGAAGAACAACCAAGGGGGAAAAAAGTTATCATTGTATGGAGTCCCTGTTATCGGAGGCAATATATTTAACATGGGTATCTTTAGGGCCATAACTTAGTGTGGGATGCAGAGAGCTTGTTCCTGAAAATACGATGTTAAATTTAAGAGCACTGCTACTCTAAGGAAGTTCTGTTGAGAAATAAATTGCCATTTCCCCCACAAACTCAGTTTATGGAGATTGGTGCTGTAAGGTGTGTCATACAGAACATAAACGTCTCTCACAAATCACCTTTAGATAGTATAGAATCACAGTGTTCAGAAACAATGTGGAAGAGTTTATCTAGGAGTATGGGCAGGAGATTTTCCTAATTTGGCACTGTTTTGTTTTAAGAGTTTTGTAATTTTTTTACATTTAAGAGCACAAGTATAAAACAAGCAAATCATTCCAGGTTGGGAAAACATATGAATTGCTGAATTGTGACAAGCATAAATCTTTGCTTCTGAGGAATGGCAGAGACCCTGGAGGAGTTCGACCAGACATCACCCACCAGGTATTCTATGCAGATTTAAGTCCAGTTTATGGGCTGCCTGAAATATTGACTGGGAAATTGCATTCATGAAAAAGCCAGAAACTAATGCTGGCAATTCTGTTTTTGAATCAAGCCACAGATGCTCCTTAACATTTTTTTTCATTATCAATTCCTAGTTGTGCATATGCTAATACTTTTTTCAGGCACTGTTCTTTTTCAAATATTCTCTAAAGCAGTCTTGAAATGTTCTGAGATATATTACCATAGAATTTATTTTGCTTTTTAAATAGCTTAAGCTTATGTCTATTCATTTTTAATTTAGAGCCTCTTGATGCTCATGGATAGTCCTTTGAACCGAGCTGGCCTTCTCCAGGTATACATCCATACAGAAAAGAATGTTCTTATTGAAGTCAACCCACAGACAAGAATTCCTCGCACTTTTGATCGTTTCTGTGGCCTCATGGGTAAGAAATGCAACTGAGTATATAACGCCCTGAGCAATGTTTGTGTGTCTCTGTAGACTATTAAACTCATTTAGTTTGGGATCTCTTTTACTGATACAGCTGCACACTACATTGCAGAATGTTTATAAACCAAGTAATTATATTTCCAGGTACTGTTAGTTTGCAACCTGTCCATCGTATTAGCATAACATACTAAAACGATGGGTTTTCCCATATTATTTCTGGAACCTCTGCCCTTTTCTTGAGCCTGGAAGTATAAGTTATTTTGAACTCAGTAGACAAAAAGGAACATCTTAAAGGGGAGCAAACACAGAAGTTGAAACTGTTACGCTGGGGGCTGAACTATAAAAAGTTGGTGAAGTTCACTGTAGTTTAAATGTAATTATAATTTAATGAAATACACGGATATGATTATTTTCCATCTATTTAACAATTCACCATTTATATCACATTAACATCACCGTGTGGCATCATTTTTAAAAGGCTCCAAGAACCATGTATGGTCCCGAGTCTTATAGTTGCCTGTGCTTTACATTGCAAATGTGAATCCATTCAATCTCCCTCTAAAACTGGTAGAGATGTATAGAGATTCCTGTATGGTTTTGGATTCCAGCCATCAATCCACTGGTCTGGTAAAAAGGGTAGAGATCCATCATCTGGATTTTAAAATAATTCTACATTATGTGTACTAAATTAAATCAGCTACCCTTTCTGGGGCTGATAAATGAACATTAGCTTTCCCTGTCAGGCCACATTGTTTAACTAGTAGGTCATAAATTGTGCAAGTCTAGGAAAGATTATGAAAACCACTGCTTGTATAGGATTGTTGTAAGCAACTAATAATATGTGCTTTTTGCTGTGTTCTCAACGTTTCTTTATCTTTCCTTAGTTCAGCTACTGCATAAGTTTAGTGTCAGAGCTGCTGATGGCCCTCAAAAGCTGTTAAAGGTAATAATTCTACTGTGATTCTATGCAAGATTAATTGTGCTTCTGCTACCAAGTTAATCCAGTTTTTCTTCTGTAGGTAATTAAGAATCCAGTGACAGATCACCTCCCTGTGGGCTGTGCAAAGATAGGCACCTCTTTCTCAGCCCCCCATGTGACAGACATGCGTGACCTAGTCCCTACTGCAGACCCTATAGCCATAATTGTGGGAGCTTTTGCCCATGGCTCGGTAAGGAGTGAATTTGTTCTTAGACTGTCTCTCTTATTTGCAAGCCAGTTATCTCACCTCCATCTTAATTGAGGTACTGGCAGCAAACAGAGGTTAAAGGTAGTATGTACTCATACAGCTTCCTACAAAATAATGGCCCATGTTAAGAACTGGATTGTTTTAAGAACATGTGCTGTAAACTTGGTACATTTCTATAAAGAGGAGTAGCAGTGCTAGTAGCCTCCTGCATTGACTTAAAGAGGGCACCCTTAATTGTTGGCTGAGATTATGGAGCTGATTTTTTTTAACACAGCCAGTGGGCACCTAATTAGGGAGAGTTATAGGCACAGAATTCTGCTTTCTGGAAAGTTAGATCATTTGTCCATCTAGCTTGTATTGTCTGTTCAGTAATTTATTGGAGTATTAATCACCTAGCTATTGAACAATGTAGCCCAAATATATAATTTAGAAGCTTGACTAGTTGCCATTTTTCTTCTCCAGCTTAATGTTGACTACACAGAAAAGACCATCTCTATCAGCAACTATCCACTCTCTGCTGCTTTGACTTGTGCTAAAATCACCACAGCTTTTGAAGAAATTTGGGGAATAGTATGAACCTACTGTTGTGTTAATAGATTCACAGAATATGGTATTTTGGTCTAATAGGGCAATATGTATATTGCAAATGTTATGTACTGCATCCCTTATTTATGAGAAATTCACCCTTAATTACTTTTTTGTGGTAAATAAAGAATTTTTGTATATAGCAGTAAGCTGCTTTGTGATACTTAAGCTCAACTACGTGATAGTTACTGTATATATCCATCAGGTTCCCCGTCCCACCTGTTCCCCCCTGCAAAGATTATTTCAATAAAAAAATAAATAGGAAACTGGTATGGCACAAAGCCCCAGCCTCTAGCATCATATTTGTTTATATCAGTGACTTTGGGCCCTTTAAAGTTTCCTCTGGGATTATAGAAAGCTTTCTGGGAGACTAATTTTCCTTTTGTGATTAGCTATGCTTGCCATGACAGTCACATATAACTGGCAAGTTCCATGACAGTCATTTTACATGTATCTCCAGTCCAAAAAAAATATTTCCCTGCTTTCCCGTGAACTGTAGCAAGTCAGTTGAATAAATGATTTTGGAGGCTTAGTAAGAGCTAAGCCTTGGAATAACAGCAGTACCACCGTTTCTAGGGGTAGCCTCGGCTAGCCCCAATGATGCCAAAATGACAAGACGTGCATGTTTTGTCACTTCCCCTCCTGCAGATGTCTGTGACTGTTTGTTGTCTCCTCCAGGTGGTCAGGAAAAATCAAATTATCAGAGCAAACACTTTGGCCAAAGTGTACTCACCACTGCTGAAAGTGTATCAGGACTGCTATTGTACGTAAGCAATTACTTCTACAAAGAAGAAAAGCCTACTCAGTTGCTGTGGTGCGCATCATTAAAGGCACAAGAACAAGGGGTGAAGATAAAGTGGGTAGCTTTCACATGCACACAGGAGACAGGGTCAACCTCTGAAGAATCACCTAGCGTACCACATTTAACCGTGTTCCTTGTTCTTTGCTGTAAGCTACAAATAACTCTAGTCTCCCCTCACAAAGAAAATCCAGGTAAGAGTAGAAAAACAGTACCAGCTCCAAAATCTGGTGAAAAGAAGCAGCTCAAGCATGAATGAAAAACCAACTGGGACCAATTTTATCTAGTGGAATTGGAAAGTAAAAAAGTCAGGCAGGTGCTCCATTCCTAGATGGTAGCTGTATCAAGTGCTTTACAATCATCTGACATTGCAGAGATGGAAGTGTCAGTGGGGAGAAGTTGAGATAAGGCAACCTGTAGAACGGGTAGAGAGGTTTTGCAGTCTGTTCCCCTCAGTTTGGGGTCTTAGCCCCTGTGCTCTTTCACCCCAGTCACTCTAAGTTTGTCCACAGCAAGTTTGGCAGGTGATGCTTCAACCATCCCAATAAATGCACACATGGTACAATCTGAAAGGAAAAGTAAAACAAGTCAGCTAGATATTATCTGAGGCCACTATGCTCTAGTGACTAGTCAGAAAGACTTCTCTCACCTTTTGGTTGTTACTCAGCTTTCTTTAACTTTTCTTTTCGTGGCACAAATACTTTTCGAAAACAAGGCAATGTAAACAGCAACGTCAAGAACAACACATGGCCTATGAAATAAATAGACTTGTATACCTGCAAAAGAATATGAGGAAGTCAGTGTGCTAGTTCTTCCTTCAGCCAGTAAGTAGAGGGGAAATGCCCTCTTTTCTAGAGAATCTGGCTGCTTTGGTACCTGAATCCACTTTTCCCAGGTAAAGAGGCAAAATGGTACTAGAGAATATGACATGAACATCCAGTGAATACTTTGCTGAATCGCATAGAAGAAAGGCCACAAGATGATGTTTGAAGTCAAAGCAGTCAGAAATGGACTGTCATTTATCAAGTTAATAGCCTGTAATTACACAAAAAACAAAATCACAAGCTTTAAGCTTCCAGGTGAACAAGCAGAACATGGCTCTGTGCTGCTTACCCATTTTTGCTTTCCTTCCTCTCATAAAAATCTCTTCAGTGAGCTTATGGCCATCTCCCTAGAACAGCAGTTGCTTCAACCATTGTTTTGGTATTTCAAGTTGGCAATCAGCCTCTCAAACTGCTTGGCTTGAAACGGGGGTTCATCAAGACATGAGACCATTTCTGACTTCCGGTGGGGACGTGGCGGACTGAACAGCTGTGCCTGCGAGCTCCGCAGGCAGAACTGGCATCGTGGCAGTTTTTTTGGGCTCAGGCTGGTTTCTCCTGAAGCCCAGGAGTGTTTTTCCAGATCAAGGAAAACACTCGGAATCAATCCATTTGTCCTCCGGACAGCGAATTGCAGCCAGGAGATTGTAAAGAGTGTTTGCGATCAGTGAGTAAGAGTTTGCCGGGAGGCTGGGACATCACTGTTTCCAAGCCGCGCTGCAGCCTTAAAGGGACATTAAGTCCAGCCACCCCATTTCTAAAGCACCCAATTTTTTTTTTTTTTTAAGTATTCGTACCCTAAGAGAGGCTTTCTACATTAAGGAGAAACGATCTCTCTTGGTGCTCATTATTTTTTTTTTAATTCCTTTTAAGCTTTGGATTTTGCTTTCCGCCCAATACTAAGGAGGGCTGAGAGTGTATTATTGTTTTTGTCCTAATTCCCTATTATTTTTGTCCTAATTCTGAAGATTTTAGCATTTTTCCTACATGCTGAATCTGCCGTTCTGAACTCTTACTTTCCTGCCGCTACTTTCTCTGGGAACTGTCTGTTATCTTACCTTAACTCAATTCAGAAATTTTCCAATACCTCTTACTTTTGCCGGTTAAGTATCCAGGGAGGTGCCATAATTTATTGTGTGAGACATGGGAGGATTTTAACCAGGCTCTGGCTTCTATCGAGATATTAAAGCAGATATTGAGCAGATTTTTTCTGATTCCTGCCAAGTTGTTATGCAAGACATTCAGAGCACTGTGGAAAACATGTGGTCTAAAATGTGCCATCTGGTTGGGGATGTTGTGGATGAAACTGAAGAATTTAACAGCAATGGAAATGTCTCTTCTAGAGTGAAATAGGGGCTTCTGAAATGCCAGATGAAATTGACAATGCTGAATTGAAGAAGTTTAAGGAGAAATTGAGTTGCAAGAGGTGAGTGAATTTGACTTTCTGATGGAATGTTACTGGAAAGAAGGGGTTATTGTGTATGGGAGGTTTTTTGAAGAGAAGTCTGTGTTTGTGAGGGGAGCAGTTAGGCTGTTTGATTTAAGAAAATAGCTCTGTGTTTATTACGGAGATACGTAAATGCTTTGATCTATTTTGAAGTGGGTTAAGGGGCTAAAAATATCTGGATGGTCTTTTGGCTTTGGATGATTTTACTTATTGTTAATGATTGGGATTAAGATTAAGGTTTTTTTAAAAAAATATTAATTCATGTTTCTTGTATTATTAATTATAATGGCAGACAATTTACATGTTTTATTTTTGATCTTTATTACAGTAGACAGGAATGTATAGAACAGTAGTAGGAAAGGAATAATTAAGTGTTATTTTTGGAGGGGAAGTTGATTAGGTAATTTATACTTTTTTCTTTAATATAAGGGGAGGGAGCAATGATATTTAGTGATTTTTATAATGTGCTAAGGGGTTGACTTATAGAAATAATGTGATTTTGGTTAATATAGAGTAAGGGATTGATTATGGAAAATTACTGTATATCCTTGATGTTTAAAGTCAGAAGTCGCTTCTTTTTGTAATCTAAAAAATTTTTCTCTTGTGTTTTCACACCTTTTAGTTTTGTTTTTTAGCTTTTGTTTTTCTGTATCTTTTATCTTTTTCTGAAATTTAGTAACATTCTTAAAAAAAAAGATAAGAGACTGTTTCCCTAAGCTAATGTACTACAGCTGTCAACCACTTTAAAGAACCTGCATTGGTTTTATTCATTTCTTTTCCTGCATGGATATACATTTACTAACGTCTTCAGGACACTGAAGTGCACAGACTTATATTTTCTTTCATTCTCAAAAAAGAGTTCAACTTAACAACTTAGCAGAAAAGTATCACTGAGGAAGCCCCAAAGCAACCCTAAGTGTTTAAAATTCTTGAACATTCTGATAATTGTTGGGTTCATCCATGGTGCTAAGATGTAATCTGAAACAGCCTGATTCATCGAACTATGGATGAACAAGATACAGCCTCAGGGGCCTCTGATCTTGCTCCTTTCACCAGAATGAAAGCAGTGCTGCACTGCAAGTTCCATTCCTTTTGAACATAAGTGCAATGCTGCAAGTGGAAAAGACGCAGGGCTTGCAGCACAACACCGATTTTGTCAGTCTGACCTTTCTTACTCCCCCATGGAGGCCACTGTACAATTTTGTCACTCGGTCTATAAGTCACTCAGTCTGACCAGTGTTTTTTTTTTTTAAGTGGATCCAGATACTAAATATTTCCTAGGGTAATACTGGCATTCCTTTAAAAGGTCCTCACCTGCCTCTCTACAATGACAATCAGGAACTCCATCTGGAAGCAAATGAGATACCCACAGTGCAGCCCATGCCAGACTGCCAAGAAAATCAAAGATATAGCTTGCGATAGTAACTTGTTTCCCAGGAATTTCAGTCGTTTGTAGATATAGCTAGGAATAGAGAACAAAATGTAATACTGTCAGGGCAACTGACAACACGATTAGTTTGTTTCTCCCGAAAGAGATGCTAACAAAGCAGTCCAAGAAACCATCAACATTTTATCTTTCTTTAACTTCAGGCTGCTCAAAGAGTAAAGAGCAAATACTTAAAATTTAGCAGGCTCTAGCTTCGAATGGTGTGAGAATGCAAGTGATGCTTACTAAAACTTCCAAGTATAAAAGGCACTCAGTGGGAATACCAATAATCAGGGATACTGCTTCAGACCTCTGAGTAGCTCTTTGCTCTCAACCAAATTAATTCCTAGAGTTAAGTCTCACTGGTGTGTGTGTGTGAGTGTGTGTGCAGGTGGGGGAAGGTTATAGCTGCCTTTCATTCATCATGGATCAAGGCAACACACATTTAATTCTTAGTCCCAATTCTCTTAGCCTCAAGCTGTGTATCCTCTGCCTTTCTAGTCAAACAGCAATCTTGGGAGGCTTAATTTTTGGGGGACTGCAGATTGCAGTGGGTTGGCAATGATCCAAAGGGGGCAGAGCCATATCACATGTTTGGGAGTCTTCTCTTTGTTTTTATGCATTATGTTGCTCAAAGTGGTTGGGAGCCTTGCAGCTGATTTTCCGCAGTAGTGGTCAGAAGTGCTCTGGGAGCTGCAAATGGTTCATCCTGGCCTTAGGCCTTGCACACAAAGATCACCTAATCTCTGCAAGCACAATCCCAATCCCATTCCCATCCCATTACAGTCCTATGACCACTCTTGCTCTCCTTGCTTGAGGCTGATTCTAGCTGTTCTGCAGAAAACAGCCAAGCTCTGCTCACCGGGCTACCCAGGCGTTGGTGTTAGTATTGAAGGAGGCAATCGTTCCTGTAAAATAAGGAGTTGTCTCAAACATCCAGATTTTCATGTTGGCACAAGCATCCCACTTTGGCATCCCCTTTTCATCCATTCCATTGTAGCCTAGCCCAGTTAGGATGCAAACTCCTTCCTGAAATGAAAATGACATAGGAATAATAAAGTATGCCAGTTAGGTATTATTCTACCTGACCTAATTAGCAAAACAGATTTGCAGGGCCACATTCAATCCCCTGGATTAGTAGCTAAACACAGTAATGGGCTAGATGAGGGAGAACAAGCTAAAATTAAATCCAGTGTTGGTCAGTAGTGAAGTGGACTCATAGATGGAGACCAGCCCATCTTCCTGAAAGAAGAGATCTCCAGCTTGATCTGGATTCCCAGGTGGCAGCTGTGGCAAGCAACATACATTTGAACAATTACAGCAAACCCACCAGCTACAATGATTCCTGAACTGGTCACATTTAGCAACCTTTTCCCCACCTTGGTCACATCCTGAATTGGCTACTGTAACACATTCTACATGGAAGTAATCTTGAAAAGTGCCTAGAGGATGTAGACTGGTACAAGATCTGCACTAAACCCAAATTGCTTTCTGCGTACAGTTTAAAGGGTTGATGTCAATTTTTAAACTACTGAATAGCTTAGACTACCTAAGAACTGCCTCTCCTGCCCAGCTAAGAGAAGCTTAATTATCACTTGGGAATTGTGTTTGGCCCCCATTCGCTCACTCTGTAAAGATGCATCTCTCTTGGCAGGGCCTTTGAAGATTAACAATTTTATTATCTATGATCCAGTTACTTATTTTTATCTTTTTCTATTTAGCATGTATTTGTCTGTGTTTTAGTAGCTGGATTGGGTCTTTTCAAAAAAAGGTGGCCCCAAACCAAAAAAACAAGTAAGTTGGCCAACTTCCAGGCTTACCGTCACTAGCCAACAGGTAACGTACTTGTAAAGCAATATCTTGCCCCAGATCAATATATAAAAGCAGCGAAACCAGAAGGGCTGTTCCTGTAGTGTAAGAGCACATTTGAGAGATGAGGTTAGCATCATAAGCCAAAGAAAAGATTTGTATGAATAAATTCCTAGCACTAACCATATTTTAAATTTAAGTTTCCCAAGGGGGCTTATAGTAAAAAAATACAATTCAGTATCATAAACCAATCATAAAAGTATTTTATATTTAGAGCTATTTTGAAATGTCAAAATAAAAGCACATAGTAAATACAAAAATGTTGTTTAAAAGCCAGAAGGAGCAAGTTTGTTTTTAATAGTCCAACATTTAATTATAGCAGTGTTTCTCAACCTCAGCAACTTTAAGACATGTGGACTTCAATTCCCAGAATTCCCTAGCCAGCAATCTTAAAGTTGGTACGGTTGAGAAACACTGAATGATAGGGTTCATCTTAGACACAAATAAGCCCAACTTCAGAATTTATTGGAATCTCAAATAAGGCACTTTCAGAAATAGCCTTCCCTGGTCTCAAACTCTGGAACAATATTAGCATACAGAAGAAAGCCGTGGCAGGCAAAATGTGAAGTATTAAGAAATTGTTGAAGGTGAAAGGTCCCCTGTGCAAGCACCGAGTCATGTCTGACCCTTTGGAGGGACGCTGCTTTCGCGACGTTTTCTTGGCAGACTAGAGCGGGGTGGTTCGCCATTGCCTTCCCCAGTCGTCACCTTCCCCAGCAAGCTGGGTGCTCATTTTACCGACCTCGGAAGGATGGGAGGCTGAGTCGACCTGCACCAACTACCTCAGAATCCAGCTTCCACTGGGATCAAACTCAGGTCGTGGGGAGTGTTTTCGGTTGCAGTACTGCTCTGTGCCACACGAGGCTGAAAATTGTTAGGGGTGTGTAAACCCCAGCACTGAGTGCATGCATTCCCACAGAGAACACCTGAGAATTTCACACAGGGAACTCATGAAGTGGGTTTACTGTAGATATTAGCAACACATGTGCTGTTGCTTTCCTTCATTATTAAAGAGACCACACAATATACCACTTATAAACAACATGAATTTTCTAAAGAGGAGGGAGAGTCTGGGTGTGAAAATAAGCAAATAGTGTTTGGTAGTGGAAGAACTGATACTAAGTGATTTTTTTGGTGCTGTTTTAGGTTGAAGGGATAATGTTTCATTTGTACTAGCAGATAATTAGAGCAATCTGCTCAATCTGATGCCCTCCAGATTGGTTGCATTTCAAAGCTTACGTTGGCTTGATATTCTGGGAATATAAATTCAGCACAACTGGTTGATAGCAAATTGGGGAAAAGTAGATCAGAGAGTTATAGACTCTTATGCAAGAGATAATCTTTATAAAGTTTCTTGTGAGCTAAACTGTCATCCTAATACTATTTTTATCTTTAATTTTATTTTCCCTAATACGCAGTTATAGATCCCTCTAGCATTACTTACCAGAAAATCATCAGAGGTAAGGTATTTCTCAGTGATGTAAGGTGATGCTACCGTGTAGATGATCATGAAGAAAATGCCCAGAAGGAGACGCTTAAGAGCAGGAACAAAGCTGTAACAAGTGTCAGAAAATTCAGACTCTTAGAGTCATATTTCAAAAAAAAGGGAATGTGTGGTTTGGCTGAAATGGATCAATGACATCAGCATTTCATGACGAGATTACCCCTATAAAGAAGCCAGAATCCCCAAATGGCTCCCAATGTAAATGGTACTAACGATGTTGGACTACTTTGGGAGCTGCATAGATGTATCCTCAACCAGAGACACTTTGGGAGTTGGTGCACAGAGGCCTCGGCACAGAGGCTTACCTGTTGGGTCTTTGGCCTGGAACATCAGTCAGATCACCCTTTACCAACTTCTGATATCGTGTCATGGAGAACTGAGGGCCCACCATGCAGGCACCATAGAAATAGGAGAAGCCAGAGACCTCAAGCAAAGTAGGAACTCCCCGAACAGCAAACTTTTGTTGCTCAGGGGTTAGGGATTCCTGCACCGTGATAAGAAAAACACCAACATTAGCACTTCTAAGTTAAACCTTTCCTGTAAGATTTTGAATCTTAAAAGAATTGGGTCTCCTACACCTAGACTTTATTCAGAGTTCAGCGTTCCAAATGCTTGGCGTAATGAAAACTGTGCTACGTGAAAAAATAATCGTTTTGACTGTTAAGAGTAATCTGCTTCAAGACTTTTTTTTTTGACAGGAAGTGGCATATAAAAATAAATAGAACTCTATTGTAGAAACGTGGCATATACAACTGTAAAATTAAAAATAAGATGAAAAAATATTTCCTTTCCTGTTGCATCTGTGATGCAATAGGCATTTCAAGTCCTTGCCAATTACCCAGTTTTATCAGTCTGTTCTTCGGGACTACAGCAACAGATACTGGAGGTGGAGACAACCCCAGCAGAACCCATGATAAGCTGAAGGTTGCAGCATCTGGGAAGGTTACCAATATCACTTTTCAAATACTGTGCTTGTAACAACTTAACAAGCCACATGTTCCAAATGGGTAAGAAACCACACCTTACACAAAACATGGATACAGACACCCTCCCATTGTTGTGGTCCAAAACTGCCTGACAGAGCTGGAACAGGACGTTTTACGGATGCCAGCAGAGAGAGCTCACACAAATTTTCTACGCTACTTTCTTAAGCCATCTCACTGCTATCTGTAGTCTTTATCCAGACACTTGAAGGAAAGCTGATGGAAAATTAATTTAAGCAAGGTAAAATAATGTAGAATATTCAAAATAAAAATTCCAAATTGCAAGCCAACAATTTTTTAAAGAATAATTGCAAACTCTGGGGTTTATTAAAACATGTAGCAAGGCTAAACAGTTAAAATCAGAAATGGAGAAAATAAGGCATTATTTTGTATATTGAGTTTAATTTTGTTGTTTTTATTCTGTTTTCTCAAGGTCAGTATTTGGAAAAAGCTTGTTTCCATCATTCTGAAGCAACATACTGCACAAGTAAAGGGGATTTTCCTATTTTGCTAGAATTTGGCCTCATTTAGTAGAACTGCCCAATTTGGTTTTGACAGAGAATTATTTATTTATTTGTTTGTTTTATTTTCTATCCTGCCTTTATTATTTTTATAAATAACTCAAAGCGGCGAACATACCTAATACCCCTTTCTCCTATTTTCCCCACAACAACCCTGTGAAGTGAGTTGAGCTGAGAGAGAATTAGCAGCAATTCCATTATCTTCAGATTTGGGACTTCAGAGACTACCCAATGAACTCTGTTCCACTGTCTACCAGGAAAGGCTTTGAGCATATCACACAGGATGGGGCCAGTGGGAACTTTAGCTGCTGGAATTTGTATTCATACAGTAAAGTCGGCTTGAATGAAGCAGCATAATAGGTTAGTAAACGAATAAAATAAATACATTTACAAAAATGGAGACTGAATTAATTAATCTGTCTCAATGTGTCTGCTTCCCAACATTCCCATGAAAACCCTTTGCTATAATTTAAATATCTCTTTACTGGCTAACATCCAAGTTGCATTCCTGCAGGATCATTCACTTCCACTTAGGAATGAATGTGGTATAGTAATGGTTTTAGCCACAAAAAAAATCTCACCCTTTAATTTTAGTTTAATGTAAGGCTTCAGTAAGCCTGAATACCTGCAACTATTCAAATAAATTGTGTTAGCCTTGGAAGCTTTCACTTTGTGGTTTTTAAGGTCAGCAGCGATACTACTGTCTTTAATGCAGAAGAGATGGTGAACCAAGTTCCAATTCCAAGGAGGATAGTATACTACCCTCATTGGTTTAATTTGTAAATCTTCATCTAAGTGGAATACAATGATTTTTCTGACTGGTCAATGATGCAATGTTCTTTTTTGCTTTAATCTTCCATATATACATATTTAATGGAAGCAAAAATAAGTGTTCATGATAAAGAAAGTTTGCACTGTTTTATATTAAGGAGGGTGCCACTACCTAAGATCTGTGAGATCCAGGAATGTTTCTCTCTGCTTGAGACTTTATGAAAGATGGTGCAATAAAAACAAATGTCTATAAGTTTTACTTCCCTTAATAAACACATAATTCTAGACCAGAAGTTTACAGCTAGAGAGATTTAGGTCTGCTCACCAGCCTGACAGATGTCTAGGCTTCAATTGCTACAAGATTTCTTTCTCGCTGACTGTGAATTCCCAGGAAAGATCTACAGGTAGTCTCGACTTACAACCACAGTTGGGACCGGAATTTCCATTGTAAGTCATTGTGGTTGTAAGTCGAGTCACCATGTGACTGGACCCAATTTTACAACCATTTTTACGGTGGTCATTAAGCAAATCATGGCAGTCATTAAGCAAATCCAGCTTCCCCAATGGGCGTTTTTTACCAGAAAATGGCAAAAAAGTCGTAAAATGCAATCACATGACCACGGGACGCTGCAACTGGACATAAAAGCAAGCTGGTTGCCAAGCACCCAAAATGCAATCATGTGACCACAGGGGGGGTTGTGACATTTTGCAACACTCAGAATTGCTTTACAGGCCGTAAAGCACCCATTCTGAGGCCGTCATAACTTTGGACCATTGTTAAACTAACAGTTGTAAGTTAAGGACTACCTGTACATTTTATTTTGAGGTCTCAGTCTGAACGTGTGATGATTTCTACCCTCTAAAGAACATTCTGGGGATGTCTTTACATTCATAGGTGATCTGGCATGACTCATAGAAGTGTTTTAATTTCTCTTTAAATCCAATTCATGATTAAAGAACAATGGAGGGAAAAAACTGATTTTACTCACCTCTTCCTGCCTGCCTTCATAGTAATCAGTAACCAAACCTACAAAAAATATACATTATCAAACAAGAGACATACCTATTGAACACTTTGGGGGAATTTAATATTATAAAACTGCTGTGGATCTAGTCACAGCTGAGCTAAGAAACTACTGGGTGTCATTAGTCAATTATGTATTATAGATTTTATTGTAAACCGCCCAGAGTCCCCTTTTCAGGAGAGATGGGCAGTGATAGAAATTTGAAAAATAAATAAATAGATGTTTGTTAAAGATACTCTGGGATCTCCAGGACAATAAACTAAAACAGCAAGACTGAATATAAAGGGACCATATGGAAATGTGTGGGTCAGAAACTGTACAGAATGGAATTACTTACCAATCAGCTTGAGAGCCAAGACACAATGTGGCATGGTCCATTTGATGTCATAGTACTCTGTGGCCGTGAAATAATAGCCAAACGTCAAATATGTCTGAAAAACATTAGCTAAAATCACATGCTATTGCACAGATTCTACTTTCTCTGCCCCAAGTTCCTTCATAATGCTTGCTGAGCCCATCAGACCCAGAAAAAATCAGAATTCCACAGAAAAGCATGAAGGGAGAGAATATGTTCATTGGAGTTGGGCAGCTAGTAAATTCAAATACATAAGTAAAATTTTACCATCTGAAAACAGAAGGAAGTGGCAACGGCAGTGATGGTGCGACCCATGAGCCGCAAGATGAGAAACTGAACGAAGACACATATCAGAGAGTGACAGAGCTGTGCCCCTACGAAGGTAAACAGAAGTGATCACAAACCATACAGACAAGCAGCATTGCACACCCTCCCAGACTCTGGTGCTTACTAGTAGGGTAGTTCTCTTCTCAGCTCCCTTACCAAAGTTGAAGTAGGCAAGTGAAAGTCCCATTATTGTATTATAGAGGTGAATGAGGTAGTCATTTTTCTGGAAAAGGAAGTAGCGTTGGAACAAGGCAAAAGGGTACCCTAAAGAGAGAAAACAACTGAAATCAATACAGCACATCTGTACTTTCATAAAGGCTAACTTATATACATTCCTATTTTCTGATCCGCTATCCAAGAAGTAGGCCACTTTTTGATAACCAAGGGCCACAGTTAATGTGTGGGGGGAACAGTAGGCTATAAAATGAGTAAAGTAACCTCACACAAATGGGCTGCATTTTTGGAAGGAATGTTAGGATTAAAAAAATGTAATGGACGCTTATTCAACACCTTTCAGGTGTTTCTCATCTCAGTATGGTAGAGAATTCTGCTATCAGTTTTCAGAAATAATAGGAGCTGCAGAAGGTGCTAAAGTGGGGCTAAGGTCCATTTGTGGAATAGATGGCTATGAGGACTGAAATAAACATGGTATGAGTGTTTACTTATAATGGCAGTAGTTCTACTCCAAGATATAAAGCTACAATAGAAAACTGAAAATAAATGTAAATCTAGCAGTTGCAGGAGATAATTGCCTACTGTCCTATGTTTTCAGTAATAAGCTCTTCATTACAGTAGAGGCAAATACAGAAGTAACACCACTAGATATGTTCTTTTTCTTATTTTCAGTTGGAAAAAATATTTGGTTTTGTTATTATTACAGCTGTGAATTTCTAATAACTAAGGAACCTGTGAAGGTTACCTTTTCAAACATTGGCAATCACCCAATTTAAGTACTTGCATCTCAACAGCCCAAGGCAGAATTTGAAATTTGCATGGCACTCAGAAAAGCAGCCTTCACAAGAATAATATTCTCCAGATGTGTTGGTCTACAATTTCCATCATCCATAACCAGTCTTCCTTATGATGGCTGAGGATGGCTGTAACAGTAGTCCAACACATTTAGAAGACTCTAAGATATAAAAGGCTGTAATAAATACCTATCTTCTCCTACATTTCACCCCTAAACTAGGACCAATTGATGCAGATCCCATGGCTTCAACATCCAGCCATCATTCTTCCTTCTCTGCACCTTGCTTTATCTAATATCTTAGCCAGTAAAATAATTCTTGATAACCCAAAAACTTGTTCACTGTTGTGACATTTTGCTTGGTCTTAATATAGGTACTGTACTGCATAATCACACTCTTTTCTATATAAAGAATAAGGAAATCAGCCCCTAACACAAAAATATGAATTTTATATGTTCATATAACTATATTCTGTAGATATTAAAACATAGTCCTTGCTACTATCAAGAAATCCCAGTAAACAGAGAACTACCATCAAGTGTACATCACTATGCAATGAATGAACTAAAAAAAAACAGAAATACTACAGTAACTAATACAATAGACAACTTTTAGACTGATATTTTCTAACAAATATTCTGAACATATACAGATATAGACAAATGAGGCTGCTGACAAATATATAAACATACACAGTTTTACCATTCCTCTAAATACTGTCCAGACATACCAAAGGTAATTATAAATTAATTAATGATAAGTCTCCAGAAACTGAATGGCAGTTATAGTAATGTATCACTAATACGTTAATACAGATAAATTCTGGTAACGATTATTACGCATAACAGAAAGCAAACTGGCAAAATTCAAAGAAACATACACCCACAAATTTTAAAAAATATAAAATTTTTACCACACCAGAAACTCAGGCGAAAAACAAGTAAATTTTAAAAATTCAGACTAAACAAATACTGTATTAAACAAACCAGCCATTTCTCTTTCTCTCTCTCCTTCTCATGTACATACATCTTTTGGGTAAAATATCCCTTGCCTTCCCCGTGATTTTAACTCCTGAGAGCAATCTTAAGAAAATTAAAAAGACAGGGCAGTGTGCCTGGCAGATAACAAAGGGAGTATCTGCAGATGCCTTACTGGAGACAGACAGAAAATATATGGAAAACCAAGTGGATGGAAAAGAAAGAAAAAATTGTGAACTTATGTTTTATTCAAACTCTTTGAATGTACCCATGCTATGAATGCCATTTAACAGCATAATTCCCCTGAAGAGGGTTTTCTTCAAAATGTATTGGGACCTAGATTTTGGAATTAAAAAATACACATATTTCTTTCTTTTCTAACATATTGGAGACCACAGTAATTATAGCTTTCTATAGTAAAATATGTTTAAAGAATTTTTATGTATGCAAATCTCCCTAAACTGAGAGAAACTGAGGGAGATGAACATTAAAAATTATGAGTGACTTCAAATATTAAGAGTAACAGAACTCAGGAAGAAACAGCTAGTAAACCTTGCTTTGACCCTCCAGTGATAAGTGCAGGTGTAACCCCTTACTTTCTTCCCTGCCTTTCATACTGATGTGCAATAGCTAGCGCCTAATAGAGCTGCAGTGCACCTCAGCACAGATAGCCCAAGCTCCTGTTTCAAATAAGCAGCACAAATTCCACAGTTCATTCTAAAATAGCCACAGGAAGTTTCTGATGGAACTGCAAAAGGATTTCCTGAATTACTTCCTTAGAAGACATAGCCCCCAATTAAGACCGTTATTTTGTCTGTATGATCACAATATTTTCCTATGTTTTATAAAGATATATAAAATATTAGTAACCTAGCCTAGGGTACTAGTATGTTTTATCTCTTTATAAAACATTTTATCTTTCTCAACTACAGCAGAGTTCACTGCTGCTTTTTCTCTTCAGCCAGGTTACCCATGCGGTTTCACAAACTGAGCTTTTAAAACAAAACAAGCCACCTTTTGTAATATGTACATTTTTCTCTCCACTAGAATAGGTCATGCTGGAAATACGGCTATCCAGCTGTCACATTATATAGAAGCAATATCATAACTGGATTTCATACCCTTTTCCCCCTCTGAGTCAACATGCCTATCTCAAGCTTTCTGGATTTTAATACTCAGTTATCAAGGAATGTACAACTTCTACAAACTTCCTTCTCACTCACAACAATCCTGCAAAAGGACACTCTCAATTTGTACATTTAAATTTGGAATTTTAGGAAATGTACTCTCTAACCTTTGCAGAATTCATCCCAAACAGGTTCCAGATTGCTCCAAAGGCTCAAATCCATATTACCTATAAGCTACCCTATATATCAGGTTTGATGATTTCCTGAGGCAAGCAAGGGTTTTAAACTCATCAGGTTTGTCTAGTTTTCCACAGCGCTATTAGCAGAAGCTCAACAACTTGGGAACATTTATGTAGAAAATGAAAGGGCATGTTAAAAAATGCACTGAAAGAAAAACAACACTGCAATCCATTGCCTGTGATGTGCCTTTGTTTGTTTACACCTCTGGCTAAATACATTTATGAAGATTATAAATCTGTAAGACTCAGTTCCCAAAAGCAGCACTGGGACAAAACAAATGCATACTGTACAATGTATTTGCATGTGTGTATTTACCACTTTTTCTCTTCTGCTTCTCCAAACAACGCCAGGCTTAGAAAATGTATACTCCTGTTTATTACCCCTGTATTTTAAGGACCAAGTTCACACAACCACCTGTACATTATGATGTGAATCATGATACTCATATCTTTCGCAAGGACAGGAAAAATGTTGTCTTTTATATCTCCAAAGTTATCTACATGCCCAGAGAAGCAAAGAATTTCAAAACAAAAATGCTGAGTCTCAGAATCCAAAATGATACAAACTGCAGGAAGTATACATACTTCTTTGGAACTGCCCTAAAATGAGAGCTTCTAAACCTTGTAAGACTGTCAATCAAAACACTGCATATTGTCTGGGCTCATGTAGAAAATAATGGCCCATCCTGAATATACATTTAGTTAATATCCCATCCCCACCAATGTACTTTTGTGCATTAAAAACTTTGGAAGAAGCCTTTCTCTTTGTTTTCCGCCAACAAAATGGCCAGGCAGAAACCATTACGATACTCCAACAGAGGAGGCTTTCTTTGCATATAAAGTGATCTATATTATTTGTTCAATATATGTATGCTGTAGTTCAGCGGTACAATCTTATTTTTCAGCTTTTTAATTTAAATCAGAAGTGCTTTATCTCTGCTAAAGTTATGCTGCTTTCCTAATTTTTTATCCCTTTTTGTATGTAAGTTTTACATGCTTTTGTTTTATTTGGATTTTTTTGCACTATAAACCATCTTAGAAATCTGAGCAACAGGTCTGTAGTTCTTATAATAAGCAAATATTAGCAACAGGTTCAAACTGTTTGAAAGTTCCTTCCATAAAAGCTGCATTTGAAATGAATTATTATTACTGAGCAAATGAACAAGAGCTAGGGAAAGGGATCAATGGAGTCTACATGACTATTTCTTGATTCCACATATGCAAAAATTTTATCACTCTTTTATTATTGCTCCCCATTCATCAACAAAGGTTGTCACCTTATCCATTCAGGTTATACCTGCCTCCAAACAGTATTACAGACAAGCAACACACTATTTTCGCTACAGCTACACAGTCAGCATTAACAAGAGCAAAATCATAACCTTTACTATAATCTAGTCTACTCAGAGTGCCTGAGGCTTGGGGCCTCCAATGTTTCTCTATGAAGGACCACAACACAGTAACAGAGCATATGCTTTGCATGCAAAAATTTCTATTCCAGCACCTACAAATAAGATTTCACCCTGCTTATTTAAGACATTACAAAGTGCTGCCAATCACAGAAGGCAGGATTGAATTGCATGACCCGGGGTCCTGACTTGAAGGTTGGACTACAGAACATTTTTCTTGTCAGAAACAGGCTATGGATTTCAGAACACAAGTGAATGCTGATGGCACAAGTAACAGTTGATGGCAACGTAGCATACTTTCTTCAGTACAGTGTCAAATGGTACAGCGATATTATTATACCAACAAGAAAATTTATTTAAGTGTAAGAACTCCAAAAATCTGAGTGTTAAAGCTATTTGACAATTGACATATAGACAAGATACTAAAACTGAACAAACATCAGATATGCTTCTTAGATATAATTAAATTTGTGGGTTAAAAGCTAATATAGGTAGTCCTCACTTAACAACTAATCGTTCATTTATTTAATTTATATAGCCGCCCATCTCAGACCAGTGACTCTGGGTGGCTAATGATAAAAAGAGTCAAACAATTAAAACAATACAGAAAATTAAATATTTCAGTTTAGTGATGGTTCGAACTTATGACAGTGCTGAAAAAAACCTACTTTCAACTGGTGCTCACACTTATGGCTGTTTGCGCATCCCCGTGGTCACATGATCACGATTTGGGCACTTGGCGACTGGTTCACATTTATGCCCTTTGCAGCGTCCCATGGTCATGTGATCACCATTTTCAACCTTCCTGGCTGGTTTCTGGCAAGCAAAATCAATGGGGAACATGATTCGCTTAATGCCCACATGGTTCCCTTAATGACCACTGCAAAAAGGGTCATAAAATTGGGTCAGATTTGCTTAATGACTGCTTCGCTTAGCAACTGTAATTCCGGTCCCAATTATGGTTGTTAAGCGAAGACTACCTGAAGAGAAAATCTGAGAAGCAAGCAATGGGAAAGCTGATGCGAAAAGGTAAAAACTTCTATTCCATATGAAACTTGAGAATCACGATAAGTCACAGTGATAAATACATGTTCCAAACACAGTCATTCTGAAGATCTTATACACACACCTGAAATGAGTAGTCTTATGTGTTGCAGTACTCCAACACGTATGTCTGCAATGCAATCACTCTGGCGTTGCCTTAAAATAGCCACCCACTGAGGTGCGGGAACATGCAGAAGAACAATGGAAGAAGGTGCAACAGCTGTCACCTCCTCAACATACAAGTCCTAGATGAATGATTGGTGGAAACAGTGAATGTAAGCACAAGTACATACTGGACAGGCATTTATTTATTTATTTGATTTCTATTGCTGCCCTTCTCAGCAAGTGACTCAGAGCACAGAATCTGATCTTCAAAAACTGGCAGAAATACATTAAACTAGCGCTGCTCTGCTGTGAGATTGGTAGAGGTTCCTCTTCCCACATTAAAGGAGAGAGAAGTTTCGCAGATAACTGAGTAGATATCTTTTAACTATAGGAGAGAGAAGAACTCCCTTGATAGAAAGGCTAAGATTCCTATGAGATATAGAGCTAATGACTACTGGTTCTGCCACATTGGTGAAACCAAAGGCTTTTGTAACTTTGAGATGAAGTAAGATGCTGAGATCTTCTACATAAATACGTTTATTTATACATAAAGATGGAATCCACTTAAGTTTCCGCTTAATTTGCTTTTCAAGGGTACTCTTGACCATCAGGAATAGGAAATGAAAGAAATTATGTAGTTCAAATAGGGTAGCAAGATGTGCTGGATTTTGTCAGTATCTGATCTCCAGAGTTATAATACACTGCTTTTCAGTTGAGAAAGCATCACAGCAATTAACCAAAAAAACCAGGTTTCCCTTCCTCAAAAAGTAATCAGTTATGATCCTACATTCCTACACTTTTTTACTTAGTAGCTTGGCCACTCCTTTGTACTACACAGTTCTTTTACTTGTATGGACATGTGAGCTACGGTGGAGAAACAATACAAGTATAGGATAAGCACTGATTAGTCCAGAGATAGCATTCCTTATATACATCTGATATTCTCTAATTTCCCAGTTTTGAACACATTAGGTAGAATGAATTTTCAGAGATCAAACAAAGCTTATGTGCCATGTCACTGAGCTTAGGATAAATGTCCTCAGGTATATATTATCATGTTTGCAAGTGATAACATGGCTTTCTTTGTAGAAAATGAGAAATTCCCACTGAACCCAGAAAGATCTAGAGTCGCTGTTCTCAACTTAGACCAAAACACATAGAAGGATAACTTCTAGTGTTGCGTGGTAACTAATATGAGCAAATGATACCTGTATTTTTTTCTTACTAGTACAAGCTCTCACACCCAAAAAATTCCTCTCTCCAGTTTTGTAAGGACACAATATAGCAGTAGTTCCATCTGGAACTATAATTACAACCTTCTCATGTTTCAACATCAGAGGTATTTTCAGATACCCAGGCCTAGTGTTCATTTTCACAATTTAGATTAACACATTGACACGGAACATAAGCAGTCATCTTCCTTTTCCTAAATATGCATTCCTCCACCATCTACAAGCTATAACATTTTAAAGTTTTGCCAAGTCTTGAGATAATGATTCATGTTCATTTCACATATTTAACCAACAGATCTCCCAAGAAAAACAATTCTTCGTTCAAGCATCTATTGCCAGCTGTTAACTACCGATGCAAAAGGCAGATAGAAAAGCTCAAGTATTCCTAAGAAATGTCTGTGAGTGGAAACTGGAGTGAAAAAGTTGCTGTTCCTGCAAAATAGCTTTGCTACCTCTTCTCTTGCTATTTTTACTATTCTAAATTTTAATGGGAGACTGCAACCAGTGGGGGACCACAGAAACAGAGTACAGTCAACTCCTTGACCCTTTAATAGCTATGATAAAGAGGAAAAACAAACAGCTCTGTAACACTTTAAAGGCACCCCCCCAAAGATTTTGCAGACACCCCTGGGGGCATATAAACGAGAGGAGTCAGTAGGTGCAACTTGTCATGCAGAGCAGAGCAAGGCTGCTCGTTTATCCAGTTCCTTGTACTACACAACCACTAGAGGGGTACAGGAGCCCTGCTGCCCCCTCCCTCGTAGAGTGTCATTCAAAAGAGTTTGCTGCTCCAGAGGTTTATGACAAACTGGGGTTGACGCTAGACATCTGTCAGGAAATAAGGATGACCATAAATGCAAAAAAGGTCTGCACTGGAGATCATCGTGTCAGACCACGAGTGAAGGGTCGCCCAGCAGGATCCAGTTTCACTGGGGCCGCCCCAACCCTAGTGAGAAGCCCAGTCGCCCAACCCGACCCCTGCCTCAACTTGTCCCTGGGAAGACAGGAAGAAGCGGGGGCTTTTCAAGCATTCCGGGGACCGGAGCAGGCTCGATCCCTCCCTCGTGGCACCGCACTGCACCGCTCGTCCCTCCCCCTCGCCCAGTTACTCACCCAGGAAGATTGAGAGGATGAGGCGAAGTGCCTGCTCCGAACTGCCCAACGACTTCGCTTTCTCCGCCAGGCTCATGCCGAGCCAGCGCCACACCTCGGCGGCGATGGCGCTCCCAGGGTATTCCGCCATCTTCTCCGCCGGGCCACCCAACAAACCCCACTCCGTTACCCTTTTCGAACCCGGTAACAGCCGCGGTAGTAGAACCGCCGCGGCGGCCCCCACACTAAAACTACGCCCCTACCGACTTTCCTCTCGCGCCGATTGGTTTCAAGACTCCCGGCTCCCACCTTTCATTGGCTAACAGGTGGCTGAAGGGTGGAGCAAGAACTTCAACGCTTAACTGAGGCAAAGGTTAGCCACACCTCCCTTACCCCCCTCCTTACGCACACACGTGAAGGGACATCTAGCTTGTTGAGAGTTGAGGGAAGCCATTTCTATTGGGAAGGAAGGGTGGCGTCCAGAGCGTGAGGCGGTTCTCAGCTTTCATTGGCTGTCCTAAGACAGGAGAGAGCCAGAAAGGGAGGGGGTCAGGAGGAGGAGGTGTTGCCGAGGTTACTCTCGGACACAAGGAGGCAGACTAGAGGGAGTGGGCGTGTTCCCCCGCAGGAGATCCGAGGGTTCCTCTCGTGGTTCTAGGCCTGTCAGTAGTGAAATAGACCCCGCCCGTTCATGAATATTCAGGTAGGGAAGCCGCGCGACTTTGCCCGGCTTGCAACGCGAACATCTTTTTCTCCCCTTTATTGTTCTTTACAGTATTATGTACGTATGCAAACTTATTCCTTGAAAATGAGTGCTTAACTGTGTACAGTATTTGCTTAGAATGAATGCACAACCTGAAAAATTGAATAGGCATATATGCTCTTCCCGGGTTTTTTTTCCTATCTTTTATTGTAATTACTTTAAGGAGGCAAAACTGAGGAAAGAAATTTTCCCGCATATTCTTCTACTTTAAAAGCAAAGGGGAAACTTTTTTTTGGATTATTTAATAATTTTCTTAGCCAAATAGGAAATTAAAAGAAAAATTCTTAGCCAAATAGGCATTCTAAAAAAGTCTTGGATGTTTTTATAGAGTTGAATTCAAATTTAAACATTATTTGTTATTGTTATTAAAAATAATATTTTAGTATTCTCTAAAACACATCAAAGATTAGAGCAATTATTCAACATTATTATGTTATTCTAAATTAGTTTTTGAATGATTTTATTACATTTATATTTTATGAAATATTTTACTTAATATATATGCCACTGGATTGGAAATTAAATTTAAATTGGATTACCTCTGGGTTTTGTGTATATGCCACTCTGCACTGTTGGGAGCAAAACAGCATAGAGATGTTAGTAATAAATAAATAAAATATGCCCTGGTAAATAAATATTTTACTCAGAAAAAATTAGAATAAATATAAAATATTTATGTCCCGCTTTTTGACTACTCATCAGAAATCACAAATCTCAGACAATGAAATTGCCCTTAGAGTATACAAACACAAAGAAGCAGACAATTTCACAAAACCTGAACAAAACTATTTGCATAAAAGCCAATTTGGTCTAGTGCTTAAGGTTCTGGGCTAGAAACCAGGAGACAGAGAGTTGTAGTCCCGCCTTAGGCATGAAAGCCAGCTGGGTGACCTTGGGCCAGTCACTCTTTCTCAGCCCAACCCACTTCACAGGGTGGTTGCCCTGGGGAAAATAGGAGGAGGAAGGAGTATGAAGTATGTTCGCTGCCTTGAATTATTTATAAAAATAATAAAGGCAAGGACAAAAAAAAAAAAAGTTGCCTAAGGGTTGAATCCTATACCTTGAAGATACCAGTTGAGAAACAGAAGATGAGATTTGCCACAGTCATAAAGATATGCTGGTGCCAAGCTTAGACACACTACGGTTCAATATTACTGATGCTGCTATATCTGCCCTGAGGCAGTCCTCATAGCACAGTGGCCAAAATAGATCAGAGACCTAGTTGGTAGGTGGGTGGTGCCCAGAAGGAGCAGACGTACACAGAATACTACAACTTTACACAATTTATAAAAACATAAGATGCCAGAACTGGCACAGCTAAAACATTTAGTGAAGAGGAAAAATAACCAAAAGGCGTTGCCACAAATAATAGGATATAATAGAAGTTTGCCCCAGATTACAACACCTCCGTAGGAGCTCCAGGCAGAAGACAATAACTGGAGTGGAGCTGTTAGGCCTTTTTAAAGATGGGGGGCAGGGAATGAGAGCAGTTGCCTTTCCTACCCACCCACCCCTGTAGAAAGGGTCCCATTCAGTATTTGAATTGACCTGTTGAATCATTTTTTTTTCATTTAGGGCAGCAAGACTAATCTGGCAAAACATAATGGCAAATGTTATTTCAGTTATTTCCTGATAGACTCCCAATTATTAGGCAAAAAAGAATGGAGGAAAAAGGACACTGATGTGGGGTGTAAGAAAAGTGGGGGAGAGGGCCAATACAAATATACTGTCGCTGAGATTCTCAGTCTGAAAAACATCCTGTGGGGTGAAAACACTCTGACCTGATTTTATGCACATGATTTCACCACTGCAGTGCTATGTTCACATGTTATGTTTAATTTAGCCATTAATCGAGTCATAGCTCTCTTCTTTTGGATCTGGCACCACACAATCAAAGTAATCAGGTCAAAGGACTATATCATCTACCTCCTCCAATCTTGCCTGCTGGTATACGATGAGCTCTTGTGCTGAAGAATATGGGCAAAGGTTAATTATATCAGTAGTCTCTTCCACGTTGGCTAGGTTTAAGCACAACAGACAATCAGTGTTACTTCTTGGCAGTAAGCTTTGTAAATGAATGTCTTGAATTTTGGATGTACACCTCCATCTCTTCCTAAAAGGATGGGCTGGGTGGGCTTGGACATTGCCCTAGGGTTGACTTAGTTTTGGGGTCCACATGACTTTGGGAAGTATAGTTTGAAATCACAGTTGTCCCAGCATATTTGCATTAAAACTGTTCTACTCCTCCCCAGTACTCCCTGGGCTATTGAATTCATACAGCAGTTGGTCCCCAAATTTGACCCGCGTAAGTGTATTGTAAGTGTATGGGACGCGGTGGCGCTGTGGGTTAAACCGCTGAGCTGCCGATCGGAAGGTCGGCGGTTCGAAACCGCGCGGCGGGGTGAGCTCCCGTTGCTAGTCCCAGCTCCTGCTCACCTAGCAGTTCGAAAACATGCAAATGTGAGTAGATCAATAGGTACCGCTTCGGCGGGAAGGTAACGGCGTTCCGTGTCGTCATGCTGGCCACATGACCCGGAAGTGTCTACGGACAACGCCGGCTCTAAGGCTTAGAAACGGAGATGAGCACCGCCCCCTAGAGTCAGACACGACTGGACTTTACGTCAAGGGAAACCTTTACCTTTACCTAAGTGTATTGTATAGACATGGCCATTGTGTTCCATGGTATGTTCCATAGCGCTCTTGTCTAGTCCTAGCCCTGTTCTGAAATTATATGGCTCAGGGAGATTTTTTCCAAGGTTCAGAAGAAATGCTCAAAGCTTGGCAAGCCTGTCGGTCAGAGGTATTTGTCCACTGAAAAGATAACTGGCTCCGTGGGACAACAGATGCAAGTGGATATATACTGGAGACCTCAGAAGAATGCCACATTTCTCTAAACCTGCACTTTTGGTGGGGGGTGGGGGCGAGCTAATACCTAGGGCCTGTCCCACATCTGGCTTAGACCAAATATTTTCCCCAAAGTCCTACTCATTGGAAACTGTCTCTTCTTTCTTTCCACAAGTAAAGGAAAGGTGCAGTCTCCTTTCTAAATTGGATTTTTGCAAAAAGTAGCATCAGAGCCCTTCTGTTACATCTGTCTGTCCATCCATGCATCCATTCATCCTTCTGATTTATATAACAACCCAACTCTTTAATAACTTTGGATGAATTACAACAATAAAAAATAATCTGAAAACAACAACTGAAGAGAAAAATGGTGCACATCCATTACATTCTGAAAACCTGATTGGTAGGGAGAGGAATCATGCTCTCTTGCCTTCCTTTGTGGGGAAAATGGAAGATATTGACCCATATCACAAGTCATGAGGGTTTTTTAAACTATAGTTTACTGAAGAACACATTTATTGTGTTAAACAGTTAACATAGTACCTAAACCAAATGTTTCACATTATAACTTAGTGCACCCTGTGCAGCCAACTTCTTTCTCTCCCTCTCATTCAGTTCAGTCTGGAAGCAGCAGCACAGGCTGTTTGTCCTGTGGCTTCAAAAGCCTCGAGGTAAGAAAAACATTTGGGATCCCCCTCCATTGCAGAAGAGAGGTGTTTGTCTGACTTCTCCTAGAGGAAGAGCAGTAGGAAGCTACAGCCCAACCTCACTACCACCCTGTTATGCTTGGGTATCCTTCAGAAGATCCATGGAAGCAGAAGGAGAGACTCCATTGTTTGAAAGAATAGCAGTACAGGCCCTGTTAGATGGGTGGAAAACTTGGGGTGCCGATTCCCTCCCTCCAAAGCTCTAATATGGAGCACCAGATCAGGCTGCTGTCTCCTAGATTTCCACTGAGCTCCCTGCAAGAGTCACCAAACCCAAGAAGTGCAGAGCCCCTGCACTCTTGCTCTGCTTTGAGAGGTGAATCAAGCAAAACAGCATGTACCAGGCCTGCAACTAGGGTCTGTGTCACCCGGGGCAAACATGGATTCCGTGCCCATTTTGGCACCCCCCCAGCACTCATTTTGGCACCCCCCCAGCACTCATTTTGGTGCCCCCTCAACTCAGCGTCCGGGGCACATGCCCTGCTTGTCTCCCCCAGTTGCGGCCCTGGACTGTACACTGACATTGCCCACAGACCAACTCTGCTGCATTTAACGTGTAGGCATGGCCATGGTTATGGCTTCTTTTCTCTTGCCCAAACTCCCTGTTGGGTGCTCCTTGGAGGGGACATTTTAAGTGATTGACAGCAGTGCCACTGCTGATTGGACACAAGGTTACTGAGAAAGAGAGCACTGGTAGCCCAACATGACACAGTGATTTTCAGGCCTGAAGTGGTGTTTGAACTACCCCAGTCATGGCAGTTTTAGCACCCATACCATCTGACATATTTCTCTAACCTGTTGTGATAAGTGAGTGCAGTCAAGTGTAGGAAGTAGGATTAATGTAGCACTTATTGTCCACTCAGGCATCTTCCCTCTAGTCCCTATGCACTACTTTACAGAGCTATTCTGGTGTGGGAGTGGGAGAGTCCAATCCTTTCAAACTGACCTTTTCCCCTGTGTCTCCCAGTGCTGAAACCTGGCTCTGAAAGAGGGACTAACAGGGGACAGGGGCTGGGAAATGTGGTGCAGCAAAATGGAGGCTCCTGCAGCACTATGCAACCTGTCAGATGTTAATCAGGCTATCTTTAAACACTGGGTTACTGCTTTTCAGACGAGCACTAAACTTATTTAAAAAGCCTGAGTTAACAGCTGATGTATTCTGTGGATATGCTCTGTGGCAGACAGGAGACATGCACCACGCTGCACAACCACACCTTCTCAGCACCTATTTCTGTTAAGTGACAGGTATGCAGGCTGGTTGCACAGGTGTCATGACCTCGTTGCAAGGCACAAAGAGCCTCACAACGTAGATCATGATCATCAAGGAATAGAGGAAGAAGATAATTAAACCAGGGATTAAAACAAGCACCCAAAGCACCCACACCCATGGACCCATATACAGCTGAAAAGAAGGACATCGGATGAGCAGAGATAAGCCGCGCCTGTGCCCTGGAGGACACACCAGAATCGAGAGGACAAGAGGAGACACCGCGAAAACGCCCATGCAGCCATCAAGGATCCCATCAAGAGGGATTGGGACAATAGAGGGTGGAGGAGCCCGGGGCCCTAAAAGAGGGTATAAAATGGGCACCTCCACACCACACCCCCCATTCCCGTTTTTCGTTCTGTCAGCCACCATTCCAATAAACCAGAAATCCTTAATACCCATTAAGTGAGTCTGTGTCTTATTGCGAAGTGAGACTGACCCTGACATAAAAACGGGAACCCCCAAAATTTTTTTACCTAGCACCTATCCAACAAGCTTGTGAGGGACCCAGCTAGGTATGGAAACTCACGGAGCGAGGCAGCGCAACCCCTCGGCACCTGGCGACGAAGCCCCGCTCCCCTCGGGCGGGGTGTGGCTGAGGTCCAGGCGGTGTAACACCCCGGTAAGTATGGGATCCAGCTCGGGGGAAGCGGAGGGGGGGGAACCACCCCGGCGCCCCGGAGCCCGCGGGCCACCGGGGGCGAGATGAGGGGACCCTCTCCAGGCTCGCAGGGAACCCCAGAGGAAGCGTGAGACGAACCGCCACCCAGGGCGCACGGAGCCGAGGGAGCGCCTGGCACCCCCGAGGGACCAAGGGAAGGTCCGTCCTCCACGACGGCCAACGGCGAGGGCAAGCAGAATGGCGAGCGCACCAGCGGGAGTCCGCAGATGGCGAGGCTTGACGCGCTGGAGGAGGGGGTGCAGGTGATACGGCTGATGCTACAACAGCTGACGGCAGCACAGGGACCCCGCAGCAGCAGCAGTGCGGAGGCACACCCGAATGAGAGACGGCGGGGCGAGCGCGGCAGCGGTGACGGTGGAGCCCGGCACAAGGAGCCCACCCGACCGGAGGCGCACCTGGACGAGAGACGGAGTGGATACCCAGCGGACGGTGGCGACTATGGCGGAGCCCGATCCCAGGAGCCCACCCGCCGATCGGAGGCGCACCCGGACGAGAGACGGAGCGGATACCCAGCAGACGGTGGTGACTATGGCGGAGCCCGATCCCAGGAGCCCACCCGCCGATCAGAGGTGCACCCGGACGAGAGACGGCGGGACGACCTCGGCGGCGGCGGCGGCAGAGCCCGATCCCAGGAGCCCACCCGACGACTGGAGGCGCACCCGGACGAGAGGCGGAGGGATGACCCGGCGTACGGCGACGGCGACAGTGGAGCCTGGCTCCAGGAGCCCACCTGATGGAGAACATCCCACCCCCCCACCCGGGCGCTGGGTTGACTGACTTGCGAGGAGACCCAGAGAGAGACACGGATACCGCAAGAGGACTGGAGACAATCCGACCCGCATCAGCCCCCGTGGAGCACGCTGCACGGCCCAGAGGGGACTGGGAGCCAAACCAGAACGGCTGCCAAGGACTTTGGCATAAAGTTTGACGGGGACCCCTCTAAACTCTCCTTTTTCCTAACGAACGCGAGATACTACCTCGAGGAATGGGGTCCCTGCTTCAGAACTGAAAGGGGCAAAGTGAATGCCCTGGCCATAAAGCTAAAAGGTCGGGCCGCCGATTGGTACGTCCAGCTGTGCCAATCAGGCGCCCGGGCGCTGCAGGACAGCACAGAATTCCTGCAGGCGCTGGAGCTGCACTTCAGGGACCCCCTGGAGCAAGAAAGAGCTAAAAGGGCGCTGAAAACACTCAGACAAAGCCAGCGCTCCGTGGCAGAGTATGCCATGGAGTTTCAAGCCCTAGCCGGAAAAGTGGACACCTGGTCTCAATCGACTCTGATTGAGAAATTCAAACAAGGACTTAACTTAAACGTTCTCCGGTGGGCACTCTGCCGCAACAATCCCAACTCCCTGACGGAATGGATCCGGTTGGCGGGGGAAGCAGAGGACGCCCACAACACGTTCCTCCACGCCAAGAAGGAAGCGCAGCAGATGGAGGCAGCGAGACCCCCACGTACAGCTGCAAGGCAGGGGAAGGCGAGACCCCAACCATGGAAGGAGGAACGGGACCGGCGCTTTGCCAAAGGGCAGTGCTTCACGTGCGGCAAGGAAGACTATAAGGCAGCAGCATGCCCCAAATCGACACCCAGAGAGAGCACGAGGAGGGCACCAACCGCACCAACCCCAGCGCCAAGAAAGCGACCAGCAGCGAAGGGGGACTACCGAGCCAGACACTTCCCCTACAGCTCAGAGGAGGAGGGAAGCAATCCCGACGAGCCGACGGGAAACAACAACCACCTGGCCTAAGGGGCGCCGAAGGACAGGTGGAGAACAGTGATAGGTGCAACGACAAAGGGGTGAGTGAGGAATGCCCCACCCTCTATGTCCGTGTCACCCTCACCCATGGGGATAAGACTGAAAAGGTCTGGGCACTAATTGACTCTGGCTGTTCCAAAAGCCTAATGCACCCAGACCTGGCAGCCGCACTTAACCTCCGCTGCTATCTACTTCAGCACCATTTGGTGGTCACACAGCTCGACGGATCTGCAGCGGGAGGGGGCCCGGTCACCCAATACACCGGAGAAACCGTGCTAAGGCTCGGCAGCCACGAGGAAAAATTGGCTTTCATCGTGGCACCAGTGGGGCAACCCCTACTCATACTAGGGATCCCATGGCTCGTGCAGCAAAACCCAGTCATCAACTGGAAAACCAGAGAGATTAAGTTTGCTGACGGGCGTTATCAAGCACCTTCAGGGAACAGGGTCCCCCGAGCGGCCATGGGGGGACGACGACGACTGCAGAGCACAGAGAGACGGCACTGCCAGAGGGACTGCCAACCAAATACGCGGACTTCGCCAATGTCTTCGGCGAGAAAGAGGCGGGCAAACTCCCCCCCCACAGGAAAATGGACTGTACCATTGAACTGGTCCCGGGGGTACCCCTACCCAAACCCAAAATATATGCCACGACCCAGCGGGAGCTGGCAGCATTAAGGGACTTTGTGGACAAAAACTTGGCAAGAGGTTTTATCGAGCCTGCAAACTCTCCAGTGGGAGCGCCAGTCCTCTTTCGTGAGAAAAAGGACGGGTCACTGCGGCTCTTTACAGATTACCGTGGATTAAACGCAGCAAACATTTCAAATAAATACCCCCTACCCTTAATAAAGGACATCTTGTCCCACCTGGCAAAGGGTAAGGTATTCTCTAAACTGGACATAAGGGAAGCCTATTACCGTATATGGATACGGGAGGGGGATGAGTGGAAAACTGCTTTCAACTGCCCATTGGGGGCGTTTCAATATAAGGTGCTCCCATTCGGACTGGCAGGAGCACCGGGGGTATTCATGCAGTTAATTAATGAGGTCCTGCGTGACCACCTTTTTAAGGGGGTTTTGGTTTACCTCGACGATGTACACGGAAACGGAACGTGAGCACGAATGCTTGGTAAAAGAAGTGCTCAGGAAACTCCGCAAGGCAGAGCTCTTTGCCAAGCTCTCCAAGTGCGAGTTTCACAAGAAACAAATTGACTATCTAGGGTATAGGATTTCAGCTAAAGGAATAGAAATGGACCCAAGCAAGGTCCAAGCCATACTGGCGTGGGAGCGCCCACGCACGAGGAGACAACTCCAAAGCCTCCTTGGATTCACCGATTTCTACAGGGGGTTCACCCCAAGGCTGGCAGAGATTATTTTACCCCTAACTAACCTATTTAAGACTAAGGGCTTGGGGGACACACGCAAATCAAGAAACCCGGGGGCGCTACTAAACTGGACAGCTGATTGTCAAACGGCATTCGAGAGACTAAAAAACCTCTTTACAGCTGAGCCAGTGCTACAACACCCCGACCCCACCAAGCCTTTTGTGGTGCAGGCAGATGCCTCTGACTTTTCCATCGGAGCCATCCTGCTCCAAAGGGACTCTGGCAACCACCTAAAACCCTGCGCCTACCTTTCCCGCAAATTCTCTGAAACAGAGCGGAGATGGCATGTATGGGAAAAGGAGGCGTTCGCAGTAAAGACAGCTCTGGAAATGAGGCACCTGCTGGAAGGGGCCACCTGCCCCTTCGAGGTTTGGACGGACCACAAGAACCTGGAGGCACTCAGCACGCCAAAACGGCTCAGCCCGAAGCAGGTGCGTTGGGCTCAGTTCTTCAGCCGGTTCAATTTTACGGTGAAGTTCATACCGGGCAAGAAGAACTTCCTGGTGGATGCCCTCTCCCGACGGCCACAGGACGACACGCAAGCCTCCGACATCATGGGGACAGTATGGACCGAGAAACAGCTGGGCTGCCCAGCTGTCACACGCAGCCAAACAAGGAATCAGCGCACGCCAGCACGAATGACAGGGAACGATCGGAGCCGGCGTTCAATTTCACCGAACTGGCAACAAAGACTCACACAAGCACTACAAACAGATACATGGTTGCAAAACAACCGACACCATGTATCTATCAAGGACAGCATCACCTGGAAAGAGAAAGCCCTGTACATGCCAGAATCACTGCGGGGGGAAATCTTACACAGATCGCACAATGACAAGACTGCGGGACATTTTGGGTTCGTAAAAACCCTTCACCTAACGAGGAGGCAATTTTGGTGGCCAAACCTGAGAAAGACGTGAAAGACTACGTGGCCAACTGCCCCACATGTGCCACCACCAAACGGAAAGGGGGGAAACCCCAAGGGCTGCTACAGCCAGTAGCCAGCCCCTCCCGCCCATGGGAAGAAATTTCCATGGATTTTATTGTGGACCTCCCACCCAGCCAAAGGAAAACAGTGATATGGGTGGTAAAAGACTATTTCTCAAAGCAGGCACACTTCATCCCGTGCGCAACCATCCCTTCCGCACAACAACTGGCACGCCTGTTCCTGACACACATATACAGGATACACGGCGCCCCCTGCAGGTTGGTGACCGACAGAGGCACACAGTTCACGTCAAAGTTTTGGCGGGAATTTTTAAAACTAATCAGGACTAAGCAAGCACTGTCCACTGCGTGGCATCCACACACGGACGGATCTACAGAGATCCTAAACTCAACACTTGAACAGTTCCTGAGGGCATTCATAAATTACCAACAGGACAACTGGGTAGACCTACTACCTTTTGCAGAGGTAGCCTATAATAATGCGGTACATCAGAGCACTGGCCACACCCCATTTAAGGTGGTCTACGGAAGGGACTTTGTACCGATTCCAGAACTGCCGCAACCAGAGACCCCGCCCTGCTCACCAGACGACTGGGCGGCACAGCTGGCAACAACCTGGCCAATCATCCAAACGGCCCTAGCAGACGCACAAACCACATACAAAAAATATGCGGACAACCACAGGGCAGAGGCACCGAACTACAAAGTGGGAGATAGGGTCTACCTCTCCACTAAGTTCATAAAAACCTCACAACCCTCGAAGAAACTGGCACCGAAATTCATCGGACCCTTCAAAATCACACAGGTAATCAACCCAGTTACTTTCAAACTGGAACTGCCTCACAACTTGAGACGGGTCCACCCAGTATTCCACTGTGCACTACTGAAACCAACAAGCACATCCAAATGGCATACGGAAGAACCCCCGCCCCCACCCGTAATGATAGACAACCAACAACATTTTGAAGTACAAGAGATACTGGACTCAAGAAAGCAAAGAGGTAAGCTGCAATACCTCGTTAAATGGAAACATTTCCCACACCCAGAGTGGGTCCAGGCAGAACATGTCATGGCAAGACAACTAGCTAGACAGTTCCACGAGGCATACCCAGAGAAACCAGCACCATAAAGACATCTTTGGGGAGCAGCATGTCATGACCTCGTTGCAAGGCACAAAGAGCCTCACAACGTAGATCATGATCATCAAGGAATAGAGGAAGAAGATAATTAAACCAGGGATTAAAACAAGCACCCAAAGCACCCACACCCATGGACCCATATACAGCTGAAAAGAAGGACATCGGATGAGCAGAGATAAGCCGCACCTGGTGCCCTGGAGGACACACCAGAATCGAGAGGACAAGAGGAGACACCGGGAAAATGCCCATGCAGCCATCAAGGATCCCATCAAGAGGGATTGGGACAATAGAGGGTGGAGGAGCCCGGGGCCCTAAAAGGGTATAAAATGGGCACCTCCACACCACACACCCCGTTCCCGTTTTTCATTCTGTCAGCCACCATTCCAATAAACCAGAAATCCTTAATACCCATTAAGTGAGTCTGTGTCTTATTGCGAAGCGAGACTGACCCTGACAACAGGGCTGCAGGAATCTCCCGCCTGCCACACCACATAGCCTCTCAGCACATGTCAGCAGTTATACCACTAGGCGGTACATGCAGTGTACTGTCCACAGGATACAAAATATACCTAAAACTGCCCTCATAAAAGACAAATTTAACACTAGAACAGCTAAGGACAGTGTAAGGATGCCTCAGATATTGGCTGAGTATGAGAAGAAGGCAATGTGTTGAGGACATGGCAAAAAGGAAGATTGTCAGGGCATGTTTGTGTCATGACTGGATGGAGGTGGGGAAAGACTCTGGGCCTTCATCTATTAGAATTCGTAACAAATTTTATAAAACTGCATTTAAAGTAAACAAGGCTCATGATACTATGTGGAAATGATACATAATGTTTAGGAGCAACCTAAGTACTTCTTATGGTTTCTGTTTCAGCATATGGAAAGGTATGAGAACAGTCGAGACAGACAAAGTAGAGGGAAGGCAGGGATGGAAAATGTGGGCAGCAAATTTCATGCCAATAGAGGTCATTTTCAAGGATGGACAGATAGCACTTGGCCACAGAATAACAATAACTTAGCCACAGAATAACATTGACATAATGTTAGAAAAAGTGGTGAAAAGATAGAGCTGTTAATATGGAGGACAACAAAATTCTGAACATAAGTCAGGATTATACAATGAAATCCTTATTTAGAAGCACCCATAGGACCAAGTTGTAGGGCTAGTCACCCATCCTTGAGTTGTCAGAAAAGTATATTGGTGTGATATTGGCTGATTCCTTTCGTGCCTCTCTTGCCTCTGTTCTGAATAATTTAGTCACCACACTTTTCACCATGTTAAGGAATGATAAAGCCTAACATGATGTATCTTTCTGAAACTGTCCTTGGACGGCATCAGAAAAACAGGGAAAATATTATTTTAACAACTTAAGGACAACTTAAGTCTACCACACTCATGGGCTAGTCTTGAGATGGAGGAAATGTTATGGGGTCATAACAGAAAAAATATGTTGCCAGGCTATGTTTGTGGCATGGTTCGGTGCAACCAGGAACATGGCTATAGGACAGAAAGTGCCCAGTACAGTTGATCCTCCAAATTTTAGATAGTAAAGCATTCCAATATATCATTTTATCACTGTAAAATACTAAAAGAATTGCAGGTGACCATCCAGATTTCAGGGAATCTACTTCTTTTATGTCTGTAATGTTTTACTATATTTTATCCATGTAACGAGCAGGATAAAACTAAGCCGCCAGTGTAAAGCTTATCTTTACTACTAGTTTGAAGAGTGGAGAGCAAATTTGGTGTAGTAGTTAAGGCACCAGGCTAGAAACCGGAAGACCATGAGTTCTGGTCCTGCCTTTGGCACAAAGCCAACTGGGTGACTTTGAGCCAGTCACTTTCTCTCAGCCCTAGGAAGCAGGCAAGGGCAAACCACTCCCAAAAATGTTGCCAAGAATACTGCAGGGACTTTTCCAAGCAGTTGCCAAGAATCAGGACTGACTTGAAGGTACAAAAAAAACACAACAGTTTGAAGCAGCCAATGTTCTGTTCTTCACTTTCTGGAATCAGCCTTTCCCCAGGTTTTAAAACTGCTATCAACTTTAGTGTGAATGTCTGGCATGAGACAACTTTCAGCATACTTTACTTATCTACTTAACACTATTTATTGACTGCTCCAATTTAAAGCAACTCTGAATCATAAACTAACAAAGGAAAGAAAGGAAAATAGATGGGCAAGTCCTATGATTGAAGCACAAACGCATAAAAATGCCTCTCAAAAATCTGTAATTCCTTAATTTCATTATTCCAAATTTATTTTTAAAAAACAAAATTTAAAGTTGCAAATAAACTTTGAAAAGGTGTTATGGCACAGGGCTTAGAGGGCTGCAGTAAAATGATTTATGAATAAACATGGCTTTAAACTGGCTTGTAAATTCCTTTAATTTCCCTTGATGCCCTTTCTGTAGTCAAATTCACATCAGAGATCCTAGTCTAGTAAATTTCACAACCCCCCCTCTGGTCAGTTTCATAACAAGGATGCAGATGTCTGCCTGGTATTCTCTGCTCATGTCTGTAACTTGCCTTCTCCCCACTCTTTTGTTAATCTTCCAAGGACATGAACAGAGTTCCACTGGGGAGGATTAATCCTTCCCTGATTAACTTGCTTTATTCATAGTATGGGTGTCAGGAGGGAGTCTACTTCTGTGCTTCTGTGCTGTTATCCCTAGCATGCTAAACACAGCAACCAATCAAAGTCGGTCCTTCCCACCTCCAATCTGGTAAGTGGATATATGTCCTTTGTACCCACCCAAAGGTCCCTTCCAAGCTGGAATCCTGATCAGCAAAAGACACACGTGGGCAATATTCTCTGCATGAAACAGATATGACATATTAAGACTTTGAAGAGGCATGGATAAATCAGAAATGAGTACTATTTTCTTCTCTTGCCCTAGCCTGGACTATTCTTTTCACATACACACACACACACACACGGAAAGCTTTGTGAAATAGTGAGATAGTTGAATAAATCCCTACCTGGAGATAGTTGAACTGCCTGTATGGCAGAAATTATATAGTGGGGTCTCAAGGAAAAATCTTGAGAGGCAGAGCAACCTCCCCTTTATAGAAAACATGAATGGAAGCCTGCCCTGAAGGCCAAGAGGAGTGTTGTGAAACATCCTGATATTGCAATGATTGCATGAGAGGGGTAAGTTTCCAAAGAAAAAACTGACTTTCTGTGGTGAAAGCAAAAAAGTTAGGCACCAAACCCCACCCCCCTTGCACTATTCTCCCCAGATTCAGCATGATGAGAATAGCAGAGGCTTGAACCACACCGGTGTGAGAGAGAAGGCAATTATCCTAAAAGACGTTTAGAGCACAAAGCATCATTTAAAAAAAAATCCTTAAAAAAAGCCAAAAGGGGATGGGGGGGGGGGGGAGAAGAACAATAGTGATAAAGAGAGACAAAATCTTACCCACATCCCTTATTCCTCCCACTGTGCCTCAGTTATGCCTTTCCCTACAAACAAAATATGTTATTATTTCAATCTTCCCTTTCTTAAAGGATTTTCTTCCATGAGGAACATGGTGGGAATGGACTTCTGGGGAAGAAATGGCACATTGAAGATGGCCTGCTAAAAGCAGAGCCGACGACTGAGTCAGAATGAAGTATAGAATAACCAGTCCCAGTACAAAGGGCTGAACCTCCTCAGGAAGACTGGATGGAAAAACAATGCTTTTTAAAATTCAGGATGCTTTAGTCAGTGTTTTTATCTCTGCTTGTTATCACTAGTGTGATATAGATTGTTCTCTTATTTATCTGTGGGCTTATAGTGGGCTCCACAATCTTTGGAACCTGATGACTTGTGTGTGGCAGCATTATTTGTCTGGTTTAAAATGGCTCAAAGGTAAAGCATCTGTGTCAGTTACAATGGCTCACTGCTTGCATGTGCTTTTCCACCCTTGTTACCAGGTGAAGAGGAAAGTCCAGGCAGAGCCGGTGAATGAGGAAGAGGCCGGGAGTTCCACATGGCCAGTCCTTGACCCTCCAGAAACGTATGCTGGCATCAACTCTACTGTTCCCATTGCCAGTCCCTATTTCTGCCACAGTAGCAAGGCTGGCAAATCCAAGTGTTACCTGCTGGCAGGAAAAAAAGCACCTATCACTCTTCCCATCTCTGGTGAGGCAGTGTGAATGAGTGTGGGTGGTGCTTAGAGTGACAGCTTTACCAGGTGGCCCCAAACAAGTGACAGGCCCTAAGGAGGGGAACAGAGTGAAGCAGAAAGGTGCTGACAGGCTCTAGGGCTCGTCCAAAAGAGCACAAAACTCGGGTTTAGAAAAAACCCATCTGACAAATGGGTTGTGCTGGGCAAAGAAGGAAAAAGCAGATGGTAAGTGATGAGCCCTGTCTTCATTTCATGCTGTAAGGGAATGATGGTGCTGCCAGCAAGTGACCAAGGCTTCGCTTCTGACCTTGTGGGTGGCAGCACCTGCAAGCAGCTGTTTGTCAGCCCTTTCAGGTAAGCCAAGCCAAGAAACAGACACTGCAGAGATTCCAGGAATGCTACATTAGTGTTGGCAAATATATTAATGGAACCTTGAAAGCTTGTCCAAAACCTTCACTGCCCCCTTTTTGAGGACAACGTGGTCAAGACAGGACTGTTCTGAGTCTCTTTTTCATGCTTTTTTTACTTTCCCAGAGCTAAGCAACCGTTGCACCTCTCCCGCTTCCTTCTCAAGACCGGAGCTAAATTCCTCGACACTGCTGACTGCCGTGGAGAACACATCTGCTAGAACTGACTTCTGAATTCATGCAATTGTGACTGGCCTGCATATAATAACAACAGTCATCACTGTGGCACATGGGGCTGCCAAACAGGGATGGTGTAAGCAAAATAGCACACCTCCCCCCTAACAAATGTGACACAACCATGGTGCATGGCATAAAGAGCACTGGGAACTGCAGCTGCAAAGCACTGATTGAAGAGCACAACCGCTGGATAGTCTGCGGGTGAGTCACTCTCCCAGCCCAACCTACTGCGCAGGATTGTCGTGGGGAAAATAAGAGGCAGGAGTGCAACGTATAACACCTTAAACTTCTGAATGAAATGTGGGGTATAAATTTGATAACATAGATAAAAGAAGTAAAAACAGTAACAAAGGGGGCCAAGTGAAACCTCATGCCGGCAGAAACAGTGGAAAATATGTAATGCATGCAGCTGCTTTCGAAAAAGTATGAAACTTGTTTATAGAAGGAGCCCATGTAAGATCTGACAAGTGCTTTGGAAAGTGCTGGTCAGGTATTATGGGGCAAGCCTCCAGAAGTATCCCTTCTGCCCTGCAGCTTATGCCCAAAAGGGCATGGAGGGTAGTGCCCAGCAGTGGTTGCAGTGGCCATGGTTGCAGCAGCCTAAAATGGCAAATATGAGCTGGACAGATCTCAACCCCTGTGTAATGACGGCCTATCCAAAACAACAATCAGACTCACACAGTGCGATTTCCACACTCTATGGAAATCTAATTTAATGATGAATAGTATGCAGGATCACAGGCAAAGCTGAGAATACCAAAAGTGCAGGATTTCTCCCAATTAACCTCCAAGCAATCCCAAACCACTCCCCCTAAAGTCAGTACAATTCCATTCCCTTGCAGGTGTTTATAACAGTTGCTGGCAGTCTCCGGGTAATGTCCTTGACCAGTCAAGTTAGCTCAAACATACATTCCTTCGTACTCGCATCATCCAGTTCACTGCCTGGTACAAGGGTACTGTCATGCGCTGCCTACCGCTGGGTGAAACACAGACACTGATTCAGGGAAGAGCAGGTTCAGGTTTATTACAGCGTAGTGCTAAACGAGAAAAAAGCTGAGAGTGAAGGGAGTGCATCGGTGCGGGGTTTAAATAGCCCGCACCGGTCAGCGCCCCCCCCACTTTGGGTTGCGTCACCCCCCCTTTGTCCTGCATGCTTCTGTGCCGGTAGGTGAAGGGTCGCAGGGCCCCTGCTGGTGCCCCGGGCTTCGCCCATAATCGGTTTCTTTCTCCGGCCGGTGATTGCTGTCAGCTGGGCGATCTCCGTTGCGCTTTGCTGACAGCTTCAGGTGAGCCTCGTGATCCGCCCTGTCTTTGTCTTTCCTTCTTCCTCTTTTGTGTCTTGATGGCTGGGTCATCCGGCCGGGGTCATTCCCTTCTCGGGGTCTGTGTCTGTTGTTGTGCGTGCTTTGCTTATCTTAAATCCCTTCCTCTGCTTCCTAGGTATTGTCATGTGTGCCGTTGTGCTGATGCCTTCAGCTCAACGGCACTCATGACATACAGCCCCCCGTTCGAATAGTGCCCCCCCCCGGCATTCCAGTTTTCCCCGGGAGAGCTGTCAAAATTTTTTTTTTTTTTTGAATTTCCCGCCGGAGTGTTTTTGCCCCTCCCCCTGTTCTGCCCTCTACCTCGTGTCCATCTTGGGGTGTGTGTCGAGTGCGCATGCCTCGACCACACCATGGGAGTGCGCATGCCCCGACCACACCCTGCTTGTTTGTGCTCAGTTCATCGTGGGTAGAGGCGTGGCTGGTCGGGTGCTTATCAGCTCCAGGTAGGAACCTTATCTTTTTGTATTGTGCGTTCAGATTTGTCATGTGTGCATCCTGGGCGTTTGCCCCCTGGCGATGCACTTGTGACCAATCGTCCCTCCCTAATGGGCCCGGGGCGGGGGGAGGGTGAGTCCCGGGGGGGAGGAGGTCTACTCAAGTCGCAGGCTTGGGGGGGGCCCTTTCCCCTGGGGGCGCGGTGGGTGGAGGAGGAGGCCCGAGGGGGGAAGGGCGTTCAAGAGGCCGGTTCGGCTTGGCGCCCCTTAGGCTTGTCGGGGTACGTCCTGTGGAATGCCCGGGTCAGGTCTGGCGCCTTGACGTGTTGCGCCACCACCCATTCTGGGTGGGGGAAGTGTTTCCACCTCACCAGGTAGTGTAGTGTTCCCCGTTGACGGCGAGAGTCGAGTATGTCTCTTACTTCAAAGTGTTGTTGGCCGTCGATCATCACTGGGGAGGGCCGCGGTGTGCTTGGGTGCCATCGAGAGGTGGTTGCAGGTTTCAGGAGGCTGGTGTGAAATACCGGGTGGAGTCTTCTTAGGTTGTGCGGCAGGTCCAGGTGTACTGCCACCGGGTTCACTATCTGTGTCACTCGAAGCGGCCCGATATACTTAGGCCCCAGTTTCTTCGAGGGTTGAGGTGATTTCAGGAATTTGGTGGATGGGTAGACCATATCCCCTGCCTGGAACGTTGGTTGCTGGCGCCGGTGCTTGTCGGCCTGTTCTTTGTAGGCCGCCTGTGCTTCCTTCAGCGCTGCCGTGATTATTGGCCACGATTCTGCTATCTTCCGTCCCCAGTCGCTAGCGTCCACTTGGGGTCCCGGGGGTTGCGGTAGCTCCGGTATGGGTACGAAGTCGCGCCCAGAGACTACTTCGAACGGGGTTTTCCCCGTGCTCGTGTGGACGGCGTTATTGTATGCGACTTCTGCGAACGGAAGCAGTTCGACCCAGTCATCTTGGTGGTAGTTGGTGTATGAGCGTATGAATTGTTCCAGGGTGGCATTGAGAATTTCTGTGGCTCCGTCCGTCTGGGGATGCCAGGCCGTGGATAGGGCCTGTTGGGTCCCAGTCAGTTTTAGGAAGGCCCGCCAGAATTTCGAGGTGAATTGTGTGCCCCTGTCGGTCACCACACGTGCGGGACATCCGTGTAACCTGTACACGTGTATAAGGAAGAGTTTGGCCAGTTGCTGGGTGGACGGGACCGATGAGCAGGGGATGAAGTGGGCCTGTTTCGAAAAGTAGTCCTTCACCACCCAAATGGTCGTTTTCTTCTGGCTGGGTGGGAGGTCTACTATAAAATCCATGGAGATTTCCTCCCAAGGGCGGGAGGGCTCCGCCACCGTTTGTAGAAGTCCCGGGGGCTTACCTGGTGCCCGTTTGGCCATGGCGCATGTCGGGCAGGACGCTACATAGGCCTTCACATCCCGTCTCAGCGCGGGCCACCAGAATTGTCGTCGTGTTAGATGCAGGGTCTTTAGGAACCCGAAGTGTCCCGCTTGCTTGATGTCGTGTGATCTGCGCAAGATCACTTGGCGTTGCGAGTCCGGGACATATATTCTGCCTTCCCCCCATGCCAGGTCCTGCGCCATCGTCACCTTGTCGGGGTTTGCTAGTAGCCAGGGGTCGGTTTTGAGGGCGGCGGTGAGGTCCGCGCGTATACCTCCTGGCAGTCACGGGTGGCGCCGTCTGGTCGCTGGTTGCCCTGCCGTCGGTTGCGACGTGGGGTTGGGCTGCTTCTGAGCGCCGCTCCGGGTGGTCACAGCCATCCCCAGCTGGGAGGCGGATAGGACCGTCCCGATTATATCTGGGACGGGCTCTTCGTCTTGGGGCAGTCGGGAGAGGGCGTCAGCCAGGAAGTTCTTTTTGCCCAGCATGAACTTCAGTTGAAAGTTAAAGCGGCTGAAGAATTGGGCCCATCTGACCTGTTTCGGGCTGAGGTGTCTGGGCGTCCGGAGGGCCTCGAAGTTCCGGTGGTCTGTCCAGACCTCGAATGGTTGGGTGGCTCCTTCCAGTAGATTCCTCCATGTTTCTAGCGCCGATTTTACTGCGAAGGCTTCCTTCTCCCACACGTGCCAGCGCCTTTCCGTCTCCGAGAATTTCCTCGACAGATAGGCGCATGGCTTCAGGATTCCTGTGGGGTCCTTTTGGAGGAGTATGGCCCCCAGGGAGAAGTCTGAGGTATCGGCTTGGACCACGAACGGCCGTTCTGGGTCCGGGTGCGCGAGGATTGGCTCCGTGGTGAACAGCGCTTTCAGCCTGTTGAATGCGGTTTGACACGCGGGAGTCCAATTTAGTACTGTCCCTGGGTTCTTGGTGTGCCGTGTGTCCCCCACTCCTTTAGTTTTGAGGAGGTCTGTTAGGGGGAGGGCTATCTCCGCGAACCCCCGTGCGAATGACCTGTAGAAATTCGCGAAGCCGAGGAAGCTTTGGAGTTGGCGCCGGTTACGTGGGCATTCCCAGTTCACCACCGCCTCGACTTTTGCGGGGTCCATTTCTATGCCTTCCCCGGAGATTCGGTACCCCAGGTAGTCTAGGCGTGCTTTATGGAATTCGCACTTTGAGGGTTTGGCATAGAGTTTCACCCTTTTTAGCTTCTCGAGGACTTGTCTGACTAGGGTTACGTGTTCCTCGTGCGTCTGGGTGTAGATGAGGACGTCATCTATGTAGACCAGGACTCCTTTGAACAGGTGTTCATGCAGTACCTCATTGATGAGCTGCATGAACACTCCCGGGGCCCCTGCTAGTCCGAATGGCAGCACTTTGTACTGAAAGGCGCCTAGGGGGCAGTTGAACGCAGTTTTCCATTTGTCCCCCTCCCTGATTCAGATTCGGTAGTACGCCTCGCGAAGGTCCAGCTTGGAGAATACTCTACCCGTGGATAGGTGGGCGAGCATGTCTTTCACGAGGGGTAGGGGGTATTTATTGGATAGGGACGCTGCGTTGAGGCCCCGGTAGTCGGTGCAGAGCCGTAGGGTGCCGTCTTTTTTCTCCCGGAATAAGACGGGCGCTCCAACCGGTGAGCATGCCGGCTCTATGAAACCCCTTTCCAGGTTTTTATCGATGAACTCCCGGAGGGTTGTCATCTCCTTCGGGGTCATCGAGTAAATCTTCGGCCTGGGTAAGGGGACATCGGGAAGCAGGTCAATCCTACAGTCCGTCTTGCGGTGGGGGGGTAGTTGATCTGCCTCCGCTTCTCCGAAGACCTCTGAGAAGTCAGCGTATTGTTCAGGTAGGTCTTCTGGGGTAGCTATGTTGTCCTGGGCTGCCGCCTCTGCCCGTCCCACTGTGGGGTTGATCCTGCCCGCCGGAACTTGCGCCCGGTACGCGCCGTCGTCGAATTGGAAGGTGCGGGTCTTCCAGTTAATGCGTGGGTTGTTAGTCGTGAGCCATGGTATTCCCAAGACTACGATGGGCCGCCCTATGTGGGTTACCACAGACGATGTTCGTTCGGTGTGGGTGCCCATTTGGAGGGTGACCGGCTCGGTCTGCATCGTGGCTGGTTTCCCTCCCGCTGTCGAGCCGTCCAGCTGGTGGAATGCCAGCGGCGTGGGGAGGGGGAGGCAAGGTAGGTCGAGCTTGGCGACTATGTCGGGGTGGATCAGGTTCTTGGAGCACCCCGAGTCCACTAGTGCCGCGGCCGTGGTGGCTCTGTTGCCCACGGAGAGCCTGATTGCCCCCATTATTACAGGGCTTTCGTCGCTCTGTCTATGTGTTTCGCGCCCCTGTCCCACCACCTGCCTCGCGGCGCGTTTTAAGGCAGGCGGGGAGCGTTTCCCGCCGGCTGGTCTGGGCCTTCGGCGTCCTCCCCCCCAAAGTAAGCGTCCCAGCCTTCGTCCGGTGTCGCTGTGGCTCCGGTCATCCGGTGGTGGGGGGGCGGCGGAGGGTTGGGTGGTTTGAGCGTTGGTTTCAGTGCGGGTTTGGGAGCGCTAGTTAGTGTTCGGTTGGAGAAGCAATCTGCCGTTTTGTGCCCCATTTTTCCGCACTTCCCGCAGGGCCCGCGAGTAAACTTCTTCTTTTGATACGTGGGACCGGCCGGCCCCAAGTGTGGCGCGGGTACCTTTGGGCTGGTGTTTCCTTTGTCCTCCGTCGTCGCCATTAGGAAAGTGCGGTGCGCGTGTTCCGCTCTCCCCGCGAGGTGGATCCAGCCTTGCAGAGTCTCCGGGTCGTCCCGGTAGAGTGCCCATTGGAGTACCTCGCGGTTGAGGCCCCTTTTGAACATTTCTAGCAGGGTGGTCTCGGACCAGTCGTTGATCCTCCCTGCGAGGACTTTAAATTCGAGGGCGTAGTCCGGGACAGTTCGTGCGCCCTGTTTGAGGCCTTGGAGCGCGCTTTTAACCCTTTCCTTGGCTAGCGGGTCCTCAAAGTAGTGCTTCATCGCAGTGATGAAGGCGTGGAAGTCGGAGAGGGCGGGGGAGTTGGACTCGTACATTTGGACGTACCAGTCCGCCGCCCTGTCTTGTAGTTTGATCGCCACGGCTGCGATCTTGTCCGCTTCTGAGTTAAAGGAGTGTCCGTGCCGCCCCATGAACTCCCTGGCGTTTGTGATGAAAAACGACAGTTTCGCGGGGTTCCCGTCGAAGAAAATGGGGAAGTCCTTTGGGGCCCGGGCGTTCGGTGAGTCCCCTCTTCTCGCTTCCCAACCCATGGCTTCGTCCACCTGGGACGCTTGCTGGTTAGCATTTGGCCTATGGGGGTGCGAAGACCCGTTCGGGGTTTGGAGTGGGGTGTGTACCTGCACGGGGACGTGGTTGTGAGGCAGGGAGGACATCAGCGACTGCAGCATGGTCCTGAGGTCCCTTAGTTGGGCCTCCATGGCCGCGAGTCTGGCTTGCGTTTCTCGGTCCGAGATCCGCGCCGCAGCTGTGGTCGGACCTGACGGCGCTTCCGCAAGGTTGAGTCGCCGGTGGGGTTCAGGCGTTCCCGTCTGCTGGTCGGCTTCCTCGATTGGGAAGTGAATCGGCTGGTTTGCCTCTCCGTCCTCCACCTCGCTTGCTGCAGTTGGGCTGAAGCTCCACGCCTGTGGCTGGGGTGCGATGTGGGGTGGGGAGGTCTCCGTGGGTCTCGGGAGGTATGTAGCTCCTTCCCGTGGCCGGGCCGCCTCCGCCTCCCTCTGGGGTTGGAGCTGAGGCTCGGGGTGGGCCGGGAGGGTGTCCGTGGCTCCTGGGGTCCGCATTGCCTCTGGCCTCGGTCGGTCCTCCTCCGCTTCTCATGGTGCGGCTCGGCCGCCCTGGCCGCGACGCGTCGGCCCCATCGCCCTCCGCTCGGGTTCTTCTCGCCGTCTGTTCCTCCCGCGGCTTGTTGTTGTCCGGTGGGGCTTGGCGAGGCTGAGTTTATGACTCTCAGCTTTATGTGATGCACTGCCTACCGCTGAGTGAAACACAGACACTGATTCAGGGAAGAGCAGGTTCAGGTTTATTACAGCGTAGTGCTAAACGAGAAAAAAGCTGAGAGTGAAGGGAGCGCGCCGGTGCGGGGTTTAAATAGCCCGCGCCGGTCAGCGCCCCCCCCACTTTGGGTTGCGTCACCCCCCCTTTGTCCTGCATGCTTCTGTGCCAGTAGGTGAAGGGTCGCAGGGCCCCTGCTGGTGCCCCGGGCTTCGCCCATAATCGGTTTCTTTCTCCGGCCGGTGATTGCTGTCAGCTGGGCGATCTCCGTTGCGCTTTGCTGACAGCTTCAGGTGAGCCTCGTGATCCGCCCTGTCTTTGTCTTTCCTTCTTCCTCTTTTGTGTCTTGATGGCTGGGTCATCCGGCCGGGGTCATTCCCTTCTCCTCGGGGTCTGTGTCTGTTGTTGTGCGTGCTTTGCTTATCTTAAATCCCTTCCTCTGCTTCCTAGGTATTGTCATGTGTGCCGTTGTGCTGATGCCTTCAGCTCAACGGCACTCATGACAGGTACAGTAGTAGCCCCCTCCTGGGCAATAACACGTGTCAGCACCAGCATGGCATGGGAACTCGTTGCGATGTTTCATTAACATTGGAACAGGAACCATGACATTCTGCCCCCCTAAAAAGAAAAGAGAACTAAAAAACAAAAGAGAGTTAATGGAGAAAACACAGATCAGTCATGCAGTTTATTAGGATAAGCAACATGAAAATGATTGATTAAAACAGGAGCATTAACATGACGGGCAGGCACCCACTCAGGATGAGGAAAATGCTTCCAGCAAACGAGGTACTGAAGAGAGCCCCGTAGCTTTCGAGAGTCCAAAATGTCCTTCAGTTCAAAGTGTTGGTGGCCATCAATCACGATGGGAGGTGGTGGAGGTGAAGAAGGGTGGCAACTGTCATGAGTAAGGATGGCGAGCAGGGGGCTCCCATCCAGACTGTTAAGCGCATGCGTAGCACTGAGGAATTGGGCAGCCATTCAAAGAGACACAGATCGGGACCGCCTTAAACTGGGGTTTATATGTCTGGGTTTTTCCCACGCTTCTTCAGTTTGTTAGGATTCCTGTTATGTACAAGCAATAAAACATTAGAGACCAGTTCCTTGTCTCAGCGTGGTTCCTGGCTGTTAGGACAGCAACAGTGGGAGTCACGGAAAGGTTTCAATAAACTGCAGTGAAAAATAGGATGGATGTGTTTCAAATTATGTGGAAGTTGAAGTTTCACAGTCACAGGATTAATTATCTCAACAATAGGAAAAAGGCCAATAAATTTTGGAGCTAGCTTTTTAGACGGTTGAGACAACTGGATGAAATTAGTAGACAGATAAACTTTGTCTCCAATTTTAAAGTCCCATTCAGGAGAATGGTGAACATCAGCAGGTTTCTTATAAGTAGCTTGAGCTTCTGCCAGGGCTTGTTGAATAATTGGCCAGGAGTCAGAATTCAAGCAGCCCACTTAGCAGCAGACCCATGTTGATGAGGCAGTTGCAGCAGTTTATTTATATTTATATTTCAAATTTCCATCACCGCCCATCTCCCCCAAAAAGGGGACAGTTCAGGGATGGGTACAAAATCCCGGCCATTAACCACCTGGAATGGCGTTTTGCCTGTGCTCTGATGGACAGCATTATTATATGTAACTTCTGCAAAGGGGAGCAAATCTACCATCTTGATGGTAATTAACATATGCTCTGAGAAATTGTTCTAGAGTAGCATTCAAAATCTCAGTCGCCCCATCCATCTGGGGGTGCAAACTGGTTGACAACCCTTGTTTGGTACCAAGTAACTTCAGAAAAGATTTCCAGAATTTAGAGGTGAACTGGACTCCCCGATCCAAAATTATGAGGGTTGGGGGTACCGTGTAACTGGTAAACATGGTGTAGAAATAGGTTGGCAAGCTGTTGGGCAGTTGGTAATGAAGCACAAGGGATAAAATGAGCTTGTTTAGAAAATAAGTCTTTGACAGTCCAAATAACTGTTTTCTTTTGGCTGGGAGGTAAATCAACAATAAAATACATAGAAATTTGCTCCCATGGTCTGGAGGTTTCAGCTACTTTTTGTAAAAGCCCCTGGGGTTTACCATCTTTGTGTTTAGACATGGCACAAGTAGAGCAAGTAGAACCAGTCTTTTAAATTCTTACGAAGCGTGGGCCACCAAAACTGACGTCTAACTAGATGTAAGATTTTGACAAGCCCAAAATGCCCAGCTGTTTTGTCATCATGAGATCATTGCAAAATCTTCAGATGTAAAGGATCAGGTACGTAGAGCCTACCTTCAATCCAACACAAGCCGAAAAGTTACTTTGTCTCTATGAGCTCACAACCATGTATCGGATTTCAAGGTGTGAGTGAACTCAGCATGTAATTGACCAGTTTCTTTCGCTTTCTGTGGCTGGGGAGCTTTCTGTTGTATGTGAGACTGACTCCTAGTTATGGCAGCCAAGCCTAGCTGGGGTTTTGTTAAAAGAGCGTCAGTAATTTCAGCTTGCTGACTGTCATTCTGAGGTAAATGAGATAACACTTCAGCCAAAAAAATTTTCTTGCCTGGGAAATATTTTAATTGGAAATTAAAACAGCTGAAAAACTGTGCCCAGTGAACTTGTTTAGGGCTAAGCTTCCTGGGTGTGCGAAGCACTTCTAAATTTCTGTGATCAGTCCAAACCTCAAAGGGAAATTTGGTGCCTTCCAATAAATGGTGCCAGCTCTCTAGAGCTGCTTTAACAGTGAAAGCTTCCTTTTCCCATATATGCCAGTGGCACTCTGAATCAGAAAATTTTCTAGATATACGCACAGGGGCATAATCTGCCTTGCAAGTCCTTTTGCAACAAAATAGCACCAATAGAAGTGTCAGAAGCATCAACCTGCAACACAAAAGGGTGATCGGGATCTGGATGCTGCAGTACGGGTTCAGCAGTAAACAAGTGTTTAAGTCTATCAAATGCAACTTGACAGCTGTCAGTCCATTGCACAATAGCGCCTGGGGATTTTACTTTCCGGGTTTTGCCTTTGCCTTTGGTTTTCAACAAATCAGTGAGAGGCAATGCAATAAATTGGTGATAGAAATTGGCAAACCTGAGGAAACTTTGGAACTGCCACCTGGTGCGTGGGCATTCCCAAACGACGACCACTTGCACCTTAGCCAGATCCATTTCAATTCCCCGCACCAAGACTCAATAACCCAAGTAGTCGAGCTGAGTTTTATGAAATTCACCCTTTGACAACTTTGCATACAGCTTCGCCTCCTGAAGCTTGGCTAACACCTTTTTCAATAGTTGTTCATGTTCCTCCTTTGTTTCGGTATAAATGAGAACATCATCTAAATAGACGAGTACCCCTTTAAATAAGTAGTCATGCAACACTTCATTGATTAATTGCATGAAGACTCCAGGAGCCCCGGACAGCCCAAATGGAGGACTTTATATTGAAAAGACCCCAAGGGGCAGTTGAAAGTGGTTTTCCATTCATCGCCTTCCTTGATACAGATGCAAAAATACACCTCCTGCAAATCTAGTTTGGAAAAGATTTTGCATTTGGAAAGATGGGCCAACATGTCCTTCATCAAGGATAGTAGGTATTTATTTATTTATTTATTATTTATATACCAAAAGCACAGGATTTCTCCCAATTAACCTCCAAGCAATCCCAAACCACTCCCCCTAAAGTCAGTACAATTCCATTCCCTCGCAGGTGTTTGTAACAGTTGCTGGCAGTCTCCAGGTAATGTCCTTGACCAGTCAAGTTAGCTCAAACATACTTTCCTTCATACTTGCATCATCCAGCTCACTGCCTGGTACAAGGGTACAGTAGCAGCTCCCTCCTGGGCAATAACACGTGTCAGCACCAGCATGGCATGGGAATTTGTTGCGATGTTTCAGTAACATTGGAACAGGAACCATGACACCCTGGTTGGGTCATCAGCCAAATGGCCAGAGAAGTGTGCAGATCATTTCTGCAGCAATGTCTATGTGAGGAGAAGATAGAAAACTTTGCTTTAAAATTGGTGCATCCAAGGATGTTTTCAGCCACTTTTGTTCTGGACAGGGGATGAAGCAAAGGCACCATTAGGAGGACATGCCAGAAAAAAACAGTGACTGGGGCATGTTTGTGCCATAGCTATAGGCAAATGAGGAAGAGTACTACATCTAAAAGATCAGATGTTGTAAGTTTTGTGCTCATCAGCGTACATGTGCTGCAAACTCTCCATTGTGCTGCAATTGTGCAGGAGAACAGGAAGTGCTGTTGTTTCAGCTTGCTTTTCTGGAAAAGAAATGTCCTGTACTCCTGTGCAGCTGTGCACAAGTGCTGATTTTTAAAAAGCTGTACGGTACAACATCACTGCTGCTCCGGCTTGTTTTGTTTTAAGCTCCGTGGTTGCATGTACATTTGAGCAGCTGAGCTGAAATTTGCTTTCTAGTCTTAAAACACAGAGTGTCAGCTGAATAAATTTTCAATATAACTTAAATATCACAGCTTAGCTTCTTTCCCATTGCTATGATTAGAAGGAACAGATGTTTTATCCAGCTCTTACGTCCCTCATGAAATTAACCTGGAGATGCAAAAACAATACAGAGAAGCAGATGGATACAGATTTTCTTAAGGAACTTGTTGCCCAATTCAGCTTTTCATGACGCAGAGGTGGGGGTGGGGGTTCTGCTCTGCAGAGGCATGGATGGCATTCTTGTTCGATGCCTCTTCCATTCAGATCTGTGCTTGCTATATTTACAGGCCCTCCTGTTCTTCCTCTTGCAGAGGGTCTTTCAGGGAATCATTGGTTCTGTGCCAGGTGTAAGAAGCTTTATAGAAAGGTTGGGGCACCCCATTATTCTAAACCAGTGTTTTTCAAACTTGGCAACTTTAAGATGTGTGGACTTCAGCTCCTGAATTCCCCAGCCAGCAACTCTGGGAGTTGAAGTCCACACATCTTAAAGTTGCCAAGTTTGAAAAACACTGTTCTAAACCATACTAAGACAACCTCATGGTTACCTGGAATGTCAGTGTGTGCCAAAGGGATAGAAACTGAAGTACTGGCAGCCAGTTTGGAGTCCCTTGGGACAAGTAAAGACTGAGGTGCGGAGGAGGTGGTTGATGTTACAACTGGAGCTCCTGAAGGAAGGAGAAACACTGAAAAAACTGAAGAGGTGACCTGGAACCTCTTTTTTCTCTGTTTGTAATGTTTTACCATTGGTTTGTGAGTGGTGGTTATGTTGAGTTAGGGTATGTACAGCAGCAAAGGCATCGGAAAATCTTTCTGTGGTTTGTTAAGCAGTGTTTTCAGCTGCCTTGAGAAAGGTAACCCCCCCCAAAAAACACAGAAATAATTAGTGTTAATTGCTCACCACAGAAAGCTTTTCTTCTTGATTCCAAGTTAACGACAATGATTTTTCATCTAGACACCAGCATCTCGCAAGTTTGAGCTAATACTGAGCTACACCTATATAAATAGCTACCTCTTGCATAATTTTGTGAGCAGGTTTAGCTGGAAAAACTTAGATTAGGAACTATATACTGATGCTGAAGATTTCAGTATATATCCATGGTCCACAGCCTGTGCCAAATGATGAGTTCATGGTTACCAGTGACCTAGATCCCCCTCAGTCAACTTTCCTCACAGGTTTCCTTCACAGTCAACTACAAACTATTGCATATAACCTGATGGGATTGAGATCCATTCATATTCATTCTCTAAGTGTACCCCCCACACCAAGATTTCTTGATTCCTCAAGCTCCATTCCTAAATATTTTCCTTATCTTCCACAATTCACTGCCTTTCTCATATTAAAAATGTAAAAAACCACATTGAGCCACCAGGAAAAAAAACATTTCTCCCCCAGAGGCAAAACAGAATCACAGTGTGCTTGAGAATCTGCTTAAAGGCAAAGAGAAATCTGACACATTTCTTTGGCCAATTATGAAAACCTTAAGGGATGGATTGAAATTCTGAAAGTAGAACACAGAAGAGAAACTGGTTAAATTAATCCGACCCTATGGTTGGCTTGGATTAATTTGATTTATATCCTGCCTTTATATTGTACAGCTCAAGGCAGCACACTTAATGCTTCTTCATCCTCCTCTTTCCCCACAACCACAACTCTCTGAGGTGGGTTAGGTTGAGAGAGACACTGTCTCAAAGTCACTCAGCTGTGTTTCATGACTAAGGCAGGACTAGAACTTTCAGTCTCCTGGTTTCTAGTCTGGCACCTTAACTACTGCACCACACTGGCTTTTTAGACTGGATTGTGGGATTCAAAATGATGATGATACTGTCTTCTGGAAGTTCTAGCAGCTTCAAGCCTTCCAAGAAATGTCTCAGTGTGTTCCCTGAAGTGTCTGAATTCCTAGCTCATTCCTCCATGGATTGCTTCCAATTTTCCACAGAAGTTTTGTTTTAGGCATGGAGGACCTAAGGCTCAAATAATTCAAAACTAATCTCCCCAACAAATCCTTCCTCAGAGGAGAGATGTTTACAGAGGAAGGGATATAAACAAATTGAGTGTGACTCCTGAATACAGCAGATATTCCACTGGATTCCTTAATTGCATGGCAATGCTCAGAATGAAAGGTTTCTTGGAATAGAGGCTATCCTTGCACAATATCGGTCATCACTGTGGTTTAACCTTATCCATTATCTGTCGTTTTTTTTAAAAATCCTCTTTTTGTAAATCATTGGCAAACAGTCAACTTTATGCTTTAACCTTTTCCATCTGATCAACATATACATATTTGTAGACATGTTTTAATCTGTTTCTCCCTCTTCTTTGAGCTTGGGAGATGTAACAAGATTTCAATACAATCTGGACATTATTTGCTTGCTTTAATGATAGAGGGTTAGTATACAGGGGAGGGATACAGGGAAGAGAGAGCGAGTGAGCATGGATTTCTTTAAGTTGTGCTCTGCTGCCCTCTGCTGCCTCTGTATACAGTATAAAGGGGGAAGGATATTTTAGAATTTGATTGAAGAAGACCGGCTGGGTTGAGTGAGTCTTCATTTTGGAGGGGCTCCAAACAGAGGATTTTCAGTGCTGCCAACAAGAGACATTGTGCTTGTTCTTTCTTAATTGATTTTATCCAGGCAACAAGTAGGAAAAAATGTGTTGGGAAAAGACAAGAGAATTTTTATTATGACTATTATTATTTACTGTATTAGTGAAATTTAACAAAGATAAACATGATAAAACAGTGATAACATATGTATTAGATAGTCTATGGGTGCCCATCTCAGCCTTGTGACTCTGAGCTGCAAACAGTAGTTAAAAACATAAAATAATAATAACTTCACAGTAAATAAATACAAATCAGCAGACAAGGTAAAAATCATCACAACTATCAACCTAACCATCCCATAGGCTCGCTCTCTGTGTATATACAGGTAGTATATACAGGGTAGGTATACATATGCAGGTAGTCCTCATTTAGCAACTGCCTCATTTAAGTGACTTTGCAGTTACAACAGTGATGAAAAAGTAATTTTATAACTAATCCTCACATTTACGACCTTTGCAGGTCTGTAAAGCAAAGCTGAAGTAAGATCATAAGCACAGTCGCGGATTCACTTAGCAACCAGTTCACTTAATGACCAAGTGGCAGGTCCCATATGTGGTCACTAAACGAAGACTATTTATTTATTTATTTATCAAATTTCATCGCCGCCCATCTCTCCCAAAGGAGTATATATACTGTGTGTGTGTGTGTGTGTACTTACTTACTTATTTATTTATTTATCAAATTTGTCACTGCCCATCTCCTCCCACTGAAGGGACTCTGGGCGGTTTACAACAAAATCCTCAATAAAACAATAAATATATAAAATACATTATAAAATTACATATTATTAATAGTATAAATAAAAATAAAGTCCAGATGGCTCTATCTCATTCAGTCTTCACATGGAAGGGCACTAGCCAACCCCAGGCATGACTCCTCCCCGCCCCAGGCCAGCTGGCAGAGCCAGGTCTTCAAGTTTCTCCGAAAGGCCAGGAGCGATGGGGCTAGCCTCACCTCTGGGGGCAAGGTGTTCCAAAGGGTGGGCGCTACTGCAGAGAAGGCCCACCTCCTGGACTCTGCCAGATGGAATTCTCTTACCGACGGGGTCCTCAGCATGCCCTCTCTGCCAGATTGGGTGGATGTAATGGGGAAGAGGTGGTCCCTCAGGTAACCCGGCCCCATGCCATGTAGGGCTTTAAAGGTGACAACCAACACCTTGAATTGGACCCGGAAGCAAACTGGCACCCAGTGCAGCTCACGTAGCAAAGGTGTTATATGTGCCCTTCTAGGGGCGCCACAAATAGCCCGCGCAGCTGCATTTTGGACCAGCTGAAGCTTCCGGATACTCTTCAAGGGTAGCCCCATGTAGAGCGCATTGCAGTAGTCAATATGGGAGATAACAAGGGCATGAGTGACCGTTCAAAGGGCCTCCCAATCCAGGAAGGGGCATAACTGGTGCACAACACGAAGCTGCGCAAAGGCCCTCCTGGCCACGGCTGCCACCTGCTCTTTGAGCAGGAGTCGTGAGTCCAAGACGACCCCCAAGTTATGCACCAGGTCTGTCTGGGGCAGTGCCACCCCATCCAGAACCAAAGATGACCACGTCCCAGATACGGAAGAGCCACAGCCACTCCGTCTTACCAGGGTTCAGCTGAAGCCTGTTGTTCCCCATCCAGGCCCCCACAGCCTCCAGGCACCTGGAGAGGGCAGTCACAGCATCACTTACTTCACCTGGGATGGAGATATACAGTTGAGTATCATCAGCATACTGATGATACCTCACCCCATGGTGACGGATGATCTCACCCAGCGGTTTCATGTAGATGTTGAATAGGAGAGGAGAGAGAACTGAACCCTGCGGCCCCTGTGTGTGTCTGGGACCCCTCTTAAAAGTTCTCAAATAACGGCCAAGTGATCATGCAATTAACACCTCCCTTGGACACAGCTTTGGGGCACCCCATGGAATTGCCACTCTTATTCACTCACATTTTGCTGAGGGATTGTATGCTTTCCTTGTTACATTTCTGCCTTTTCTCAAGCTACAGAAAGAGAGACTGGAATAGCTCTGCACAGCATGTAGGTTAGCAAAACATGTATGCAAAAAGTGAATGTTAAGGGAAGCTTAATGCAGATTTTTCTGTGTGCTCTGGGGTTTAACTGCAGAATAATGCAGAATATAAACTGAGCTGGGTGGGTGGAAAAGACTTTGTCAAGATTGCTGTTCCTTTGCTGCTAATAGCAGTGAGGAACCATGATTTTATTTGGATTGGATAACAGAGGATAGAGCAAGGTTGCACCTTTATTTTCCTCCCCAGAAATGAAGGTGCATGTGAGAGAGACAAAGAATGGGTGTGCAGGGGTGCTGGGACATGAATTGATGTGTGAATTGATGTGTGAAAGTGAATGTGAATGTGATGAGTCACTCACGAGAGTAATCTTCAAATGTTTCACAAAGGCCAGCACAGCTCCTAATCCAGAGGTGTTTCCCACCTTTAAGGGAGAGCACAGATTACTCTAATGAAGCAAGATTTTTAGAGGAGTTCACTGAATGATCTTTTGCTACATTTTGATCTAAGAATCTTTCCCCACATGCACCTAACCATGGCACAAACAGCCCCTGGCAATATCCTTTTTCTGTTGTGTCCTCACAATGTTGCCTCCAGTCCATGAATGAGGGCACAGCCAAACAGCTGCATTAAAGTGAATGAATGAATAACTTTATTGATTAGTCAAATGACCATATCAGAAAGTTGGGCATCAGCCACTATAAGATATAAGATATAAAATATGATACCATAAAACAGCTAAAATACAATAAAATTAGATAAGCTATACTATGGTAAGATAAAATATGATAAAATACAGTAGGGTAAAATAGAGATAAAATTGTAAGATAAAAATGCAAGATATAATAAAATGAATAATAAAATCCAGAAACAATGTGAGTTTAAATAAATTCACCACCTTTACATGCCACCCCAATGTGGCATCGCTTCTCGGCCTTTTGGCTAAGATCAAGTGTAGTGTGTGTGCGTTAAAGTGCTATGCTCCTATCCACGATCCAGCAGAAAAGTATGCCGGCATAAACTGTACGGCCTTCAGTGCTGATCCCTCTTCTGTCTCAGTAATCAGGGTAATAAGTGGTGGGGTCTTACTGTTGTAATGCAGGACGAGTTAAGGAATGTAACTGGTGAATTCCTCTAGCTTCGTTTCCCCTCCCACCCAATGTCACCTCCCAGCTGGAAAAACCATCTCTCCCTCTCCTTAACATGTGGTAGGGCAGAGATGAATGAGCTTCGGTGGGTGCTTAGAATGGCTGGTTTAGCCCCGTTTGTCTGAGTCAAAGGCTGCAGGCACAGAGGTGGTCAATACTTGTTATCTCTCAGCTGGGCTATTTCTGAAAGGGTTCCAAGCCCATGTCCCAAAGTAGCCCATCTGTCAGGTCACAGGTCAGGAGCGGGGAGTAGGAAGGAGTGATTGATAATGAATAAACTCCATCCTCAGCACTGCCAGAAAGTGCTGGCAGTGAGTGGTGGTGGCCAGCATCACCAAACAGTAAAAAGTAAAGTCACATGAAGGCAGAAGCAGTAGAAACCCTGTAATGCATTCATTGATGACAGAACTATCAACATGCAGCTGGCAGAACCCACCTGTCTTTCCCAGTCCTAGTTTTTAAACACAAATCTAACAGTTTGCTGATCTGTGACCATAATAAAGATTGGTTTGATAGAAGTTTAGCACTCTTTCTAAAAAAGTATGACCTGACAAGTATGACCTGGCAAGCAATTCAGAAAGCACCACTGTTACTTAGATAGACCTACTGTAACCAGGGTCAAAATAGTGTTTCCCCCCTGATTCTGACACTGCCTCAAGGTGTGCAAAAGCTATTGGTCTTTGTCACCCATTGCCTTGGAAGGAAGCCCTGGGGCTGCAGTGACTTGAAACAGAGGCAAGACAGGCAGGGTAGGGATCAGCAATGGGGACCGCAAATGTCATGGTTCCACAGTTTGGGGCCAACTCAAGGATGTGTAGGGAGTGCTTCAGCTCAAGAATGTTCAGCTCAAGGATGAACTCAAGGATGTTCAGATATCTTTTATTTTTATTTTTATTTTATTTATTTATTTATTTATTTTCTATCCTGCCTTTATTATTTTTATAAATAATTCAAGGCGGCCAACATAGCTAATACTCCTTCCTCCACCTGTTTTCCCCACAACAGCAACCCTGTGAGGTGGGTTGGGCCAAGAGGGAGTGACTGGCCCAAGGTCACCCAGCTGGCTTTCAGGCCTGAGGCAGCACTAGAACTCACAGCCTCCTGGTTTCTAGCCTGTTGCCTTCACCACTAGACCAGACCTGCTCTATTTGCCCCTTGATACTCACAGTCCCCAGTCAACAATCAATCTGTTGATTGGCATGTGGGCAAGTCATTGGCCAATGCCTTCCTCAATATGATAGCACCCTCTCCCAGCAGCCAGCCACATACCTGAACAGCAGACATCTTGGGAGCATGGTCACATTAGGGAAAGACAGTGTTTGCAGCACAGAGCAAGCTCTCCTCCAGCAGCCCATCGCTATTTGGCAGTTGGCTGGGAACCCTACACAGTCTCTGTGAAGCAGTGTTCCCCACTGTGAATCTTGGAGAGGGGGAGGATCTGGGAAACCCCCAGCCCTTGCTTTAGCACTGCCTGTGGACCTTGGAATTGAAAAGGTTGCCAAGATCTGATTTACACTATTAATCTTGCAGTCTCTCCCTGAAGACTGAATTGTACCAACATGTCATGTTCCCGTTCTGATGTTTATGGTTCCTCGTAACGTTTCACATGTCATGTCTGCAGTTGCGTGCCTGCCTGGCCACGCTGGTAAATTTCCTTTGTGCTGACTTGTGACCTTCTGGAATGTATGTTTGGGTTATCTCTGCTGTTCAAGGTTACTTTCTCAGGCCGATTCTAACGGTTGCTAGCATCTGGGGTGGGTGGTTGCTATGCTAGCCTGAGGGGAGGGTTCGCAACGGGAGCAAGGCTTTTTAAGTTTGTATTTGGCACGCTTTTGCTCATTCTCAGCTTTCTTCGTACTTTGCATACTATTCATTCAATAAATCAGTTTTCTCTAGTAATTACTGGTGAGACTCCTTTTATTGGAATAGGCAACCGTTACAGCTAGTAAGAATTTATTTGGTGGATTGCATTTGGTATGCATTCTCCATAACACTTGGATAAATCTGCTGCAAATATTTGCATTAATTGACCTTCTTTCTGCAGTATTCTTTCTTTATCGCTTTTGTATCTTGGATGCTTGTTGTTTTATTTACTTGCTTTGAAGCTGAAATAGAATAGTGTGTGTGTTTGTGTGTGTGTGTTTAATATGTTTAAGCCAAAGGTCAATAAATGACAAAGTCAGTGAATTACGCTTGCAAAAGCAATCAGGCACTGTAATTGTGTAATATTGTAACTTTGTTTTCAAACTGGAATTTGGAATTTCCCTCACCCACCCACTTCACAGAAGTCACCTGACTTTCTTGAAAAAAAAAATCAGCCTTCCCTCTTTTGTTGATGTAGAGCTAGCAAAAATGGGACTTGTGCAACTGAATTATTTGAACGTGGTTTTCTTTGGGATGAATTATTTAGGGCTGTGAGAAATGAAGGATACAACTTTTAAACAGCAGAGGGAGACAGAGTTCCGTAATGAAGGTTCCTAATTAGAAATGTTGCTCTGGGCTGGTAAGGGAGCGAGGCAGAAGAGGCAGAGAGAGGGACAGATACAGCTGCAGAGACCAGGAGTTAAAGGTAAACCGCTCTCAAGTTCTTTTTCAGAAATAGGTAACCTGAGTATTTGTACTGAGATTAAGTTTCCTGGCAAAGGTCTGCTCTAGGTTTATGTCAGGGAGGCGGGCGATGCTTCTTCAAGTGATCCTGCTGCTCAGAGGTGGGGTGATCCTCTTTGGGAAAGTCAGGAGTAGCTTTGTGGCAAGTTGAGCTTCATCCCTTGCCTTAAGACTCTGAGGAGTCTCCTGTTACATTGTGCACCTGCACGCACCTTATCAAAGACAACTGCCTTTAGGGCATAGTTTTACATGCTAGCCGAAGGTGAGAAATAATATGTAGACAATGAATTCATGCTAGTTCCCTTCTTGGGGAGCTGGATTTTCACTTATTCTGTTCACCCACCAGGCACACTTCAGGGGAGGAAAATCCCACTGAGCAGGGCGTTGTGTTCCCCTAAATCTAATGATCCCTGTGGCTTTGTGGAAGGAATAAGGATGGTGCTTTTACAGATATGGTAAGTTACTGAATACACAGAGAAAAGTTGAACAAATAACTTGGGACTCTGGGTAGCCACTTCCAGATGAATGTGGGGGTGGCAGGAGATGGCCAACAACTCCCTTGGGTAACTGCATCTTGCCAGGGCTCCCAGCTGCTCTCATCTTGTGTGTAGGATCTCTGCTGCAAACCCTCACTTAGCAGTGTGACTTTCCTGGCAGGTCTGTCTCATCTGGGTCAATAGAAAGGACCAGGAAAGGCTCCATTATCCTTTGGGGGCTCTGAATCAAGTTAATGTGACTGTTCCTGCCTTTAGTGTATGGGATGGAAAGCAAAAGCCTCCTGCTCTGTGTAGCTTCCTGTGGCTTTCTGTGTGTGAGCCACTTGTGGGGTCCCCCCTGTTCTGCACTCAAGGCAAGCAGCAGATTTCCTCCTCATGATCAGTTCTTTGGTTTTGCACTCAGGAGGAGAGTGCAAGAACTTTCCTCTCTTGTCTTCTCCACCAACATGATCTTGGGGAGGCTGCCTATGCCTTCAGATTGCATGCATGTGTGTCCCACCACCCATGCATTAGAGCTGAACTAGCTAGGGGTGTTGTTAGCCCTGGACCTCTGGGCAAAATCCAGAATGTCAAAGCTGGAGCATTTCCCAAATACATCGTAATGGCAGTTGCCTCTTAGTGCCTTTGCTTTTAACAGAGAGGTGAGGTGGTGTCCAGAGATGAGTTTGTGCTGTAGAGTGAAGCTTCAGTCATAGCTGCTACCTTCCTTTGTCCAGAATGTCACCAGAACCCCCCCCCCCACACACTGTATGGATTCAAAGGTGGCTGACAGAGACCAATACTTAATTCTGCATCATGTTTCATTCCCAAGTTCTTTTCTGTAGAACGTTTTTTGAAATGCCATTGTCACCACCTTGCAGACATTAGGTAGAACAGTGTTTCTCAACCTCAGCAACTTTAAGATGTGTGGACTTCAACCCCCAGAATTCCCCAACCATGCTGGCCAGGGAATTTGGGGAGTTGAAAGCCCACACATCTTAAAGTTACTGAGGTTGAGAAACACTGGGGTAGAAGACCAGCTTGCTTGGCAATGGAGACAAAGGGCCAAAGAGATATCCTTTTCTCGATTTTTCTTCTTCTTTTTCTCTCTTTTTAAACACTACTTGCCAGACATATTTCACAGCAAAGCATTATTCTACCCAGTGAGCTCTGTAAAATGTTTTGAAAAAGGAAAGGAAAGAAAAGAGGAGCTGTTTGTTTCCGTTCCAGTAGAGGGTGACTGTGTTGGAGGAAAATTCTGAGAGTGCCCTGGACTGCAAGAAGTTCAAACCAGTCCATACTCCAGGAAATAAAGCCAGGCTGCTCACTTGAGGGAATGATATTCAAGGCAAAACTGAAATACTTTGGCCACATAATGAGAAGACAGGACAGAAGATGATGAGGCTAGGGAAAGTGGAAGGCAGAAGGAAGAGGGGCCAACCAAGGGCAAGATGGATGGATGATATAGAGGTGACAGACTCAACCTTGGGGGAGCTGGGGGTGGTGATGACTGATAGGAAGCTCTGGCGTGGGCTGGTCCATGAAGTCACGAAGAGTCGGAAGCGACTGAACGAATAAACAACAAATGGGGTGAATGGGGAAGAAGGAAGGACCAGGTGTTGGGATCTTTTTTCACTCTTTTGGGCTTGGGCGAAAAAGAAAAGGGGGACCTTCTTTTCTAGCATCTGGGATGAAAGGAGGGAGAGAAAGCTAGAGGACCCCTAGTAGACATTTTGTCCAGGGGCTGAGTGTGAGTTTGGCAGCCCTGCCCAACATTGATCTTTCCTCTTTTAGGAGCTTCATTGCCTTCCTCTTCCTGTCCTGTACTGAGGCAACATCCATGTATGGAGAAATCCTGTCTCCAAATTATCCTCAGGCATATCCCAATGATGCTTTGGAATCCTGGAAAATAGATGTTCCTCCTGGTTATGGAATTCATCTCTACTTCACTCACCTGGATATAGAGCCATCTCAAAATTGCCAGTATGACTTTGTGAAGGTACAGAGACACCTCCCTCTGTTGGGAACTGGAGAGTGGAGATGTATGTGGGCAGAGGTTTGCTAGGCTGTGCTGCTGAGACACACAACTAGGAAACTGTTTCATGCAAGATATACATCTCCTCTGGTGATGTGCAAAAGGTTAAGGATAATGGTTATTTAAAGAGAGTTGAATATTGTTTCCATGCTAGATCACACCTGTGCTATAAATAATGAATTAACTACTAGGGTTTTCTAAATATTAGCTATAGTTTTTTATTTTGCCTGCTCCTGTATAATTCCTCTAATGGAAATGCATAAAGATGCCTGATAAACACTTAACACCTTAAATAATAATAACAACAACGATAAAAATGCCCAAACCAGTCAAAACATCTGGCTGACTGGTCGACCAACAATAACACAGTATTATTATTACTGCTCTACTGCCTAACACAGTAATAATATACAGTATTTGTATTATTAAGTATAGATACTGATTAAGTACATTATAGTAATCTCAAACGAAAAAATGTTCAGGACATGAATCCCTGTGCCAGGTTGTTCTTCTCCGGCTATGCTCATAACTGGCACACAACCCAAACTGTGCAGAACCCTTCCAGACTAGTGAGTTTACCTAATCCACAATATTCCCAGGACAGGACATTCACCCCAAGTCCCAGACAGGGGACCCCAAGCCTCTCATCTTGTCATGATCTACTTTTGGCTTCTTGTTCTTCATCCCAGCATTACAGCATCTGGACACTGGTCCAGCCCTTATACAGCATCCCCTGACCAAAAGGCTTCTGCATTTCTCCTCCTAGCAGAAGTGGCTTCATCACTCAAGGAATCTTGGAAGAGTGCCTGCTTCTGGTCCCTCTTGTCCCTGTTCATGCTATTTTGCTGCCACTTGCTTTTTTTTTTTAAGGCTATAATATTTTTTTCTGTGACCCAGTCAATATCTCACTCCTTTTTTCATTATTGCACTTAGTGGCAGCAGCAGGAGACATGAATCCTTATTTGATGGTCTCCAACTGCCATTTTAGTTTCCTTACAATGTATGAAGATGGGGGTGGTGGTAGTAATATAAGATCTTAGTGTCTGCTGCTACCCTTAAATAGCAAGATTTTTTAAAATAAATGTCAGAGGAATGGCAAGAAGCCATCTGGTACAGCTGTTATCACTATGCTGGTATAGTATAGCGCACATCTGAACTCTGAAGAGGGTAGAGGGGAAGGGTGGTTGAATGCTAAACTGAAGGCCTGAACCAATTCTTGGACATGCTATCCCAGCCTTCAAGAAGGGAGTAGCTTCTGAAATGCCTGGACCTTTGAATGCACATCGATCTGGAGGCATGGGGAAGTGGAAGCAAGTGATGAATCGTGTGTTGTAATGGTGCAACACAAACTCTTCCCCTTATGAACTTGCATGCAATGTCATGATGCAGGTAAGAATGGGTGGAGCTTGTGTTGTGATATCACAATGCCTGTTTCATCATTTGGATATCCCTGTGGGTTAGAAGCAGAGGCCTTTGCTTCAATGATTCTACAAAGGCAGCCATTTTCTGAGAAAATTAAACTTTGGATGACATGAACAAATTGGGGAAGAAGGAACAAATACGGATGGATGGTATTTTCTGGATGATATTCATGTCATTCAGATGACCAATATGTTTGGCATAAATGGGCCATTTTGAAGTCGTGGTAAATGAGGTGCAGAAAGGCAATTTTTACCTTAAACCTCCTCAAAGCATCCCAGCATACAAAAAAGGGGCAACCTTTTAGGCTCCACCTGCTCTGAGGGTTACAAAAGGGGAGTTGATGTGCTACACCTTTTGCATCCTGGCAGTAGAACACTGACAAAGAGCTGGAAAGGGTGGCTGCCATGAATCACAGAGATGACAATCTCTGCAACAGCATTACTGTAGAAAAACATGGTTGAAGCCCAGAACAGGGGGAAAGCCCAGCCAGAGAAGAACAACCTGGCACAGGGTTAAAAATGACTCCACCCTGACTCTGTTGGGTATAAGAGGGAGGGAAAGGAAAACACAGCCAGGTTTTTAAGGTTCTGTTACTCGATCCTACATCAGTCACATACACTTGCAATCAATCTTGTGTCCTGGCCTACCTTGAAGGGCTGACATGGAAATATGAAGGAAGGATGCTCTGTGGGCCCAAGGAAAGTATACAATGTTCTGGATAGAAATACAGTTAAATATAAGCCCCAATCTTGTTCATCCAGGTCCTGTCTGGTGAGCAGGTGGAGGGTCAGTTCTGTGGGCGTAAAACGAGACGCACGCCGGGCTCTCCTGTCCTGGAAGAACTCCACGTGCCCTACAACAGTTTGACTGTCCTCTTTCAGTCTGACTTTTCCAATGAAGAGAGATACACTGGATTTGCTGCCTATTACACTGCAATGGGTAAGCCCTTGGCTGGCTCTTCTGAGCAGGTAAACATGTGTGCCTTGAAAAGAGGCAGATACCAAAATAATAATTTTTTAAGAAGGCACCATTTCTGATTCCTCTGAAAGAGGAAGCAAAACTCTCCATGCCATTCAAGAGCTCAGTCTTAGATCTGTTTTTGATTGTGTTGCAAAAAAACCAACAGTGTATTATGCTGGCCACATAACCCGGAAGTGTCCTATGGACAACGCCGGCTCTAAAGGCTTAGAAACGGAGATGAGCACCGCCCCCTAGAGTCGGACACGACTGGACTTTACGTCAAGGGAAACCTTTACCTTTACTAAGCACAAGCCAAATATTACTTTCCCTAACTCCCCACCCACCCACCACAACATGTAAGTCTTTGGAAAGTATATTTGGTTCATAGGCACATGTAGTTATTACCATAATTTTTCTAGGTTAAAAATTAGGACTGGCCAGAAATGTTCTTTTTTCACATGTGAACTGATAGGTCCCAAGAGGTGGGATGCAGAAAGGATCCCAGCTGTCTCTCAGTGGTGTCCCTAGATGATGAGAGAGAGACCGGGGAGAATGGGAATTGGCTGGTGATAATGTGGCTTATTACTATTTCATCAATCAAACTGATTAAACCAACCATGTTTTAAAGCAGAGCTAGTGTCTGTTGGACTTGATTACGTTTTCCCAATTTCTGACGATGTCCAGAGAAAAGCCATACTTCATTTGCAGTGCATTTCAGAATGGTGATGAAAGAACCCATGAGTTCATAAACCAAGAAACTTCTTAGTACTTCCATCCTAGTATCCTGGATAAATGAGCAGCTGCCTTTTTGTTATACTTTTCTAGTCTTCCTCCCTATCCCATCCAACTGCTGATGTGAAAATACAGACATTTGATTTGGTATAATTGAGTCTGAAATGCTGCTAACAACTAGGGAAACCAAGAAAATTGTGTGTGTGTGTGTATGTGTGCGTGTGGTACCATCTGTGGTTATACCACCTACTTTTTCTGTAAATGAGGGCTCTGGATTTGGGAAAGACATGACTAGGAGACCAAGCCAGGCTGGTAAAGGTCCAAGAGAAACTTGGGCCTTGGAGAGGTAGATTATGTTATCATCTCGGTCATCCTTGCTCCTATTCCACAGAGTATTTTTCTACCTGTCTTCTCCTTTCTTACAGATGTGAACGAGTGCACAGATTTCGTGGAAGAGGCCTGTAGCCATTATTGCAATAACTATATTGGTGGCTACTTTTGCTCTTGTCCTCCTGAATATTTCTTGCACGAGGATAAGAAGACATGTGGAGGTATGACTGATTGACTGATAGATTTTCATTGGCAGGGGGTGGGGTGAGTGATAAAATATACATTGTGATGATAATAATAATAATAATAATAATAATAATAATAATAATAATAATTTGTTAAACTTGTATGCTGCCTGACTCCCAACGATTATGGTGGCTCACAACAATCAAACAAAGAAAGTACAATAAAATCAGTAATAGATAAAAGATGGCAAGCATGGCAGACTAGATGGAATGAAGTGAGGGGTCTCCATCCCCCTTGCCAAAGGCCGGGTCTTTACGGCTTTTCTAAACAACAGCGGAGTGGGGGCCATCTGGATCTCGTCACAGAGGGCAGGTGCTGCTACAGAGAAGGTGTGCTTCTGGGGTCCCAATACAGGACACTGTCTAATCAAAGGTATCCAGAGGGCGCCAACCCTGCAAGATCGAATTGGCCAGGCAGGCAGTCCCTCAAATGACCACTCCCTCTCTGTAACCGGAGCCACTCTGCGCCTCACATATGTGAGTACAGAAGAATAAGGATTGTGCTGTTGACATCACAACACACATTTTGTCATTTTGTCATCACCATGATTAGGAATAGTACCAATGTAGATTTGATTTGTATCTGCCTTTCTGCCCAGAGAGCACTCAAGGGGTAGGCTGACAGTAAAAAAATAAAAGCATAAAGAGTTAAAATCTGAAAAATTAATTAAAGTTAGTGTTAATTTAAAATGGAAAGAGCTGGCTACATAGGAAGGTTTCTTAAAAATAGAAAGTATAGGGTTAACCACAATGCCTAAGGGGATGGTTTTACTACAAGTCCAACATAAGAGGCTCTCTCCTGTGAGCCTGACAAACAGACTACAGAAAGTTGAAAAGGGCATCTTTTGCTGACTCTGATTTCCAAACACCTTCATATAGAGATAGGTGGTCTCTCAGGTTTGGTAGGTAGGTAGGTAGGTAGATTTTTTTTTTTTACCGTATGGCATAGCGGTTCGGTGTTCATGCTGCTTTTTTCTTGCTGGGAAATCCTTGTGAGGTCCAGCAGCCAGATGTGCAGACTATGTAGCCGTGACAAGTCACATTGCCCGAGGTGCAGCATGAGGAGGCTAGTCTACATTGCACCGAGTTGAGCTGAGAGAGAGGGACTGGCCCAAGGTCACCCAGCCGGCTTTCGTGCCTAAGGCGGACTAGAACTCACAGACTCCTGGTTTCTAGCCCAGCACCTTAAGCACTAGACCAAACTGGCTAGATAGATAATAGATAGATGAGAGAGACAGAGCAGAGAGAGAGAGAGATATCTATATGGCTACCCATCTCACAGCAATGACTGTTAGGCCCAAGCTGTTTAGGTTTTAAAAATCGAGGATATGCAAGTTCACATCCTTACATTCTGCCCCAGCACTGGAGTCCAAACTGAGGTAGAACCAAGTAACTTTATCTGCAAAATACACTGCAGCATTTTCACAATGGGCCACTGCTGGCCTCAGCTTTCTGAGTTTTCATCCATCTGTACTCAAGTTTACTTCCCATCTGCTTCATCAACTTTGTTCTCCATTAAAGAAGGGAATTGAGCAGCCATGTGGGACCAAGCGTGTCCACAGTCCACTGCTTCCCTATTCATCTGTCACTGATAGAAAGAGCAGGAAAGTTCCCACGTACATTCAGGAAACAGTTTGGATCCATGAAATGTCTGAGATGGACCTTTTAATTGGTCCTCCAACTCTGCAAACACCCCTACCAGTATCCAGCCTAAAGCTCCTAAGGGCTCCTTCCTCCTGAGATCACCATGTTCACGTGGACGGAACACCAAATCTAGAGTATGCCCTGATGCATATGTGGAGCCATCTATTAATTAGGACAGGTGCCTGGCCCCCATGGTAGACCTGAGCTTCTAAGACGCTTCCCGTTTAGAAATATTACATGGACATCTATTCCTATATTAAGGAAGATCTATATACAGTATTTACTGAGACAGATTTCCTTAATACTTAGACAAGAAAAAAAAATCATTTCTGAATTTCTATGGGTCATTCTCTTATGAGCCTCTTTCAGAAATGATTGAGATGGGAAGTTGCAAAAAATTCAGAGTTAACCAAGGATGTTAATATCAGAAAATATTATCTTCTGATAAACCATCTCCAATTTTCCTTGACTAGAAGAAGCCCAAGAGATTTAAATGCAGAAACTTCAAATGGCACATGCAAAATTTGTGGTGGTAAAAATGTAACTATATCCCTTCCATGTTACCCAAAACACCCCTGTCCCCTACCTCAGCCTGCCTACTAGTAGTCCTTTAAACCGTATGGAGAGCCAAATAGTAATCACAAGCAACTGTTAACTTTATTTCTATTCTCTGCCATTGCCTTTCTGCTAAACTCTAGTGAACTGCAGTGGGAATGTGTTTACTGAGCTGTCTGGGGAAATTACCAGCCCCAACTATCCCAGGCCATATCCTGAGAACTCACACTGTGATTACCGTGTCATCCTGGAGCCAGGATACCAGGTGATCCTGAGCATTGGGAAGAAGGACTTTGAAGTTGAGCCAAGTGACTCAGAAGGAAATTGCATTGATGCCTTGAGAGTAAGTGGTTGTGATGGCTCCTGAATGTATGTTCCTCCTACTTGGATTGTATCTTAACTCTGTTCCCCATGAAAATGAGTGGCCGACCTAACTTCCACAATCCATTCAAGCCCTGGAATGTGTGCATTGTAGCATTGTAGCATGGTCAGGCAGGAACATAGTGAATTTGGTTGTGACATACATACAACTCTTCCTTGCTTTTCCAACATTGTGTTCAACTTTGCTCTCCTGCTAAGTAAAACTAGAAGGGAGAAAGGTCTGTATAAGTGGACTGAGCTTCAAGATGTGCAACAAAGGGACACTTGTATACACTTGACCTTGTTGGAAAGGTTTGCTTCTGTTGCCTTAGAAATTCCCTTTCTCCTCCTGTTACTTCTTCTTCTTCCAGACTTTTTTAATGCTCTTCTGTAAATGCAGACAATTTTCATTTATGATGGTAAAAAAAATAATCTCTGGGCCTCTGTTCAAAAGCAAATAGTGAAATCAAATAGATACTCTAAGAACTAGTAGCAAAATCATCTCCAAAGCATCACACTTTGAGAGAACCACAGCTGAAGCTTTCCCTCCTACATGTTTAGTTAATTCCAGCAAAGTCTCAGATTTCTCCTTTCCAAATTTGGAATAGTTGATTTTTTTCAAAAATCAAGTAAGGAATGGAGATATGGCCATGTTCAAACTCACAATGGTTATTTATTGTTAAAACTTGGTTACTGCAAATGAATACAGACTTAAATATTGTAGTGCTATAGATAGCCCAAAATATGTAATCTTTCTATAATATCCTACTTCCCCCCCCCAAATGTAATGGTTTACTGTCATACCCAGTAAACACAGTAGATATTGTGGTTTTTACTGTTTTTCATGTGCCTAACTGAGTAGCAATTGTGTTTTGGAATAATACCACCAGCATGATATCTCAGACATAAAATGGATTCCAGTAAAGGTTTTGTCTGGGATTCTGAACATACAAATCTAGCTCTCTTATGGACATTTCAGACCATTTTGAATAATACTCAGCTTAAGAACAGCAGGAAAAAGTAGAAGTTTTCAGGCCTTTTAGGAAAAAAAGAAAATAAGATCTAAGCAGTATTTCATGTCTAGTTGTTCAGTAAGAAGCTACTAAATGATGATCTATTTTTATATTAAGGTCTGTTTTTGCATTCTGTGCTAATACTTAATCAGGGAAAAGAAAACAGGAAGGAAAACTGTAGTTTGGTGCCCCTCTTTGTTTGAATAAAAAAATCAATAAAGAGTTCAGGGATGGTAATTAAGATTGGGCCAGAGAATGTGGTTGATTTATTATGGGAATGAAGCAGTACCATCAACATTCTTCTCTACCAAATGTTTAAAGACATCTTGGGACAGCAAGGTGAGTGGAGTATTGATAGCTTATACTTAATACTCTTCCATTGCCTGTCTAATTGAAATAGCAATCTTTCTTTTAGGACCAAATCCAGGTTAGTCAATATTTCATATCCAGTTACAGAGTAGGAAGATGATTGTTCTGAATGTTCTGTGTTCTTTCAGTCTCTGGGAGGATTGACAAATGCTTAGCACATCCTTACATTATATGTCATTAAATGTATTTAATATCATCAATAACTTGCTTCTATTTGGGTTTTGCTGCTTTGCATTAATATTGAATGCTTCTGTAGTTATATCTTAAATTCTTCAGCCAACAACTCTTGTGCTTATGTACGTCACTTTACATCTTGAATGCCTGCCCCATTCTTTCCACTATTATGGATGGTTTTTTTCTCCTTTTTTTTTTTTTGAACCTTTCCCCAATACTCCTGCTGGCTGTTCTGTAGTTTTTGGCAGGCGATCAGCATTTTGGTCCTTACTGTGGCAATACATTTCCTGGGCCTCCTGAAATCAAGACTAAAAGCAATATTGTGGACATTTTCTTCCAAACGGACGAAGCAGAACAAATGAAAGGCTGGAAAATCCGCTACTTTGGGGACCGTGAGTAGATCTCTTCTGAGGAAAACATGGGGGGTATTCAAGTAAGCACTGAAGCAGAGAACTGGGTTGTTGTAACAGGACAAGTGTTTGCTTTCAAGGAGCAAACAGAAAATATGATATTTGCAGAGTGGTGGGTGAGTTACTGTCAACAAAAAGAATGTGGTTTGCAAGAATTCTGCTTGCTGGAGTTAATTAGGTATTCCCCCAGACCAATTGTGAATGGATAGATTAGAGGGACTGGGATCTTTCTTTGGCTGTGGGCAGAACTTTTGAGTTGTTGTCTGGTTTGGGGTAGTTAACTAGCACTCAGCCCCACTAAAACCAGGAGCAGAGGCAAAATGCAGTAGAGTGTCTAGGAGAAAAATACATGCTATATTTATTGTGCAGTGTTTAGGAAATACATGGAATTTCCATCAGAATTTGAATGGAGGGTTATACCTTCCTGTGCCATTACTACTTCATTTTCAGTTCCTTCCCCATTTTGCATAAACTTATGAAAAATAAAATCATCTCAAGAAAAAAAAGAATAAGCAATGATGTTATATAAAGAGGGGGCATCTTCAGGATCAGTGTGGGTTTCAGCAGAGAGCTTTGCAATCCCAGTGGAGTAAAATAATCCTTTCTTCCTTCCCCTTATTGACAAATGCTAGGGCAAAAAAGGTACAGTTGGCCTCAGTGAAGAAAGGATGAAGTACAAGCTGAACTCATGACTTGTACTGGTCCTGATTCTGACCATGGAGGATAGAAAAGGGGATATGTATTTGTGTGTGAATATGTTTGTATGGGATTAGATGATTGATTTCTGATACCTTTTCTCTTTCCAAAGCAATGCCCTGCCCACAGACTGTTATTTCAAATTCTGTTCAGCATCCCTTAAGAGACCATTATGTCTTTAAGGATTCTGTGATGGTGACTTGCATAGAAGGTCATGAGATTGTAATGGTAAGTAGTCTGTGCTTTCAATTGAAGGCTGTCCCTAAAGTTCCTGGGGATCCTGTGGGTACTACAGTGTTGCTTGATTTATTCAAGTAAGAAACAGCTAACCATGGATTAGCAAGTGATGTGAGCACAACCATAGTTTCTGCAAAGTCACGTAATCAACAGCATGCCATTTTCCTGAATGACAGATATTTATTACAGATATTCCATAGTACTGCAAAAGGATTGGGTCTGTATTTTGATCATGTATTAAGACCAGAAAGCAAGTAGGCATCCTCATGATGGGCAAGCCAAAGATCAACTGCAGGAAGCCTGGCTCAGCCACTTGACCATGAAAGTCTCACCTGCCATTTCAAGACAGGAGGGTCAGGACTACTGTTAGCAATCTCCCAGCTGGACCTGCCAACACTACACCTTTCTAACCAGAAGTGGGGAAATAGAGGGAGACCAGCACCTGCAAGGATGCTGATGTTGGTGAAGATCAGGGGAAGCCCAGGTGACAGATAAGAGGGGGAAAGAAAGAGTTCATGACAAATTGCAATGATATCAAAGTGATGCTGTGGGTGCAATGATATCATCCCAGAAATGCCACAGTGGCCACAATTGCATACTTGCATTAGAATCTCTGACACAAGTACATAAATTGAAGCGTTTGTGTGGTGATGTCATCAAATATGTGTCGTCATTGCTCCCAACTTGCCCTCCCTCCATCTTCTGCAGATGCACATGGACAGAATCAGAGATGGATAAAGCGTATGAAAAAGTTTCAAGGAAATGAGGATTCCTAGCATCATCAGTTAGAAGACAGGCTTCAGTTATTCAGTCTTTTACCCCTTGATGGATTTCCTCCCCAGTGTTAAGAATAGGCAGAATACATAATGGGAAACTTGCAAACAGGGAGAGGTAGTCATCTACCACCATAACATTTTGTGAATGAGGAAGGGTAGTACAAGCTTCATCCAAAACCTTATTCATTTTTGTCTTAAGAGAGGATGAAATACCAACATCTTTATTTAATACTCCATCTCCTTAACGTGGTTTCCCCTCATTCCCACCCACTATCTACAAGAATGGTAGTCGTGCCTGAGGGCTTTTCCCCATAGCTGAAAAGAAGTGCTATACATCTCTTGAGCTGACGAAAACTTCACCAACATAAAATTTGGTGTCTCCACTGGGGATCCCTAAACTGCCTCAATACCATCTATTCCGAGGTGTGTGTGTGTGTGATTTTGGATGTGCAGGACATGTTAAGTAAAAACACTGGTTAAACCCTCTGGTTTTGCTTCCCTTCCCTTTTCTCAACATTTCTACACAGCAAGAAACCATCTGCCAGTTACAGTAAGACTATGATTGGTGGACAGTTTTGACAAATCTCTAGATTTGTGAACTTTGCCACCTTAAACAAAGGTACCTCTCTAGCCTACCAGATTGCTGATCTTCAGGCTGGGGCACCTGCCCAGTAAAGTGGGAGGGCCTCTTGGGTAGAGCTTATTTTACAGCTGATTAAGTGCAGTGAGAAGAGCTGCTCTGGGGCAGAGGGTTGGGGGATCAGTTCAGTCAAGGGGAAGGGTCTGTGCTGTTTTACTTGCCAGCTCTGACAATCAGCTGGTGGGTAATCTTGTTTTGAAGGTAAGCTTAATGCAGTGCTCAGCCCATTGTGTATGTGTGTTGGGGGGTGCCTCTCCCTCTCCCCCTTGACAAGGCAGCCCTAAACTCCACATGCCAATTCTCCAGCTGTTTTCCAGATGTTTTGAGCATGGCTTTAGTGCTCCTTCTCTCCTGGAGCCCACCAGCCATCCATCTGCAGGCTCTGGGAAATGGTGGGTAGTGGGAGAGTCCAGTTTGAAAGAGCCAGACTCTCCAACTGCCCAAAAGAAAATGACCCTGGGGGAGAGTCCCCAGGGTCCAGAGGAGAGGGGGGTTGCCTGCCCCAGCCCGAAGGTACTACTAGGTGATGTGCTGATCCACCTCCTATGGCCATCTGACCACACTGCTGATAACAAAATGAATTAAACCTTGTGCGCCTCAAAAGTGCTGTGAATTGCTGTGGGCTTAAGGGGAAAGTACCACTTTAATGGCAGGATAAGTCAGGATGATTTAAGGCTGCCTCTGGTGTGGGGTGGGGATGAGATGAACTCATGTCATGGAGACATGGCAGAAAAAACAAGGTTGCCATGGCATGTTTATCTTGTAGCTAGGTGCGAGTGGGGAAGGGCCCTGGGATCCCTCTAGAGGAATGAGGAAGAAAAAGATACATTCCTTAGTCACTGAATTAAACTCTGATATAGGTAGGTGGATGGATGGATGGATGGACGGACGGACGGACGGACAGATTTTATACACACACACACACAGTACACACATACATACAGTGTGTGTGTGTGTGTGAGAGAGATACAAATTTTGAAAGAGAAAAGTAAGGGAAGTAAAGAAAAGTAATAAGTAAAAAAAAGTGTAACCAAAGAAATAGAAAAGAGAAAAAAAGGAAAGGAGAGGAGAGGAGAGGAGAGGAGAGGAAAGGTATAAAGAAGCAGCTTCCAGTCTTCTTAACAGCAATTACAAGTACATTTATATTTTGCCCTCTCTCTAAGGTTACAACATAATTTCCTTCTTTCCATAGTCTACCCTTTCTAACCATCAAACCCATAAATCACAAGTTCATTTTTTTCTTTTGTCAGCAAAAAATCCATAAGGGGTTTCCAGTCACTAATAAATGAAGTTACCGTCCTTTCTCTAATCAAACAAGTCAGTTTTGCCATCTCTGCTAATTCTGTCACCTTCACAAGCTCTGCTATTTCTGAATTCTTCTTTCAGCCACGAGGCAGTACAACGTCCTTCTACTCTAGCTGTCAAAGCAATGGAAGATGGAGCAACTCTGATTACAGTTGTGTTCGTAAGTGATCTACCCATGGTCTCTAGTGTACTTTCTTACGGTTCTGAGATGATAAAGAACAGAAACCTGAGAAGCAGAAACAGAGATGTCCACAAAATCTGGAGGCTTCATCAATATATCAAAACGTGCATTGTGATGTCAGAAGGCAAGCTCCGCCTCTTACAGGTGACAATGTTGTGACCCAACATACAGAAGGGACAGGGTTTGTTTTGTGACACTGTGATGCACATTTTGTTGTTTGTCCCCCTGCGGATGCCCATAGACAGGAGAATCATAGTTTTGACTACACACGGAAGGCCAAGCAACTGCTCAGACCTGATTTTGAACTGGAAAGCATCTGACTTCTTACCAAAGCAGTGAAAGTAGATGTATTGCAGACCACAGAGAAACTTTAAAGTGACATCCCGCTATGTCTAATTTTCCTCACACCCATTCTGGATCAACCACAGAGTATGGGTGTTACCCTTGATGGCTGCTGAAAAGTCAAAAACTGTGGAGGTTGACAAGGATTCAACCATTTTTAATGCAGTAAAGTTTGAAAATCTTCGTGTGACATGAAATACTCACATATGGAAGTTTTCTCTTGGGAGGACCATTCCAAACAAATAATGCAATGGGTGGTGGTGGATGATAATGTATGCAACATAAATAAAAATGAAACTGGAAAGGAGAACTACTCTAATCCTGCCCCCCACTTCTTCTTCTTCCTTGCAGCTGTAGACTGTGGTATGCCTGATCCCATTAAACATGGAGATGTCGTTTACTTGTCAGGATTGGAGGAGACGCAATATCAAACCACTATCCGTTATGTGTGCCGCAAACCTTATTATACCCTGAAGGGCAAAGGTGTGTTCCATCCTTTCTTTCCCCCACTGAAATCTTCCAGTTCAGGAGTTAAGAAGAACATCATTCTGCTCATTGCACAGTGGCTGCCCTCATGAGGACAGAATTGGGGTGGGAAGGCTCAGTAGCCTTGGGAGCCACCAAATTGTCACTGTTAAGGTGATTTGAGATGGGAAATCAGAAATTGGAGTACTCAGGTTTAACAACACGCTTAGTGATGTAAAGAAACAAGATTATCACAAACATAACAATTTTCCTCTCTTCCTCACCCTTTCCTTTGGTCTTTCTGATCTTTTTGAAATCATGGCTGTTGCGTATCACATGATAGAGGCTGCAACCTGAAGTATCCACAAGCTATGTGACTTTTTCCCTGTGCCTCCACACAGCAGATCTTCTCTTTCTACCTACCCCTTATAGCCATTCTGTTCCCAGGAACCCCTTGTTTTCATTTTTTAAATCTCAACTGCTTATTCCTTCAGTTGTTTCCTCTCTAAGTTTCCATTATCTCCTTAACAAAGGGAGGGGGTGGGTTTGGTAAAAACATTGGTTAAAATATTTGGTATATCAGTTCCAGGGGTTACCAAATTCCTTTTGGTACTTTTCTTTTTAGCACATCTTTGTTGAGTTGATAGTAAGTCATAGCTGAATGTGTTTTGAAGTTTGTGATACATATTATGGTCTCTTAATCATCATTAAGGTAGTACTGTACTTATAAATAATTGCTTTATTTCCAAAGAAATATATCAGTGTTCAGCCAGTGGAAAATGGGTGGATGAAGAAGGGAAAACGGAGCTTCCAGTTTGTGTCCCAGGTACAGTCTACCTACTGTATAACCCTCTGTGCTTTTCTCTGAAGGAGAAGATCATGATCAAGTTGCAATTACAAAATAACAGTGTTGCTTCTCTTTAATTTCCAAAACAGCATTTTCCCTGGTAACTCTTTTGCCAGAGAAAATTCATAAATTGCCTCTCTAGTTCAAAATTATTTAAAATTGGAATGATTTGCCAAACATTGAATTTTACTGTTTAACTTGTTTTGGAAAGTTTAAACCTTCCTCCAACATCAACCCTACCAGAAGTTCTGAAATAGGAATCATTATGGGAATCCTGATTAGGACACTGGAAAGAACAAGTGAACTGTAAGGAGCTTCCCAGAGAGGAACCAAAGGAAGAACATGAAGCTTGCTTGGATATCCCTGGATCTAATATTCTCTATACTGTATTGGCCAAGGCACCTAGCTTTGGATTGTGGGTTTTTTGGGCTGTGCCTATAGAGTTGCAGAACCTGTATTATTTTTGCTTTCTCTCCCTTGTTCATTGAATATAAATATTTCTGATACATATTCTGCTTTCTCTCTGGCTAAAAGGAGATTGTGTGTGTGTGTGTGTGTGTATACATATTTAAAAATGCTTTCTTCTGTTCTTGTTTTAGTTTGTGGAATTCCCAGTAGACCTATAGAAGAAGTAGGGAGAATTTTTGGAGGAACTTTTGCTAATGAAGGAAATTTCCCTTGGCAAATCTTCTTTGAAGCCCCACTTCAAAGGGCTGGTGGAGCCCTCATTTCAGACCTCTGGATACTCACCGCAGCTCATGTGCTGGATGGTTCTCCAAACCCAGCTCTCTATGCTGGGTTGCTCACTGTTGGTCCAAAGGCCAAGAGTACTACAGAGCCACTGGAGATAGAGGCTTCATTCGTTCATCCTAAATGGACAAAAACTGAATCAGGGTCCAGGACAAACTTTGATCACGACATTGCTCTGTTAAGATTGAAAGAGCCTTTGACCATGGGTCCCACTATTTCACCAATTTGCCTACCTGGTGCGTCTTCAGACTATGATCCACAGATAGGGTCCTTGGGCTACATAGCTGGCTGGGGCAGGACCAATACTTCTCAACGGTCAGTGAGACTCAGGGCAGCTTGGATCCCCGTGGTGAACATGGATACATGCCGAAAAGTGAGGCCAGATCCCCCTGACGACACTTTAACTTACGTGTTCACAGACAATATGATTTGCGCTGGGGATGGCCGGCAAGACAGTTGTCAGGGAGACAGTGGTGGGGCATATGCTATCAAAGATCCCCAAGACGAGGCACGCTACTATGTTGCTGGACTGGTTTCATGGGGGCCCAAATGTGGCACTTACGGTCTCTACACTAAAGTGGCAAATTATGTGGACTGGATCAGAGAAGTCATGAATCAGTATGAAGAACCTGAACAGTAGAGACTTCCTCTCCTTGTGCACTGCCTGTTCCCCAGGCACCTTCTGACTCTCAAGATGTTTTATACCACTCAGAAGTCCAAAATACAAAAAATGAAGTTTGCAGCTAAGGTCCGTATTATTGCAAGTCGCCTTAAATTGCCTGACCTCCTCTGTCTTCAGGAGAAGTAAAATGATAGCAGCCATATGATGTTTTTCTTGTTTTGAATTGCCTTGTCTTCTCTTTCTTTAATTAGGCTTTGTTTATTTTCTTTTTTCTTTTTTTGGGAGCTATGTATACCAGCTGTGCAAACTCCTGTTAGTTCATGCAAGAGTATTGCATTTTTAACCCCCCAGGGTTTCAACCATTGGAGAAGGAATAGGACTAGAAGGTATTTTTGCATCATAGGTCTGGAGCACACAGCCACTGAAAACAGAAAATTGTAGAACATGTTACACCAAAAGGTTCTTTTAAATTGAAAGGCGTGGCAGCCAGCCTTCACCTTCTGCATTGCTTGCAGGGAGGCTTTTGCGGGAGAACCATCTCATGAATTGTGCCCAAAGTAGCTCTTCGTGCCCTTATTGCATAAAAACCAATTTACACCCATGAAGACAAGAATATTCCATTTGTAGTTTTCCACTTTACCAGTCTTTGTAGGAAAGAGCTGCTTCAGGGCTTCAACAGGTAATGCCAGTGCCAAACAGTGGAAATATCTTCGTTCCTCCAGGCCATGAGCATAATTTCAATCCAGCACTGGTAATGTAATACAGAAGAAGAGAAACAAAAAAGAGGCATCAAACTTTCTTCAGTAGGAAGAAGGCTAGTTAAATGAAATGTGTACACATATCCAAGTGTCGGAGAATGTATCCATCTGAGATAGCAGTGGGAAGGCCTTCTGATAATTGTGCCCTGAGTTAAGTCCAGAATATGTGATTATGCTATCCTAATGCTCTTCATAGTCATGTGCCCTTTTTGAATAGCTTTGAAATGTACTAAGCCAGGCTACACCAGCACACTGCTGGAGAGGCAGTCCTCTCAAGCTACAGCTTCAAACAACTGGGTCATCTGAAATAAAGGTTGAGGCATTCCTGCTTGAGAGGGAAGAAAAGCAGGCACCCAGTCTCCATGAAGTAAAAGTGGGCCATTGCCTGAACAGACCCTTGTGGGCTGCCAGAGGATCTTCACAGAATCTTCATTTGCAGGTTGGGTTTTTTTTAAAAAAGGGGGTGGGGCAGGAAGGAACTATTTTAAATATGAAAATAATGCTCCCTGTAAGCCAAACTTTGCTTTTATTAAAAAGAACACCATATGCTGAATGATGAGCACAGTCTTGTTTTTCACCTGATGCAGAATCCAAGAATAAGGCAGAATATTGCCAACTGCCAAATATTTTGTGCAACTTCCATTCAGCATTCAGAAACTCAATTGTGTTACATCAGTTGCACATAAGCCAGTGACTTATTTACCCTTTTGTGGATCCTTGTGTATTTATTCATCATCCATTTCCCAGAACAGAACTGTGTGTACTCTGGCCCACAGTTCTTTTCTATGTATATATAAAAGAACTGTGGGCCAGAGTACAAACTCTGATACATATATCGGAATTGCAATATTCAGTGACAAGTTTTTCTCTGTTTCAAAGTCCCACAGTCCCAATTTAACATGTTCCTGGTATTCCAGTTACTTCTGTGAGGAAAATCTTTTCCCCTTTTCTCAAAATGTTAAGGTCCTTTACAAAGGATTAGGCACATTTGGATAACAGGTCAGCTTCTAGGCACAGAAACAATATACACAGTGCTGGGAGGTGCAGCCTAAGAAAGTCTTCTTGTCCTGTTTATAAGCTTCCCAAAAGCTTTCTTCTAGATTCTGCCAAGGACAGACCTTCAAACTGATGCTATAAGCAACTGCTGTGGATTCCTATAACTTAAACATCTCTACACATTCTTACATCCTCTTCTCTTTCTATATATTGTAAAATATTGACAGGTGTAATGGCCAATTTGCTTCTACTCAGTCCTCCTAATTTGGATTATCAACAACCACAAGACTATAAATACCCACCAAACTATGGAATAAGGCAGCATCTGGAGTTCTTATCATGAAAATGCCCTGATATTTTTTTTTAATATAAGTTTCCACCCTTGTGATATCAAACACATGGAGGAATAATCCTCTGGTGGAATGAAATCTGGCAGTGGATGGCCAATAATGAAGGGAAACAGATGGGGATATCACTTTAGAGAAATACGGTCCTACTCATAGTTCTAGGCCATCAGTTCTCAGAATCAACAATTTGGATGCGAAGATTTAAAAAAAAAAACTTGAGAAAGGCCAAAGGCAGGGTTTTCATATTTATACACTGGAATCTTGCATAATCAGATCCACAGCTTTAGCAGCTTTATTTTGCAGCTTAAATTGCAGCAGCAGCATTTTGAGAAACTGACTAAGCTGTCTGGGTTTTCCCCATCTGGGTTAAATAAAAACTTAAGGGATACACAGCATTTTTGTCCACACTGTTTATGGTCGAAGAGTAATATTAATTATGTAAAAATCCCAGATTTCTGCTTTTTGGACTTATTTTTTTTTAGATAGAGAGGGGTCCAAAAGCAACAACTTTGAGGATGTAGGGATGCCTGGCAGTTCCATTCTGTCAGCTGTTTTACATCAGTGCCTCATGTATTATGAATCTGCTTTTCTAATTTTACAGTATTTGATTTAGTTTAAACATGTGAGGGAGCGAATTCTGTTCAAGATCAGCATGTATGCAGAGGAAATGGAAACTTTCTTCCCTAGTCACTTGCATCGCAAAATTACTCCATTAGCACCTGTAGAAAACAAATATAGCTATGCACAAGAAGATAGGAAGAAAAGATTGAGGTCTTCTCCACTTGTGGAATAGTAATCTCTATCACGATCTAGTCCTTGCACATGTATGCTACTGTTATTTTAAAAAAATTAAGACAGTCCCATATTGGTATTTAATTACAGGGTAGATTATCCCCTTGAAACCATGTGCTTTTTCCCCAGGTCTGTGAATGTCTGGGTTAAAAAAATCTGCTTATTTTGTATGCTATTTTATTGCATACCAAGCATTTATCCATGCAATTGCTAGGAGTCGAGCCCAATTCTGTGGCATTTATTTTTATTGCTATTATAGGTAATTGTTATATAATTTTCATGCTGTTGTTCTAGATGTATTTTCTGAGGATTTCAATTGTAAGTGGGTTGAAAATCAGGACGTGAAATTAGTCTAATGAAATCTTCCCTTCCTTCCACTAAGTTTCAAACCTACTGACCAGGGGGCTAACTTTAGGAGAGAGAGTGGGAGAGGAGGGATAAAACTGCCCAAGAATGATTGTCCAGAGGCAGCAGCTGTGTGTCTGCCAGAACATCTGGCCCATGGCTGTCTTTTGCAATGGCTGAAAATGTTGGGACGAGGGCATTGTTGCTAGTGGTGGTTCATCTATCTTTTAAGGAAAAAGGAGGTAGATGGCTTTCATCTTTTTTTCCTGCCTTGAAAACATTCACTGGACAATACAGCCTGAATGGAACAGTGTGTAGCCACGTTTTCAGTGAACATGAAATGATTCAGGATTGCCAAGGATCAACAGAATCCCATAAGGACTTCTGTAGACTAATGTGCAGGCCACAACATGACCAGAGCAGAAGAGGGGCAAGCATACCATCCTTTTAGGATGAGTGACTAGGTGTTAATTTGTCCTAGCACTAGCTTCATAATAGGGTTCAAATTTTAAAATGAATTTAATGGTTTTAATTCTTCTGTTGCATTGTATATTTTGTAATTTTGTTTTATTGTTGTAAGCCACCTTGAGTGCTTACGTGTGCAGAAAGGCAGGGTAAAAACTTGAAATTGCTTGAGAGATCAACCATCTGAATGACTCTTATTATTGTTGGGGGTGAGGGGACACTATGCTTCCTCCATGAATCTGGGCAGTTCCCAAAGAAGCCTAGATCGTGGTTGGTCCAAAGATATCCATTCTCACAACATCTCTGTTTGTGGATCTCTCCCTTGCCGTCTGACTGCCTTCCCCCACCCTTCCCCCACAATTCAATTGCCTTGGCTGGTTGCCTGTTGTCAAATGAAAAAGGCTGTTCAGCTGGACAGGTGAGGAGAAAATGGCTAGGATTCCTCTTCCCTTTAACACTGTCTGTTGGTCTGCCTTCATCAACTGGCTAGAGGGGAGCTGGGAGGGAGTAGTGGGAGATGAGCTAGTTACACACAAGCCTTTGAAACACAGTTAATTCCAACGGGTGGGTAGTGGGAAAGCTTGCTGGACAGAGGCAGTGCTGTCAGGAGTGGCACTGAAAGGGGAGGGCTTGCAACACTACGAAGTCTGTTGAAAGATCAGGGAAACTGTTCCCCTTGAAGTCCAAAAACCCCCAACTCATTGAACCTCAGCTTACAGAAGGACCATACAACAGGAAAAGAAAAGCATTTAAGTTGTCTGAACCTTTGAATGATGAAGGAAACATAGCATTTTGCAGAGGAAAAAAATGGCTTTGACAGAGAATTAAGCATCCTGAGTGGTTGGCGCATCACACATTTATGGTGCAAAACTGGGGTTAACAAGGCACTCTGATGCTGTATTGACTTACTTGGGCAGAAAAGGTCCATTTCTGTTAAGAAGCTCCTAGCACGCTGTATTGGAAATAGATAAACAGGAACACAGAGATGCATGGACTTTTGATAAGTTTATTTATTGTAGAAAAGTTTAAAAGGCATTACAGAAGAATTCCAGTAAACTTTGGATGTCAGATGCAAGCCCTATTAATTGCGAAATCAAGGTCTAAATCCTTGTTCCTCTCTCTGCCTCTCTCCCAGCCACACAGTATTATGGGTGTGAAGCTGTTCTGTGGATGAGCAGAACAGTTTCCACAACTTGTTTTGGCAACGGATTGATCAGGCCCCTGGCTGTTTGCTTGTGACCACGTGAGGCCTTGCTGTCCCCATTGCACTTACTGGAACAGGGCTCTTAAAACTCTCCAGGTCACTGTAGTCCACTAACAGACAATCATAGCCCACATCAAGACAATGTGTACACACAAATGCTTCTTCCATTCAAAAGCTGTCTTCACGCACCATTCCAAGCCAGGTTTATTCAACATAGGTAACTGAACAAAATACAATTGGCTGGGTTTTCATAGTAATCTAAGCCAGAGAGAGGGAGCTATGTGTTATGTGGGGAAGTACACTTTTTTTTATCCTTTTGAGGGGAGCATTAAAGCCTGAAGTGAAACCATTTTTACCTTAAACTTAACAGGAAAGGAGGAAAGAAGCATTAAAATTTCTGCTGCCAAAACTTGGCCATTTTGCTAGAGCAGTGTTTCTCAACCTCGGCAACTTTAAGATGTGTAGACTTCAACTCCCAGAACTCCCCAGCCAGCATGGCTGGTTGGGGAATTCTGAGAGTTGAAGTCCACAAGTCTTAAAATTGCCAAGGTTGAGAAACACTGTGCTAGAGTTGTGAGTGCTCCCAGAGCCACAAATTGGGAGCAGGAGCTGTGCACATCTTACAGATCTCCCACCACGGGGCTAAGCCATAATTTACAAACCAGAGTGGCTGGGTTGACACACTATGCTAAGCCACACAGGCAAACTGCATTTTGCCTTAATGTGCAAAATGCAATTTAAAACTAGCTTGAGTTTGGTGTTTCTGAGGCAAAGATTTGCCGGGGTTAAGTTCTAGTCTCTGGCAGATGCCTCATGTGCCTTTGGAAGACAATATAATTCCACCCTGAATGATATAATCCATTTGGGTGCCAGAAAGTTTATTACTGTATTATTGTACCAGGAAAAAGTCTCTGTATGTCTGGGAAGAACAATGGTCTTGGAGGCCAGGGGTCTGTTGAACTGCAACAGGGCTTCAAAACTGCAACACTTTGGTTATGTTCAGTCAAGTGAATGGTAGCGTCTTTACCTCTCCCTTGGCCATGGTGACCAGAGAGTGTCAAACATCTCTAAGTGGCAGTGCCCTATTTCTTTATTTGCATAGCTTATAATATTTCAAAGGGCCTTTCCCCACTGCTGTTTTGAAATGCTATTCACTGATCCTTGAGTCAGCAGAAAATGACACCAGCTTGAAATTAATGAAATTTGCTGCCACCTTTGCCATACCCTATTCTGCCTCTATTGCCTTAGTTCCTGTTCACTGGTGGTCATCTCACCTTCCTGCAAGGTAAGGGGTATCAAAGCCAAGCAGATTTTAAGACTGCCCTCAACACCAGTAGAGCTAAGGACAACTTCATGTCTTGCTCATGAGCTGGGAACAAGGTGGAGGCAGCCTCATGGAGAGGTGGCAGAAAAACTATGTTGCCAGACATGTGTTGTACTTTAGGTCAGGGCCATCTATAACTTTACCCAAGCCTGCATCTAGGAACTACATGACAGCAGAAGCTTCTTAGGCTCGATAGTGTTAGATAAATTGCTTTATTGCGGACAAGAAAGAAGTCATATATTATAGACCCAGAAGATCTGCCTGTTGCAGAACACAGAAATCAAGAGGCACAAAAATGTCAGCACCAGCTTTAAAACTCCTGCCCTTTTGGATCAACAAACTTGGGGCAGTTCTTTTCCCAGTCCTACAATTGGAATACCCCTGTTCCAGGTTTACACATGGTTTGCATGGTTTTAGCAGCAAAGTTTATCACACATGACTTTCTCTGCCATGAACAATTGTTCTTGACATGTTTTGATTTATTGATAACTTGCTCCGATGTTTATTAATCACAAAAAATACATTTTTTCTGAGAATGTGTTATAGTAATATAGTAAGTTTGTATTGGAAGTTCTGTCTGCTGTTAATACAAATAATGTACAAATCTTAGTGAGATGATATTGTTTGACATAGCCAGTTTTAGTCTATTTTGTTAACTACCTAAGGATTTGTTAGAGGAGGTATCAACAGAAGCTGTTAGTTAAACCAACACTAGTTTATTCGGGGAGGGGATGAAGGGCTCTCTCACTTATTGCAACAAAAAATGAAAAAATGTGCCATTTCCTAGAAAAAAATTGGTAGCAATCTTTTGGTCCTGTTGGCTGCATCTAATGGCAGATTTGGGAGCCAGATGCTTGAAGATACACCCATATTCACAAACCTATACAGTGTGCAGTCATTCCCCATCTCGGAGGTTCCACTGACAGTAAAAAGAAACCAACGCTTTTAAGCCAAGATGCTGAGGGGAATGGGAAGAAATAATATTTCCTGTTCAGGAATCTTTCACTGTTCAGGAACCTTTCTCTCTGCTAATGGCACTGGGGAATGGGAAGAGAAGTCCTGGGCAAAAGGAATTGTCCCCCCTTCTCCCAGCCAATAAAAGAAGCAACTACACATTTATTTGGTATCAAAGAAGAGGGGACAGGGCAGCAAGAATAGAAAGCTACATGAGAAGTATGTATTTTCCATTCATGTGTGAAATCATAATTTAGTTTACACTTCTTCAGTTAATGAGACACTTGCATGGACGCCCAATCCTTCCCAACAATGCCCTTGATCCAGTCCAAGTAATTGATGATTTTGGTATAAAAGCCATACCCTTTGCCACACTGAAGGCCCCAAGAAACAATGCCTGTGGCCACCCAATGCTGAGTCTCTATGTCACGCACAGCTAAGGCCCCTCCACTGTCACCCTGACAGGTATCCTTTCCTTCATAAGGGGAACCGGCACAGAACATGTTGGCTGAGAAGACTGGATCCTTCTCAGAGATCTTCTTTCCTCGCAACCACACCCGACACTCTTCCTGGTTGCCCACTGGGATGGGGGCATATTTCAGTCTGCTAGCAAGGATGTTTTTTTCTACTCCAAAGCCACTGGCATACCCCATCCAACCTGGATCATAATAGGTGATGTTTCCTGAATCAGGGAGACAGATAGGCAGCATGTCATGGCCAAGGGTCACCGGATCCCTCAACTCAATGAGTGCAATGTCTCCATCAAAGTTATGCTCATCCTCTGGATTGTAGTCTGGATGCACAAACAGTCTGCGGACTGGCCGATTGCCTACTTTGTACAGTTCGGTCACCTCTGTGTGACCCAGGAAGATTTCAGCCTTCTCAGCCACCTGTTCAGTGGTCTGCATCTCCATGGATTTCCCTTGCCCTTTTGGGTACATAACATGGGCAGCTGTCAGGATCCAGCGGTCACCCAGCAGTGCCCCACCTGCTCGTCCAGAGATGACCACCATAGCTTGCCATGGGAAGCTGCCTCGTGGGGCATCCTTCCCACCAATAACTCGCTGGACTTCTACGACAGGGTTGTCTGGCTTTCCACACACTGCAAAAAGAGAGAGAATGCTCAGAGAGGTTGCAACACCCCATCTCCCAGCCCTGTTGGCCTCCTCAGCAAACTTTCCTTATTTGTAAACTGTATCTTTCCTTTAACGAACGTCAGACCCAGCCTCTGCAATCATTCTCTTCTTCAGTCCTCGATAATCCATTAGCTCACTACGGTCCCCTCTTTGTGCTAAAAATATCAGGTGTCGATCTTTCTCTCATTACACTACCAGAGGAGGAAATAGAAGGTAACTCAACAGACAGATTCCTACTGTACGTGGCAATGGACAGCCACCAGAACTGGGCACCTAAAGCCTACCAACTTTTTCTGCTAATCGGTTGCATGGCTTGTTCTTCTTTCTCCAAGCCTACCTGGCACCTATGGTTTTGTCTTCCTATTAGGACTGTGGGCAGTACTCGTTTGCCCTTCTGGGCACACAAACCAACCAAGAGCCAAGAAAAAAGACCTCAGAAGTCTCAAGCTGATTTTTTTTTATTCTTGGCAAAGGTTTTTAACCACAGACACTGGTTGTTATTGTTTTTTTTTAAAAAAATCTCAGAGTTTCAATATGCTTCATCACTATGCTTCTTTTATATGTTTGGATCTCTACTTTTCTGTGTGTTCTCCTAATCTAGCCTATGTTCCTTGTTACTTACAGAGGTTAGTTTTAAGAAGAGGATGAGAACTGAAGCTAATCTCAGAGCTGGATCCAGAATCCCATCTCATTCTAATAGGTCAAATAACATCAAGGGGGTGGGCCTGATACCTGTTTCCCCTCTGCCTTCTCTGGCACTAGGAGCTGCTAGTCTTCTGGCACCAGCACCGGCTCTGTCTACTGGGAAGAGCAGAGTCATGTTCTATAACAGTATGAAGCAAGAAAGGTCCTGGGGCATGATTTACCTGGCAGACATACTGGGATGTCTTTATGATTACCTTCATCCTTCCAGGAGCCCTCAGCAGAGCAGGTGTAGACAACTAAAGGAGAAAGAAGAATAGTGGGATCAAAGTTGCAGAAAATGTATTATATTAACATCTGCTATTTTCTATTCTGTGAGGGCCCATTAGCATGAGGCATTCTCACCCTCCAACCAGAGTTGACCCCGGGAGAAATTGCTCATGAATCCTCATTGCTGTGAAGTCAGGGCAGCTGAGGCCAGGCAGAAGAGTGTCTCCATCCTGGCCTTTGTGCTATGGAACCGCCTCCTGTGGAAACTAGCCTGACTGCCTTCCAGAAGCTGGTTAAGATGGAGCTCTTCTCGAGGGCTTTCTAAACTTAATTGAGGCAACACCATCACTGGATTTTTTTCTTGAATGTTGCTCTGTTTTTAGATTGAACACTTGATGCTTTTTATTATTATTTATTTTTGAACATTTTATTGTCTTTTTACCATGGATGTTTTATGTTCTATTTTTGTGTATCTGAATGTCTTATGCGTGCAGTGGGATAGAAATCACTCAGCCAATCAAACAAACAAACAAACAAACGATGTTTATTGGTGTCCCAATGCTGTTTTAACACCTAAATAGCCCACACAGAGTCCCTATTGTTGGGTGGCTATAACAAATTTAAATAAATAAAATAAATAAATGAATAAAGAATTTTTCTGGCTATAATGAGTGTATTTAAAGAATGAACATTGTGAGAGATGCCCAAGACCCCAAGCCATCAGCTATTGCTTCACCTTTCCCATCTCTCGCTTTGTTTTCTTTTATCACTTCACTTCACTTCACTTCACTTCACTTCACTTCACTTCACTTCACTTCACTTCATTATTTTATTTTTTAAAGAAACGTATATGGCCATTCATCTACCAAAAGGAACTCTGGGCAGTGTATAAGAATAAAAAACACAATACAATTATTTTAAAAAAAGCATTAAAACAAAAGCACTGTTGAAGCCCCGACAGCACTCTCATCCATAAATCAGGCATCCCGTGCCAGCTCCATCTACACCCTGGCCCCAGTGCTTGGGGGAAAATCCAGGTCTTCACTGCTTTCCAGAAGGCCAACAGGGCCAGGTCCATCCCTATCTCTGGGGAAGGCTGTTCCATAAGGCAGGTGCCATGACAGGGAAGGCATGTTTCCAAGGCCTTGCCAGGTGACATTCTTTCACCAAGGGGACCTGGAGCATGCCCAGCCTTCCCCCACTCCCCACCCACCCCTGCCCCCGTGCATGTGATAAAGAAGACACGCACACGAAAGCAGGGCAATTGCTCGCTGCTCAGTCTGTAGCATTTGCCACGCAACCCTGCAGTTTTCACTGCTTGCACTGGGCTTGCGTTGTTCTGGCTATGCATGGCCTCACCTTTTCCTGGGTTGGTGAGCAGGCTGTAATAGGGCTCATTGCAGCGGTACTTGATAACTGACTGATAGTTGTTATTTTTTGTTGCCGACATAAAATTAAATGCCCCGTTTTTCAGAAGTTTAGGTTCACCACAGTTCACAACTGCAAGACAAAATGAGGTAAGGAGGGAGAAGAGAAAGGAGCATTTTCATCTGGGATCCTCCAGGGATCAGAAATGATCACGACCCAAGACCAGCACTCTCGCAAGAATTATTCATTTCTTTTTCAAGTTATGGTTAATGGTGTGTTGTATCTCAAATGCTGCCCCAACAGAACAATGTCTTTAGCAGAGAAGATGAAAGCTCTATGTGGGACATAGCTTACCAGTCAGTAGTTTGTTTTGTTTTTAAATGAGAAGTAAAATGGAGGAACAGCTTATCTCCCCACTATTAGTTATCCAAACTGCATCTCCATGTGCATACTGCTTCTCATGCACAGGCAAAACGATACAGAATCCTTAACACAAGTAATTCAGAGAGAGGTTTAGCACACAGAAGCTAGCAGGGAAACATAAAGAAATAAAAGAAAGCTTTCTCAGGATTGCCACATACAAGATCAGGTGTTGGCAGCATGTCAGAATGTAAAGAGTGTAAATCTGAGAGCCAGACTCCACACAGTTTAGGAGAGTTTTCTTGTTTGTACAACTGCAACAAAAACATGCTCCAGCAACCTCTTTTTCTGCTGCTTTTCTGCTGCTTCCTCATGGCATTCATCTGATTGCTGCCTTAAGTCATCCTTAGCCTCATGAGTGCTGAAGTAGCGTTTTTTGTCCTAACACAGGTTTTGCCACAGATAGGATCTGATGGGCTTCATTGACCATACTGCTGGGGGCACAGCTAGGTGATTCCTGGGCATGGATTAGCTAGGCATCTAATGGTTCTTGTGGGTCTGTTCTAGGGCCCTTCTCCTTGGGAGGGAGAGAGGCTAATTCTTTTAAATTGGGCTCTCCCCCCACATCCATCAGGGACCTGATACCTGGATCAGCTGAAAAGAAGCTGACAAATGATGGTGGCAGGGGGCTCTGTCTCTGCTGCTTCATGATACAATCTTCCCTGCCACTATTAGTTATTGTTTGGATTACTTTTGAATATGACTTAGCCTTATTATTAAATGGGGCTAAAAGTCCAAAAGGAGCCTGACTATCAGCTGATATCAGCTAATAGTCAGGTTTCCTTCAATACACTTTTGCAAAATCAGAGTGAGTTTTGAGAGATAGCTAAACTTGCCTGTCTAATTGTAGGTCAAAATTTGCCTCCACCCCTGTCCCGGCTCTATTGCACATAAAGGAGGGTGACTGCTGTACACTTTTTATGCTGGGTAATATTTGGTGGGAGTAGAAGGCAGGAGAATCCAGCAATCACTCTGAGGCATGCCCTGAACACCATAAATAAGGACTGCACCCAGATCGGGATAACCAGTGAGGACAAGGCAGCAAACTTTATGCTGGTGCATTTTTCTGGCTCAGGATTGGTAACACTTTAACTACACTATAAAGAAGAGCCCTATTTATTGTCCAGTACAGATCAGATGAGAGCCAGGCTATAAACTGGGACACCATGAGTTCTGGTCTTGCCTTAAACCCAAAGCCAGCTGGGTGACCTTGGGCCAGTCCCTCTCTCTCAGCCCTAGGAAGGAGGCAATGGCAAGCCACTTCTGAAAAACCTTGCCAAGGAAACTGGAGGGACTTGTCCAGGCAGTCTCCAAGAATCGGACATGATTGAATGGATTAAAAAAAAAGTTCAGATGAACACAGTGGACAGAGATAGCAAAATGCTTCCCACTAGCACTGCCATGGGCAATGAAGATTCCCAGGTCCAGCCCTTGTACAGCAGGAGTCATCAAGAAGGTCACCAGAGCTTGGGGAACTTGACCTGTTTAAGTGGCATTGCGGGCAACAGGTAGGACAGGCTTAACTACTCACTTTGACATCGGGGCATAGAACGATGCCAGGTCCCATCATCTTGGCAGACAGAGGTAAAGGATGTCAACTGTTCTTTAGCCTGTTGGAAAGAAAAACAGCTAAGAATGAACCAATCTGATACCTTTGTCCATGTCCCTACCTTAGTATCCTGCTTCTGTTTTTTCCCACCTGCAGTCCTGCTGACTGAGGTTCAGATCAGACAAGAGATGCACTCTTAGGAAAGTTTTGTTTGGCAATGCAGATGAAGTAGGCTGTACGCAGGGGGGTTACAGAGAATTAGCATTTCTCCTGATTGGAGTGCATGGTAGGAAAAAACAAAAGCTTTCTTTTCCCAACAGTCAGAATGACCCTCCCCCATGTTATTGACACCATTCTGGGATTAACAACATTGCCAGAACTAAAGTAATTTATCTTCACACCCCTGTTCCCTCCCCTCTCCATGTGATTATGACTATAAAGTAATTCCCTGCATTAGCAGGGTGATTGTTAAAATATTCAGAAACATCATAAAAACAAGTCTTTTTCTGCATGAAAAAAATACCTCCATTATAAAGAAGATCAATTATTGTCATTATTTTTAGACTGTACATGCTACACCTCAGTCACACCTGAATTAACCATGAGGGCCTTATGATGTACTTCTCTGAGAAGTAATCATTGCTCCAGGACAATAGGTCTGAAGTCTGATTCAGGCAGCACTAAGAAGTCCCTTCTGCCTTCAAACGTCTCACAAACTGACTATCATGGCTGTGACTTCACTGAATAAACACATACAGAAGACTTTCCTTCCCCACAAAACAATTGGGCAAAACAGTGATTGTACATTTTTTCATTTAACTCAAAGTTATTAAAAGTTAATACTTGACTGGTTAGAATTATTTAGTACTGTGAAAACATGAGAAAAGCTTGCAGTTGTAAGTTTGGTGCTAGTAGAACTGAGTTCTGACATTCAAAGCAGCTTTTAGTGCTGAGTTCCAAATTCATGTTTTTCTCTCTTTCTTACACTTTCGGTTTCTCCAATTTCTTCTCTAGCGTTTTAGTAACTATTCAGAAGTTGCACAATTGGCAACTCTCTGTCTTTAATCAGAAATTCAAGCACAGTTTGACCTTTTTTTTTTTGCATGGGGAAGAGATGTTGTTTTTTCATGCCCTGGTATATATTTTAATATGCTTCCAGAAAAAGGAGTAGGAGATGTGGAAAGAAAGGAAAGCTTTTAGAAAAGGGAGGTCAGTAGGATCAAGGTCATTGCAAGAAAAAAGCTTGGAAGATGGTAAGAGATAAAATAATGAAGAACCCAAACGAATAAGGCCGACCTCCATCAAGTTATATCCAGTTTTGCAGCTGACAATGAAGTAGTCTTGGTATCGATACTGGGGCTGTGGGTCCTTGATGATAGTGAAGGCATCATTTGGCACAGGCTGTGGGCAACGGATTCCTATTGGAGATGAGAAAGAAATGAAGGAAGCAGCAGCAGATAGATCATTATTTTTTAACTTAAAGTATTGGATGGGAATAATTACTTTCTGTACTGTACGAAATCTTCCACCCATGGCTGTATCCTGATTCGTCTGTGAGAAAAATGACATCTACTGAAGAACTGTTGGTTTCAATGGTTCCTGGAGGCACTCTGCCACAGAACTCACCAATCTGTTTCCTCCGAGCTTGGATCTAGTAAGAAATTGAGGTTTCAGAAATGAATGTTCCATAGTTCACAACTTAATGCTGCCCCAAACTCAGCAAGCTCATCTGCTTGGTAGTTTTCAAGAAACCTGCAAACTGATGAAGGAACAGTGAACACACAAGAAGATTTTCAATTGTATCAGCTTCCTAGTCCATTGGAGATATTTAAAAGGTTCTACTAATACAAATAGTTGTGGATGTGATGAAAGTTAGGCTCATTTCATTAACATTCTACACTGTCTTGTAGAAATTTATATGGTATCAGAAATGACAAAACAATTTTTTTACCACGATTCTTCTTGTTTGCTGAAATTTATAAACATAATAATTAGCTGTATTCCAAAACTGTAGACACTTACTGGCTTTCTGAGTACTTGGTTTCAATATTCTGCATTTACTGTCAAAAATCTATGTAAACCAACGCTCTTCTGGAAATATTAATCTGTGTGGTTGAAACAGTAAATCTGGCATACAGGAAAGGACACATTAGAATCTTATGCATCTATTTAGGCCAAAATTGAAAAGTATTTAATGCTAAACAGACTGGTAGTTTTAGGTTTTAGTTATTTGAAATATAGTATCCAATATAACACCACAGCCATTGTGAGGTGAGACATTCAACACATTATTTTCAGTAATACTTAATATTAGGAAAGAAAACTCATATAGAGCATTTAAAGTATGTAATCATATAGGACAGTTCAAGTATTTGGACTGATTCTTTCCCACTCTGGAGACACTGGGTGGAAACGCTGATCCTAACTGTGGGAGTGTTATTTAGAACAGTTAAATGAGTTGTACAACTTTAAACTGAATTCCACTTGTTTTTAATCTGAAGCATGGCAAGTTGAAACATAGCATTATTACTATTTCTGGTTGGAATTTGGACAATATTAGTCCATCACTTTTGATTTAAGTAGATGGAGTCCATGAGGCTTTTCTAAAGGTTTACTCCAAGTCTGGATTTTGAAAAGACCGAATGGAGTCCACAGTTTTTATTACATACTGTGTCTGAACAACATTGATCAGATCTGTTCTGTATAATATTAGTTATCTGGGTAAGAAATGGCATATCATACAATAGAAAATATTTCTTTTATGCTTATCAACTTTATTTGAGTATTTACATTGGAATCATGAATTTGGGTGAATATTGAGATGCAATTATCCAAGAGCAGACTGGTTCCTACGTTGGCTGTGTACTCTGTCATTGGGCATGTCTTAAATCCTTCCTATTCAACATGTCCACATGCTATGGATGTTGATTTTAGGGAGAGTTTCTGACAATTGACTGTTAGTAATTGTGAAATATTTTATTGTTAGTGGCAAAAAGAATCATATTGCAAAACCTGAAAAATATAGAGCAGCCTCATAAAACAGATAGTTGTAGATCTTTTAGCAAAGGAAGAAAATGTTATACAAAATGGGGAAATAAAATCTGCTCGGGAGATTTGGCATAAAAGCTTCCATCTCTCTATGACCAAAAGCCCTTCAGTGTGAAAAAGGATTTCCAAAATTTGACTTGTACCAAATTCAGAGTCAGATTAATTTTTCTATATGGTTATTAGGGTTGCATTTTTAATACATGTTTTGAATATTTTTGCTAAAATCAATCAATCAGTCAATCAAAAGATATCTACTCATAGGTTCAAATTTAATTTCTCTCTACTATAAATAAGGTGGAACATATGGCAAAGACATTTAAATGTTATTGAAATATTTCCATTTTTGCTCGTTTCAATGGATTTGAACACTGTTACTATTGTAGTACTAGTGACCACCCATGATTATGGTTTTTTGCTTTTGTTTTAGTTCTTTTAGGGACGCGGTGGCACTGCGGGTTAAACCGCTGAGCTGTTGATCAGAAGGTCAGCGGTTTGAAACCGCGCGGCGGGGTGAACTCCCGTTGCTAGTCCCAGCTCCTGCTCACCTAGCAGTTCGAAAACATGCAAATGTGAGTAGATCAATAGGTACCGCTTCGGCGGGAAGGTAACGGCGTTCCATGTCGTCATGCCGGCCACATGACCCGGAAGTGTCTACGGACAACGCCGGCTCTAACGGCTTAGAAACGGAGATGAGCACCGCCCCCTAGAGTCGGACATGACTGGACTCTACGTCAAGGGAAACCTTTACCTTTACCTTAGTTCTTTTATATAATTATTTGACGTTTTCTTGTGTTTCTTTTATCTTTTTGTATCAGTTTTTGATTTTACTGTTAGTTGCAGCATTTTAGTGTTTAATTTGATTATTTGATTTTATTTAATTATTTATGGCTTTGTGTGTCACTCAACGTATTTTAAAAAGCAATTAAATCATGTAATAAATAAATCTTTCCATAATAAACGCACGAACATAATTATTAAGAAAAAAGAATTGAATAAAAGTTTGTATTAGGGGCTGGAAGGAAAGCCTATCTGTGTGTAGTGACAAAAGCATGTTGACAACAGTGTGAACAGAACTGCAGTTTGAGACTCAGAGAAACAAACAGAAGGAGCCCAGCCTGACAGTCTTTTGAGATTCTTTCCCTGAGGAACAGCTATGGGGCAGGGTGTTGGCTGCTTCTGGAACAGTGAAAGCGCTTGTGTTCTACTCTTACACTTGTAATACCTAAAATATTACACAAGTTATTTAATCTGTACTAGGCTCTTCAGAGGAAGCCAAACTCCTTGCAACTACTCACTACATTTGAAGGAGAGTTTACATAAAAATGCAGGTGAAAGAAGTATTTGGACAATATTCTGGATATATTCCATAGGTCTTTCTTAGGAGAGTCGGAAACATTTTAATTCCACAGTGAGAACCTGGTACTTGGGGCATCCCTATTCCTGATCTATCATCCATTATAGGGTTGAGCTGAGTATGGGAATATCAGCTAGGAATTATCAATCTGCAGTACCTTAAGCTGGTCATAAGGGCAGTGGACTTGCTGGTGGTCATCAATTTCAAAGGGCTGCAAGAACTTGAGGTTAATGGTCATCCCTTTCTCCACCCGTATGCTATAATTACACCGCAGGTTAGCCGGATAGGGCTCAGGATATCCAGGGCTTGACAAATACCCAGAGGCTTCTGTGAACAGTTCATTGCTGCAATCCACTGCAGAGCAAGAAACAAAAGACAGTTGACTGAAAGGGAAATTCATATCAGCTCATCTGCGGAGCATCCTTTCTTAGTAGGTGGCATGTTTTCTGGGACCTATTTCTCTTTTCCTACACCGTTGCAGAACCTGGAACAACACCTTATTAGCATTACAGACACAATCTCTAAACTAGCTGGTTGTCAGCCCTTTGAGGTAGGCTAGGTCAGGAAACAGACACCCCAGGAATTATAGGAATGCTACTTTACTATTGTAGGGGGTAATAGCAGAAACTTAAAGCTATTCAGAGATTTCCTCTGCTGCCTCTCATACCAAATAGAATCAAGGCAGGGTCATTCTGAGTTTCATTTTCAAACTTTCTCCTCTCCTTTCCCAGGACTAAATTGTCACGTCTCCTTCATTAACGGCTCCTGCAAACTTCCTCAAGGTTATCTTGCATTCCTCCACACTGGTATTCTTCTAGGTCAGTGTTTCTCAACCTCTGCAAGTTTAAGCTGGGTGGACTTCAATTCCCAGAATTCCCCAGCCAGCATGCTGGCTGGAAGAATTCTGGGAGCTGAAGTCCACCCAGCTTAAACTTGCAGAGGTTGAGAAATGCTGTTCTAGGCACTATTCTACACAAGCTCTCTGTCCTTTCCAGTTTTCTACTTTCTTGGGTGATCATGTGGTCTCACCTTTGCAGGTGTGCCCATCGCTCTGGAGTTGGTAACCGGGCTGGCAAGAGCAGAAGTAGTTCCCTACATAGTTGTGACAGAAATGCTGGCACTGAGGAGTATCTTCAATATCATTTCCATGGGCACACTCATCCAGATCTAGAGGATGAGACAAAGGCAGAGAAAAGAAAGGTTTACCGGGTTTTATTAATTTTACATTCACTGTCAAGTCAAGCCTGTCCTTTGCTCTTGAGCAGAAAAGCATTCTCAGGACAGCTTCCCACAGCAGAAGAGGAAATCCAAGCCCTCCTGCTTACGATCTGGTACATCTGCTTGCTCATACGTGCTGCACCACAACTGGAGGTTAACGGCTCCTGAAAATCCTAGTCCCTCACCCCCCAATATTTATAGACAGTTGCATTGTTGAGGGTCTGCTGTTCTTCCCTTAGCATGTTTAAGCCGCAAACCCTTACCTGCCATGACAGAATGGCAGGTGTGAAATAAGAACTTAAGCAATGCAATTAAATTCTCCTGGGCCCTGAAGACTGAAGAGACTCGTGAGAAAATCCACCAGCCACCAATTCACAGCTATTGAAACTAACTGTGACTGAGGAAAAGCTGGCTTGGAACAAGCTAGAGGCAGGACATAAATGGGTAATTTGGAATTCATTGGCTGGCTTAGATACCTATGAAATCCCAATAATTATTTTTATATTTGGGTGTGTGTGTGAGTGAGTGTGTATAGTTATGAATTAACATATGCAACTTTCACGCAAGCCTATGTAAAATGTATACTTGTGCTTCAAACCTTTTAAAAACCCAGCAACAGTTCTTACAGCTGTCCTGTTTGGGGCAAGATGCTTAAGCAGATGGTGATGGTTCCATTCCAGGCACAGGCACATTAATAATAATGATATAATAATAATAATAATAATAATAATAATAATAATAATGATGATGATGCAGCTTTGCACCTGCTTTTGATTCTGAAATAATCTTGATCGTTCTGATGGATGGCCTGTTTCTAGAAAGAGAAAAGGAGGATGGTCTCCTCTTTGTCAATCTGTCAGGGGGTTTTGATACCACCAACTTTCTTCTTCCATGTCAGTTCTGTAAACTGGGATGGAAGACCTTGTGATTCAGTGGTTCTGCTTCTACATGCAGGGTCAGTCCCAAGAGGTGGAATGAGGAGTTTCTGCTTAATCTTGCTAAACATCTTGCATTACTGGATTCTCTCAGCGCCCCATCTGAATGAAGCTGCTTTATGGGGAAGAGCATCAAAGGATTTCAAATGGGATGCCATGTCTCATCAGATAAAGGCTTAATATCAAGATAAAAGGCATGAAGGTGCTGAACTAGTGCCCACAGTGTTAGGTCCAATACATTGAAAATTAATCATGAGAAGGAGGTGCTGTTTGGGGTAGATGGTTCTCAGGCAATGTAAATGTTTTAGATATGGATGTACTCCCCTAAAGAAGAAAATGTGTAGCACTCACAGATCTAGCTTTGTCACTAGAGCCTCAGGCACTCTCAGTGTCTTGACATACTGTTCATCCATTCAGGTTCACCAATTTCTGCTGTTTCTGGACAGGGACTACGTGCTAGTAATCTTTCACCTGGAGATCTACACAGTGTTATGTGGTCTACATAGCATGGCCACCAGAGACCACAATGTTCATGACACTTTTGCTATTGCTGGCAATTCTGAAGGATCCAAATAAAATTATCTTCAAGGGCTGCCCTTGAAGATAATTTAGTGATTTCAATTGCTGCAGAATATAGATGCTGGAATTTTCACCAGCATGGCTACATACAAAATCATCCATGGTGGTCAGGGTGGGCCAAGGGAGGCAAATGACAACACTGAAAATCCTGCGGCTTATATATTTGTGTCAGATGTCAGGACACAGGTATATAAAGGCAGCATTTGCATGATAATGTCACTATGTATGTGACATCATTTCATGTCATCACAGTTTGCTGCAGATGCCTCTGGCTACATTTACACATAAAGCACTAAACTGAGATACACAGAACCTTGGAAATTTTAATAGGTATTTCCCAATCTCATTTATATTGAGTTAATTAAAATAGAGTCTCTTTAAATACTGTGAAATGCTTCTTCCCAGATTTTTACCCACCTGGGCTGAGTTGCAATTTATGAGCTGAACTGTCAACTGACTTCCCTACTCTCCCTTGATTGTTTAACTTGCGTTCTCTTCCATTCCTTTCCTGACTCCCTAGAATATCTCTCATCAACCAACCTTGACTGATCTTGAAAAATTAAGCTGGGTCAGTTTGTGCTTAGACTTCAGCAGGGTATACAGATTTGATACTCACCCACAGCTTGATAATAAGCTAAGAATCCCTTGTAGGAAACCACAATGCCCTTCTCCTCATTGGAGAAGTCAGACTGGAACAAAAGCCGCATTCGGTTGTTGGTGGACAAAAACTCCTTGTCTCTTGGGTGGTTGCCTGTTGCAGAGTCCACCTGGCCACAGAACTGGCCTAAGTCCTTCTTGTTTGCTGTGATCTGCCAGAATCCAAGGAGAGGAGGGAAGAAACATTAGAAACTGGAGAGCTCCTTGGCCAAATCCAAAGGACCTCCAACTAACCTGATACATATACGGCGCTTTGAACTATTATCCTTTAAATACAATTCATGCAGAAAGCATCTTGCCAATTTGCATTGAAACAAGGGGAATTGGGAAAACAAATTGTGATGCAGAAAGCTGGAGTGTTGTAAAAAAAGGAAGGAAATCAATATTCCCTCTAGCAAGCATTTTCTTACAACTAAAGTAGAATCTGAGCTCAAGTACAAAAAAAAAGGTACGTGGGGGATAATAAAGAAGACAAGAAGAAGCTTGTGATGCAAAGTCCAGCAAATACAGGAATATTTGACCTTTTATGGGCAGCTCTATTTGGATCTCATAGATCGTGATTCCCATCACCACAACCCAGCCTCTCTTCGCATACCTTGACATAGTCATACTGGCAGGCCTCAGATGGCTCCAAATCAAAGAGCCAGAAATTTAGCTTCACTCTGTAGCCCTTCGGTACTGAAATGTCCCAGGTACTGATGTTATTGTTGGGGTACGCTTTGGGATAATTTGGGGACCTGACCTCCCCGTAAAGCTTCCTTGTGGTTGGCCTGGAACTGACGGCAGCAACTAAGAAAGCTCCCTGAAGCAGGAGGACAACAGGAGACCTGTGAACACAGCATAGGCATGGATGAGAAGACAAAGCCAAAAAGCAGACCAAACAACACCTCTGCAATGAACACCCCCCGCCAAAACACACACACACATTCATTGAGTTAGGCAGCATGCACCTTTAAAGAAAATACATTTGTTCCTTTTGTAACATCTTCCCAGTGTTGCATAAGTAGGCCTTATGGATTACAAACCTTGTTTTGCCTTATAACAGAGAAGCTTGGATTTCTAGAGTGGTAGATGCTGGATGCTCAGCCTACCCAGCCTATAGTGGTACAACGATGCAAATAGAATCACAATGTATATATAGTCCCAGCCTAGGGCTATCAGATCTGGTTGTAAACATCCAAATGACCACTAGAGGGCAGCAAATAGCTACAGAAAACTACCTCTTTGCTGTAGTTGTTGTCTGAACTTTTGTAACCCAGATCCTATCCTTGTGCCTATAGACCTTCTAGTGAACTGGGTCTTGTAGTTCCTGATGGAAACATGATGTTTTGATCCCCTGTGTTAGAACAGTTCTCTTGTTGATCCAGAAGGTGGGAAACCATTTAACACATAGCAAGACAGTGTATGGTAGCCTTAAAAATTTGGATCCTTCAGAATTGCCAGCAATAGCAAGAGTGTCATGAACACTGTGGTCTCTGGTGGCCATGCTATGTAGACCAAACTCTCTGCAAAGATCCTGGAAACAGCAAGGAAAGGACAAAGGTGGCAATAGGCCCTTGAGTGGTGTTCAGTTTTGCTTTCACCCCCTGTGAAGTAGCTGCCACACTGTTTGCTGTTGCTCCACAAAGCTCTTTGAACCCAAAGATCACCAAGTTCTGCAAGAAATGGCTGTGAAGGAACCTGGAGAGGAACTGCTAACTCTCACCCCAAATCCCTGCCCTTGGTCTACATTGGCAAATCCTCGGCTTTTTGGCTGAAGGTGAGTTAAAGGGTCTTGAAAAAAGCCTATTAGTTGAATGAAGAAAAGCACCCACTTGGAGTTGCTAATCCAGCCTGCATCAGGGGGCTGCAGGACTGAAGCAAGAACAAGGCACTTTAGCAACACCTTCAGGCTGTATTATATTCTTCTAAGTCTAAATGCAGCTCTGCAGTCCCTTCTCAGGCAGACCCCAGACATTCTGTGTCCTTGGACAATGGAGATGTTCTGATGTAGATATTGTAACCGAGGAATCCTGGAATTCGTTTTAACAAGTAGCACCTATGCCACCTCCCTTTCCCACACAAACAACACTCACATGTTCGTAGCTGGATTTAAGCTCTCTTTTCTCCCTCTAGTTCTTGTAGTCTGTTCTTGGGAGTTGCAAACAGATTTCAATAAATTCTTAACCCTGTTAGCTATGATTCACTGAGGCTGGGGTAGCCCATGCGGAGTGGGAGGGAAGAGAGATAGCCTGTAGTTTCCAGTCAATTAGGTAATAATTATGGCTTTCCTAAATTGTGTTCTACTGCCCTCTGCTGTCTCTCTCTCTCTCTCTCCACACACACACATGCACACGCACACACACACACTTATAAATATGTCCACTTAGAGACAGAGTGAGATACATATGTAGGTAAGTAGGTAGACAGAATGATGGAGGCATTGCTATTATGTAGAATGGTCTTCCTCAATGTGACAATGAGTAGAAAGGCATTATTATTCATATTAATATTAGTTGTCTGGTTTGTATTACTATTTTCATTTTATTTCTTTTATTGTAGTTTTGTACTATTTATAAGCTATTTGGAGCTTTTGAGGGGGATTGAACAGCATATACTGTACATCGCAGTAATTAAATAAATACGTTTGTGTATATATGTGTAACATTATACTCCTTGGAACTAAGCTTGGCTCTTGGGGACTGCATGGACATCTCTGTGTAGTAGTATGCTTTTTCTGTTATTGCTTTGTCTTTTTAACTTCCCAGTCTACAGCCTTGACATTTATGGTGGTGTCCCATCCAAGTACTAACCAGGTTCAACTTCGCTTATCATTTCTGGAGATCAACCGAGGTCAGCATACACAAAGACATTCCAGAAGGAGCAAGTGGGAGAGAATGTGATCAAAGAGCAATAAATCACAATGGCTTTTCTTAGAACCAGAAAATAAACCAAGACTTCTGCTGTGACATTAAGCCTAATTCAACATTTGTGTTATCAGTGTTGATAGAAAAGAGGCAACTTGCTATATTTATGGACAATGAGAACATGTAGTATTATCTTGTTACAGGTATATATGTATTGTATGTATTTATCCAATTTATATAGTGCCCAACTCACCATAGCAACCTACCATTAAACCAGTAATCCACAATAACAGAGATTAAAAAACCCAAACATACATCCCAGCTGTCAAAGACATCATACCACCTCCTAATGGGCACAGCTAACATCTGGGTTCAAATGTCTGGGGGGAAAAAAATACTATTTTCAGTACCTTCTGAAAGGCTAGCAGGGTTAGGGCCAATCAAATTTTGGGGGAGGGGGGTATGATTATTCCAAAGGACAGGTGCTGCATCAGAAAAGGCACACTTCCTTAGTCCAACCAGATGATATTGAGGCAAAGAAGGGACATGGAGCATGCCCAGCCTGGAAGAGCATGTAACCAGAGACAGGTGGTCTTGCAAATAACACCGTCCTGTGCTATGGAGGGCTTTATAGATGATAACCAGCACCTTGGATAGTACCCAGAAGCCCACTGGAAGCCTGCACAACTTGCAAAGTAGAGGTGTTACATAGGTGTATCAGGATATGCACACTACTACCCATGTAAGGTAAAGTACTAATGGGTTAATTGAATCTGAGCATACAAAATATGCATTCATTTACCAGCCCTGCTTGATGGCTGATTAAGAATGTAATTTTTGCCCCATATTACAGATTGTCAAATTGACAGATATCCAATAGGTCATAGATGTTGTTGCAAATATGGTTCAATCACTGCAAACAGTAATAATGTCATATGTTGCTGCTGGCTAAGCAATGTGTTGCATAAGTTATGTCTACCTGGACTCTGTTACATTCAAGAATTTGTCAGTTTAAAATGGCTGAATCTTTGTTAACCAGAGTTGACTTATTTATATGTCATTAGTTAGAATGCAGGTGAATGTTTATGATATGGCTGTTCCTGGTGCTTTGGGAAGGCTGTTAAGATCGTGATTCAACTCAAATAGCATATGAGACTTCTAGGTTTGGGATTCCCCCTACATTTCCCCATGTAATTGGAGCGCTGTTGTGTGGTATTTCTGCTGAAATTCCTTATTTAATTTATTGTGAGAAGCAAAATTCTCCTTCCTTCACACGGAATCCTAGGATTTCTACAATATCCAGCATCTTCAGTGCCCACAACCTGAGGATGGGAGGGAGGGGACTGAATGTCAAGGCAAAAGAGATGATGTGGAATTGTCCTTCCTTAAGAACAGTGTAAGCTGTTCTTCCTAGCACCTGGCTAAGACTACCTATGTCTACTGGTTATTTATTCATTCATGATTGTTTTCTTGTTCATTTAATTTTAAAATTGGTATACTGTATTATCCACTTCCATTTCTGGATCTAGGCTGGTGTAGGCAACATTTGAGGGATCTGGGACCAAAATTCAACTTCTTTGCCTTCTCAAGGCCACAAGAGGCCATCAAATGACATTGTGGCTTCGCTAGAAGGGCTGGGGTTAATTTTCTTTTGGCCCAGGATCTGGCTTTGGGAGTACAGGGTGAAAAATAAAGAATCACTATAAAGGTCTGCCAGAAGCAAAGGATTTTCATTGTAATCCTGGGAAAACAGGCTAAAACCAAACGAGAGAGACCTGGCCTGGCATCTAAAGAATTCAAAAAATGCTAAAAGCCCTGGTTGAAAAGAATGTTTAAACAACACCTTCTTAACTACAACAAGGAGAGGGCCAGCTTCAGCTACAACGATAAGTTGTCTCATGCCTCTCCTTAGTAGATACAAAATTAGTTGCTTCAGTTGAATATAACTGTGGTGGTACTCGCAAAAGATGCCCCATAGAAAACCTGAGCGTGTGGAGCAACCTGTATAGATAGATCATTTTGGATTGAATTCAGAAAGCCACTGGTAGCCGGTGTAACTCTTTCAACACTGAATAACGTGGCACCTTTTGGAAGCACCACTCACCCCCATGCTGCCAGGTGCAGTTCTGGACTGTCTTCAGGGACTGCCCAGTGGTGAGTACATTGCAGCAATCCCACCTTGAGGTTATCAGGTATCTCTGCTTCAGAATGGGCACAACTCCATCAGCTTCACCAGTATAATATGGCTAAGCAGCAACAGCACTGAATCCAGGCAGAACTTTAAGCTGCAAGCCTGGTCCTTAAAAGGAAATGTCATCCTGTCCATATCTGGCATTTTCCATACTCTGAAGTCCAACTTCCTGGAAGCAGCAACAACTCCTTCTTCTCCAGATTCAAGTTTAGTTTATTCTTCTACATCCAGTTCTTTACAGCTGCCTTAGAGGCATGCAGAGACTTTTGTGAAATCCAACTTGGAGCTCAAAGAAAAGGAGAAATATAATTGGGTACCATCAGCATACTGGTAATTATTGGGTTTAAACCTACCCATGATTCTTCCCAATATAAATCTTAAATAAAATGGGAGGTAAGTTGGAACCCTTCAGGGACCCCCAAGGGCAATTCTTTTTTTTAATTAAAAATTTTTTTTTTTCATAAATAAAAAGCAAATCTAATAAAGAAAAAAGAGGAGGGAGGGAGGGAGGGAGGAGAACAAAGAAAAACAAGAAAAACAAAGAGAAAGAAACAATTAAAGAAACTGAAGTAGATAACTTCCAACCTCCTTTTCAACAGATATGAACAAACCTGTAAGCTCTCCTCCCTCTTAACTACTTCAGAAATCCCTCCAGCCCTTTATTTAATTCTCATCTTTTTCTATCATTAAATCCATAAATCATCTTTTTTTGCTTTTTTCTTCTTTTGGCAAAAAGTCCAAAGAAGGTTTCCAGTCTTCTAAAAAAGCACTTACTGTTTTCTCCCTGATTACCCCAAGGACAGTTCTCAAGGGGCCAAGCAGAATTCTTCCAAGCCCACCCGCTGAGAGCTCCCAGAGAGATAAGGGCAAAAGTATCATAAGGTGTTGTCCTCCAACCCAACTCTCCAAGTGCTCCAACAAGATGCTATTGTCAAGGGTACCAAAAGCCACTACGAGATCAATGAGTGTCAACAAGGTTGCACTCTCCCATCCCTCTCCTGGGACAGATGATTTGTATCTGTGCTGAAACTGGGTTTACACCAGGATTGGAAAGGATCTCGATAATCCATTGCCTCTAAGATTCCTGGAATTATAATGCCACCATACTTTCCACCAGCTTAGCTAGATATGGAATGTTGGGCACCAGCTGATAGTTATTTCTTTCCTTCCCACCTCCCACCCCACTACCACAGAGTAATTCTGTAACCTTTTCCTTTCTTTGTTTAAAATGGTCTGGCTGCATTTCATTTAATTCTAGGGGGTGAAGGAAGAGAAGACAGTACATGATGCCCAATTGATTTTTTATTTATGTTTCATAACTGCTTCTTTTCCATAGTTATTACAGTCCTAGAATATTCTTATGAAGGATTACTACAAAGGGAACTGAATGAGTAATACATTTGAGTGTTCCTCTATTATAACTGATTCTAGATGAGAGGGAATAGGCTATGGACTGAAACACAATGACACTGCAGTAACCTCATCTGTGGGTTTTTTGTGCACTAGATAATGTTTGCAAATTGGCCACTGTACAGAAGTGTCATATAAAGTTGATAGCTGTCTGTCCAGAGAGTCCTGAGAACTTAGCATGCTGGCTGGGGAATTCTGGGAGTTGAAGTGCACACATCTAAAGTTGCTGAGGTTGAGAAACACTGGCCTAAAGTGATAAAATCCAGGAAAATTTTCACCAAATCATCTTCTGCTTAAAGAGTATTCCTCTCTGGCCAAGGGAATTCCAGAAATTGATCAGTCTGAAAAATATTTCAAGCTGTTCATAGTTTGTGAAGATGGCTTTAGTTCTTCCAGCCAGGCTGGGCAAAAGCTGCAGCCCCAGAACCTCAAGTCACTATTACTCTCTGGTAAAGTGACCCTGACTTAAGAAACCTAACAATAAGGAAACATTTTAGAGATGCTTTCCCTACTTAGTCGGGCTGTCTTACCACTCAGTCCCATTACTGTACACTGGCAAGTAAGCCTCATGGAATCCATTGGGACTTACTTCCAAGTTAACAGTGCAAAGAGTTACAGCATTAACAGTACCCCAGATCTATTGTATAAATGGCTATCCCTGTCTTGCATCATAGTAAAATTACTTGTGGTGCTAAAATAAGGCATTTGATGCCAGTGATTCCTCTCTTTTAGTCTCCAGCTAAGTGTGCCACTTTCTGGCTACATCTGAGCCCTGATATATTACAGGTAATCCTTGTTTAGTGACCACAGTTGGGACCGGCCAATTGGTCATTAAGCGAAGCAGTTGCTAAATGAAACCGTGACGGTGCTTATTATTTTACTTCAGCTTGTCTTTGCTTTACAGACCTGTAAAGGTCATAAATGCAAGGATTGGTTGCCAAGTTACTTTTTCATCACCATTGTAACTGCAAAATGTTGCCGTATGAGACAGTCGCTAAATGAGGACTATCTTTACAGTTAATCCCATGTGACAAGCATCCCCATTTTGCTTCATGGCCCCTATGCCTTTGCCCCTTGTTGTTCTCATCCTGTGCAACCCAAATGCTTGAGCATTTTGCTCAGGGAGCAAATCTGGAGCTCCTGACAGTGCTTTCAACAAATCATAACCTATCCCAAGTGAGTAAATAGTAACATCAGCAGATCAGCTCTTCTGTTCCTTGCCTCAATCATGCCTCTCATTCTAGTTTATAGCTCCCCCACTTCCATCGCTTCATGAATTTATAAACAGCGCAAAAAGAGAAACATCAAGCTGGAGGCAAAGATATTTAAAGCATCTCCACTCCCACTCAACTTACACAGTCCACAAATTTATGTCCACTTATTTGTCTGTTGGTTTGCATTGGGGTAGTCTGTTACATGGGTGAGTACAACAGACAGACTCCTTCTGCTGAGGAGCCAAAAATTGTAGATGAGCATTGTTCGTGAAGTGTATTAGTTACGAATCTTGCAAGTGGCATGAGGATGCTGGGTTTCTTGCTAACGTAGCACTGTTCCTGGGCTTATGTGTATGCCTGGCTGGGAGAAACCTGGGCTGGAGATAGCAGAAGGGAGGTAGGACATGTCAGCCAATATGCTCAATTTCAAGACATAGCCACACACTCAGAGAGCCCTTGTTTGCTGTAGCAAAAATGAGAGAGGGTGAACATGATCTCATTTTCAAAGATGCAAAGGAAGTGCAATGTCTAAGATTTAACTGAGGATATTATTCTTTTATAGCCAGAGATGTCCAAGTCCTCATATTGTAGGATTCACTGTCTCAGTTGCTCCAATGTTTATGTAACAATTTAAAGCAGAGATACAGCCTGAGTCTCATAGTCAGCCGCAAGGGCCTCCCTCCTCAAAAGTTACTACAAATTTGTAATATTGAATATCTTAAAGAAAATAGAGAGCGCCAATTTGGTGTAGCAGTCAAGGCATCAGGCTAGCAACTGGGAGACCATGAGTTCTAGTCCTGCCCTAGGCACAAAGCCAGCTGGGCCAGTCGCTCTCTCTCAGTCCTAGGAAGGAGGCAATGGCAAACCCCTTCTGAAAAACCTTGCCAAGAAAACTGCGGAGTCTTGTCCAGGCAGTCTCTGAGAATCAGACATGATTGAACAGATTTAAAAAATAATAATAAAGAAAATAGTGATTAAATACAGGGCTAGCAACTGTGTGAACTGTGATTAATCTGATTTAGAGTTGAATAAAATTATTAAAATTTAGTTGTCTTGGCCCTACTTATTTCTTTGTTCTGGCACTGGTTTTTGAGGGTACCCCACTCAGTACAAAGGGCATCCCTCAGCCTGAAAAAGTTGCTGAGTTGAACATAATCTAGTGTAATTGCTTTGTAGAAAATGTTCTATTCCACATTTTGAATATCATGAGCAATTCTGAGTTTAAGCAAAACAAAAGATCAGGTTCACGTCAAGTGCTTTTAAAAATAGGATATTGTGACCTTATTTTATAGTGAAACAAAAACTTCATCCTTTGTGCATTATAATCACTCTTTCAATTTAGGGCAACCAATCTTTCATAAATGATTAATAGATATTTATTTTTAACCGTATAACATAGGGGATGGACCTCTTTTCCCAATCACTATAATTTTTTTCAGTCTCCCTTCTGGTTTCCGAAATATTATCAGGTATGACACACTTCACAAACATCAGAGCTAGAAAGCCGATGTTTGAAAAAAAAAGTAACAAAGGAGACGAATGCCTTTTATTCTTCAGAGAGCTTCATATTTACTTGCATGGAACAGTTCTTTGTGGTCTATGTGGGACGTGTTGGGGAATCCAGCAATGGATTCATACAATGGTGAAGAGTGGAGCATTAGACCTGTGGCTGGAAGATTTGGTAAATACAGATGTATTTGCACAATTAGGTTCAATATGTACAGAAAAAAAGGAGGCATAATAGCCAAATGTTGGTGGCTGGAACAAAGTCAGGGCTGTCCACAGAACGTAGTAAAAAGAGTAAAGAGGGGCCACAAGGGTGCAATCCAAGCTCAGCCTGTTTTTCTGTGTGTCACCTGCGTAACGCTCATAAAACCCAAGCAGAACTTCAATCACACCATTGTGCCTGCCATTCCGACCTTTCGGAAAACTCCCCTGAAGGGTTTGCTCAAAGTAACTTCATTTCAGGGAGCTCAAGTGAGACTGGCCAAGCAGGGCAAGTGGAGTCAAGGCAATGATCGGGGTGTACAGAGCCATTTGAATGACAATCAACCAGGACTGAAAACGGCAGCGAGGAATAGACTATCTTGAAAGCCACAGAGCAAATCCAATATGCCAACTACTGAACTTCAGCTTCCCTTCAGCCGTGCACAAGATTTCTGTTTCTGGCCAAAGCAAAACATTAAGTAGCTTCCAGGGTAGCATTGTGTTTTCCATCTCTGACTTACTGGGCATCATTGCTTCACTTCCTTTCTAAACTGAAAGGATTTCATGGCTCCACTCCTTACTTAACAGCCACGCAGAGAATTTGATGTGATAAATCACTTCCTTCTCCTGCTTAGGACGCCAGAACTCCTATTGTGACAGGATTTCTCTTTCTTAAAGTTCCAATTTCCTCTTCATTTCTCAAATCCAAACATGCACCCCGCTCAGTTTAGTCCCTTCCTCTCTGCAACCCATTCAGAAGCCCACCTCACCTACGGAGGATTTTGGTTGCCAGGATGTTTTCTTGCTAATTTTCCTCCTAGTGCAAAGACAACAGGACCTTATCACTTGCCTGGCCACGTTTATGTGGGATGCTGTCTTATCCCAGCACTAATACTGGCTCTGTAACAATGTATTTGAGGAGACAAAAAATGCAAAGATAATAATTGTTTGCACATCAGCAGAATCCATATTCTTAAGATGATCCCATTGCAACTACATTGCTTCAGATTGAAGGTGTTTTGGCTTGGATACATAATTAGTTGCATGAGGACCCACCACTCCAAATTATAGTGAGACAACCAAGATACAGACTGCTACCTCAGGGGGAAATAACTAAGCATGGAAGTTTTAATCTGGAAGGTAGGAAGGTGATTGGAAGTATACTGCTTATATGTCTCAGTCATCAATAAAAAACACACCCATTTGGTCATCTGTATTGTTTTAATCCAAAGATGAAAGGTTAGGAAAATATATGAACAGTTTGCTTGATTCTGCATCTGGTTTGGTCTCCAGTGCCAGGTCCATCCAGAAGATAGCATGTCACACCAGGTAGGCATGATCTCTGAAGTCACTTCACTTTCTGGAAAACCTGGACACAAACCTCATTCTCTGCTGTCATGCGCTAGAAGAGAAAAGGCCAGTAAAGAAGCAGGAGGGTACTGTTATGCTTGAACCTCTGGAGCAAATTGTCATCTGCCAGCCAACAGATAGGTTAAATTTTTGTTTTCTATTTGCACCTAGCACAAAAAAATTGCCATCAATAAGGATACAACAGAAATCTCAGTGTGAACATATCTACTTTGCACCTTCCAAACCTGCAGATGACCTTATAGGTGCACTTCTTCATCAGTTCACAGTTTTCAAGATATGCAATTCTCTATGCATATATTAAAGGGGAGTGCTGAAACCAATGTCCCAAGCTATATTTCAGCAGGAAAAAAAGTTTACAAAAACTGTTTGTATCGCTTAAAATTCAGAAAAATGGTCCCATTCAGAAAAACTTGCACAAAAATGCATATACTTTTTTGTGCAGATTTTGAAGCACAAGGCTGTTGTGTCAGACATTGGGGAATGGGGATGATGCACAGCAAAGTTCAAAGGTCCACAAAAGGTTTTGTTGTGGATACTATTGGGAACCAGCCACTTCTAAATCTACCAGAGTAATCAAATTATCCTAAATGAGGTAGCAGGGGTGTGGGGAAAGAGACAACCAAATGACACTTCTGCTGAGTTTCTACTCTGCTTGGGCTCCCTACCTGCCTTCGAAAGAAGCTGCTTGGTCAAATCTGCAGGCTATTGCTGCAGAATAAGTTGACAGACAGAAAAGGCAAACCTGCCATTCATCCACCACCACCATCATGAGCAACAATCCACTAGGAAGTTGACTGAGCAGCTCAACATTCATTGAAGAAAAGAGAAGTCCTGTAAGTGTCATCATGGCCATTCAACTTCATTCCAAAGGAATACTTTTGAGTGGATTTGTCCCCTTCCATCATGTTCTTAAGTACTTTACTGATGGTCTTTCAGAATGTATGATTCAAAGATTTGAACCAGAATACAGGAAGAGCTTGTCTTGATCAGTAGTGCCACCAGGGCAGGATTCTGGAGCAAGCATCCAGAGCCCCCTACCTAGCAGGGCTGGCTTATCCCACAAGGTTACTTTCCTCTCTAGAAGGGGCATAAAACCACAGAGTTCAGAGCCTAAAATTACTTAACTCCGCTTCTTAGTTGGAAGCATTATAGCATGAAAGTGAATTTTCACCTACTTTTTCATGCTGAAAGTTGGCCATTCATTGTGCTTGGATTTATTTCACATTGTATAGTAACTGTATACTTCTAAGGAGTTCCAGTGAGCTGAAGAACCCTGAAGAATTGTAGATAGGGAATTCTATCCATATGGTTTGGGATGAGACTGAAGAGAATGCCTAATTCAGTACTCTTATTATTAGTCTAATATTCCATTATTAAAGCTGTGGCTTCATAATTAAGTTAGCATTATTGTAAATTACACCATACTTAGTGTGTTATTATTTAAAAATGCAAAAGCATTTATGTGCTTATTTTAAGTACAGCATGCTTAGGATTTTTTTTTTTGCAGTGGGAATGTTTATCTTATACTACCAAGAGCCTGTTTCCTCACATTCTCATCTGGTCAAACTGCCCCTGATTTTCAAGGCATTTTATACTAGCTGGAAATTTGTGCCCCCTTTTAAAGAGGATTGGTTTGTATCTCCGAATAGCACTGCAACCCACTTTCTCTCCACACGATCATTGCAATTCAGTTTTTTCCAGATTTGGGGGTATTTATTCGGCCCAGATGTCAGCCTTCCCTACCTATTTGACACAGCAGCCTTTGCTAGAGGGAAAGGCCATGAGCTGCACAGACAGTACGCTGCTCAGAAAGATGCATAAAGCCCATCTCTGCAAAATGTGCCATTGGAACTGCTTACCTGGGGCCGTCTGCAAAAATGCATGTGGTTTACTAAGGCTCAGCTTCTGAGTGTCACACACAGGGATGATGTGCGCTTTGATTTCCGCTCCTTCTCTGGTGCCCCAGGAGCGGTGGTCAAATTTCAAAGAAGAGTGCGGACAATGGGTGGCTCCCTCCGAGCTCAGCCAAGTCAACTTCTGAACTCTTGGGAAGGATGTTTTTGTCAAGAGGCCATTGCCTCCCTGAGAAAGCACATAGAAGCTGGCGGACCGAGGGAGCTGTGGCTTTTCAAAGCTGGAAGCGGGGCAGAAGCGCCATTCCATGCTTTTGAAAAAGTGTCCTCTGGGGGCAGAAGTAGGGAAATTGATTAGGGACCCCCTCCTTACCAGATGTAGTTTATCTCCTTCTAGCCAGTGCTTCCAGCCCCGATTTGATTTCTCTCCTCGCTGTTCACACACCAGCTGATCTCCATCCCAGTAAACCGTTGTCTGAAAGCAAGGCGGGGGCAGGGGAGAGAAAAGAGAAAGGGCAATGACCTTATTTAAACAAGGAAGGGGCCTTCCGCTGGAAACAAGGCAGAGCACGCTGTAAAATAAAAGCAGCTCAATGTAACATAGGCCCTGCCTCAAGCAGCCATCCAAGAAACCAGGAGAAAGTCTTATCGTAACTGTGCTTTTGATTTTATTACAGACCGAAAGGGGAGGTGAAGATATACCTAAAAGCCTTATGTGTGCAAATCCACATGGGAACTATGGATTCTGCCTAAACTTCAATAGACACAGGTCCCAAGTAAACTGCCTTTCTAATTCATGGGTAAAGCTTATACATGACAGACTTGTCCATGTCTCCAGCGTGATGCACTCCAGAATGGAGAAATCACAACTTTTGTCATCCAGCACCAGCACAGCAGTACAGTTAAATTGTAGACCCACTGATCCGCGGGATCTTAGCCTGGGGAAGCTGCTCTATGGAAAGAGAAGTATGGGCTGAATGTGGACTACGGGTGATGTGCAACCTATCCCACTAACGTCTGCAAAGATAATTTTTCTTTTTCTTCTGATGTGCAAACACCCAAGGCTGGGTATGAGGTTTAACTCTTAACCAGAAAATAGTAGAAATACTAATAATACTTACTGTTCGCCTTTCCAAGGTTCAAAGTCACATATATGGGTTAATCATTTTTAAAATCCAAATTTTATTTCTTAGTTCAGCCATTCTTTTTCTCTAAACTCTAACAGCAACATAAAGTAATACTGGCCAACTTCCAGGGATGTTAAAGATTGCCATAACAAGTCCAGGCACTTTGAATACTTGACATATTTTATCTAAACACTAACATATATGTAGGGGTTGTACATTATCATATTCCTTGTATTGCAGCTTCCTTTCAGGAAAGTTTACTTAAGGCAGTAAAGTATGCTTAGCCCAATCTAAGCACACTGGCTGAGAGGGATGGGAGTTGTAATCCCACACATCTTAAAGAAAAGCAGGTTGGCTTAGCTGATGAATAGTTTAACCATCTTTCAGTTATGAAAATGAATGAAATGAATCATTCACGAAATGAATGAAACCCTTAAGCTGTAGTGGTGTGCATGGCTCTACCAACAAAACTACCCAGCCTTAGTCTGAATTCAACCCAGAGTTACCAGGATTTCAATAAATCTCCTGTTTGCTACCTGCCTTGGAAAAAAAAAAGGGACATTATCAAATGCTTGTTAGGACATGCATTTGACCACCAGCCACAAGTTTTGCAAGCTAAAATGGAGCTGGCTTTACATAATGAATAAGCTCTAGCTTGCATTAAAAACTTGTCCAAATTATTTCATCCTGTGAGCAGTTTATCATGAGAGAACATATATAAAAAGTTCTTGGGAGCAGGAAATTCTGCAACCCAGCTTAGAGGCTGCTCCTAAGAGTATTTTTAAAAGTCCTGGTGTAAACTGATCACTTATAAAATTGGGTTTCATGCACAAATAAGAGTGAATTAATGTATGAAAACTCCCTCTTGCTTGGAAAGTAGGCAGAAAACCAGCCTTGGCAGAACTTTGTTGATCCAGTTCAACTCTGGATCAAGGGTCTGAATGTAAACAATGTGTTCCTTCTACCTGGGAGCTCTTTCTTATGGATAGGCACTGAACCATTCTTCTTGCAGTTCACCAGACAAAGCTGTTGTCTCTTACCTGGCACTTGCGTCCATCTACTGGCCCCAGATCCTCTTCAAACTCAACCCCAAGGTCGAAGTCCATCACGTAGTTCCGCAGAGAAGTTAAGGTGCGAATAGTCATATGGTCACCAGTGTGAATGATCTCTTTGTCTGGCTTCAGGAGACAAACCAGTTTCCTCAGAGCAACATTGATATCTAAGCAGGAGATTACAAGAACATACGTTGAATAGGTGTTGGAGGATGGTGTCTGTGTGGTGGGAGGTACCCCAAAGGCAGTGGGAATAAGTAACAAGTAGCATTGCAAGAAACAATGCCCTTGCTATCCGTTTCTCACTGTATATGCTACCTCAGTTCTTCCTCATTTTGGCCAAGTAATGAAGATGGAAACAAGAATGCAATTCTCTCAGTTAAACTTACATCTTCCCTTCCCCACCCTGATCCAAGGCAGCCAACAAAGTCAAAGACACACATATGAATCAAGGACAAAACATTCTTTTAACACAGTTGTTTGAATAACTATGTCTTTTCTCACCAAGCTGCCCTAGAAAATGGAGCACTGACTAAAAGGCTGAGCTACAAATCAGGAAATCCCCATTTACATCTCACTTCTGCCAGGAATTAATCTGAGACCGCCAGGCAGATTTCTCTCCCACATCTATAATGCAGCAGTAAGGCTGCATTTGAAAGTGCTGTATTTGAGGAGCTTGGTTTGGTAATATAAACTGATATTGATTGTAAATTGCTGAGGAAGGGGAAGACTTCCTTGAATCAGGTAGCATCGCTCCTGGTGATGATGTGGGCTCACCCCTGTAGTTTTCTTGATAAGATGGAAGTGGTTTGCCAGGGCATTTGCCTAAGAAGTTTTTCAACTTCCCTGTCTCCAGCTCTGCTCCTCCCTGGTGCTCTACCGTCCAGGTCCTGGCCAAGAGCATCTCTGCTTAGCTGCTCTGAGATCAGCCAAGGCGGACTAGATTGGTGCCACTTAGAAAAGCACTAGGAGGACCGGATTATCACAGTCTTTGGGGAGTAAAGAGAGGTGCCGGAGTTTAGCTCTGCCTAGATTCTTTACCTTCCTAGCCACACAAAGCGGGGGTTGGCAGTTACCCTAAACCATGTGGAGCTGAGAAAGCACTCTCCGCGCCAGTTAATCCCACCAGCATTCACCAACATCGCAACCCGAAATGGAGCAATTTCGAGGCAGGGAGGGGAAACAAAACGGAGGAGGAAGGGTCGCTTACCCAAGGCACGGAGATAGTTCTCCATATTGTCCTGAGACACGAAGCGATAATAGCCGCTGAGATTGGGAGGCATCACAGCACAAGAGGACGACGAAGGCACGGAAGAAAATCGGCAGCGGGAGAAAGGCTCCCAGAGAGTAAGGACGGGGGGAAGAGAAGCGGCGGCGGCGGCAGCTGAAGAGGGCCCCGCACCCGGCGCGTTACTATGTCCGCCGCTCCGATTTCTTTCCCCGTCCGCCCCTCGGCCTTTTATGTAGCGCCGCGGAAGTGCCTAGCCCCGCCGCCTAAGAGTCACTCCGCTCCAGCCCGCGCGGGCGGGGGAAACCGCGAGAGGAGCTTTTTCTTCTTTTTCCTCGCTTTTCTCCTTCTCTCCTCCTTAAAACACACAAAACCTCGAGGGAAAAAGAAACGCGGCGAACTTTGCAAACCGCCATTGCGCCGCTCTCCTTATCAAGCGCAAGCTCATCAGGGTCCAGCCTGGTTTCTACTTGGATGGGAGACCACTAGTAAATCCCAAATCCCGTAAGTGAGAGGGGTACGTTGAACAACATCCCGGAACAAGGCAATGGCAAACTATTTCTGTATTGTTCCCAAGAAAATTGCGTTGATGTTTCCATGAAGTCACCAGGAGCTGAGCTTGACTGGAAGACTAGCCTAGTCAGGATCAGCAGGCAAACGTTTCTAATTATTTCAACAGCCCCGTATAGAGCTCCAGCATTGCCACTATTGCCTTCTGCACACTCCCTCTCTCCAGAGAGTTGTTTGCCTGAGGCCACCCATTAGCTCACACTCAGACGGTTGTGCGAACTTGTCAGAGGGTTCGCGGTGCTATGTGATCCCAGCCAATTCAGTAATCTCTGATTTGAGTCAGTATGGATCATCGGCATCCTGTGGAGACACACCACAGAGTTTAATGACGTTGGTTCCCAGGCATGAGGAGAAGTGGTAGCCCACTTGGGACACTCCTGCCCATCTTGGCCGCTGCACACAAGAACATCAAAATGGCTTCCCAGGTTCCCACGAGCGGTGGGCAAGCGTGTCCCAGAAAGCTCCTCAGACCTTCTGGCTACTTCTAAAAGGTGTCCTGAAGAGGGAAAAGCACTCCGCTCCTTCCCAGAACGGAGTGAGCCGGAGCATTTCTTCATAGTTTTTGGAAAGAGTTCCGAAACCAGGCTGACTTTGCCTGTCTCAAATTTATGCAGAGTATTTTGAAATCTTCACAGGATATCATGTGCATTTGTATGGTAAGCCTGAACGCAGGTTGGTAAAGGAAGCCAAGGGTATCCCTCTCTAGCAAGTGGGGGAGCAAAGGTGTAAGAGTGAGTGGCTCAACTCTGAATACAAGTATTGAATTTAGGGAGCTATTCCGCTCACTGTCTATCACAGCTCCTTTGCTCCTTTCATTCTTCCTCAACCGCCTGAGAAGGCAAACGTCTCCCCTCCCGCAAAACCAGCACCTTCTTTAGGCTGATTCACACATGCATATGCACATCCGTTGATGGATTTAAATGTGAATGAATCACAGGGATGCAATTACCGCAGACAACGGCTTGCGAATTACTCACGGTCAAAATTCGACAACCCGCCCAGTCACCCTGGCTTGCAAGCGCCTGCAGGAAATTACTGTTTGCCTTTGGGTGACCGTCCCGTCCCCAAAGCCAAGTGAAGTCAAGTCTCCGCACTGATACACACATCTGGTTCACCCGTTGAAGGGAACACAGATTGCTAGTGGGAGTTCATGTCAGAAGGAGCATCACAGACAGGAGTGTTTATTTCACCTGGTGGTGGGGGCTGTTCACCCTTTCATCTGCCAAACACTACATGATGAGTGCCCAGCTGGGAACATCCATGCGTGAACCACCATTGTTCCGTACCCACCCCCCACACAACACTTTTCTGGCAAGATAGCAAAATGGTAGAGTTCCACTGCAGACACCTAGACCTCCTACTGCGAACCTCATGCCACTGCCCGATCCTAAAGCAATTTAAGAGATGCTTCTGCTGCCAGCCCAGCCTCGAGAAGACCGCGGGGCGGGGGGCGAGATCTCCCTCCCAGCAGCGTCCTTTGGATTCCAGCTTAGGTCGCGCGAACTCGGCGTGCGTTTCTTTTCCCCGCCTGCCTCCTCGAGCTCCCCGCTAGCCAATCAGAGGGAGAACCGGGTTTGGGGAGCGGAGGGGAAAAGACCCCTCATTTCCAACTCTACTGTACTGAAGTCCCTCTAAAGTTCCTACTCTATCTGCCTGGACGCGGCGTGGCGCTCACGTGCACACACGCGCCAGGCTCATCCCCCTCCCACAGAAAAAGAAAACCCCGCCCACTTTCTGGCCTTCTCACGCCCCAACCCCTACCCCTAAATCTTGGTCCCCTCCCTCTCCTGCAGCACCTGGCTTGGGCGCCCCTCGTATTGGCTGCGAGGGCCCATCAATCAGCGTCGGGCGCTGCTGACATCATGCTGCAGTACAGGGGCTGGGCCGGACTGGAGAAAGGAGGCGTCCGGGAGCTCCAGCTGGCGCCCCGTCCCGGGTAGTGCCTCGACAGCCGACCCCTGGGGCTGGGTGGGAGCAGATCATAGAGGAAGCCGTCAAGGAACAATCCTCCGGCGAGCGAGACTAAGCCTATCCCGGCCAGCGAGCGGTATTTTCAAGGCTTTTCCAAAATGGGCTTGGGGATGCCCCTCGCCTCCGCCCCTCTCCTCCTCCTCCTCCTCGTCTCCTGCGCCCTGGGCAACAAAGGTGAGTGAGTCGAAGCGCCAGGGCTCCCCAAGGAGAGGGGTGGGTGGGTGGGAGCCTGTTTGAACCCGCTCCGTGCATCCCCATCTGGCCAGAGCTAGAGCGCAGCTGTTCTCCTGCCTTTTAATCCACCCCATCCATTCCCTGGGGATGCTGAGAACGGGCGGGAGCGGGTGGGACGCTAACCGTAGAGCTCGCCACCTTCCTGGGGCCAGCGGCTGCTTCTCTGCGTTTGCTTTTTTGCTGGCTGGATCTTCTCACCTGCTTCCCTTCTGTAGCATCAGGTCCCCTTTCCCTTTTTCCTGCTCTGCTTCCTTGGATTGTACACCCACCCACCCAACTCTGCATCTCCTGTTCATTCCCACCCCCCATGCCCGCGTTCATTTTCTGCCTATGGTTTATCACACGCCCAGCAATTCCCAGGGCTAGTCCTGTATTCCAGTCTCTTAGGATCAAAACATGAGGAAGCTGCTTTGCTGTCCCTGTTTCTAGGCTAGTTGCCATCTTCTCTACCCCACACCTTAGTAATCCAGCATTCTTCCATGGATCGCTTCCTTAACTAGGTCGTAGTTGGTTTGCCAGTCCATTTATTCATTATTGCGAAATCTACGATTGTCAAGCAAAGGAGAGGGAAACCATTGCATTTATAAATGGGCGAATGGCTGAACGGGGAATGTTACTTTACAGAAGGCTCAGTATTGTGAGCACAAACACAGAACATATATCCGCACACATATCTGTGTGTCAGAAAATAAGAGAGATGGGTTAGCTGATCTATGCTTACAGGTCTCAACACAAGAAGAAGAGTTCTTGGGGAATAGAGAACTATGTAAACTAAGGGAAGGGGCTGAAGATGGGTCCTGAATATTTTGGGGAGATTGAGTCATCCTTCCCCACCAGCCTGCAGCAAAGGAAGGAGAAGAAGTATGAAAAAGCATTTGATTTCTCTTACTGTGGCTTTCTTCCTTAAAAATGGGCAGTGGGCAGGGGGGCGGGGGGGGGGTAATGCAGCAGCATTAGGATTCAGTGTGCCTGTTGGTTCTGCAGATCGAGTGGAATCTCTCTCCCTGATCCTCAATTCTAAATGCACGCAGCGGCTGAGGGTTGACTTGGCCTTGGGTCTCTTGTTAAAGTATCCTTCAAGAAATCGTCAAACCAGGGCTTTTCAGGTGGCTGGTAGGAATAGTAAAGGCTTTATTCCTCCTTCACTAGCTCATTGCCTCTTTCATTGCAATAATCTCCCCTTTTCCATGCTTGAAGCAAGAGGCATGGGATAGGAGGGGCAGATCATATAAGCAAAGTGCCCCGGAGGCATACTCATGAGAAAGCAAGAATGCATCGTGGGGTGGATTGATTATTTATTTATTTATTTATTTATTTATTTATTTATTTATTTTAATGTGGCAGCCCTGAAAACAAGATGGATATCCTGATTCACAGATCTTCTGCCATTTCGTGCACCATAACCTAAAGCTTCAGATTCTCTGCTGCAGTAGGCCATTTTTTAAACCTCTCGTGTTCTTGTGTTAAACCTTATTTTCCACTCTTCCAGCCTTGGCTGGCTGCAAAGACCTACCAGTGCCTAAAGTCTCTAACTGAAGCCTTTGTAGGCATGTTTTCAATTCAGCTGTGCCATCTGATGTACATAAGTGCACCAAAAGAACTTCCTTGCTAAATTAGACCATCCAGTTCGACAGCCTCTTTCGAAAACTGGTTAACGGGAAGCCTCTTGAGACTAACAGGCAGAGCCTGAAGATGATGTTTTGCACCTGTTCTTTGTCTCCGCGTCTGTTCTTCTCGGCCGTCTCTTTGCTGTTTAGCATTAATCGTTGCTGATAGGAATGGATTTGCCTAAGCCTGTTCAAAAGCCACTGAAGCTAGTGGCCACCACTATTATCTTGAAATTAATTCCACAGAATCAGTTACATGTTATTTCTCTGAATTCTGTGAGAGATTTTCGTTTTCTGGCCAGTGCTTGGTGATGATTTCTAATGCTCTGACAAAATATAACTATATTTTTGACTACATGGTTCTTGCTGGCCCCCAATCTTGATTCTGAACACGTGCAATCACTGATGGTTGGCTTTGCTTCTCATGGCAAAAATCTGCTTGCATCTATTGCTAAAGAACCCTTCAAGAAATCACCAAGGGTAAAACAGCAGCAGAGAATTTTGGAACTAGCATAGAGTAATGTGAGATACATCAAAGTACCTGAGCTGGAAAATCCAAATGGCCTTTTCTTCATGCTAAACACTGACCAGCCTACCAGGAAGATTACCCATATAAACCCTCCATGTTCTTCCACAGCAATTTCAAGGGGCCAAAACAGAGATAGATAGATAGATAGACAGACAGACAGACAGACAGACAGATCTGTGCCCAATATATCTGCCTCCACTCTGTCCTCTTTAAGCCCTTTTTCTGAGATAGTTTGCTTACCTTACAGGGTCTTTTCTGATGATGTCATCTGAGATTCTCATGGAGCTGGCCTCCTACTGTTGAGGGTCATTAATGTCAGTGGCAAATCAGAGATGGGGCTCTGCTGCACGGGCTGGTGCTTTATCCAAAGTTCCTAATAATCCCCTATCAAAAATATCCTTAAATTCTGAATGTCACCAAAGTGGTCATAGGATTGCTCAGTCGTGGATGAATGGAACACATTTCTATCTGGAGGATTAACGTGGATAGATGGGGGTTGTAACTAGGCCATTGTGATCTAATTCTAGAGACCCAGTTTACTGGGAATTGGTTAGTAAATTAACGATTTCCCCATCTCTCTCTCTCTCATCCCCATCTTCCATTTTCCCTGCCCTGGAGGTTGTGTGATGAAGATTAATTTGCTATTTCTGGGCTTGTGACATTTTTTGGAGCCTCCTGCTGGCTGCTGCCTCACTGTTGAGTCTGGACTGGCTCCAGCCAACAAGATTAGCATTTCAGGCTGTGAAGTGAGGCCAGAAGGAAAATAGCATATGCCGGGACAGAGCAGGGAAGACTGGGACTGGGAAGAACGCAGAGAGAGAGTGGAACTGAGGATGCTTGCGGGCAGTGAAACAGGTCCTTTTGGGTGTGAATGTTGGAAACCTGCTTTTTGCTTTTTTGCCTGAGGTTAATCTCATTTTCAGGATGAAAGAAAACTAAGTATCAGTGACTTCATTCCCTCATACTCACCTTTTGTTTCTCCTGCCAATCCTTCACTTCCCCCTGTTATGGCCTCTACTAAGGAAGTTCAGGTGGTTAGTTACTGGAGAGCAAAGGGCCTGTTGGCTTGTGAAAGGAACCAGCAGGAAATGCACATATCCTGATGGAACTTCCAAGGCGATGGTGATAAAGGTGTCTGTCAAAAGCTCTGTTTTTAGTGTTACTGTGTCAGAGCAAACAACTTGTGATTTTTTTTTTTTAGCTATCTTCTAATTTGACCTCCGCAGCTTATTTGTCTTAGCTGAACACTGGGTTAAAATGTACAATTTCTAAATATTTGCCAATCAGAAAGGGTTCAAGTTACAAGATTTATAGCATGTAGATACACTGAGCATTATGTACACTGAGCATTATGATTTTAACCTAGGCATTAATACTAATCTTATTATATTGATTTTAGTCTTTTGAAATACACTTTAAAAAAATAATTCAGAGAGAAAGCATATATGTATGTAAGTGCATGTCTGTGTGAAGCTAAAAAAAAACCCCAAGAATGTTTTTAAAATTACCTAGATTTTGAATAGTGTTGAACATTTGCCCTGTAAAATATTGTTAAATATGTTTTTAAAGAATTGACATTGTGACAGCGACATACAATCACCAGCTAATTCATAGGCAGTCTCTTTGCTTTTTAGCAATAATGTCCATTATAAGAACTCTACTCCACAATAAAAAAGAAGGCTGCTATTGTAAAATAATGTCAATCCCTTTAAGGAACATGTTGAGGAATTAAAGTACCTTCATAATCCCTTGATATGTCCCTGCCGGAGGGAGGAGGCCTTGGCTACTGAGAGGTCGGCAAGTGAAAATCTGCTATTGACATTGTTCCAATCTAGCTGAAAAGCTTCACTAAATAGCCCCACACTTTGCACTCTGGCAAATGGAAACCAGCAGGATTTAGGATGTGGCCAGGATGTACCACTCCTTTCTGGGTTGGATTATGATACATTTTTCTAATCCTTCCCGCGGGGGCCCAGGGTGGCATTATGTGACCTTCCTCTCCACTTAACCTCACCCAGACCCTGTGCATTAGCTTAAATCTCAGCAGCGAATTCTACTTTCTAGGCAGGGCCATTGTCACTGATGAGCATTAGTGTTCCAGTTAGGAGTTGCTTGGAAAAATCTTTCCTTGGTTTGCTCTAGCCCCTGCTGATAGATGACACTGTTGAAAAGTATGACACAGTAGTTCTTGGAACGGTTGATCATATTGGACTAGTAGAAACCCTCGTTCTGAGTCCCTGATCTGACTACAGTTGGGTTCCAATTGTTCCCAGTGAATACTGGCCCCAGTGCACATTCCCTGGACAAGCTGTGCACCATTTGCTGCCTCAGTTATTACTCAGGATATTGGAGGGCTGTATATGTTTTTCAAGTGTTTCCTCTGCTCATTCTGGGACAGAATAAAATGCCTCTCAAGAAAAAATAAATAAGAGGATTCACTGTTGCCAGTGAGAGAGCCAGTTTGGTCTAGTGGTTAAGGCAACGGGCTAGAAACCAGGAGATGGAGAGTTCTAGTCCCACTTTAGGCCTGAAAGCTGGCTGGGTGACCTTGGGCCAGTCACTCTCTCTCAGCCCAACTCACCTCACAGGGTGGTTGTTGCGGGGAAAAGAGGAGGAAAAGGAAGGAGTATTAGGTATGTTCGCTGCCTTGAGTTGTTTCTAAAATTAAGAAAGGCAGGATAGAAAATAAATAAATAAATAAATAACATGAGAGGCATTATAAATGTCATTTGGTAACAACTCAGAAGACATGGATTATCCTGCTGTTTACCATCCTTTTTGCACTCCCAATGCTCTTAGCCAACAAGCACAAGCCTTGGATTGAAGCTGAGTATCAAGGCATTGTCATGGAGAATGACAACACAGTCCTACTGAACCCTCCACTCTTTGCTCTGGACAAGGATGCACCATTGCGCTATGCAGGTACGTCACTGGCAGAGGTGCTCATATGGTTTTTATTAGCCAAGTTCAAGTACATAGTCAGAGTTTGTTTTAACCATGGTTTGAGGAATGACCTGTCTTATACACTGCACTAAAGCCTAAACCATAGTTTACAAACCTGAATGTATGGGTCCATGTACCAAGTCAAAGCCAAACAAAAATGCTGTGGTGAAGCATGTATGAATCCAGCCACTGTAGCTGCATACAGAAGGGTCAAATTCAATGTACAATTAAGCAATGAATTAGCTGGTGTGATTTTTTTTTTCATACTAAAGAATAGCCATAGGGAAGCCTGATCCAGATTAGCATTACAGTTTGGGTAGAGAGAAGAATTAGGCCACAATCATTGTGAGCTGAGGTATGCCAAGTTTCAGGGCTTGAGTCAAAATTTTAAGCTTTTATCTTTTTCCTCCTTGTTAGGGCTTTGGGAGAAGGAGTTAAATTTGAAGATAAGGACCAGAAGTGAAGAGTCTATTTATTTTCCTTTAGACTAAGTTCCAGGTTTTTCTACCCAGTTCAAACACCCCCTTTTATTTGGCAATTGTCCTGCCTCAAGCATTTTATGAGGAGACTAAATGTTATCTTTCATTTGTACTCTTCCTGTCTTTTTGTATCACTACTGTTATCTGTTTTTCTTACAAACCAAGCCAAACACCTAATTAACCCAGTTACTTAAGAAAGCTAGAATAGCCTCCATCTAGAAATACCCCTTAGTATCTCTTTCTGTCTGAGGCAGATTGAGAGTAAATCCATACAGATATAAGAAATCATTGATACATAGGGAGGAGGGCACTAATTCTGCATGAGACATCAGTTCGTTGGAGAGATTAAGGAAAGAAAGCCTTTAAGCCAGTGTTTCTTAATCTTGGCTACTTGAAGATGTGTGGACTTCAACTCCCAGAATTCCCCTGCCAGCAATTGTGGCTGGGGAATTCTGGGAATTGAAGTTCACACGTCTTCAAGTGGCCAAGGTTGAAAAACACTGCTCTAAGGCTTTGTGTTCATGGAGGCTAAAGGTTTCAGCATCTCATGGTCTGTGGATGGCTTACATTGGCCTGGCCCTCCAAGGACCATTGTCAAGTACCTCTGAGCATTAGCAGGGCATGTGTGCTGACAGTATTTCCTATCACTTTTTTCTTGCAACAGAGATTGCACACTGGTCCTCCAAACCTGTGAAGATTCTGCTACTGTTCCTCTAAAATATGTCAGCAGAGTTGTCTGCATTTCCTGCCAAAATGACTAATTCTTTTCCTAGGAAGTGCAAGAAAACTGCAGTTCAAGATAATTTGTGCAATATATAATCTAAATTCGCAGAGCAGAATCAATAAAAATGATGGACTAAGATGGATTAGTGAAATCACCTGGCAGCAAGGAATAAAACATCCATGAAGTTCTTATACCTTCTCATATATAGAAATCTCTGACAATGAGACTCGCCTCAGGAGCTCTATTCTGTGATGCTCCAGGGAAAGATCTCACATATTACTGCAGGCCCAAAGCTACAGTTTTAATGTAGGAATGTTCCAATGTGCTATGGTACCTTCCATAATATAAACAGTCTCCAAATATTACAACTTGGTGGTATATCCTAGTGGATACATAAAACCATCCCTGATCAAATCAGGGGCTGACAATAACAGTGAACCTCCTGACATGTGGCAGTGAACTCAATTTTTTCACCTTGACTACAGCTCTGTTTTCATCTCTGTAAAAGAAGCTTACTCTGTGTGTGAGTGCTATCTCTGCGTCCTAAGCCCATTGTCACTAAAATGACATTCCCCACACAGGACTTCCACATTTACAGCATGGATGTTTGCAGAAGCCTTTCATGTGTGATTATAAACATGCTGGTTTCCACACAAGCAGAAGGCTTGTATTATCGGGGTTGTTGCTCGAATGGAAACTAACACAGTACATACAAACACAAAGGCATTTCCCCTGCAGACAGTTGTGCCATGTAAATAGATGTTCTGAGGGAGCTGACATGATTTGAACAACATCTGCAGAGGCAGAGCTGATTGGGAATGTTTATAGCGAGTATTTCTCCTTTCTGAATGCTTGAATAGCACTTTCCAATTAACACCAACCGAAAGGCTTTATAAATGGTGTTGGGAGACATGATGTGCCAGAGGCCCGTTGATATAGAAAATAGCTCCACATAAAAGAGAGCTGCGTGGAGCACCTGCCTCATCATTTGTTTCATTTCTTTTATTTTACAAAGCATGTAAAACAGGAAACCTTCAAACAGAGGTTCCCAAGCATGCCTAGAATCCCTTGTTTTAAAAAAGAAACGTAATTAAAATGTAACAATAAAACATAGACAGCCAAGATTAATATTGAATGGGCAGAGGGTCGGAAATAAATTGAAACAATAAATAACAATGCTCCTCTATTGCAACACACAATATGTTAAAAGACCTGAGCAAATAAAGTCATCTTTGTCTGACACCAGAATAGCAATGGGTGTTAACATACTGTACCTTACAAGGAAGAGCCAGTAGCAGCTACTTGCTGTATTTGACCTCAGCATAAGAGGACACCTGAAGCAGGCCCTCTGGAGATGATCTTAGGGCAGTATTTCCTTACCTTGGCAACTTTCGGATAGCTGGATTCTGGGAGCTGAAATCCACATGTCTGGAAGTTGCCAAGATTGGGAAATTCTACCTTAAGCTAAAGGGTGGAACATATGGAAAAAGGCATTCTAGATACTGAAGCACCAGCTGGGTAAAATCCTGTATAGGTTCATGCCAGCTCCTTGAATTGGGACCAGAAATGGACCAAAAGCCAGTGAATTTCACGGAGCTGTTTTTGTGAAGGATAAGGGGATCATTTTCCCAGGCCCCACACATGGAGGGGCCCCCAACCAAAATTGGATTGAGCATTTGAAATTATTGTGCATATCCATATTTTAATTCCAACTATAGGAGGTATTTCTCTGGTTGGGTTTCCCACATATTCCCATTTCCTGGGCCGTAGACTTCAGTGACTAATGTTAATCTTGCGTGGGATGAAGTTTGTTTGTTTTATTTTATATGTGTATATGGCATTAGTGAAAATGCAGTTTTCTCAAAGCAGCTCACAAAATATTGCAACATCATAGTTTAATAAACTTAGATTAAGAGCAGCAGAGAATAAGCCACAATTATTAAGTTCACTTATTGTGCCATGTTTTAAACTGTGCCTAGATTCACATATCACATATAATTTGTTTGTTACTGGTTTAGCAGTGTGTGGACCCCATAATTATGACATACCATGATTGAATCAAATTATGCCTTAGTGCAGAGCATCTCAAATTGTGGGTTATAACCTAGCAGGGGGTCCCAAATGATTTAGAGGGGGATTGGAGCAATCTTGTTTACCCCAGGAAAGTAAAAGTGCTGTCAGTATTCATTCCTGCTTTGCCTAGGGACGGGATTGCTCAAATTCATTTAATATTGATGGATGTTGCCAACTGCATAGCTTGAGAAGTCCTGTTTTAGTGTGATGTGTGAACCAGATCTAGGTCATTGTCTTCTACTACCATGGGTGTAGATACAGTGATTGAAATAGCTTTCCATCCTCAGTCAGCAAGTTAACTTCAGATGAGTGGGCTTCCCAGGAACTGGTATTGAATAGCTTCATATGAATGACAGCAACAAGTAACTACAGAAGGAGGGAACTTCCAGTTCCCAGTAGGGGTGCCTCTTGTTAATTCTATTTCTGTGCTATTCAAGCCTACCAATGTCAGGAGACACCTTTGGCTTCCTTCCAACACTTGTCATCTATTGAAAGTTTGGTGATGAATGTTGGATACAGGTGGGAATCTTTCACCTGCCTTTGTAGGGTTTGAGTGGCCCAGAAGAGATAGTAATTGCGTACCTGCTGGGTATCTTACAGGACAGGATGAAACTCATATGGTACCTATGAGTATGTGGTACCTATTAAGGTTTCTAACCTATTTGTCTCCATTCATTTGAAAAACATAGAAAAAGAACATCTTGGTTGGGAATGGAAATTATAATGAAACTAAGAAAGAACACTTTTGTCTTTAATAATCAAATCCCAACATCTTGTAAGGTTGATGTCAGTTTGGACTTTCAAAAAGGTAGGGGAAAATCTAGCAGCATATTTTCCAAAATATGAGAGAATGTGATTGGCACAGGATGCCTTGCAAAGACAGTATATGTGGTGGGAATCATTCAAAAGCAATCTGTCCCAGCCTCTCAGAGTTTGAAAAGACTTTTGTTTGAGAAAGCTGCCAGCTTACTTCATGCCAATGAAGAGGGTAGAGAGAAGGACAGAACAGAAAATAGAAATTTTTTCCTTCCTATATTTCCTTTTTTCTTAAAATCTCCTTTTTTCTTCTTTGTATTACTTGCTTTTGGGAAACCAGGTGAGATATGTGGATTCCGGATCCATGGGGCAGGAGTGCCTTTTGAAGCAGTGATCCTTGACAAAGCAACAGGCGAGGGGTTGATCCGGGCTAAAGAGCCGGTGGATTGTGAAGCTCATAAAGAACACACTTTCACCATCCAGGCCTATGACTGTGGTGAAGGTCCTGATGGTGCCAACACCAAGAAGTCCCACAAGTAAGACTGAAGGCTTATTGGATTCAGAGTGCTGGAATGATTTCTCCCTGAACCTGCTAAGTCTCTTGGGGAATGCTAGTGGGAGAACTGGCCGACATTCAGGAAGTGGGTGGAATTGCTCATTGGCTTGCAATGAGATATTTAAGAGTCTCTTGCATTTAATTCTGGGTTTCTTTCCTACTGCTCAAATTAGCTGATGTAACATAATGTGTAGATCCATAGAACCTAGTGTTTAATTTAAAATGCTTCTCTCAAAACAATTCAAAGCTTATGGAGAATCAGTCGTCAGCTAAGCAAAGGCCTTACCCATGTCTTCCACATTCATTTCAATAAGGGAGTGGAAGACTTGCAAACCAGAAGGGGTGCTAGCAGTGAAAGGGCTTGATTCCTCCTATGCTTGTTATTTTCTTCTTGAAAAGTCCACTCCAAGACAGGTTTTCCCCTAGTTTGACTACCTTCAAAGCTTTGCTTGGAAAATATAAACCTTGCCGGAAAAGTAATTCTCTTGCTGCGGAGGGCAGGCCTCAAAGCTGTCTTCTCAGGAAACATTCGCTAGCGTTATGGCAAGAATGTAGGGGCCTCCTGAGGAACCCTTATAGGAGTCTTGTGAAGTACAGTAGGTGAGCTTTGTAACAGTCTGGTGAGGTAAATCACTGCAATAGTATTCTAGTGTGCAGAGGTGCGGGGAGGGGCTGAGAAAGCCTGGCCTCTCTCTCCTTTAAGAAAGAGTTTCTGGATGCTGTTGCTTACTACCCCCCTTCCTCCACTCAGGGCCACAGTGCACGTGCGGGTGAACGATGTCAACGAGTTTGCTCCGGTCTTTGTGGATAAGCTTTATCGTGTGGCAGTGACGGAAGGGAAGCTCTACGATCGCATCCTGAGGGTGGAAGCTATTGATGGTGACTGCTCCCCTCAGTACAGCCAGATCTGCTACTATGAGATCTTGACTCCTAATGTCCCCTTCCTGATTGACAATGACGGTGAGCACCTGAATTACTTTCTGGATGTTGAACTGGCCCAGATCTTGGGAAGCAGCTTCAGTCACAGCTACGGAACAAGGCTATGTAAAGCATACACACTCATGAATGACGGAGTTGCTTGGGGCCTTCTTTTTTCCTTAAAGGTGGAAATAAAGTTGTTTGGGAGTCACACTAAGGTTTCAGATGTGTTTGAGGTTTTTTTTTTTTTTTTTTAATGGAGAAGCATCTGCAGGAAGTTGTGGCTTCAGAGGCAGATGTAATGCTGTTCTCATTCTCTCTCCCTCTCTCTCCTGCCTCCCACAGACTAAATCCACTTGCTCACATATACATATAACTTAAAAGAACAGTTTTCGGTTGTGCTTTCAACACGAAGTTATTTTTCTGTGGTTTTTGCCTTTTTGTGCTCCCTTACCTACCCTCTGCTTTTCCTCTTCTGCCTTCCTGTGCTGTCCTTGGGTCCTGTAACGCTGGGGTCGTGCTGTTTCTACCAGGGAACATTGAGAACACAGAGAAACTGCAGTACAGTGGCGAGCGCCTGTATAAGTTCACAGTGACAGCGTATGACTGTGGCAAGAAGCGAGCCTCTGATGATGCTGAGGTCGAAATTCAGGTGAAGCCCACCTGTAAACCTAGTTGGCAAGGTAGGAAGTTCTTTTCACATGCATGTACATTCCCCATTTTTCCTTGGGGAAAATAAATTGACTACATGTTTCAATCTTAATAAAATGTAGGGTGTAAATGCTTTGGAAGAGAGTCCAAAATACTCTGTACTTATCATGTAGGTTGCTAGCAAATCAAAAGTATCAGAATTTGATGCTACTGCTGGTGGTGCCATAGATATTTTAAATGGTGCAGCTTTGTTTTATTCTTAAGTCAACTTTTGTCCATTTGTTTAATAAGCAGAATCTCCCTTTTGCTTTATTCAGGGGACGCATGACCCATGTAAAAGGGTTGTAAAGAAGGGGCATGTTTTGAGTTTTCAGTGGGGAGGGCACTTATTCAAGTTTAAATTGCATAGAATGTGCTTTTTAAAATTATTTCTTTAAAAAAATCTTAATAACAAGCACTAAAGAGAATTTTAGGTCTCCTTAGTGGGACTGACATATCTCAGTGGCTGCCTAGGACATTTTTATACATAAGGTTGAGCAGGAAATGTCTCTGTACCAAGATACATAGTATCAAAACCTAGCCAAGTTGTTTTGAAAGTATCACTTTGTATCTTAACAGTAAAAATACTCTACAGGTAGTCCTCAATTAACGACCACTCGTTCAGTGATCATTCAAAGTTACGACGGCGCTAAACAAGTGATACTTATGACTGGTCCTCGAAGTTCCGGCCGTCCTAGCACCCCCACAAGCACGATTGTGATTCAGGCACTTGGCAACCGGCTTGCACTTAACAATGGTTGCAGCATCCCGCAGTGATGTGATCACCATTTGCAACCATTCCTGCCAGCTTCCCCCAAGCAAAATCAATGGGGAAGCCAGAAGGGAAGGTTGCAAGCTGCTCCTGAAGGCGCTCTTGCTCCCGCTGCTTTTTCTCCTGAGGAGCTCGGCTATGGAGTACAAGATCCCTGGGATCTTGTACTCCGTAGCACATGAACACCTGCAGCAACACCCTGCCCACACTCTGTAGTGTATGCCTGCCCATCCGCACTTGCCCAGCGTTGCAGCAGCCACCAGCGCGTCCTCTCACATCCAGCAGCAGCCACCCCCCACCTGGCTGTGCTCATGCTATGCCGCAGCAGCCACTTAGCCACCATCATCCTCCTTGCAAGCTGCCCGCGACTTGCAACTTCCTGCCAGCTTCCCCACTGACTTTGCTGGTTGGAAGCTGGCAGGAAGTTGTGAGGAGCTCCTCACTTAAGGGTGGCAACAGGGACTGCCTGGATTTCTGTCGCTAAACGATGTGGTCACGTAATGTTGTGCTTTACGACCACATTGCTTAGCAATGGAAATTCCGGTCCCAATTACTGATGTTAAGCGAGGAGTACTTGTAATAACAAATTAAATAATTAACTATTTGCTGACCTTTCACGATACTGAGAATTTGCTCTAGCATCTTATGAAACATTTTAAGAGAGGATTAAATTAAAATTTTTGGATTTAGAACCAGCACTTGAAGTGGAAGTTCTATAAAACCTCTGTGGGTAGTCTGGTCAAATGTATTCATTGCATAAATTTAACACAATTTTATAACTGATTCAATCCCATCCTCATAAAAAAAAGATTCTAAAAAGATTATGTATACATAATATGTATTATGTATACATGGCAACAAGGTAAGTCCTTCATTTTAGACAAAGAACACTTCTTTATCTAGTCTCAGTAATTGTTTTACTTAGTGTTAGGTAGAATTTAAATAAAATGTCCTGCAGTTAAACCCAGAAGCCTTTGGTCTTTGCTGAATCTCATTCCTGTTCTTCTGAAATCTAAAATGGCACTGCTGATTTTCATGCTTGGGGTCATGGGGTCATGCATTCCATTATGGGAAACTGCTGTTTCCAGTCTGAGCTAAGTCCAATATATCAAATTGAATCACTGATATGAAGTGAATAAGGTGGTCATCACAGGGCTATGAATTATTTTAAGTGGTTGTTGTAGAATGTTTTAATTGTTGGTTTTATTTTTATTTATTTATTTTCTATCCTGCCTTTATTATTTTTATAAATAACTCAAGGTGGCGAACATACCTAATACTCCTTTTTCCTCCTATTTTCCCCACAACAACCACCCTGTGAGGTGAGTTGGGCTGAGAGAGTGGGACTGGCCTAAGTTCACCCAGCCGGCTTTCATGCCTGAGGCAGGACTAGAACTCTCCATCTCCTGGTTTCTAGCCCATTGCCTTAACCACTAGACCAAACTGGTTATTGTATACCACCTAGGGTCACTCTGTGTGAGATGGCTGGCCATATAAATTTGATAAATAAATAAATAAATTTTTGCATTCCAGCAAGAGACTTGTTTAACAGTAATGGAAAGTACCCCATATTTCACATTGATGCTTACATCTTCACAGCTGCCCTTGGTCCACCTCAGACCAACTATATACACCGATCTCAACAGAATAATCTTAATTCTGTAAGCTGCCCAGAGTCACCGTGTGTGAGTTGGGTGGCCTTTTAAATTTGTTTAATAAATAAATAAATTAAAAATAAGGTCTGTCAATGAACAATAGATAGAGTATTGGTCTTTTAATATTCATCTCTTAATCACAAGGATTCACATAGCATTTAACAATACAGCGTGTCAACTAACAGCATAAGATTTAAAATATTAGCAAATGAAATTATCAGCAATTGAACAGATCAAATAGAAGAGCACCCTCAAATCATATGAAGTGTTCCAGATTTTTTTAGAAAGCCAACAAAAAGGAAGGTTAATGGAGATAGAACAAAAGATGAGGAAGCATCACATGTCCTGGGAGGCTGGTAAAAGGAAAGGCTTCTACGTCTCTCTATACCTTCCACCCACACTGAGAAGAAGAAATGTGAGGCTAGAGGAATTCTAATTCCTAACGCTGCCCCAGGGGAAAAAAAATCTCCCTTTTAAAGAAGCAATATTCCTTGCTGCCACCCATAGCAGTAAACCCAGGTGCCAATTCTGCCCCTAAATCTACTCTAGCAAACTATGATTAGTAAAATTTAGTGGGAGGCTAAAGTAACCCCAACCCTGTTAGTGCCTGAACCCAGAAAAGGTTGGTCCTGTGCTGCCACCTGCCCTGATACAAACCTTTTGACCATCTTCTAAAATATGCCATAAATGAATTAAAACTTTGCAACACTGGTATGTTCTAATGTCCTTGTAACACTCGGTCAGAAGATTGACACTTGAATATTGTGTCTTTATTGCCAGCAGAAAAATCCTTCCTCTAATACACAGATGAACTCTATAATCCCTAAATGGAACGGAAATTGCCACATCACCCATGTTACCTCAGCTTCCTAGGGGGAAGAGCAGGTGAAATGTAGTCTGTATGTAATTAAAATAGTGATGGATTGATTTGCTGCAAAACCCTGAGGGAAGCTAGGAGGTTTGTCTAGGCTGAAATAGCTGGCAGAGGAAAATCTCTAGTACCATGTCCTAACATGATTTAATCTGCAACAGGTTGGAATAAGAGAATTGAATACATTCCTGGAACAGGCAGCCTTGCTCTTTTTCCCAGCATCCATTTGGAGACATGTGATGAGCCCCTATGGAACATCCAAGCTACTGTAGAGTTGCAGACAAATCATGTGGCCAAAGGTTGTGATCGGGACAATTACTCTGAGAAGTCTCTGCGTAAACTCTGTGGTGTGTATTCTCTTCATATCCAGTTATATTTGGAGGAGAAACACTGGGGGCAGGAGCGGGGGGGATGGACAGAAATGTATTCTAAAAGAACCTTTGCCTAAATTATGTCAACCACCTCAAGGGTAGGCGATGAGTCAAGGCATCCACAGTGTTTCACCCAAAAGTCTGGGGATAGAGTTTCTAAACTTTGGATAGTCAGAAGGACAGATTTGGGGCACTGTTAAAAGTGATGGACATAAGATTTGAGACATGGATCACAACCTATTGGGAGGTTCCTCTGTACAAATCCAACTGAAAGTAATGGGAGATGCATATGTGCTGTGGGGATTACTTTCTGCCACTGCTGTAATTTCATAGGGAACGGGAGAACGGGAGTTGCCTCATATTAATTAGTACAAGGAGGTAGGAAGCTATGTAGATTTTCCACCTTAAGAACCAAAATCTCATGCCAGCCTTATCCCAAAGGAAGGGCACCTTTCAATGGATCTTCTCTATTCTGAGTCTCCTCTCTTGCCCCTACAGGTGCTGCTAGAGGTGAGGTAGACCTGCTGCCAGTCCCAGGTCCCATGGCCAACTGGACAGCACGCCTTTCAGTCCATTATAGCCAGGACAGCAGTCTCATCTATTGGTTCAATGGCAGTCAGGCAACCCAGGTGCCCATGGGCAGTGGAACAGGAGCTCTTGAAGGACTGAGTGACCATTTCACCTTGTCCCTGTGGATGAAACATGGGGTGATGCCAAACAAGGGCAAGAAGGAGGAGGAAACTATCATCTGCAGCACCATGCGGAGTGGTAAGACTCTTTTATTGACCTCGCAAACATCAGAATAGATTACATGGTAGGTCAGATAGTTTGGGGGCATGGGCTATAAACCTGTTGGACATTGTATAATCCCATTGAAGTGAGAACTTTAAGTCTAGAACTGCCTCATGTTTCCACAGTACAGTACACTAACTTCTCTATTTACTCACTTAAGGATGTTGGGGGAACAGGGCCATAGAAAGTAATCAGCCTTTTTGGCTCATTGATGGATCCAACATAGGCAAATATATTGAAATAATGAATCTTGGCCATACTGTGAGACTATTTATTGACATATACCCTAATTTTTATCTATATTGATATAAAGGTTGTTATTTAGATGTAATAGTAGAAATGTACAAGGTCATTCTATGGATATTTTACATCATTTGCATCATTACATAATTTGCGTAAAAACATCAATTAGCCAATGATAGAAATTATGTCAGTGACAGACATTTGGGTTTAACAGACAGTCAGATTTAACAGACAACTTCCCCGTCACAAATGGTCTGTTAAATTGTAAGTTACTGTAGCTTTCATTATTCTTAGTTCAAGTTGTTTAAAGCCTTTTACTGAAGTGGCGGCTTCATTGGAGGGAACTTCTAGATAACCCCCCTTTTCCCAAAGTGCTGATCTCCCTTGAAAACTCACCTCTGCTCTGCAATAAAACCAGTTGTGGCTGTTGGCACGGTTCCCAGCGCTTTGGCACAAATGATAATGTTGGCAGAGTGCTGCACAATACCTTCTCTTTGCTGCTGTGGCATCCAGTAGGAACCCAGGAGGTGTGAATTCCTCCCCAACCCTTTCAAGCTACTGATTCTCTCCCTACTACAGAGAGGTTGTAGCTAAGTGAGGCTTTGGAATGACCTCAATTGACATAAGTGAATGCATTTTAATACCTTATTGCTAGGAGGAAGGAGCGTGGGGATAATGCATTCATTCTCAATGCTGTAGTGCCTCCTTAGAGTGTTAAAATAGACTTTAAAATAGTCTCCGCTAACAATGAACGCTAATTGCACTTTACAAGTAAATGAAGCATGTGTGTCAGTATGTGGGTTAAAGCATCTTGGGGCTGCAGGCCCACAGGGCAGTGTCTTTGATCCCTTTTAAGACTTGGTCCCACTTATCTCTGTCTCATGTGTCCAAAATTAGTTTGGTCTTCAGATCAAAATGGGTTTCCCACTTCAGATAACCACTTCTTGGTTATCATGTCTAAATTCACAACATATGGATATGAAACCACATCTCTTAATGAAAGTGGATCAGGAAATTAAATTCAATCTTCAGGAGGATTATCTTCTATAGGTTTTCAGTACAAGTGCATAATTGTGAAATGTGCACAGCAGAACAAGATTAAAAGAGCCACTTGTTAACTTGTCTTTGTGAACATTCAGACCTCTTCCCTGATAACCAAGCACAGGCACTTTTTTTTATACACTGGTTGCTTGCTTGCTTTTTTGACATGTTGCTATGCCAGAAATGAGTGATGTCAATAGAAAAAACAATAGGCAGACTAGAATTTATTTGTGGTAGTGACTTTAGAGCAGGTCAGGTGTCTAAATTGATTCAAATGAAAGGTTGCCAGACCTAGTAGATGCTGGAAGGAGAGTTGAGGTTGAAATCCTCTTTCTCAATCTCATACTCCCTCTACCTGAAGGGAAGGGAATATTCCCTAATATTGTGAAAATGAATGATCTCCAAGGAGATCAGATTTCAACATTACTCAGGTCAAAAAGGGATGCAAGTAATACTGTTCTGCTCATACACCAATCACCAGCAGAACTTTCAGCTTTCCCTTGTCCTCTTACATGTTGCTGAAGATTATTCTTTGCTGTACTTTGTAGTTAAATATCTTTTTCTGCTGCTGGAACAGGCAGGCTGGACTGTTGGATGGATCTGATGGCATTACTGAGCCATTTGGGTCTTTCTGCTTGAAAGCCAAATTTCTCCACCACTTTGGCTTATCATGAATGCAAATATGGTCAGTCTATACTTATATTGACCACTAGGAGGCAATTAGTGACCAGTTTCATCCTGTTTGGGATTCTGTACACACAGAGAGATATATGTTACATATGTCATCCCCTCATGTATGAGGTTTGACGTGGCTTCCAACACCCTTCATAGTTTTACATGATGTATGAAGTTGTACGACAAATAGGCCCAAATAGGCCCAAACAGAATTAAACTGGTCATGTACTGCCTCCTAGTAATGAATATAAGTAAAAACACCACATAGGATATGTGAAAGGTGAAAGGTCCCCTGTGCAAGCACCGAGTCATGTCTGACCCTTTGGAGGGATGCTGCTTTCGCGATGTTTTCTTGGCAGACATTTGCCATTGCCTTCCCCACCTCAGAAGGATGGAAGGCTGTGTTGACCTGAGCTGCCTACCCGAGAGTCCAGCTTCCGCTGGGATCGAATTCAGGTTGTGGGGAGAGTTTCAGTTGCAATACTGCCACCTACCACTCTGTGCCACGCGAGGCACCACACGAGGCACAGGTATATAGGATATACATTGTATAAAAATAGAAAAATTCCCCTCCCCTCATGAGGCCATGACATATGTAACATCCATATCTTTCTGGCTGGAGAGCTTAAGAAAAAAAGAAGGTGGACTATATATACCATTCTAAAGATAACCTTTATATACAGTATGTCTTCCTGCAATGTCACAGAGCACCAGGGCTTGGATCGCTCCTAAAGCTAATGCACTATGTATCTAAAGTTTAACCGCCCGTGAGTTCAATTCCCAGTAAAGGGTTTGAACCCCACAGAAAAATTTGTGTCTGTGAGTGTCTGGTGAGTCCCAAATAGGACAAAAGAGGTCGTGCACTGCCTACTGGTGGTCAATATAAGTAAAACCCCACATGATAAAAAATAGAGAAATTTCCCTGCTCCCATTAAGAGGGAGAGGTGGAAGTCATGTAAAGCCTTGCACATGGGGACATGACATATATAACATCTGGTTTGAGAGCTTAAGGAAAAGGAAGGTGGACTGTATATACCATTCCAAAAATTGCCGATCTCTGTTATATTGGGCTCAAGTAGCAGATGCCAGCGTCTGTCCCTGGCAAATAAGGAGAACTAGAATCAGTGACAGTGCAAATAATCTCAGTGAACTGGAACCAGCAGATCACAATTTTGCCAATTCCGCTGATGTCCCTTTCTCTCTACCTGCAGAAGATGGGTACTCCCATTATTCCTTAACTGTGCACGGCTGCCGCATAGCTTTCCTATACTGGCCATTGCTGGAGAGTGCGAGACCTGTCAAGTTCCTCTGGAAACTGGAGCAGGTGAGAAGACAGCTGCTTGCTTGTTGTGCTCCCCCACTTTCTCCATGGCCCTCTTTGCTTGCTTGCACCAGGCTCACAGGCGTCTGTCCTTTTTTCCGGCCGCAGGTCTGTGATGACGAGTGGCACCATTATGCTCTGAATCTGGAGTTCCCCACAGTTACCCTTTACGTGGATGGCGTCTCCTATGACCCTGCTCTGATCCATGACAATGGCCTCGTCCACCCACCACGACGTGAATCTTCCCTTGTGATCGGAGCTTGTTGGGCTGGTGAGTATGTGCCATAAATCGCAGAACTAAAAAGCTGCCAGGAGGAGTGACAGATGCAGAATAAAACGAACAAACAAACACCTCCAGGAAAGAAGCAACTACACAGAAACTTTTGCAAAAAAAAAAAAAAAAGTGCAATGCTGACTCCATTAACAAACCTAAATATGTTTGTCCAGTTAACAGCATAAACTACACTATGAATAGTTTTGCTAAGGATTAGTACATCCAATAGTTTTACATTAATATGTGTCTATTGGGTTTTTTTAGTACAAAATTAATAGAAATATTCCCAGGGACGGAGCTGGATAAAGGGATGGTGGTGGTTAGGTTTCCAGTTTTGTTTTATTTTGTTTTTAGATCAAGGAAGGCTTAATTCCAGCAGATAATTTAGTGAAATGGTCTCAGTAGGAATACCAGTATCATTCAAGCCCAACCCCAGAAGCGACTGTAATCTGGCTGACCACGGTTTAGGTCCATTCCAGGCAGAAAGTTTGTTTTAGCCAATTTAGGGGCATATCTAGGTCCAATTTGGCTGTCAAGGAATGGAAACAAGTGGTGTTGTGTTTGCAGAAAGGAGTTTCAGGTTTCCAGAAACCTAGCTTGGAAGTAGAAAGCTTTGGAAAGATTTCATGGTCTCTCCCCACTGACCCACTCAAATTTCCAGCACCACCTGGTGCCCCTGATTAAGTTTAGTGGTTTAGAAGTGGCAAGTCTCACTTCTCAGGTCTCCAGACCTCAAACGGTGGTCCCAATGCTCAGCTAGCTCCTGGTTCAGTGAGATGCTAAGTCCTCCTTGGTCAGAGCTAACCCTCACAGGATGACTCTCGTTCAGTGTTTTGATTTTTTTTTCCTTGTGCAGAGGAGAGAAACAAGGAAAAAATCAAAGGGAATGAGAACTCCACTGATTTGAGACAAGGTACATGACATCCCTTGGGTCACCAGGCATGGCTCTCATCTCTCTTCGTGCATGAGATTTCCCTTCCCTACTACCTTGTCCTTCCCTTCATGCCTGGGAAGAAAGTCTTGGCACCAGGATAACCTAGCAGTGTAGCAGCCTGGTGGTTTGTGGCTTGTGAGAGGGACTGAAGCTGGGACAGAACACAGTTAATATCTTCACTGAAGCAGATCTGCACAGAGTTAGGGTTCACTCTACGAATTGGTGTTAAGAGGCGAGATACCTTTGGGGAATTGATTCTTCTCTGAAAGCACCAGGAGAAAACAGGCGCTGCGCACTGCGCCACCCCCAACGTCTATGCTGCAGTGGCTCTGCTTCTCAGCTGGCTGCGTATCCAAGACTCTTTTCCCCCCTCACCGCCTCTCTCCCCATGCTTCCGCCCGTTCTCTTCTCTTTTCCCCGTCTCTCCACCTGTCTCTCACACCACCCCTCCTCCTGTATCCCCCTTAGGAGACTCTCTGCCGATCCATCACTTCTTCCATGGTTATCTGGCTGGCTTCACTATTCGCCCTGGCAGCCTTGAGAGCCGGGAGGTGATAGAGTGTCTGTATGCCTGTCGTGAAGGGCTGGACTACAGCGACTTTGACAGCCTTGGCAAAGGGATGAAGGTATACCTTCCCCTGCCTTCTGATGGCATGATCTTCCTTCCTGCCCTGTTAGCACCTCGGCTTGGCTTCCCGGATCGCGCCTGCTCCTGCCCACCACAGAGTCTCCTCGTGTCTCTCGACAGCAACCCTTAATACATCCAGGGAAGCTGCCTCACAGCCACCTGCCTTTCCTCCCCACAGGTTCATGTCAACCCCTCTCAGTCCCTTCTGACCTTGGAGGGGGATGATGTGGAAACTTTCAACCGTGCAATTCAGCACGTGGCCTATATGAATTCCCTGCGCTTTGCTACACCTGGAGTCCGACCTCTCAAACTTACCACGGCTGTCAAGTAAGTAAGACGACTGAAGCTGTGCAATAGCCTCCCTGCAGCTGTAGCTGTTGTTCATATTTTGGAGCAGATACTGTTCTGTCATCCAGATGGTTAATTTACTTATTTGCTCAATGCTTGCAGTGTGCATGTGCTTTACAGGGGCAACTGGAACTTTTCAGGGTGAGGAAAGGGTGGGGGTAGGGGGAGAAGATGGAAGCAAAGGGAAAGCAAATCCTTTGGTAATGATTTCTTTATGGAGGGTGAAAAAATTATGCACTAGCAGGAGAAATTAAAAAGTTCAAAGTCTTTCATATATGATCGTTTGTTCTTCTTAGAACATCGATGAAGAATGTGAGTTCCGTATTCCCTCTGTGTTAGATACATGTCAGTGATTTGCCAGAATAATGAGATTCTGGAAATTGATTTGGTTTCAGTCCAAAGCCTCTGGATGACTGGGTGGAGGACCAGATGGTAGGACTTAGCCCTTTCCCTATGTCTTATTTTCTTGAGGGTTGGTAAGATTTCATTTGGGAAAATAGGGGGAAAAAAGGATGGGGGTGTTTCCCTGGCCTAAATCCTAATCCCAAAACTGTTGTTTTGAACAGCTAAAAGGTAACAGCCAAGGCTCTAAAGGTTAGGTTCATGGTACAAATGAGAATCAAACCAAGGACTGTTTATTTGTGTGTTTCCTTATTTGTGTCTGGGTTGAGAGGGAGTGACTGGCCCAAAGTCTCCCAGCCAGCTTTCATGCCTAAGGTGGGGCTAGAACTCACCATCTCCTGGTTTCTAGCCCAGCACCTTCGCCACTACACCAAACTGTCTCTCTTGATCAGGAATGCAAAAAAGATTTCAGATGACAACGAAGTATGAAAGTATTGAATTTATGCTGAACTAGCAGAAGCGGAAGAGAGAGAGCCAATCTGGTGTAGTGGTTAAGGCATCAGGCTAGAAACTGGGAGACTGTGACTTCTAGTCCCGCCTTAGGCACAAAGCCAGCTGGGTGACCTTGTGCCAATCACTCCTTCTTAGCCCTGGGAAGGAGGCAATGGCAAACCACTTCCAAAAAACCTTGCCAAGAAAATTTCAGGGACTTGTCCAGGCAGTCTCCCAGAATCAGACACAATTGAATGGATATAAACAAACAAAGAAAAAAAAGGCAGAAGAGAAGATAGGCCAATAAAAGTTTCACTTTGTTTTGTCTTCTCCTTCTTCTCCTTCTCCTTCTCCTTCTCCTTCCTTGACTGATAGCTCTAGCTCTTATGCAAATCATCTAAACAAAAAATCAGAACCATTCTCTCTACTGGAGGGGAATATGTGTTATGGCAATGATATCACAAACACAATTGTGTGGTTCTTTTTCTCTGCCAGATAGAATATGCAGCAGCTACTGGTACTTGCCCTGGGACTGAGCAGGACATTCGGGTCTCGGTCATTGGCAAGGGAGCCAAGGTGCTGTTGCTAAACTGTCAGGCAAAAACACCAGCTCAGGAAGATTAGCCCAGATCAAAGTAGATATAAATGCTTGCTTATGTATAATCACTTCATCTTGCATTCCAAAAAACCTGATCTATTTGGATTATAAAACACCTGTATACAAAAATTGTTTAAAAAGCAGGAGAAAAGCATGCAAATATATAATTAAACTAGACAACCCATGACCCATTGGGTCATCCTTTTAGAGATATTTCCTTACCTAAACAGAGAAACAGAATGACTGCAGGCAAGCAAAAAAGCAGAGGGAGCAGGAACGACATCCGATTTCCTACTGGCTTCCCCATTGACTTTGCTTGTGGGAAGCTGGTAGGGAGCATTGGAAATCACTCCTCCTCTTCCTTGGCTAAATCCTGGATTTTGGATGCATTCTTTAAGTTAGCCCATTTGAGGTACATTGATTCAAAAATTGTTGCCCTATGATGCACCGTTTTGCCCAGTTGAAGGTTACAAACAGACAAACATTGAGAGTTTTAGCAGTATATAGAGTATAAGTAACAGGAGTCAGCAGGCCAAACTGTGAGATCTACCTATCTGGTAGCTTTCCCTTTGTTTTTAGGCTGCTCTCTCTCTCTTTCTTTATATTTTAACATGAATTTGTTTTTGATTTAGGTTTGATTTAGGCAGGCTGGGATATAGACTTTCTTTTAAAATAAACAGCCATACACACAACTTGGATCACAGTCGCCCTTGGCACAGAATGAGGCAAGGAGGATCTCAGAGATTCTTTCTTTTCCTCTTAGGTGCTTTAGTGAAGAATCCTGTGTCTCCATATCAGATGTGGAAGGCTATGTGGTTGTGCTTCAGCCAGATGCTCCGCAGATCTCACTGCGTGGCAGTTCTCACTTTGCCCGGCCTGCTTCTGACTTTGAAGGTGCTGAGGGAGTCCTCCTTTTTCCCGACCTCCAGATTTCTTGCTCCATTTCACACCAGGTGGAGGCCAAGAAAGATGAGAGCTGGCATGGCACAGGTGAGTTGAGTCTTCTGACACAGATGCTGTGGGACATGGCAGGGCAAGGAAGAACCAGGCACTAGAAAGAGAAAACAATTTTGCTGGAAGACAACCAAACTCTTTTTGGCTTTGGAGGGTCACAGGATTGTAGCAGTGGTGCAGTGATGCCATTGAATGAGTTGGAAGAACTGTTTTTGCTTGGGGTGATGTTTTACTTAAAACAACTGTGTTAATCCTACCAGAAGCTTAACATATCTATTTGTAGTTTAGTTAAAAAAACCATAACATTGCACAGTTGAAAATCAACTGGGCCTCCAAATTTTATAGGAGTGATCATGGAAGGTTCTCAGGACCACAAAATATAGCTGGGGAATGATGAAGTACTTGGGTTGCCCATGATCAATTTAGTGTAATGGTGGGTGTCTAATAGATCATAGTTAACCAAACAGTACGCTGGTCTATGACCGAAATAAAACTGATTGATTGGTTAACCAAACAGTGGTTTAGTGAAATATATAAACTAAGCCTATGCTTTCCTTCCCACTTAGAGGAGAAAGAAGGATGGAAGCAGAGAATAGCAGAAGGCTATGAAGCACAGTGAACTTACTGTTAAGCTTAACAATAGCACAAGGGAAGTGAGGAGAGAGCCACAAGGCAAGATGTGAAATTAATGGGTGCTTAAATTAAGAAAAAGAAAGGGAGGGCGGGGGAGCAGCAAAGAGAACACAGCAATAGGAAATCTTTTGAGTGATCCAGTCATATTACAAAGAAGCACTTTTTAGTGTAAAACTTTTAAACTGATATATTGATACATTAATAGTCATGCTGGACTTGCCAAAGCATGGAAGAGTGCTTACTGTTTATATAGTGCATTTTATGATTGTTGTGATACTGATCCTTACAATAAGATGATTATCTCCAGATTGCAGTTGACTTACATAAAGAGGAAGTTAAAGCTTTGAAACAGCAGCTTGCATAAAACCAGCCATTGTTTGCCTGCAGTGGTTTAGCTAAGTCTATTTTGATTATCTTGGTAACTTCAGAGGTGGCAAGTTTTGCTTGTTCTGCTTGTAAAACTACTTGAAATTAAAAACTGATTAATCATGTTTTCATCAGAACCTTTATTTTGATACTTAAAACATTTTATTCTGCCCTTTGGTTAATAAAATACAATTTGCCTGCAGTATCTAACATGGACTTCCAGTGCAAACGCACACACACACCAGCTTTTTATAAAGCTAAAATAATGCTCTGATTTTTTTACCTCAATATGACAATTACATATTGTTCCTACCTTTCCTCATAACTTTTCTTCCTTGCAGTGGCAGATACACGAATGTCGGATGAGATTGTTCACAACCTGGATGGTTGTGAGATCTCCCTGATTGGAGAAGAACTAGATCCAGAGCGAGAATATCTGTTCTTGGATGGAGCCTCCCTCCAGCAGCGAGGCCTGGAGCTCATCAATACTTCAGCCTACCTCACTGTAACAGGTAAGCATCTTCTGAATGGTCCTTTCTTTTCTGGCACCTTTCGTCTCCTTTGTGTCAAAATCCAGAAATGCTCAAATTCCCGGCACTAAAACTCTTGTTCTGCCAGCTACCAGCTATTGCATATACACGGTCAAACTAGCAGCGATAGTAGCATATCCTTGTTTTAAAGCTGTATCTGTCCCAATCATCTAGACAAAGAGATAATGATATATATGATATATGATATATATCATATATCGTTACACTATATTATATTATACAGATTATATATTGTTAATGCAAATAAATTGTATTGACGGGGTAGATGTAAAAAGTCTCTCTCTCCTGTACTATTTTCTCCGTAGCTTAGCTCCAGTACCGTAATGGTTTGGAAATAAACCATTAAGGGAAATTCCATTTTAGGGTGGTAGGCAATGGGAAGGAGGTAACCAAATCTATCATATTCCAAATGCCACCACAACTACCTTTTATTTTGTATTAATAGTTATCTCTTAATGCTCTGCTCAGACATTAGTACTGTATGGCAATGGCAATGCAGAGAAAGGACCTTTAGCACCATTTGCAGTACTGAGAATGTCAGCTGGGTGGTACAGTCCTGCCTTCACAGTCGGAGTGCTCTAACGTTCTGATGTTCTCTGATGTTCTCAAAGCTCAGCTAACAAAGGATCACCAGGATAGAAATCAGGGGGAAGTTTTCATTTCTTACTCTTCTCCTTGAGGCATTTGGATTTCTTCCTAAGTGCCTTAGGCCTTGAAAGCCATACTGGACGTTCTGTGGAGCAATCAGTGGAAACATTGCCCTGATATTAATGCTGTCTCTCTTTGTCTTTGCACAGCTGCTTTGCTTATTGGCTTGTCCACAAGCCTGATTTCTGAGCTGGTACCCATGCCTGCAGGGCTTTCTCTCTCTTTACCTTACGTCTCTTCCAGCTTCATCTCCTCTTAAGCCCAGGAGCCTTCTTTCAGTTTTCTGATTAGAAGTTTTTCCAGTTGCTTCCATAAGACTAAAATGCTTTTTTTTTCATTCAGCACCTAAAAGTCACAATTAACTCAAAACAGTAATAAAATCAGTCTTGGGGAGAAATGGAGTACTGAGGGAAAATAGCATTAAAAGGATGGGTTTAGGTGGCATCATGTGCAGCTTCTGAGAAAGCTAAAGTGATCGGATAAAAAAATAGTTGTAGATTGGCTGCATGGATCACTTCCTGCTGCTCTAGATGCTAGTTTATGAGATAAACAACCTAAATTTCTCTGCCCTGGGAAATGTGAACAGAGGAGCAGAATGGAAAAGTAGTGGCAAGGTAAAGGTTAAGTAGCCCTCTTTCTGTATTCTCCATCACTGATAGTATTTTGTGGTGACACACCAGGCATTTTCTTCATCTTTATTTGTAAGTTAAGTTTAGTTAGCCTTTTTTCTCTCTCTCTCATTCTCTCTCTCTCTTTCCCCTCTCCCAAGATTCCAGGCAGTTTACAAATATAATATACAGTAAAATATAATAACACCTCATGATACACAGAACAGAAAAACAGTCAAGTCTGGACATGGCCCACTTGCCATCCTTTTTCCCACCCAAGTCTTGATATTCTTTTCCCACATGTAGGTGTGGAGAGCATAGCTGTGTATGAAGAGATCCTTCATCAGGTCTCCTATTGTATCCGCCGTGGGGCAGCCCTTTATGAAAGGAAGTTCCGTCTTTCTTGCACTGAGATGAACGGGCGTTACTCTAGCAACGAGTTCACTGTTGAGGTAAGTCTCACAAGAGAGTATGTGATGCTCAAAGCTCTTGTGAATAACTGAAGTAAGTAGAACCAGTTGGATATGAAATAATTTGAACTTCATCAATTTCTCTCTACAGGTGAATGTTGTTCATAATATGAATCGAGGTGCTCACCCCAACCACATTATGAGTGGCCAGCAATTCACTCATCGAGGCCACCATCTGCCTCCAGAGCTTTCTGGGCACAGCCTGGCTAATGTCCACCGTAATTCCAGTATGTATTGGTTGATATACTAAATACAGACTATGAAACGATAGCAAGAGAAGACAAGTTAGCCCATACAATTTTAGGGCCCAAACAGATGAGACCTAGCAGACTTCAAATGGATTCCTCCACATACTTTTCTTCAGAACAATTGTAGCAAAGGAGAGGGAAGACACAGGAGGTTTGTAAGTCGAGAAAGAATCCTTCAAGAGAGTGTCTTACATTCATTGTGAGGAAAAAATTAAGCCCAATGTAGAGGTAAAATGAGGCCAATTTGCCCAGATTTCAGGAAGAACCAATAACTGCATTTAGAATATATTTGAGCAAAACTGCATTGCTGTGATTAATCCTTGGGTCTGGTGATTGGAGAGAAGAGACTTCTTGCCATCATGGAGGTTTTGCCATAAAACATAGGTTGTTTTAGTGGCACCAAAGTCACCTAAATGGTTATCAAAATCATCTATGGCTTTCTCTCTCTCTCTTTTTTTTTTTTTGCAATTCTTGCTTAGCAGTTTAAAAACCCTTCATAACCTTGAGGTTGAACTGTCATGAGAAGTACAGAGCCCAACACTGAGGAGAAGGAACCATGTTTCTTGCAGTGATAGTTGGGTGCCTCAAGAAAGAGGGACCCTGAACAATGAGAAAGCAAAGGTTTTTATAGAGGTTGAGGGCTGCAATCCTAGGGATGTGATTTGCTGGCCAGTTTAGGGAAGCTAGGCAGGTCCTTGCCCCTGGACCTGGGTTTATTTCTATTGTTAGGCAAAACTGCCCTTTCAGGAGTAGCAGCAGAGTTGGGGAAGCAGAGGAGGGGATGGAATGTTGAGGTCATCAGGCTGATGGAGCGTGGGGTTTTTCACCTTGTTACTGCGTTGGAATTCCCTTATTAGAGCTGTCTTTGGGCTGGGCTGTTGGCTGGTGAGGTGGGTCCTATTTGTTGGTTAGGTGGGCTTACAGGGGGGCTTTCTCTGGGGCTAAATGATAGGGTTAGGCAAAGAGAGGAGCTGGGTTTGTCCCTGGTCATGTCCAAAAGACAGGGAGGCAAAAAGGGTGCAGCCTCCATTTTAATTATTTAATTTAATTTAATTTAATAATTTAATTTAATATTTTAATTTAATTTAATTTAATAATTTAATTTATTTTATTTATTATTTGTGCCTTTGAGTCAGTTTTTGACTCCTGGAGACTGATTGGGCTAGCCTCTGCATTTTTCTTTGCCAGGTTTTTCGGAAGTGGCTTGCCCTTGCCTGTTTCCTAGGACTCAGAGAGAGGGACTGGCCCAAGGTCACACAGCAGGCTTCATGCCCAAGGCAGGCTAGAACTCACGGCCTCCCAGTTTCTAGCCTGGTGCCTTAACCACACCCCCGAACTGCTCTTTTGCTACATTTGATTTTATTGTAAACTGCCCAGAGTCCCCTTCTTGGGAGAGATGGGCGGTGATAGAAATTTGAAATATTTATTTTCTCCATCACAGAACTACTGTAGCACTTCCTGCCCTGTATCCCTTTGAAGACAGGATTGCCTGACCCTTATAAACTTTTATCGACTTGGGTGAAGATAGACATAACCATTTGGGAGAGTGAAGGCAATCCAGAAATGCCCTCACCACATTCAGTCCAAACATAATTTTTCTCTCCAGGGATGGACTCAGAAATACAATTCTGCAAGTTTGTAGTACCCAGCAGTGAAGGGCAGTAGTGATCTGCAGCTGTGGTAATGGTGAAACTTCCCCAACCCTACAACAGTGGAAGGGCAAAGTTCAGTGAATAAGCTCATGCAAATTCATGCAAATTCAATCTCCTAGTGCTGAGCCCCTGGAGATCTGCTGCTAATCAATGCAGACAATAACTGAGATAGTCCAATGGCTGGATTTAATGTATTTCTTATTTACTAATGTTACGAACTGGGGCCTCTGACAGCCCCAATTCTGGCAGTACTTTGACACTATTAAGTAGCCTTCTGTAGCGACTGGGAGCACTTTTGCACAGGGACTGATTTGCTTGGGAATGAAGAACAAAATACAAGCTTTCTGTATAGAAGAGGGGGAGAAGGAGAGAGAAGGAAAAAGACTTGCCTTTTGTCATGATCACCGTTGCGATGATTATGTCAGCGCAACGGCGCACATAACAATACAAGGAAAAGGGGCCGAGGGATTAAAGGATAAGCAACTGACTAACAAAAAAAAGCAACAGACACCGGCAACAAGGTCACGACTCCAGCCGGAAAAGCCGATAGAAAGACACAAGGTTGCAAAGAGAGAAACTGACAACGCCCGAACACGAGGCACGCCCGGAACTGTCAAAACAATCACGGACATTATCGCCGGGCTTAAACTCATCACGGGCCGGAGGAAGATTAAGAAGACGCCCGGGGCACCAGCAGGGGCCCCGCGACCCCTCACCCACCGGCAACAGTACACTCGGGGCTCGGGGCTCACGCAGAGCAAGGAGGGGTGGAGCGCTGACCGGCGCGGGCTATTTAAATCCCGTCCCGGCGCGCTCCATTCACTCTCAGCTTTTCAATGGGCACTGCATTCTATGCTTAAATAAAACCAGAGCCTAACTCTCCGAATTAGCGTCTGTGTTTTATTGAGTAGCAGGCAGAGCCTGACACCTTTCCTTTGCAGCACTGGAATGTGTTAGCACTCAGCTCTGATCCTTGAAGATTGGCATTAGAAGGATCCCCCACCAGTTGGGAGATGGGGGTCCCTATCAATACAGGTAGTCCTCATTTAGCAACAATTGGGACCAGCAACTCAATCGTTAACTTGCTAAGTGAAACCGTGCTTATGATCTTTCTTACTTTGCTTTACAGAGCTGTGAAGGTCGTAAATGTGAGGACTGGTCGCAAAGTTACTTTTTCATCACTGTCGTAACTGTGCTTAGTTGCTAAATGAGGGCTACCTCTAACTGTTTACCAGTTTCCTTTAGCTGGGTCTTCTCAGTGTGCTGTTTGGCTTCCGGAAGCCACAATTCTTCTGGATGAAATTCAATCTGGATGGATTCAGACCTGTTCAAAGGATGGCCATTGGTATTCTGCACCTTTGGACCCAGCTGATTAGGTGAAACTGTCTGGCTCTTCTGGGCTGTGAAATCCAAACTCAACAGGATTACTTCAGTACTCATGCTTTCAAAGCCTAGGAAGATTACATATTGGAGGAGTTAAGTTCAGTCCTCTATGGTCCAGCAGTTTCCTTGAAGCTGTACTCAGTAGAGGGCCAGTATCACCAACTCAGTGGAGGGCCGCAGCAGATCTCTGCTTAAGTGGGGGTCACACTGAGTGGATTCAGATCCAGTTTGTGAGGGTGGTTTGGCCTCAGATACTTCAAAGTGGTTCCTAAGTAAAATTGGGAGAAGGGAAATTGATCCCTTCCTTGCCCACTATTTTTTCCACACTTGCTTACAAGCAACTGTACCATGAAAGGCTTTAAGCAGTTCTGCCGACATTTCATTGTTGTTAGCAATACTTTCCATTTACCTTCACTTTCCAGAATATTTGGCTGTAACATAGCGATTGAGCCTTTGTACTTACTGATTTGAGGGTTTTTTGTATATCCATGCCCTATCTTTTACATTTTCATTCTCTAGTAGATATTTGCCTCCTGCAAAGAGTTGCTTATGCATTATGTATGACCAAAAAAAGAAGTGCCCACCAAACATGATTTGGGTTCTCTCTTCTCTTGTCTGCAGTGGTCCCTGGTGCTGCTACTATAATCATTGTGGTGTGCGTCGGCTTCCTAGCACTGATGGTAATCCTGGGTGTGCTGCGTATCCATTCCCTGCACAGGCGAGGGAGTGAACGTGAGGGCACCGGGGAGTCTGCAGGAAGCCAGGGAAATGCCGGGGCCAAGGAGAACGAGATGTTCTGGGATGACTCTGCTCTCACCATTATTGTCAACCCCATGGAGGTGAGTGAACCAAGAGATGGAGAGGTGGGAAGAGGCCATGTTTAACTTTGCTCGGTCCCTGCATCCTTTCTCTTCAACAGTCATACCAGAGCTGCCAGGAGAGAGGAGCAGAGGCCGATGAATCCAAAACCAGGGAAGCAGCTGAAGAGGAAGACAGCAGTGATTCTGAATCACCAGACAGCCTCGCCAGTGATGCCATCGACGAGCGGCGTTTCGTGGGCAAGCATGATGCCTCTTGTCGCTACTAGAGGGATATAATGGATGGGGTAAAAGCAGACCACCACCAAAAGGTCCTGCTTAGATTTAATATTTGGGGATAAGGCCCGTTTCTACACATTTTCTCTATCCACATATTACCCCACCTTCCTCCTGTTTTCTCCACTGTTTGCACAGTGGACTGGCAAGGACACAGAGTTTCAGTGCACGAGGCAAAAGACCTAATTGACACCTTTTCCCACTAAATCACCATTGGGTTCAATCTTCAAGGAAGTTCCTTAGCCAAAGCTCACGGAACAAATGGGAGCTCTGCGAGAGCATTACTATATATTTTGTCCTATGTCAGCAATTAATTTTGCTCTGGTTCTGCTCTGCCTTTTGAAGTTACTGCTTCCCTTGGCCCAAAGTGTATCCATTTTGATCCTGATTGAAAGCAATCGAACAGCAGGGCTCAGAAGAAGAGCCCTTCTCTCTTCCCAGATTCCTGGTTCCTCTCAACTTGCAAACTTCTTGCTTGGATTGGTGGGGCAGGGCCCCCTAACTCAATTCCCAATTTAGGATCACCACACTTGAGATGGAGAAAATGAATTGGCATGCTATGTAACCGAAACAGAAATGAGAGGGAAGCAGGGAGGGACCACACATGGGGTACATCAGAATTCCCAAAATACTATATATATAATATATTGTATATTTTTTCAATGTTGTTGTTTGAGATTCTTGTTTGATGCAAAGAAACAAAAAACCCTGCAGCTTGTGTCGCTTTGTAAAATTGTCAATAATATTCAAGCAAATGAAGGAAAAATGATATGGAAAAGGGAATGGAACAAATTTTAAAATAAAAAGAATTTTAAAAATGTTATGCTTTGGATTTTGGAGCTTTCTTCTTCAAAAACAAGGAGCTTTGTTGTCTTGCTCCTATCTAGTGCAGCAAAAAGAGGGCAAAGGGATACAAGTCAGCAAAGTGTTTTGTTCACAGCAGGCCTCTTCAGAAGTTTCCTCTGCCTAAATTCTGTGAATTGCAGAATTTATTGGGCAGGCATAAGAGTAAAACATGCAGAAGGCCCAAAGTCAGACCTTTAGGGAAGCTGGAGCCACATCTGGTGAACAAGACTTCTGTCAAGGAGCTGGTAATCTAAGTTGGGGTTTTCAAACATTTTCAGGCTATGGAACCCATTCATTAATATGTATCTTGATGATCAGCTCTTTGACAGAAGCCATCTTGTTCACCAGGTAGAGGGGTGTGTGTGTGTGTGTGTCCCAGAACCCAATCAAGAGGCAAAGCTCTAGGGGTGGAAAATTTGCAGTGTTCAAGTGAACTTTTCTTTTTATCTTTTCTTTGGTCTCTCAGGGAACTCCATCAAGTTCTTGCAGAACCCTAGGGTTCCATGGAACGCAGTTTGAAAAACCCTGTTCTCTGTGTTGCTCCAGAATTGGGTAGTGCCTATGGGGGAATGAAAGGTTCCTACAGGGAGGACAGTGTAAGTCTCAGGGGAAGACCCAGGGGAACCTTGGAGGGGCTTAGCTAAAGAGGTCAGTCTGCATTCCTGAGAATTAAGACTGGAAATGCTTGGGAGTCTTCTAATTTTTTACAGGTGGAAATTCCTAGGACAGAGCTTGCTTCTGTGGATGCTGCCTGAAATAGTCAAGGGGGAGGCTCGTTCCCATCCATTTCTCTTTATTCATTTATTATAAATAAATATCAAGAGTTGCATAGTTGTGGCGGGATAAAAAACCCAATCTATCAATCGTCTTAGCATAAGGGCCTGGTCTCATTTCTTAAAGTATGATACAGTGTGTTTTGATAAATGAGCGAAATCTCAAAACTGCAGTTTTATTCTTTTTGGGTTTTTTGCATTTTTTTAAGCTCACAGAGCCAGAAATCCATGCAGAAGCTTTCCACTTATGTGCTAGATTCTGACTTCAGGATATTCTCCTCACCAACATTGTACAGCTCTCTCCCACATGGAGAATTTTGCATACTAGTTGCCAGCATATTGTTTTCTTCTCCACTTGCTTTTTCTTTTACCCTCCTGTTAGGGAGGTAAAATCTACAAATCAAGAAATGTAAACAAAGCCCCAGAAGATAAATAGAAAGGTAGTCCATGAATAATGTATTTCAGGAGACTTACTTTCTGGTCCTTAATGTCACTATGTTGCTTATTGACAGGGAGAAAGACATGAACGTGAATTGGGAGGGCACAAGTACCCCACCTACCTTCAGAGGATAAGCAACTTGCTATTCTTGTGGGCTAAGAGGAGAAATATTGCTGTAAAGTTCTGATCATTGGCCGATACTGATGGAGAGCTCAAATTTGGGATTAAAATTACTACTCTTCCAATAAAATGTCCTAATTTTCTTTTTACTGCTTTTCTTAAAAACTCTGTATTGTCCCAGATTAGCTCCGGCCCTAGGAAGTGCACAGCATAACACTTTCAGTGCACCAAACCGCATGATGAGTATGCTGACCTCCTGGCCTGCGGGACCCTGGAAGTATCCAGCAGAGAGAGGTTTTCTTCAAACCACATTTCTGCATAGTAAATTCCACATCTATCCAAGTTTGTGACCTGTGCTCCCTCCTTTGTCCATGTAAGCGTATGATAAAGGCCCAAAGCAGTTGAAGATGTCTTTCACTTATCCAGTCTTCAAAACCATGTATTATGGAAGGCTCCTGAGTTTCTAGGCTTTTCTTGCAACGCTTACTATGCTGTAAGGGAATGGGGAAGTGTACCCATCAAAGCACCATACCCTTAAAAGCCTTTAACAGCTTCAGCCACCTGGCAAGAATGGGAAAGTATCACATTTTGGTTGCCAAGTGAATAATCAGCTCATAGGTAACCATAACGATCACAGCGTTGGGGATCTGACGAAGGAGATGAGCTGAAAGCCCACGATAAAGAGCTAAAGGGCCTTCTTCTCTGGCCACAAGCTGCAGAGTTTGCACAAAGGAGCGGTAGCGACGTCCCTCCTCACGTAGCCGTGTCCGAACCACCTCTGCGGAGAACAAATAAAACAGAAAAAGAGTGTAAGGATGGCAAGGAGCTCTCCTTGGGGTCAGATGGGTTCAAAGGGGAGGATGGAGCTCAGAGCAACTCACCATGTGGATAGGCAATGCACGAAGCACATGTTTTGGAGACAGCCGCTGCTGCCATCAGCCCACAGAAATCTTGGCTGTTGGGTGATACGATAACCGCTGGAGTCAGGAGCAGCTGATGTTCCCTGAGTCGCTGCTTCAAAGCCTCATAAAGCACAAAGTGGATCACAGTTTCAGTGACACCAGCATAGGAGGCAGTGACCCCGCGGTAAAAGCCTCGCAGGCCTTCTGTATAGTAGACGCGCATGGCACACTGAAGGCCACTGGTACACCTCTCATTTCTGCCCCTGAAAGAAAGAAGGAAGGAAAGATTTGGCCTCCTACTGCCAATATCACCGGCTATGCTTTTTCAATACTAAAAAATGGGTATCTAATGTTGCAGCTAAAACTTGAATTCAAAAACCTACATTCTGCAACCTGTTTAACTAATGCAAATCAAGCAATTTTAAACAAATAAACCCTTTCTACAGTTTTTACTGTTTTACATAATGTGGATTTGTTTGCAGACCTCAGGAGACTCTGTGTCATGTTCACTGATTCAATGTAGTTTATACATAGTAACGTTTCACATGCCATGGCGCTGACGCGCGTTTCTGTTTGGGAAGGGGCTGCTGTGAGACCTTGTACCAAGCTCTGTATGTGAAATCAGGACAATGGAATGTGTTTGGGTTATGTTATCTGAACAAGGCCTTTTCCCACAGACCATCAGAAACTGTTAGGAGCACCTGGGATTGTGAACTTGAGAAGATTCTACGGGGGGAGGGATTTCATTTGCACCAAGGGTTTTTAGTTTGAATTTGGCGCGCTTTCATCATTCTCAGCTTTCTCTGTGATCCTGCATACTATTCTTTAATAAATCAGGTATCTTTGAATTCCTGCTCATGAGTCTGATAGTGTTTTAGAACAGGCAACCATTACACTCTGTAAGGACTGAAATTTTACCTTTTGACAACGCAAAATATTATCCAGTACCTTGGGCTTCTGAAATGCCCCAAGCATTTAAGCATTTATTTGTAACTTTAAGGAAAATGAAAAAAAAAATAGTTGGGGTTCCTAGGGCTCTGAATGTTGTGCTTTAAGTGTAAGATAGTCTATTGGTACTCTGATTAGTGTGACAGCTGACAAATCTCCCGCCTTTCCTATTTGCAGTTAGTCATTTTAAAAGCTGGTTTTCTATGATGCCTGGAAATGATCCAGGCAATGCAGGTGACTCAGAACAGGTGTACTCCCTGTTGCCCTTACCTGGCCTCCAGTTGCATCCTGGTCTTCACTAACCAGATGGGATTGGTCAAAGTGGCGGATGTGACGCCTGCAAGGAGCAGATGAAGAAAAATCAAAGGGACCAGCATGAAACTTAGAGGACTACAGCAGAGACTAGAGATGCTCAAAATGTTCAGCCTTAAATCATCCATTTCGAATGTTCTGAGCATGAAACAAAATGCAAGAGTTACAAGAGGTACCATTTTGAGTGTTCTGAGCACTGCAATTGGGCTGCCCTGTTGTGTGGACCATTTTTCTTTTCAGTTTCTTCCCCAGCCTAATCGAATCACAGCAGGAACCAGTCCTGACCATGCTGCTCTGGATGGACTGATGTAGGAGTGGAACGTCAAAAGACACACAAGTGCATGGCCAGAGAGAAGACAACTGTGTGGTTACCAGTCTCCCTGGTAAGTTACTGCTTTTTTATATATATGGAGTTCAAATGGGTGAAGGGGTGAGTTCCATGTCAGCTGTGCTATGCTTTATTTTCCAATGCAAAGGTGTGTGTACACCTACACACATTCTAGTTTGGTTCATAAAGTTGTACATGTTTATACAGTATCCAATGTTCAGTGCAATGTTGGTTTGTTAAGCTACAATACAGACGTGCACTTTGCATGCTCTTATATTTTGCTGTAATGTTATTCATGCTTCCAGGAAGCACCAGTGGCTCTTTTTTATGCACCCATCAACCATCCTTATACACAAGCAAAAACTTAAGAGACAAATGCCACCTTCGCTTTTGTTGGACTTGTATCAGCAGCTAGGCTGATATAAAGCAGCAGTAACTTTGGAAAATTGCCCAAGATTTTTTTAAAAACAAAAATTCAAAACATTAAGAATTATAGGAGAGATGTACTACTTCAAGGGAATGTTCAAAAAAATTAGCTGTTCTCTTTGTCCTATAATGTTTGCCAACATTACTTTTTTTAAGTGATTGAAAAAAAGCCTCTTTCTATGCTTTGGGGGAGAGGGGTGATAATCTAAACAAACTTTTTAGTATTTAGTCTTTTTATTTGGTATGTACTTATATCTAAGTACAGTACAACAGGTATTTGTTGAAAGCTGAGTCATATTCTGAGAGCAGAGGCATGCTTTCATTATCTCCTATACAGCTTTATTTTAATATTTTTAAAACATTTAAAATCATGCCTTTGACCCAGCTTTTTGCAATTTCAGTAGCAAGTAGTACTCAGCATCAACTATCACGCCACCTCAATTTAAAACTAGGATGATAAACAAGGGAGCAGCAACAAGGAAGTTCCCATACTTTTCTTATCTGGAACATTCAAAATGTTTTGTTCTGGAGGAACAACTTGAAACTGTCACTCCAGTATTTTGAATGGGATTCCTCTGAATTAAGGTTGAAACAAAAACAGTTTTGATTTCCTGCTTTTCCCTAGAGGACACTTACTAGCCTAGTAATCAATTCCAATCAATTATTTGGAGTTATTCCTGACAAAGTGATATGTTTTCAAATACAGTTAATTTCAGTGGGAGGAAATTTCAGACAACTCAGATTTTTGCTTCAGTCTTCCTTTGTTGACAGTCACTCACTGCCTGTGTCTGACTTCAGTTTTTGGCATTTGTAGCAGAAAAAAAAAGCCATTAAGTTGCTGCAAAGATAAAAAGTTATCTAGAAAAGAAAAATGTGTGTATTTGTGTGGAAATACTGGTATATTGTTACTAACATATAATGGCAATCATTCTATGTCATAGTATAAAGTGCAGCGTTGTGCCATGTATTTGTATGAATGGACATGAAAGACTCACTCAGAGCAGGCCAAAGAGACAGCTTTTGCTCAGAAGCTTTGCTTGGGAAGATTTCAGCTTACTCAGCATCAGGAAAAGTCACAGGATTGAGGAAGATACCAGAAAAGATGGTTCCCAAGCAATAGATCCCATGACAAATGGAGGAAGCAGCCTGGTGGATAAGACCCTGGAGGTGCATGAAAAGTACCAAGATGGAATTGGCCAAGCTTTGATGGCTTGGTCAAGCCTTGTTGAAAGGTATAAAAATGTTTGGACCCATCCCACAGAGGGAGCATTTTGTATTAGTGTCTCACCATGATTCTTCTGGAACTCAGACCTGGCCTGACCTGCCAGACTTTAAGTTGGGAAGTTATGAAGCTTCTCAAATATACAAATACAACATGTTCCTTGTTTAATTCTGACTGTTATGATATACCAGCCTTTCTCAACTAGGGTTCTGTGGAAACCTAAGATTCTGTGAGAGGTTGCTAGGAATTCCATGAAAGATCATGATGGGGGAATTTTTACATGTCACAACTCAGCTGCCAGTCTGCAGTTTTGCTCTTGTTGTAAAGGCTGTAAAACATGGATTGCGTAGGTTAGAAATTAATTGGTTTGTGAAGTCCCCTAAGACCTGAAAATTATTTCATAGGCTCCTCCAGAGTAAAAAGGTTAAAGGCTGGCATATACTGATGTATATACTGATCTTTCACTAAAGCTTAAGGCACTCAATGATTAGTGACATAAGCAACCCATATTTGTATGTATGGGATATTAATTTACCTGCACAAGCCGCTGAAATCATGTGAACTTTCTTGGACTCTGGCATAAGCACTGTGTTGAGTCTCTCCTTAGCTCCTGAATATGCAGCAAAATAAATGGCCCTAGAAGAAGAAAGGGGAAATTGGATCTCAAAAAACTAAGCAAGGTTGGATTTGGATGGCAAACCAAGAAAAGGCTGTAAGTTCTTTAAAGTCCATCGATGCCATGCATCAAGAGGACTTGGACCCTCTGACCATATAGGTGCTTACAATGAGGAACTTTGTAAAGTTAAGCTTGGATCATTAGAGATAACTCCCTGCCCCATAAACCGATTTTACCTGGAAGGAGCAACCCCAATAAGATTAGGTCCTAGGCCTCGAAACAGGGAGCGGACGCCTTCCTTCTCTAGAATGATTCTGCGTAAGAAAGAAATAGATGAGTTCATTACTCTCTCTCCTTTCTTTCAGGGTGGGGGAGGAGCTGATGAGAATATGAAAAGGGACATTTCTGCAAACATCAGACAACGGTTCCCAAGTAGCACAGGACTGTTCTCCTGCCACTGTTCATCACCTTAGTAGTTCAAGGAACCCGATCCTGGGGAGTCCTGGGCGGACAAATGTTCCATTCACTCCTTGCAACTGCACTGCAGGTAGGCAAAGGGGCCTCGGGGCCAAGGTGGAGGACTGCAGGCGGGTCTTCACCACCTCCAGGGGGCAAGTCAGAATGGCTCCTGCTGTTCCACCAAATCTGTGGGAAGAGAGAGAAGAAATGCACAGTCAGCACCTTTCACCGATTAAGGATCAGACAGTCTTGAGTTTATTAACTCAAACTTGTCAGAGAAGCAAAATGGGCTGGGACTTTTGATTGAGTGTCTATTTAGGGGCAAAAATGTATCTGCTGTCTGATATGTCTGGCAGAAAATTTAGTCATTGATTGTTTGGTATATTATCCAAAAGAACAATAAACTTCAGCCAACAAAGGTAATCTTTAAATGATGATGATGATGATGATGATTTTCATGATTATTAAAAAAACATTGCAAAAGTAGGAGTATGTGTGACTATGTCCACCAGGACTAACACAGCAGCTCTCAGCACTTTAATCCCTACCCTGCCTCCTTATTTTCCCCATGGTATGCAATAAGCGTCACACGTACAGATTTGCAGTTGATTAACAGGCTGACGTCTTGGCTCCTGTTGTTCCAAGCAGATGCCGGCGGGGTGGGGGGGACCCAAACCCCTGAACTTTGCATCTAGAAATTGCTCAACATGCTTTGTTTTGCTGCCTGCATGTCTTGCCACAGCTTGCAGGATTCCTGCTACCATGCACTTTGGCAAGTGTTCTCTACCCCAGTAACTAAGCAGATAGAGCTGAAATCACTAGCCCTAAAAACAACCTTCCCTTTGTTCGATCCTTGGCCATAGATACTATGGAACTGATGGTGCTCGGGCAATAGGGCAGCTTTTGCTATCTTATTTATGTATGAATATTTATTTATATCCCAAATTACCTTCTACTACTCAAGATGGCATACACAATGCTCCCTCCTCTTATTTTCCTCACAACAACATCTCTGTGAAGTAGGTTGGGCTGAGAGAGAGACTGGCCCAAAGTCACCCAGCCGGCTTCCAGGCCAAAGGAAAGACAGGAACTCACAGTCTCCCAGTTCCTAGTCCAGCACCTCAATCACAACACCAAACTGTATCTTGTGATTTACTGGTTGCAAAAAAATTCTAAGAAAAAGCCTCGCTGACTAGCAATTGGATAGGTTTCACATTCAACTGCCTTTGTTTATAAAAAACCCATACTATTTGCCAGGTTTAGAAACTACTTTCTGGTGCCTGTTTATACAACTCTCTTTTCTACTTAACTATAGTTTGGGCTTCTATAATTGCTGAATATTTCTTAACACTCTAAAGTGAAGATAAAAGACCCAGTCACTGAGCCCTTGCTAACGCTCACATGTCTATGGCAGGATGGGGACTCTTGCCGGTTCTCTGACCCTCCTCTCTTCCTTGCAGTCATCTGCCCCCATTCTAGCAGCAGAATGGCAAGGAGAAGGAAGAGCAGCAGCAGTAGTAGCAGCCTCCATTAAGCTGGCCTCTGCAAGCTGGCTCCAGAGAGACAAGGGAATGGCAAGAAGATGTGGTCGCATGGAATGAAATCTGGACCACACTGTTAATGAGTAAGGAATGAGTGGCCAGTCATGGAGCAAAGAGTAACAACACTGGTAGGGTCAAGGAGGTGAAATAACCTACTGGATTGAAGAACACTGGAACCTAAGCAAAGCCTTTCAGGAGAGGCAGCCTGCATTTAGGTGAGATGAGGGCCAAGAGGGCATAATGCCCAAGAAGGGGACAGGGAAAATCTCACTGAAGGCCCAGAGAAGGACACCAAGGGCAAGAGAGAAATGATGTCCTTTGTGAAAAAAAGGAAAGCCTGCATCCATGAAATGGCAAATTAGCTATATTCTTTTTCTAATGTATTCTCTTAGAACATGCACTTCCATGAGCAGAATGAAACAAGGAAGACTAGACAAAAGGGTTTTAGGGCGAAAGGCTTAACAGCGGCATACTTCACCACTACTGATTCTGATTTCTTACCATTTCATGTGTACAGAATCTAAAGAGACACAGGAGGCATTGCTTTGATCCAAGGACTGTAAGAAGGATGTGATTCACAGGTTTGGCAGGGCACACATCTGTATATATAGCTAGCAACATGTGAATAAAGGAAAAGGATTATAATCCATCCGATTATTTTTGGCTGGACAAGTTCCTAACCTGTGTTTTAATTAACCTAGGAAACCAGAAGTGATGCCAGCAGTGCTCTTTTTCTTTCTGATATAGCAACATAAGGCAAAAAGCAGTGGGCTAATTTCCAGTGTCATCAACACTGAATATTGCACAAGGCAGCAGTTTGGACAGAGATTGTGTCAAGTCCAAAAGGTAGCTCTAAGACAGATAACAGAAAAATCAACTTGGAATCTTGTGGAAAGATAGAGAATGGGTAGAAAACAGATCATCCTAGTAAACCCCTTTTGAAATCTGTAATAATTTAATTAGTCTGAGGCACCTGAATTAGCCTTAACCAGGACAGTAGCACAATGCAGACATCAAAAAACAATTCACTGTAAAGCCCTAGAGGAGCAGCTACGTTAACTTATTACAGCAAAACCAGCAAAAGCACCGAAGAATGTAAGGTTTGGAAGAGGTCTTAGAGATCATGTAGTCCCATCCTGTCTAGTGCAAAAATCCACTACTAGAGAATCTAAAATGGATAACCATCCAGCATCTGATTAAATACTTCCAGGGAAGGAATTCCTGGAATAATACCTTTGTTACTCTATAAAGTGTCACAGCATTCTTTGTTGTTTTCCTCAGTATAAAGGGAAGTTATACTGGGAGTTTATAATTACTGGGATTACTGGGCATTACTGGTTGTTTTTTTCCTTTAATTTGAAATATGCTCAAAAGATAGTGGTGACAAGTCAGATATCGGCCAGCACAAAGCATAGAGAGCAGCAAGATATCAGTGCAGCATTTCAACAGATGTATGATCAACCACTAGAGAAGAAACAGAGCCCATGGACTCATCCACACAGCCACTTTGCCATGCTTTCCTCTCAAGAGCTGTGGGAAATCATTTCAGCATAAATCACCCTTCCCCCACAATATGCCATTAATGTGCATTCTCAGTAGGGTTCTGCTGTGCTGCTGTCTGTTCAGCTCTACTACATGACACTGTAAGGCAAGGGATAGGTAGTGCTTCCAGTCCTACCCAAAGTCACCAACCACAGGAAAATCTGCCACCAATTGCCACACAGAACACGTGTTGGGCTACGCCGATAAGTTCCAACCAAACAACTTTTGCCTTAATATTTTGCCAAAAGGTGATTGACCTATCAAACGTAGATGACTGCAAAGGGTGTGAGTTTTCTATGTCTCTTGGATGCCATCTAGGTATTGTCAGGATTTGTGCAGCCCGGATGCAAAATCAGTGTTGTGGCAGAACTGGATTTCAAGAACTGGAGTTCAGTGTGGCTCTAGTTGTAAGGCAACAGCCCGTCAACCTTTCAAGGTAGACTAGACTAGGAAACCAAAGTCATGCAGGCCAATACTATTTTTATTGTAAAGTAACAGTGACAGAATCCTGCAAGTCTGAATGTGCTTCCCCCCTCCCTCCCTTTACCTTTATGTGAACTAGGAAGGGGCTTGTCTGAGACATTTACTTATGTTACTTCCTTGGCCCAAGCCCAGGCCCCTTTTATCTGACCACAGCAGCTCTTCCTCCTGTCACTCAAGGCCGTTCCCTCTTCCCTCTACACAGCCACTATTTAGTCAATACATATTCCCTTTAAAATGCAGCAAATGAAAATGCAGAAGTTAGGGTTCCTGTCACTCTCTCAGCCAAAACAACACTGCGCTTTTTTTTTAAACAGAAGAGCATTCAGTCCTTTAAGTCTTCATCTGAGTCATGATTATCTAGAAATAAATTAACTGCCTCATCCATAGTTTGTAATAATGAGGTCTGTGACATGTTCCCACGTTGACTCCTGACTCTGCCTGTCAGTCAGTTTATTACAGTCTTAGAGCAGTACAAGCAATGTGTCCATGAGTGCCCTTTGAGTACAGAAAGATCTCTGCCTTAGTCTCCTCTCATCAGGTTCACCCGCTTTAATTTATAACACAGAATTTGTAAACTCCCCTGGAAGCATTGCTGATCATAGACATCTTTTAAATAGAAATATATGCATCTTTTACAGAAATGCATAAAAATAAAGCAGAGGAACAATTTCCTCAGAATGCAGTAGCACATGAATACGGACACCATGGTAACAGTTTCCACCAGACAGAATCATTTCTATAGCAGAAAAATCTGAATTATAAATTGGTCACTGGTGGTTGTTTACAGGGCTGCTTGCTGGGAGATACTGAAATACAGTTATTTGTACTCTTCTTACCCAAACCTCCTCTTTCCTCTGCTCAAATGGCAGAATTTAGAGAGAAGATGATGGAAAACATGAATGAGCTATCAAGGAGTTCCCTCTGTTTATGTTTGGCTTTCACTGATAAAAGCTGGTAACCTGTCTTTGGGGATCAAATCTTCTTCAATCCTTGTGATAGTTCTAATAGCAATGTTGCCCCCAGAATAGCAGAGGCACGGTGGATCAGAAGAATAAAAATGGACAGCGGCTTGGAAGCTGGAATGGCGTGATTCACTGCAACAAACTTTCCAGCAATCATACTGGAAACTCAGGCTGCAAAGAATGGCAACTGATATTCACTCTAAGCCAGTGTTTTTCAAACTTGGCAACTGAAGATGTGTGGACTTCAACTCCCAGAATTCCCCAACCAGCATGCTGAGACCCATCTGTCTTTCTGTTCCTGTCCTGCTAAATCTTGCCCTGTACTTGCCTTGGAAGACATTAACATTTCTGAGCATTCATATGCACTAGACTTTTTTTTTTTGAGCTTCAGGGCCATTCCCAGCCTCTCTAAAGATGAAAACATATGCAGTTCTGAAGAACTGTCAGAGGTACAAATGACCATCTTCAGGAGGCTAATAAAACAGCCCATCAGCAGAGAATAGGTTAAGGCAGGGGAGAGTCACAGGAGGGAGGTGTACACTGACTTAATAGCCAATCCTTGTCCAGACCTTAGTCACACCCACATCACCGGTGCAGTTTTAAACCTGCTCCAAGTTGGGCAAAATAAATTTCTATTGATTTCAAAAGTGGTGGAGAAGGAGTGGGCACTTGAAAAGCCACCCACGTGTTGATGGCAGTATGTCTGGTCTCCTTCCCTAAATAGCCTATAATTGTGGCTAGAAAAGCAGGAGGAAAAAGGATGTCCCTGGCTAGAAAAAGCTTTTGGAAGATTCCGCACCATTTAGTCCAATCTCTGCCACTTGGGTAGGGAAGAACGAAAATTCTGGGAGCTGTAGCTTCCGGTTCATTTTTAACTCTCATCTCACTAATGGAGAAGCTTGTGTGCAACAAATGCTAAGCCAGCTATAACGGAAGCTGAGCAGCAATGGACATAAGGAAGCAACTGACCCTGATCTGAGTTCCGCTTCCACACTGTCCAAGGAAAAATATCTGGAGCACAAACTGACTAAAGTCCTTGCAACTTTCTCGCCGTTACTAAAACTTATACGTCACTGGTTCACAGGGGCACACCGCCCAGCCAAAATTTAGCAATATTTAAGAGTGGTCTTCACAATCCCCGCCATGCTTTTAAAGAGGAGATGCCTAGGACTGCCAGGGCCACCTAGCCGGCACGCACGTGCTTTGGCTCTGCCCGAACACGCCGCTCCTGCCATCCCATACGCCTGCGCTCTGCTGCGGCAAACGCCACTGAGCCCACAGGGGTGGGCTTCGGTTCCACACGCGCAGGATCCCCGCGACGGGTCCTGCACAGACGCTCGCAGGCTCACTCACCCGCCTGCCATGAGATGCAGAGTCGTGCTGTGGCGAGGCATCCCTCCTGACGGTCCCAGGCTGGGCTCCCGCCGAAGAGTCATTCCGTCTACCTCGGGGCGGGCTGGCTTCCGATGCAGGTTCCTTTTCTGCACCCGACAAGGCCCGGCTCCTCTTTGGGGCCACGCTGGTCTTCGGGCCCTGGCGGGACCCCCTGTCTGGTACTGGTACTGCCGGGGATACGGACTTTCTCGCGCGTTGGCCGAGGGAGTGCCGCGGTCCCGCCTTGCCCGGGTGACGCAGGACCGGCGCCTCCTCTCTGAGCAAATCGAAGCGAACTTTCAGCAGCACGGCTCCACTTCCTCCGTGCACGTCCGAGCTTCTGCTACTCAGGGTGCCACTAGCCACCGTAATAAGAGATGGAGGCACTCGGAGGAGGAGAGCCTCCATTCAGGTCTGCTTGGGATGCCACCGGTTGGCGGAATTGCTTTTTCCCCGCCAGGTGATTCGAGGCAAAAAAAAGGGCAAGTTGTCGGTGCTTAGTTGCACCTTCCTTACGTAATAATCCAAAAAATGCTAGAGCAGGAGCGCTACTGCAGGATCCTGCAGCTGGGGGTGGGAGGAGTGGCAGGTTGAGGTACCTGTTCTCCCCTTTTTCTCCCTGGTTAAATGATATGGCCTGGCTGGCTCAGACGAGGAAACTACTGTATTTGAAGCCGGCTTGTGCATGATTGTGATTGGCAGTTGTCCAGAGACCCCAGCTCCGCCTCTTGATTGCAAAATATGTCTGCTCAAACTGCTTTACGGTAGCTGAACTCCCGCTAGTAGGATTTTTCTTATGTTGCTGAGCTGGGATACAATAGTGCCTTTAACAGGAATGGTCTCTTACCTGTTTGACTTCAAGGGGGCAAAGGGGAGAGAGTCAAATATCAGGAGATGCATTTAATGTAAATAAATCGATAAAGATGGTTTATGGAGGTAGGATGGGATTTTTATTTCTTTTTGGTAGGCAAAGAAATCAAGAGAAGAGGTGGTAGAGACACAGTTTTAATATAAAGTCAGTTTTATGGCTTGGAGGCAAGGAGAGGGGTAGGATTTTAATTTAATTTTGGGTAGAATCAACAGTGGGAGGGTAGTATAGTTCTATTAAACATTTACTGTTATATGTGTCACCCAGTCCAGTCCGTAAAATTTGAACACATGCTCCTAAAAGTTGTAAAAAAAAAAATGGAAAACCTACGTGCAGATCTTCAGTTGGCTAAATTATTTGTAAAAGACAGATCATCCCTCGTGCATTTTCAAATTGTTTCCCAAAATAGGGAGCTGCCTAGCTCAGTGTTTCTCAACCTTGACAACTTTAAGATGTGTGGACTTCAACTCCCAGAAGTCTCCAGCCAGCATGGGGCTGGGGAATTCTGGAAGTTGAAGTCCACACATCTTAAAGTTGCCAAGGTTGAGAAACACTGGCCTCGCTGAAGCAGTGTTAACAGTTCCAAGTAGTAACTGCTGTTTATCTCACTTAGCATCAATTTTATTTTATTTGTATTTATTTATTTTCTATCCCACCTTTATTATTTTTGTAAATAACTCAAGGTGGCGAACATACCTAATACTCCTTCCTCCTCCGCCTATTTTCCCCACAACCATCACCCTGTGAGGTGAGTTGGGCTGAGAGAGAGGGACTGGCCCAAGGTCACCCAGCCGGCTTCGTGCCTAAGGCAGGACTAGAGCTCACAGTCTCCTGGTTTCTAGCCTGGTGCCTTAACCCCTAGACCAAACTTATATCCACAGTTTGTGCCATAAATGTAAGGCTGACCTTGTTCCATTCATTATCCAACTGTTAATGAGGATAACGTCCAGTACAAAAATGCACATTTAATAAACATTTACAATATTAACTAAAAAATGTCTGCAGACTGGTTAATGTGGCTAAGCCTCCCTTCCCAAGACTTGTGGACTAACTTCAGGCCTGAGTAACTGGGCTGGGTGTGAGAGTGTCATGTTCACCGTTTCAATGTGCATTGTACATCGTAACATTTCGCATGTCACGTTTTGTCAGGTTGCTGACGCGTGCTCTGTTTGGGAGGGGCTGTACGGACTCCTTCTGCTGGGTTTGTTATCTGTATTTAGTGGAATGGAATGTGTTTGGGTTATCCAGTGTGTTCAAGATTTTCTTCCCAGGAGATCAGCAGAAACTGTTACAGCACCTGCGGTGGGGAATTTGAAACGGTTGGGTGAGGGGAGGGATTACGTTTGCACCGAGGGTTTTTAGTTTGTATTTGGTGCGCTTTTGCTCATTCTCAGCTTTCTTTGTATTTGCACACTATTCTTAAATAAACCAGATTTTATTCAAGCTCTCGCTTGTGAGTCTGAGTATATTAGGATAGGCAATCATTACATAAAGCTGAGAATCTCAAAGTTTTACCGTTAGCCCCTTTCCAGATGTAATCTTGTGAGGGAGTAGAGCTAGCAATGACCGAACCCAAACCCAAGACCAGTGGAAGTGAGGAGGCAAGCGACGGGGTGCCCGATTCCATGGTTAGGAGAACAGAGAGGAAGCCTACTCCAGAACCATCATGGGGACAGGAGGGTTCGAGTTCCAGCCTGGAGGAAGAGGAGGTTGGAGAAAGAAGAGCACCCGAAACCACCAGAGAGTCGCCAGGCGAGCTGATCACCTGGGATGAGGCGCAGGGACCCCTACCAGGGACGTTCAGGACATCCTGGAAGCAGCGGTACCCGTTATCCCCAACCGTCGTCAGGACGGAGGGGAAGCAGCCAGACAGACGAGGGAAGGAGGACTCCCAAACCCCTGAGAGGCTAAGGGTAGTGGAGGCAAAATTGGAGTCGATGGAGTATATGTTTAAGAAAATGTCAATGGCATGGGGGCCCCAGGTGAGGAGCGAAGGGGAATCAAGTGCCAGGTACTCGTCCCCTTCCCCCCCCCTTGGCAGCACCACCGCTGGAGAGAGGCAGGAGACAGAACAGGGCTGAGCCAAGACCTCATAGAGTTCGTCTCCCAGAATCCCCCCGAGAACGGAGATCCCCAGCAACCAGGGACACGACCGGGCGACCAGATGTTGTATGGGGCCTGCCCGGAGCGGGAGTGAAAGACTTTGCTGTCAAATTTGATGGGGATCCAACTAAGTTGTCTTTCTTCCTCACAAATGCAAGGAATTATATGGATGAATTTGGACCGTATTTCCGTTCTGAAAGGGCCAAGATAAATGCCATTACCAACAAGTTGAAGGGGCGGGCAGCTGACTGGTATGTTCAGTTAAGCGAGGCCGAAGCTCCTGAGCTTGATGAGTTCGAAGAATTCTTGTGGGCATTGAAGTTGCACTTTGTAGACCCATTAGCCAAAGAAAGCGCAAAAAGGGCTTTAAAGGATCTCAGCCAGGGGCAACCGTCGGTAGCAGACTATGCCCTGGAGTTTAAGGCTTTGGCTGGGAAGGTTGATGACTGGTCCCAGTCTACCTTAATAGAGTGATTCAAAGAGGGTCTGAATACGGAGGTCCTGAGGTGGGCGTTGGGCAGAGACGACCCAGACACCCTGTATGGATGGATACAGCTGGCCAGGAAGGCTGAACATGCCCAAGAGACCTTCTTGTAGACCAAGAGGGCAGCAAGGCAAGCAACGATCATCAAGGGACCCCGAACCGCTGCAGCAGCTGTGAAGCCAGGATATCGAGCCTGCGAAGAGGAGAGGGAGCGGCGTTATGCCAAAGGGCAGTGCCTCTGGTGCGGGAAGGAGGGCCACAGGGCGGCTGCTTGCCCAAAAGCTAAAGCAGTGGATCGGTCAGGAAAAGCGGTGGGCAAATCACCATTGCTGAACAGGAAAATGACGGCGGCCAAGGGGGAGACCGAAGTTGAGGAGGTACCCTACTTTGGCAGAGAGGAGGAAAGCGATCCTAAAGAGCTGGCGGGAAACGCCAGCCACCTGCTCTGAAAAGCGCCTGTGGGCAGGTGGAGGAGGACGGGCGCGAAGATGTTTTGGTGAGTGCTAACTGTCCCACTCTGAATGTGAAGGTAAAGCTGGGCTCCCGCACAAAGACTGTTGAGGCTTGGGCGTTAACTGACTCGGGGTGTTCACGGTGCTTAATGCACCCAGACGTGGTTGCTGCTTTGGACCTACCCAGCTTCCCCCTTCAGCACCCCATGGTTTTCACCCAACTGGATGGTTCAGAAGCGGGTGGTGGTGGTGGTGGTGACCCATTTCACAGGAACGGTGGCGTTGCAATTAGGTAGACACCGTGAGGGGCTAAAGTTTGTAGTGGCTCCTGTTGGTCATCCCTTGGTCATCCTAGGGATTCCCTGGTTGGTCCAAAGAAACCCCTACATAAACTGGGAACACAGGACTTCTTCAGATGGCTTTTATCAAGCCCCTACGGCGGATCGAGTTCCTTGTGCTGCGGTGGGAAGGGCTGCGGCGGCAACCCCACATTTCACTGTGACACCTCTGGAGGGCTTACCGGATAGATACCAGGAGTTTTCTGATGTGTTTGGGGAGATGGAGCGGACCAATTCCCTCCTCATCGATAAACTGACTGTGCGATAGAGTTGGTCCCCAATGCTCAACTGCCCAAGCTGAAGATTTATGCAATGATTCAAAAAGAGCTTGAGGCGCTGCGGGACTTTGTTGATAAAAACTTGGCCAGGGGGTTTATCGAACCAGCGAATTCTCCAGTCGGAGCCCCCGTGCTGTTTCGGGACAAAAAGGATGGCACGCTAAGACTCTGTACAGACTACTGGGGGTTAAATGCAGTCTCAATATCAAACAAGTACCCTTTGCCATTAATAAAAGACATGTTAGCCCATTTGTCAAAGGGCAAAATTTTCTCCAAGCTGGATTTGCGGAAGCCTATTTTCGCATCCGCATACGAGAGGGGGATGAGTGGAAGACTGCTTTTAATTGTCCATTGGGTTCTTTCCAGTACAAAGTCCTACCTTTTGGGTTGGCGGGAGCACCCGGGGTGTTTATGCAACTGATGAAGTGTTACATGACCATTTGTTTAAAGGGGTACTGGTGTATCTAGATGATGTTTTGATTTACACGGAGACTGAGGAAGAGCACGAACGCCTCATTAGGCAGGTGCTTAGCAAGCTTAGGAGTGCCAAACTTTATGCCAAACTTTCGAAATGTGAGTTTCACAAAACTCGACTTGACTATCTGGGGTATAGGATATCTGACAAGGGCATTGAGATGGACCCCGTTAAAATTCAAGCGATATTGGGGTGGGAACGCCCACGTACCAGGAGGCAACTACAAAGTTTTCTCGGATTTAGCAATTATTACTGCCAGTTTATCCAGGGGTTCGCTGAAATTGCCTTGCCCCTTACTGATTTACTACGTACCAAGGGATTGGGAGACACACGCAAAGTGAAGAACCCAGGGGCAGTACTCAATTGGACACCTGAGTGCCAGGCAGCTTTCGAAAAACTTAAAAGCCTTTTCACTGCTGAACCCATTTTGCAGCACCCCGATCCCACTCAACCCTTTGTGGTTCAAGTAGATGCTTCTGATTTTTCAATTGGGGCGCTTTTGCTGCAAAAAGATTCTGACAATCACTTGAAGCCTTGTGCTTATTTGTCCAGGAAGTTTTCTGAGACCGAACGGAGGTGGCATGTTTTGGAGAAGGAGGCTTTTGCAGTTAAGGCAGCTTTAGAAGCATGGCGCCACCTCTTAGAGGGGGCTAAATGTCCTTTTGAAGTTTGGATTGACCATAAAAATTTAGAAGCGCTTCGCACCCCCCGGAGACTCAGTCCTAAACAGATTCGCTGGGCTCAATTTTTTAGTCGTTTCGATTTCCAGCTGAAGTTTATTCTGGGTAAGAAAAACTTCCTTGCTGATGCTCTCTCACCGTTACCCCAAGATTCTGTCCATGCAACTGAGATCATGGGTACTGTGTGGATGGAGCCACAGCTGGGTCTGCAGGCTGTAACACGCAGCCAAACCCGGGCACGGCTGCCTCCAACCCCGGTTGCACCGGCAGGGAGGAGGACACAGATTCCCTCTCAATTGCAACAACAGTTTCTCCAGACACTGAAATCTGATACTTGGTTGCAGGTGAACAGAGACAATGTTTCCTTTGACGGTGGTTTAGCTTGGAAGCAAAACCGCCTCTATGTGCCGGAGCAGTTGCGGGCTGAAATTCTAACCCGTTCTCATGATGATAAGGTGGCTGGGCACTTTGGGTTTGTGAAAACGTTGCACCTGGTTAGGCACCAGTTTTGGTGGCCCACTCTGAGGTGCGATGTGAAAGACTATGTCGCTTCCTGTCCTGTGTGTGCCATGTCAAAACGAAAAGGGGGTAAAAAGCAAGGGCTCCTGCAGCCAGTGGCGAGCCCATCCCGCCCGTGGGAGGAGATTTCTATGGATTTTATTGTTGACCTTCCTCCCAGCCAGAAGACGACAGTAATTTGGTGTAGTCAAGGATTATTTTTCCAAGCAAGCCCATTTCATTCCATGTGCTTCTATTCCTTCTGCCCCACAATTGGCACACCTTTTCCTAATTCACATCTACCGGCTCCACGGTAGCCCCTCCCGTTTGGTCACGGACCGCAGGACACAGTTCACTTCCCAATTTTGGAAATCATTTTTGAAATTGATTGGCACCAAGCAGGCATTGTCCACTGCTTCGCATCCTGAGACTGACGGATCTACGGAGGTTTTAAATTTGACCCTTGAACAATTTTTAAGGGCATTTATAAACTACCAACAGGACAATTGGGTTGATTTGCTCCCTTTTGCTGAGGTGGCTTACAATAATGCAGTCCATCAGAGCACGGGGCACACCCCTTTTTGTGTAGTTTCGGGATGGGACTTCGTGCCCATTCCTGAGTTGCCACAACCTCCTACCCAGCCCTGTTCTGCTTCTGATTGGGCTGCTCAACTGGCTGATTCATGGCTGGTGATTCAGCTGATGCCCAGTCTGCTTACAAATTGCATGCGGACAAGCGAAGGGATGTTCAGCCTGATTTTAAAGTTGGCGATCAGGTGCATCTTTCCACCAAGTTCATAAAATCCCCACAGCCATCACGAAAGTTAGCCCCGAAATTTGTTGGACCTTTCCCCATTATTGGCATTGTAAATCCGGTCACTTTTAAGTTGGATTTACCTCACAATCTGAGATGTTTGCATCCTGTTTTTCATTGCAGCTTGCTCAAGCCTGTCAGCTGCTCTTCCCATTGGCATGCCCAGCCTCCCCGCCCTGCTCCAATCATGATTGACGGGCAGCAGCATTTTGAGGTGAAGGACGTCCTTGATTCCCGCAGGCTTCATGGCACACTTCAGTACCTTATCCGCTGGAAGCACTTCACTCACCCTGAGTGGGTTTCTGCTCGCAACGTTAACGCTCCTGTTTTAGTTAGGCGCTTTCATCTAGCTTACCCTTTGAAACCTGCTCCTTGATGTTTTGACTTTGTTTGGGGGGGGGCGGTATGTCATGTTCACCATTTCAATGTGCATTGTACATCGTAACGTTTCGCATGTCACGTTTCGTTTGTCAGGTTGCTGACGCGTGTTCTGTTTGGGAGGGGCTGTGCGGACTCCTTCTGCTGGGTTTGTTATCTGTATTTAGTGGAATGGAATGTGTTTGGGTTATCCAGTGTGTTCAAGATTTTCTTCCCAGGAGATCAGCAGAACTCGTTACCAGCACCTGGGGTGGGGAATTTGAAACAGTTGGGCGAGGGGAGGGATTATGTTTGCACCGAGGGTTTTTAGTTTGTATTTGGCGTGCTTTTGCTCGTTCTCAGCTTTCTTTGTATTTGCACACTATTCTTTAATAAACCAGATATTTTTAAGCTCTTGCTGGTGAGTCTATTAGGATAGGCAATCATTACAGAGAGGGAGAGGGTAGGTTGCAGTATGGAATAAAGCTGTGCTTATGAGCAGTATCACATGTGGAAAACTACATACCAGATCCGAGCAGCAGCTCCAGCACTCTCCTACCATGCTGAGAGTGTGGAGGTGACCGACAGCTCTGCATTACTCAAAAGGGCTTGGAACTCTCAAAAGGGCTTATTTTCCTCATTGTGTTATTCACATGCTTTTCTCCTGTCCTACAGTTCCTGCCCTCACAAAATTCACAATATTACCCAGTCCATATAATACAATACTATTGTTTAGAAACCTAGTAACAGGCTTTAAAAACAGGCATCGTACAGCATTCTTGGTTATGGTACTGACATTTGGTCAATGACTGAAACCTTGGCATTGTATGCACCAGTTTGTATGCGTTTGATAAGTACTGTCTTCTACACTGTTTCCCAGTTTTGTATTTTGCCTTCGTAGAATTACAACGGACAATACAAGTAACCCCAGTCTCTATATTGAAAAGGAAATCCAAGTTTATAGATGATATAAAAACTGATTTTCTATTACTGAAAGAAGCATGCAGTGGTACAAGCAATTGCATCACATGTTCACAGTCTGATCAAACTTCTCAATAAACTATGGTGGATGTTCTGATTTTGAAGACCATTTACAAATTACAAAGCAGAAATCATTTATAGCTACAGCATCTCCTCATCAATCACATACTTTCCCAGAAAGAGTGTTAAGGACTTAGTTGTTCCTGGTAAAGAAGCCATGTTTGCATATCGCATAGCTATCTTTAATTTAAGCTTTAAAACATCAGATTGTACTTCCAAACTGATAGCTCAACATTTTGAACATAAGTTTGATGTTGCTTGAACTACTACTATTTTAGAAGCAATTGTACCTATGTGTTCTGAAAGGTACTTGAAAAGCTGAGCAAATCTGAACTTGTGTAACGATGCTTATGAGAAAAAGGACATAAAATTGTTTCTGTGACTACGTGCCATTTTTTAGACCAGGCAGGCATAAATGTTAAAACATTGACTTTTGGTTGGTTCCTAGGGAAACCGCCAAAATAATGATAAATCACCTCTGTGCTCTCAAAAAGCATGACTTTCTTGAGAAAGTTACAGAATTTTGCATTGATAATACAATTTTTGAGATGTGAAGAAAAAGAAAACAATATTTTTAATGTTAAAGCAGAAAATCAGAACGAATGTGATTAGAATTGTGCCGCACACATAGTAGGACAGAATAGCATTCAAAATGCAGTTGATATTTTACCATTTGATACTGAAGTTCTTGTAAAAATTTACAAATATTTCCGCTTATATATTGTTCATATTACTTCAAGTTTTGTGACACTGCAGCTTAGCATATAAAGTGGGTTGCAACAAGGCAATATGAAATTTCTCTCATTTCTTCTTGCTGTAGAATGGATCCATGTATCTGAAGGAATAAAAGCTACTTTAAATCACAAGAATAATGACTGTCAATTATCAGAAATATTTTGAAGAAACAAGTCAAGAAGTATATTATAGTTTGTTCATGGACAGTTCAATATGTATAATAACATACTTCTGAAGATGTGAAAAACAAATGCGATTGTACCAGAAATAGATTGTCAACTAAAACATAAATTTGCAAGGGGGAAAAAAAACAGTTGTATTGCACAAGGAAAAAAGATGTTGTTACTGATGATGTTAATTTCAAACCTTTTATGGAATAAGTTAAGGGTTTTATGGAAGAGGTTTATCTCACATGTATCTTTGGAAAACAAATGTTGAAGAAGCCAAGTCTCACACACTGGTAAATGCTGAATGTTTTTGGCCTCAGGTTAAGAAAATACTATCATTGAAAGATATGAATAAGCTGAAACATGTTTCTAGTCCTTTGATGAAGTAATTTTAGCACGTTTGTGCTAAAACGAAGGCTGAAATGAAAAAGTGAACAGTAAAGAGAAATGGGTCCAACTGTTCAATCATTTCAATGAAAATAATGTTTCAGTTGCTAATCTCATCAGTTGCTAATTTGTCTTCTGCATGCCTAGAACATCAGCTCAAGAAGAAAGGCTCTGTACTATCAAAAACAATATGTGGTCAAGAACTGTAATCCCATAGCAGGAAAGTCTTCTTTTTTATAAACTTAATATTGACCTGACATGCTTTTTTTTTAACAAAGTAAATTAAAACCCTCAAATTTTGAAGTAGGCATTCTGTAATGAAAACAATTATGTTCAAAGAGTAAGTATGCTACCACTGGGTATGACAGTGGTTTAATTATACAAGCATATTAAATGAATGTGAAAAGAGCAGCTGAACGTCTATTTGTATCAGCCCTTCGAGGTCAGCCATGTCAAGAAACAGACACTGCAGGGATCCAAGGACTGCTGCTTTAGAGTATATGGGAACTTCTTCCATGATCTGGACATTGTGGCCCACGTGGTTCAAATCTGAGGTTTGCCAAAGCTTAATATAGCAAATGCATGCCAAATGTTATAACTCTGAAGGGCCGCAAATCACGGCTTAGGACCGGAGTCCTTTAAACCTGGTATGGGTCCCAATAAACACACCAAGTGAGAAATAGGATAACCCTTTTATTTGAGCACTCAAGTAACAAGGGGGTCTCTCCTCTGAAAAGGAGAGCCGTAGACAACATTTTTATACCGTTATCCATAAGATACAGTTACAAATATAAGATGATTATTGGACAATTTCTGTCACAGGATACATAGGCATGCATACATTTGTGTTATCTATGTTAACTATACACTACATCTACACCCATCACCATTTAGGGATTCTGCCCTCCTTCAGGTGTAAAATTACATCTTGGCCCCTCCTTTGGGAGTGGAATGATCTAATAATGGGAGGAGAATTTAACATTACAATTACCTGTCCAGTTACTTTCGGACAAGATATCCCCCATGTGCACATGCTTGCATTTTTGAATTATCTTCTACTGGTTTCTGCTGGTTATTCCCTTATCTTCCATTCGTGCCATCTCCCAACTTATACCTATCATGTACTTGCCAGCCTCCCTCATATTCCAGCTTATTCTTAGGCATCCTTATCCCCCAGGAGAGCCTTGGAGCTCTTGAGAAAAGGAAGCTTCTTATTTTCCTTGACAATCACAGCTTACACAGTTAGCTGAACACATACATTCCTTATAAGAAGGATGCTGATAAAATTCTGTCTCCACAACTCCAATGTCTTTGTGGATACCCACCTTCCCATGTATTCTTGACACTCATGTTTAAGGGTGCAGGGAGGAAAAAGGGCATGGAAAACATTTAAGAAAAGGAAAAAGGCATGGAAAACATTTAAGAAAAAGGCATGGAAAATGGCATGGACTTGTCCATGAAGTTATCAGGAGTCAAGTCCAATGTGAAGATGATGTTACCTTTATTATATACTGTAATTAATCTTTATAATGTGCCCTAAGGCCTATATGCATATGACATTACCCAAGAATGCATAAAATAATACATTAATATTTTATTTAAATAACAAAATGGTGTTACGGCAAATCTGACATTATCAAGGCAAATAGTATAAATCAGCTTAAGGTAACTGTAGGTGATTAACAGCTTTACTGTGATCATCAAGGCTATAATGAGGTTAAGACTGCTGGGCACATCAATGGGTTTAAGCAACCAGAACCCTGATGGCTTAATCCTAAGCAAACTATGCCAATCATGATCATAAATCCTCTTCAAACTTTCGTGCTCAAAACAGGTAGAACAAAGGAAGCCTGCAGGAAGCCAGGGAGACTACAGGAAGAAATGCCAACAGAATGAGGTTCAAGGGGGTTCCTGAAGGATAATGTCTTTACCAGGTCTTTGCCATTGGGAGGTTTTAGCACATGTTCTCTGTCAGTCTCAGCAGGTCAGTAAGCACTCTTGGGAGTAAAAGGAGTCTCCAGCAGGAACAGAGAAGGTATTAAGGAGCCAAGGTCAACCTCAGCAGCCCAAGAGCAGATCACAACTGCCAGAGGGAGGGGGCAGAGGTTAAAGAAACATCATAGAAGTCAGATCCCAAGGGGATTTGCCATGGGATCAAGAGAACCTTCCAATGGGTTAAGACCTGGGTTTCCATAATTTTAGCCCACTTTTAGATGCATGAATAGTACTTTAATAAAGTTGCAGATTATCACTAATGTTAAACAGGAAGAAAGGTATAATCCACAAGAAAATAATGCTAATTTAAAACTGCAAAAAGAGAGAAAGGTAATTTCAAGTAAATGGAGATCTGTACTGGCATTGCTGGAGAGTAGAGCACTATGCTCAGTGCCTGTATGGACCCATTTATTTTAGCTGTTTGAAGAAAAGCAGTGTTGCAGAGAATCCCTTCTCTGTTTATCCCTTACCATTCCTCCTATTGTACAATAAAGGGATAGATAGGCCATCTAATTCCTGTCAAATTGTGCTGTTCCTTAAGTTTTCTTCTTTTTGAGTCACCCCTACAGGTAGGTTATTGCCTAAAGAGCTGCAAAATTAGGCATGGTTTGTAAGACTTTAATAAAATGACTTGTTTCCTACATTAGAACTAAACAGCATTTTATTAGAATGCACCTTAATGAGTTTGTTATTTATTAAAAATGTCTATATATTGCCTTTTAGATATTCTAGAATTAATTAAGATACTCTTAAATATGTTCCACTGAGGTTAATTGTAGTTATGATAACAAATTACTCCTTGAATTCTGTGGAACCATTGCCATTTGGGGGTAGTTTTCATTTTCCAGAGGTGATTATTGTTGGAAGTCCTGGCAAATCCAGCATGCCTCATCAGCATGTGAATTAGCATGCAAATTGAGTTGTCCAACAATGCAACTCTGTGGAAGCTGTTTGTTGCCACTCCCACTTCCTCTCTTCCTTCTTCTCCACGAGAAGCAAGCACATGGATGTGTGCTGCTCTCCTCCATTCTGGGCACCATGTGGTGGGCCTGGAATTCCCCTTTCTTCCATGCAGCTCTTGGCAGCTGTAGGGCTGAGAGTTTAGGGCAAAACTAAGTATTTAGAAAGGAAAGAACAAAGGAACTTCATCTTTTCCACAAAGATGGATGTAACACAAGCAACAATAAAGTCAGTAAGAATTCTTTTACTTATCTTAACCTAATATATCTAAGCATGTGATTCTTTATGCTTGGGAGGGCTGAATGTGTAAGATCAATAACCTGTGTTTCTCTGGCATGCTCATTGAAGCTATCTAAGATAATTTTCCTTTTTCTGTGCCAGCTTCTCAGCTGTACTATAAGCTCTGCTCCATTTCAGTGGTTCTAGCAAGCCACCAAATTGGCTTCAACTATTCTGGAACAGGAAGTGGTTTCTGGCATTCTGGCTCTCTTTCTTTAATATTTATTAATAGAGAGCCAGTTTGGTCTAGTGGTTAAGGTGCTGGGCTAGAAACCAGGAGACGGTGAGTTCTAGTCCTGCCTTAGGCACGAAAGCCGGCTGGGTGACCTTGGGCCAGTCCCTCTCTCTCAGCCCAACCCACCTCACAGGGTTGCTGTTGTGGGGAAAATAGGAGGAAGAGGGAGTATTAGGTATGCTTGCTGCCTTGAATTATATATATGAAAAAGGTGGGATAAAAAAAATACTCATCTGCCTGATGGATGTAGATAAAAACCCATTGTGTTTGCTGAGCCTTCAAACCAGGACAAAGTAATATCAGAGCATTTCAACTCTCCAGGTCTCTCCAGAGCAGACTTCAAAGTGACTGTTTTAGAAAAGTGGGACTTTAACAGGGCCATTGAGCTTGAAACTGTTGAACTCACATACATCGAAACGTTTCAGGCAATCTCAGAAGGTCTCAGCAAACCCAGTGGGTGTTTAACACATTACAATTTTTAATTGATCAGGTACTTGTAATCTGTCTCACATGCAACTTGCATCTGCATAACCACCCTTTCTTTTCTCCCCATCTTTCCCCCCACCTCTCCCCAATTTAAATCCTACATCAGCCTAGCCACTCTATGCAGCTTACTTACAGCTTATGCCTTTTAATGAAATGTGTTGGTTGGAAACAGTGCTAACATAGACTAATACAACTCTCCTCTTACAAGGTTTCACAAAATAATTGCTTCTTTATGGGAGCAGATAAACAAAGCATTAGAAATGCCATCAGCTGAAATACCAAAACCACGAAGCTATAGGAGGCATTTCTCTTCTGCTGCAGCTTTGGAGAGGTTCAAAGCTGGGGCTGTATAAGTACATCTGTTGTGGCAGCTCAAATAGAAGGAACTTCTTCCTTATCTGGCCTCCCATCCCAGTTTCCATTTAGAGCCTTGAAAGTCTGTTGGATGGATTGAGCTATGTAAGAGTTGCATTGCTGTCTTCTTCTGGACCTGTTTTTTTTAATTAAAAAGTGCCCTGTGACAATCTCATCATGATGGCTGAACCACTCTTATGTGAACTGGTGATCTTTTCACTGATTAGGAAGGAGTTTGCAGATGGTTGTCTCCTAAATCTTAATCTGTCTCAGAAGTCACCATAACATTTAAGCTGCTTGAAAAACCATTTTTGAGACCTATGTTAGAGGCCTTATAAACACAGTTAAACTAGCAAGCACAAGGAACAGACTTGTCTCAAGCCCAGCCAGTGTGATGACTTTATGTTTCAGGATGTGTAGGAACCTATGGAATTAGGTTACTTGAGTAAACTGTAGTTGTAGGAACACCATCACTGTGGACTAAAGTACTTTTCAGTGAAATATTTAGGCTTCCAGATGGGGTTAATCAGCAGATCAGCATCTAACCTGTGGTAGCATTTTAGGTTTACTTTATTACACTGTTGTAAAGGACGTTGCTCCAATGAAGTTTTAACTGAAGTTTGCATTTAAAGTAGCATTCTGGACTGAAGCAGTGTTTCCCTTCAAATTGCCAGATGGAAGTAGCCAGGTCATTTTGATCAAAATGCCAAAAGGGACTTCTGTGCAGGCAAAACCAGGTAGCTGGCTAGACTGAATCAGCTGGCTGTGTCTCAGATGCACTACCCTGAACTGGCTTAGTGTTACAGTTCAGAGGAGGCCACTTCACACAAGTCATTTAACTTAGTTTGTTGGAGGAGTAAGGAAGAAGCAGACTCTCATCATGGAGGTTTAATTACTTGAAAACTGTAATTTTTGTTTAAAAAATCATAAATCCAAATATATGTATCTTGGTCTGTCCATTTTATGCTTATTTCTTAAAAAAAAACCCTCTTTTAGTTATTTTGGCTGTAGGAAAATAGCCTTTTCAAACCTGGAACTATTAGTTGTAGTGGATGGCAATTTCTGCTATCCCCAACTGGATAATTGATGTAAAGGGACTTGTAGTCTAATACCCCTAGAAGGATCTAGGTTGGAGAAAGCTGGGATAAGGTGCTGCTTGAGAAAATAATTTATTATGAACAGATGAAAGCTAAACCAGAACATTTTTAAAAAAGACTTTTTTATTCGACTTACTCTTTCTCATACTAATATTCATATTAATGCAGTAATTCTATACAATGGAATGGGGAATTAGTGATTTTTCAGATGTGACTTAAACATTCATAAATATTCTTGTGATTTAAATATTCCACCCCCTGTAAAAACCATGTATGGTAGTGTTATCCTTTTTCATAGCTTCTGTTGGTTGGGTTGTAGTGGGTTGAGTGGTCAGGCACTTTTTGATAAAGTTGGGGGGGTATCCATACATCAGAAACATCTCAGAAACTACCAACAGACTGTTACAACCACATGGCATCACTGTAACACATAAACCAACTAAAACTCTTCAAAACATCCTAAGTAACCCAAAAGACCCAGTAGCCCAAGAAGAAAAAAACACGAGTTATCTACAGTACAACATACAGTATAAGGACTGTAGCAGCCACTATGTAGGACAGACAGGCAGAAGACTAGCAGAGCGCATCCACAAACATCAACTAGCAGTCAGGAGACACGATGAGAACTCCTTAATCTCACAACACATGGACAGACTCAACCACAGTTTCAACTGGGAAACGTGAGCATCCTAAACCAAGCCAAATCCAAAAATGCCAGAGAATTCCTGGAAGCCTGGCACTCAGACAAAGCAGCCATCAACAGGCACATAGAGGTAAACAACATTTACATGCCATTCAAAAGAGACAATAGAAAAGCCAAAAGACCAGAACACCTCCTCACCAGCAATCAACACCCAGATTAACACTAGGATTAACACCAGACGAACCATCAAACAGCATCATACACCCTAATCAAGGAAGTATTAACTCAGTCAATCAACCAAGCAGCAAACAACAGCCCAATCAAAGAACTCCCAAGGAGAGAACAACACCTCCACCAACACAAGCTGGACAAAACAAGCTGGACAAACAACTATATAAACAGAGCAAGGCCCACTCCCTCTTCTCACTGAAGATGTTGCCTAGTCTGGCAATGAAACCTCTGCAAGAAAACAACAAGGCTCAGACAGCACCAAGGACTCCACAGTTAAACCCTGAAGTACAAATATTTGCTTCAAAATTATCTCTGTTCAAGCAGTCACCTAAGAACTGTCATTCCCAGCTCAGAACAGACCTGCTAAGATTTCCTTCCAACATAACCAAACATGTGGCAATTCCTCTTAGCCAGTAAGGTTGGCTTTGACCCAGTATATATGGAAATGTAATTCTTCTCCCAGACATCACATTCTTTGCTTTTCTTACTTGGTGGAATCGGTTTGTGGAAAAGATGCTTCAGCATGTATCCACTGCTGTGCCATCTTCAGGACAACCAACCATTTGCTAAACCTCTGGGAATTAGGTTTAAAAAAATGGCCTGGGCAATGGCGTCAGAAAGCGGCTTTTCTTTCTAGATGGCATCATTCTTAAGACCCTGTGGTCGCGCTATTCCATTTTTCTCTGTAAGATTTGTTTAAAAAAAGATGGGAAAATATTATTCTTTTCATGCATGGGTTTACTCTATTTTAAAACAGCGTCTTCAATTCCTTCCAGCCCTTATACCAGATCCAGAAAGAAATTAGCTGACCTCCCGCTTGTACATTTCCTTCCAGAGCTTTAATTCTTAATGCATTGGTTGGAAGAATTTGCTGAAACAGGCGCGTGTCATGAAATATCCACTAGTCGAAGCTGCGACATACCTTCGCTGCAACCACATCATTCGATTTCTAAGCCGGTCTACTCGGGGCTAAGCAAAGCTGAAATCGTAAACTGACCAAGAAATGCTATTGGACTTCGTGGGGTTTTTACTCCCTCATTAAAACCACGCAGGGTCTTGTCCAGACCACCGGCATCCACAGAGTAGTTGGGTTTCCTTGGCAAACACTGCTCCGGAGCGGCTTCCCCACTGCAGCTACTGAGGCGCTGGCCCTTTAAGGACTGGCTCCGCCTCCTTCTTTTTGCGAATGCTGTAAGATCGAAGCAGACGGGGACGTGCAGGTATGTATTGCATTGGATAGAGGAGGGGGAGCGGGAGATTCCCGGTACCCCAGATTGTTTGGTGGGCCGATCCAGCTCACTAGGCGGAGAATATGGAGATCCTTCACCCGCGGCCCTGTGCGGGTGCTGGGAAATGCGAGCAATGAAGTAGAGAGGAGCAAGGCCTCGGAAGCCTGGTGAGCGGGTTGGTTTCATCCCCAAACCTTTCCGGCGGCGGAGGCTGGTTATTCAGCCGGGCGTGGGAAGCGACAGGGCGTGCAGCAGAAACGAGAAGGTTCCAGGAATTAAGTCCGGCTTGCGCTGTCGCCTTCGTCTTTTCAGTGCGGGGTAGTAGGAGAAGGTAGAGAGTCTCTTGGTGTCTGAACTGAGACCGTCCTGGGTAAGCTCCAGAACTTGCTTTCAGCTCTAGCCTCGCTCCCCGGATTTTATGTAGGGATCGTGATGCGTGTAAATTGCATATCCTGGTGGCGGTTCCGTGACTGCTAGGTAACTACAGCCCACTGGAAAGCACCGGGGCTTAGCAGAGGAGAACGCGGCTTAGATTTGTCACTGACTGGGTGTATGCTGGAAAGGGGAATACTGTATACCAGCTTTTCTCAACCTCAGCAACTTTAAGATGTGTGGACTTCAACTCCCAGAAAGCCCCAGCCAGCCATACTGGCTGGGGAATTCTGGGAGTTGAAGTCCACACATTTTAAAGTTGCTGAGGTCCAGAAACACTGCTGTGTTCAGATGGGCCTCGTGGGTTAATAATAGCTCTGCATGAGATATGTTCTTTATAGTCACTTAATTCATTTGTGGGTGTATAGGTAAAATGTAGTTTCAAGTGGCTCATAATTGTAGAGCTTTAAGTCTAGAGTTGTGCAACATGCTAAACCAAATGTTAACCATCATAATTTGCCTTAGCATGTTGTATAAACACAGGCATTGTGGTTTGACAGCCATAGTGTATGGTTTGGTGGCTTATTCAGCCAATAAACAGTAATAATGTAAACAGAGGTTTAGACAGCATTCATATACCATGCTAATAATACTGTAACTGCTGGGTTTGAGCTTCAGCACTTGTGGTTACTGGGGGTTGGGATGAGGGAGCTGTGGCTTGGATTAATTAGCATGATGTTGTGACTTTGTATTATATGATGTGGTGCACCAAGTCTTGTGCTAGCCGTAGGTCAGCCATTTGCTCACTGATCTAGCACCAGATACGGCAAATTGGCAAACCATAGTTCATTAGTTGTCATTTTGGACATTGCAGTGGCTGGTTAGCTGACATTTCCTGTCGTTAAGTAACATCAACATTAATAGCTATAAAATTATATATTAAATATTTTATATAAGTAGATAAACACACATATAAGTACGTTTATGGGTAGGTCTGGGTGTGACTTAGGTTTTATGGATGATGCCACTATTTATTCTTTGGACAGGTGAGGGTCGTGTGGGTGTCACGTTCTCCACCGCCTACCATGGCAATGAGGGAGTTGGTGGAGCCAGAATGCGGGGGCTCCAATCCTCTGATGAAGCTGGCTAGCCACTTCACTCAGGACAAGGGCCTGCAACAAGAAGGGCTCCAGGGCCCCCTAGCCTGGCCTCCCACTGGTCCAGTAGCAGATGTGGTAAGTTTAACAAATTTAGAAGGTCTATTTAGGGTGGTGTTTGCTCTGTCTTGGAATGGGTATAAAGCTTATTCAGGATATTAGGGGCCATCAAACTGATTCAACTCCTGGTGATGGTACAAAGTGTTCAGTATGTTGATTCATGTCTCTTCTAGGGACTTTCTGGTAATCGCTTTGATACCATCCATCCATCTTGTCTGTTGTCGCTGCCAACTTATATGTCCCTCAGTTTTGCCCAGAATAATTTTTTCTAGGGTTGCATCAAAGAGTATGAATTACACCTTTATTTGGTCCAGGGTTCAGATCAGTTGGTTCTTGCAGTTCACTGTACTCTTAGGAATTATCTCTAAATCCATAGTTTGATCTGTCTTCTTTTTTTTTCCCGCTCTTTGTCACAGTCACAATCATACTTTACCACTTGACTAGGAATATTGGGAACCTTGAATAGAGAATGCTTTTATGGTTGACTTTATAATTGCACTAAGCAGTAACATGAGTTGTATAGTTTAGCATAGTGAGTTAACTCAGCAACTGTGGCTTATTCAACAAAATATTATTAAAAGAAACTGGTTTAATACAGTGTATGAACTCAGCTATGAATCAGATGGTGGAATAGTGTGGCTTGGAATGGGAGTAGATTTCTTCTAGGGTAGATATCACTGTCTGCATGTTTAGGGTCAATGGACTTTTCAGAAAGAAAATTTTTCACAGTGGCAGTTTCAAGAGCTGATTAAAAGTTGATCTGGAAAATTCCTGCTTTGGATCTCATATTTGCCACAAATGTATTACATGTTGGCACACTACTATTCTGGCAAACCTAGCTGTATGGAAGGAACTGATGAATAGAAATAAGTATTCCCAATAACCTGAATCTCATGCATTTAGTTCTGCAGGGATCCTTCCTTGAGGATGTGTGGAAAGATTGGAAGCACAGTTTGTTATATCTTCTTTTCCCCATGTACAGTTCTGTCTGGTTTAAAATTGATCATTCTCATTTTCTAAAGAGATGTACAAGAACCAAGTTAGATTAGATGGCACATCAGAGGGAAGAGAAAGCTCAAGTCAATTACCGTGTCTTTTCTGTTTTCTAGGTGCCCAAACCTCTTGGAAGAGCCTCTGAAGATGATGTAAGCCTTCCCACGTGTCTTGTTTCTGTCTTCCTCCCTGTCCCTGACTTGTTATATGACTTTATTTCCATCTCCTGACATATGTTTGCCCATGCAAATTCTTGTATTATATTCTTGGACAGCTGGTGGCAGAGTTCCTTCAAGAGCAGAATGGCCCCATGCTGTCCCGCACCCCACAAACATTCAAGATGGATGATCTCTTGGCTGAGATGCAGGAAATTGAGCAATCCAATTTCCGACAGGCCCCACAGAGAGGTAAATGTGAACAGGGAAGAGCCAAACACCTACTGGGCAAATGGGAGTGGGACAGGCTATGGTCCCTGGCTTCTAAAAAGGGTGGGATGGTACTGTGAATTACAGAAAAGAGCAGTCTGGTACTGGTCTCACCTGTGTAGATTGTGGGGGTGACATTGGGACACTCACTGGGACTTATTCCTCTTCCTCAGCTCCAGGGGTGGCAGCACTGGCTCTTTCAGAGAACTGGGCACAAGAGTTCCTTGGTGTGTCTGATAATACAGTTGACATTTCAGCAGATTATAATGACGCTGATTGGTCCCAGGAGTTCATTGCAGAGGTTACAGGTAAGGCTGATGTAGGGAAGGTATGAGCATCTCCCACCTTACAGCAGTTCCTTGGTGTTTTATTATTTACTTATTATTATTTCATATATCTGCCCATGTTTACTTACTCATCTGCATCTGATGGAGCAGGCTATGAAAAGCAAAGCCACTGTAAATGGAGCTGGAGCAGGACTGGCAATATAAAGAAGCTTTCCTACCTGGTACTTAAGTATATCCTTTGATCCATGCAATTCTTGTTTAGCTTCTTTTTGGCAGTCTTTTTTTAAAAAGATTGGTTTTGTCTAACCTTCTGAAGGCTAAGTCTGTAGACTTAGGAAAGTAAGTTTTGAGAGTCGGGGTGGTATAGCAGCTAAGGTGTTGGACTAAGAGCAGAGAGGTTTAATTCCATTTTCAGCCATGGGATAAGATGGAGATCTCTACATAAACTACTTTGAGTTGGAGAAAAAGGATATAAATCTAATAATAAACTCTAGTGGATTGCAGTTAAAACAACAATCATATGCCACCTGAATAGGTTAGCGTGTTTATTATAGCATAAGATTTACTCAGTTAGATTTTCCTTGAACACACAAATGGTATTCTGAATTGACATGTAGATTTTTCAACAGTGTCTTAAAGCTACAATGGTACTGCCTTTTAGAGAAGGCAGATTGTGTGATAAAGTTTCTTGGAGTCCTATTTTATAGCTGTTTGCATAGTTAAATCTTTTGTCTAGAGTCTCTTTATAACCAAATTAAAAATGTTGTAGGCCACTTTATTTTTCCTTTACCTTCCTTTTGTAGACAAGGCAAAATTGCTACCTGGGCTCTGCTTCAGTCATTTCTCTGTGCTTTCCTGATTGCCTTCAGTTGGTCTTTCCAAATCATTTTCCCAATCTCAGCTGCATTTCTCTGGACTTTTTCCTAATTAAAATGGGTGACAGTGACCAATCTTACAGTGTCCCAGCTGGAATACTATGACATAACTTTGTTATAACTCCTACACTTGGCATGGAAGATTTTGGGTATTGGCTAGGATAACTGAAGCTGACTTAGAGTAAGGTAGTGTTGTGAATTTCTGTGCAACGATGCTTGATAATAATTGTTGGTGCTTCTCAGTGGCTCTTCTTCCTTCTCTTGTGCCCTTCAGTTAACAGCTTATTTTTATCCCATTTCTACATAGATCCATTATCTGTGTCTCCTGCCAAATGGGCAGAAGAGTATTTGGAGCAGTCGGAGGAGAAGCTGTGGCTAGGTGAATCAGAAGATCAAAGCTCGGCTGACAAATGGTGAGGGTCTCTGTGGTTTCTTCCTATAATTACAGGTGAACCTTCCCATTGGACAGAATCTCATTGAGATGCCTGGTAGGACTTTCCAGGTTCAACATTGGCAGGTCCATCCTTATCACACAGTGGCTTATCCTTCTGCAAATTGAGCAACAGGAATGCTGGGACTGAACGGTCCTCAGTTCAGAAGGCTTTTTAATGGTGGGGAAAAGAATTAGGATTTATGGAAGATTTTCTAAACTAGAGACCCTTCCAGATTCTCTGAATTGTTGCCTCATATTACTGTGTCACACTGGGAATAAATACAGCATTTTATTAAGAATGGTGGTTTTCCACTGCTGACTACCTGACTATCCAGGCTGTATATTGTCCCTTTCTTGATACATGTAGGAAATATTCTGAAAGTGGATTAGATGTGGTAGTTTGAAGTTCAGTAGTTTTTGAAGAGTTGAAACCACTCCTGAAGACTTTCAAAGAAGTAAATTACATGTATGTGATATATGTCCAAGATGGAGTTGTAATACATATCAAATGATTTGACATACAAGTTCAAATGCAGCCATGCCTTATCTCTTGCACCCCTCTTAAATAGTTAATCAGCAAGGAGGGAGCTTGCTTCAACTGTAATGGCAATTCGTTTCATAGCATGTGTCTACCTCCCAGTGGAGAAAGCAGAATTAAATGTTGATATCAAAGACAATCATGACAAAACTGGCAACAGGAGCGGCTTTCAGATGATGAGTGGGGACTGTATTCCAGGGACTTCATTCCTATCTAGAGGAGTGTTTCCAAAATGTACTTCATCGCGTTTGTGCTGCTGAATTTGCTGGATTCCATCTTGTACTGCATGGTGTTTGGCATCCACCTGAAATACTGAATGAGGTTATCTGAGGGTTTGGGGTAAGATCACATCCAGTTTGTATTTCCGCTCTGCTCAGATGCAAGTCTGACTGTGTATGCAGTGTCTGAGATCAGTAGGTGAGATGGAGTTTTATCAAGTGAGTCCAGTCCAGATAAGTGGCAGTATTAATGTAGGAAATTCATCTAAGTAGAGATAATAGTTGTATCCCCACTGAAGGACCATTTAGACAATTCAAGGTAGCATTAAATCCAGCTTTATTTTTGGTGTCCAGGCAGTACCTGTGTCATCTTTTCATTTAGGTTGATTCCCCAACTGCAGTCCCTTTTGGGATTGTATACAACTGCAATTCATATGTGGTGCTATCTTTAAGAGATACTGAATTAAGCTGCTAGGTTGACCTGGGCCAGATAAATGGAACACATTTTTCCAGGGTTTAAAATGTCTTTTAGGAGCCAGCTTGCTTCTGGATGCAAATCAACGTGTTTGTGTTTATTTCTTGAAGCTCTTGATTGCTTAGTTCCAGATAATTAAAAGCTTGTTTGCTCTCACCTGTTTCTGCATGAATACCAAGATCCCTTCAGAGGGTTTGTAAGGGAATGCTTGGAACAGAGACTTTTGTCTTTTTAGCCCTAGATACAAAACATTTTGTCATGGTGTGTGAATTAGTTTAGTTCTTTTCTTGTTGTAAGGGTTAAAGTTCCTTGCTGCTATTTTTCTTCTGTAGGTGGAATTGATTTGGGTTTTTTGTTTGTTTTTGATTTTAATTGTTACGGTATTTGTAGACTGCCCCAATTTATATTAAAATTTTATGTTAAAATTTTGTTTTTATGTTAAAATTCAACCTAGGATTTGAATTGCAAACTGGATTATGGAATAAATAGTAAATAGAAATCTAGTACATATATTAGAGCCTCGTGTGGCACAGAGTGGTAGGCGGCAGTATTGCAACTGAAACTCTCCGTGACCCGAGTTCGATCCCGGCGGAAGCTGGATTCTCTCTCGGGTAGCCAGCTCAGGCTGACTCGGCCTTCCATCCTTCCGAGGTTGGTAAAATGAGGACCCAGCTTGCTGGGGGAAAGGTAATTATGACTGGGGAAGGCAATGGCAAACCACCCCGCTGTAGTCTGCCAAGAAAACATCACGAAAGCAGTGTCCCCCCAAAGGGTCAGACGTGACTCGGTGCTCGCACAGGGGACCTTTCACCTTTCATAGTACATATATTGTGATGGGTCAAATCACTTTTTCTTAACTTTCGAAGCGTAGCATCCTTTTAGCTTATCCTGAATCTGCCTTGTTTGTTCTGGCCATAGGTATGAGGAATACCAGCCTGAAGATGATCTCAAGAAAACAGCCAATGATTTTCTTTCAAAAGTGGACGATCCCAAACTGAACGATTCTGAGGTAAAAATATGACTGGAGTTTTCTTCAAAAGGAACAGTGTACAGTTATAAGACTGGAGAGAGAAATAGTGTGTGTGTGTGCATGGGCATGCAGGCTTATTTGGTCCTGTAACTCACTTGAAATAGGGACGCAGTGGCGCTGTGGGTTAAACCGCTGAGCTTGCCGATCAGAAGGTCGGCGATTCGAAATCGCGCGGCGGGGTGAGCTCCCGTTGCTCGTCCCAGCTCCTGCTCACCTAGCAGTTCGAAAACATGCAAATGTGAGTAGATCAATAGGTACCGCTTCGGCGGGAAGGTAACGGCGTTCCGAGTCGTCATGCTGGCCACATGACCCGGAAGTGTCTACGGACAAACGCCGGCTCTTCGGCTTTGAAACGGAGATGAGCACCGCCCCCTAGAGTCGGATTCGACTGGACTTTACGTCAAGGGAAACCTTTACCTTTACCTTAACTCATTTGAACACCATTAGCTAGCAATATTTTCTGCTTCAAGAGCCATATATGTACCCAATACACACCAAGCACTTTCTGCCCCCCCTTGGATATGCCAAGGCTTCCCCACCACGGTGCTGGCTGGGTTGATTATTATTGTTACCTCATAAGGAAAGTGAAGGATTCTGTATCTCTTGATTTTCTTAAGATAGACTTCCTTTTCTGATGATCTCCAGATGTGTTGGGTTTCAGAATTTTGTCTTCCAGCTGACCTGGGCACATCTGGAGATGATTGCATTTGGGAAGGCTGTCTTAGAAGATTGGTGCTTCACTGTGAGCAGTGTAATATAATGGCTAGAGTTTGGGATTTGTCCTAGTGAAATCCTTGCTCAGATATAAAGCCTGCTGGGCAGTCAACTATGGGTAAAAATAACCATTAGGAAATGCTGGGTTAAATGTGACCATGCACCAACTTGGAACCTCCTCTCTCTCTTGCAGCCTTCTGCCTTTCATCAATGAATCCCATGCAAGGCATGAACATCTTAGAACTTCTTGTTCCCTCCTCAGTATTATTATTGAGTTTTTCTTAATACAGACACTCCTCTGCTTCCTCTCTGCAATCATTCATGGCAGAAGAGCAGTCACATTCTTAAGGATTAGTTAGAAACTGTGAGGCCAGATTTACTCTTTTGTTGTCAGATCAAGATAAATTTGGGAGTGAGACTGGGTGAAAAAGAGTAGTACTGTAGCAGGACTTAAGGTTAAGCTGGGCTTTGGCCTTTTACACTAACCTCCTTGGAGGGTTTTCCAGAGACATATTGCTAGTGTTGTGCAATTATGTTAAATAACTGCTGATTCCATGTGCCCAGGAAAGCTGGACAGGCCTCTTGTCTTGGAAGCTCTGCCCAGGCCAGGTGCAGGCTAATCCAGGCAAAAGGTATATTCTGGGGGTGGAATGACATGAATAACGATGATCTCTACCTGTGTCTCCTTTCTTCATGCAGTTCCTAAAATTTGTTCGCCAGATTGGAGATGGGAGGGTATCCATCGAGGCCAATCGGGTGACCATTAATCCCAGGGACCAGGATAAGGCAGAGCAATGGGCAACTGAGTTTATGCAGCAGCAGGTAGGACCCCTGGCTGCTCCTTGCTGCTTTCAGCAGGAGAACTCATGGCAGCCTGCTCTAGGTAGCCAGTAAGTAGACTTGGGGGCAGAACTGAGCAGAGCATCTGTAGACTAGGAGCAGAGAAGAGCCATTCCCTTCATAATTCTGTCAAAATAGCCTGAATGTTATAAGTTGCTTTGCATATTTCTATCTTTTTAGGGGATTTTTTTCCTTCTGTCTTCTCTTCTTAGAATACATCTGAAGCCTGGGTAGACCAGTTTGCACACACTGGGGATGCACTGGGCCTGGATTCAGAATTTGAGCAGGCCAAGACTGCTGTGGAGGTAATGGGCTATTAGAGCGAGAGGGCATGGTCCCCCTTCTTCTGGAGCAGAGAGATACTTCTAATGCATTTATTTGAGGAAACCGGATATTTTCTTTCTCTCCTGTCTCTAGTCAGATGTGGATTTTTGGGACAAATTGCAGGCTGAGTGGGAGGAGATGGCCAAGCGAGATGCAGAGGCCCATCCTTGGCTAACAGATTATGAGGATCTTGCCAGCTCCACTTACGACAAGGTACTGCTGTAGAAACAGTGCTGTGCTTTGCCTTCTCCAGCCCTCACGTTTCTTTTTGGCTGCACAACTCTTAATGGTGAGTGTGTGGATACCAAACTTTATAAAAAACAAAGGTAGAGAACTAGCAAGCTGAAATGCTTTCAAATAAAATGTAAGTGGATTCTTGTAAAAAAAAAAAAAAGACAACATGGAGTAAACGGAGTGGAACCTCTTCTTTGCACCATCTTCTTCCTCTTCTCCTGCTAATTGAGCCTGGCTCCAAATTTTCCTCATTCTAATGCATCTGGTTCTGGGTGGCTCTCCAAATGCATCCTTCACTTCTGTCCCCTAGAGCCAATGGAAGCTGGGGCCCTGAGGCAGGCAGTGGGAGCATACTGGCAAAATGCCCAGAGGACACCCTTTGAGGGTGACTAGACGCAATTATCTGCCCACCGCCTTCTCTATAAGTGGTAGCTTTTCATCCCATGATTTCTAGAATTTTGGAGGCAAGTGGCACTGAGCTATGCCCCTTTCCCTGCAGGAGAAGAACGTGTGTCTAGAGATAGAAGACACTCTCTGCTTACTTACCTGCACCTAAAGGCTCAGCTTACACCTTCAGGGTTGCTCCACACACAGACCCTGATTGATTGGCAAGAAAAGATGCACCACTCTGAGCTTGAAAGCAGAAGAGAAAAGCAGATGGACTAATCCTTCCTCCTGCTATTCCTTAAATAAGCAGCAGATGCTGCTGTGGAGTAGGAAGTGTCCCACCTCTTTCCTAACATCCTGGGGCAGCCTTTAGAAGCAACTGCTATTTTGTTCTTCCTCCCCTGTAGGGATACCAGTTTGAAGAAGATAACCCCGTGCGGGACCACCCGTGTGCTTTTGAGGAGGGCCTGAAATGCCTGGAGGAAGGGCATCTCCCCAATGCGGTCTTATTCTTTGAGGCTGCTGTGCAGCAAAAACTTGATCACATGGAGGTGAGCGAAGGAGGGCCAGCTGCTCTCTGCCTTGGCTTATGTTAAATGGCAGCTCGGCCCAGGTGTGCCGCAGGGAGGGCCAGCTTTGATCCCATGTAATTAGTTGTATTCCTTTTGTACGTTTGTAACTGGTGGTGGGTGTTCCTTTCTTGGCTGCTGGGGACTCATGTTGTCTCTTGTGGAACTGGAGCAGAGTTGCTTCAGATCCGACCTTTGCCCTTGGTCTGCTTCTTGGACGGGGTTGGGTTCATGCTACCTTCTGGGTCATGATTTCTGCTGTTTTCCCAAGGTTGAGTTTATTATGAGAAGAAATGAAGTGCAGCAAATTGGGATTTTTCCCTGCACCTCCCACCCGCCCCAGGTCTGCTTTTCTGATTCATTTTCCAGAGGAGCTGCTTCAGTGTACCTCAGTTGTATTGCTCTTTGGGGCAGCTTGCTGCTGCTGACGTGTGATTGTGGGTGGGCACCATCCTCCTCCTTCTCCTCCTCCTCAGAAATAATTTTTCCCCTCCAGTTACTAAAAAGATGGGAAGGGGGAGAAGGAGGAGGTTTGCAAACGTCAGCCCCGTTTCCATGCCACTCTGTACAATGTGAACAGAAGATACATAAAAGGGTGCCATAGGGGAGATGGTCAGGAACTATCAGTGCTTTTGTCATGTCTCTGTGTTAGGCCTGGCAGTACTTGGGAACCACACAAGCGGAGAATGAACAAGAGCTTGCTGCAATAAGTGCCCTCCGACAGTGAGTAACCTTCCTGAGCAGTGGAAGTACAAGGCCTTGGTGTGGAAGTCCAAAGTCTCAAAGCCAGGGATGCTGACTCTTCGGGGATGTGCGGTGAAGCCAAAACCTTGCTTCGTCACCTCATCTGAAACAAAGCTAAACCCCTTGTTTGCAGCCGGCCCTTCGATTTGGTGTCAGCAGGATTTTCTTTCCTTCTTATTGCAGAAAGAATTGGGGTGGCAAATCCATGGGATATGGTTGCCCCTCCCTTCTCCCTGCACCAGCTGAGGATGCATCGGTTGCATCCCTCTGTGTTTTACCTGTATGGTTTTGTTTTTTCCTGTAGGTGCCTGAAGTTGCAGCCTGGAAACCTCACCGCACTCATGGCTTTAGCCGTCAGTTTTACCAATGAGTCGCTGCAGAAGCAGGCCTGTGAAACCCTGCGTGACTGGCTGCGCTACAAACCGGCCTATGCTCCCCTTCTGGGAAAAGAATCTGAAGGGGAGAGTTCTAGCCCAGGTCTTGGGCCCTCCAAACGCGTCCTGGGTTCCCTCTTAACTGAGTGAGTCTGCAAAAGCGGAGAACGGATGGGAACTGGGCAAATAAAGCAAGATGGGAATTGTGATCACCCTTTATACCACATAGGTCTCTTCCTTCTGTCCTTCCTCAGTTCGCTCTTTCACGAAGTGAAGGAATTGTTCTTGGCAGCTGTACGTAGCAACCCCACGGTTGTAGATCCTGATGTGCAGTGTGGGCTGGGGGTTCTCTTCAACCTGAGTGGCGAGTATGAGAAGGCTGTGGATTGCTTCACTGCGGCCCTGAGCGCACACCCAAATGTAAGGAAGGCACAGGGAGGGGAAGAGGGTTGTAGGAGAAGGGGGCAGCTTCTGGAGCAGGAGCCGTGTTCTCGCAGAGGCTGCTTCTGACTGCAGGAGTCGGGCTCTGTGTTCTTCCATACCAAAAGTATGTCTTCAGAGAAGAGGGTTCTGGCTTAGCTTCCTCCTTGACACACTGGTCTCATGGGAGGACTAACAAAGTAGTATTTCCCCACCAGTTTCCAAGCATAGGTCACTCAATGCGACAGCCATCTCAGTAAAACCTAAAAGAAGCATTGATTAATGCCATCTAGAGCTAGAGCACTTCTCCTTTCATTCTCAAACAGTCTTCACCACAATCTTGCAAAGGAGGTGGATCATGTTTCCTATGGCATGGCTAACGGGACTCTCTGGCCTTCCCAATAAGCTTATGGAGAGCCAAGAGGTGGGCTGAGCCCCTGAGCCACCATACTCCAGCTATCTTTATCCATTATAGGGGAAAGGGAGACATGTAGAATGACTACAGCACTCAGTCGGTCCAACCTCCCTCATAGGATTGTTATTGTAGGGGAAAATGGGAGGAAGGACTGTATGTGGCACCGTGAGCTACTGAAGATGAAGATCAAACTAAAAAATGGTCTTGAAACCCAGAAAGTTTGAAAATCTGTTGTTTTGGGGTGAGGCGGGGCAGGGCAGGGCAGGGAGGAAAAACAAAGTTGTTCCACCAAGTCTGACTGAACCTGGTTCCTTCTTCTAGGATCACCTCCTCTGGAACAAGCTGGGAGCTACCTTAGCCAATGGAAACCGGAGTGAGGAAGCTGTGGCTGCTTATCGGCAGGCGCTGGAACTGCAGCCAGGTTATATACGCTCTCGCTACAACCTAGGCATTAGCTGTATCAACCTAGGGGCCCATCGGTGAGTTGGGTGGCTTTAAAGCTTAGATTGTCTCTACTGCTGCTCTTGATGAATCCCCGCTACTAGAGTCATGAGCGGTGGATCAGGCAACTCTGAAAGCGTTTCCAAGTGAAATTGCCATCACAGTTGACTAATAGCGCCCTCAGTCATTTCACATCCCCTTTCAAAGAATCCTATTCACTGGCTTTTGGTGTGTCTCATCTACAGTGGTGCTTGAAAATTATGAACCCTTCTGAATTTTCAATATTTCTGCATAAATATGACCTAAAGCGTGATCTGTTCTCCACACATGTCCTAAAACTAGACAGAACCCAATTAAGCAAATGAGTCAAGAACATTATACTTGTTCATTTATTTATTGAGGAAAATGATGCAAACCTATCTATTTGTGTGTGGCAAAAGTAGGTGAACCTTTGCTTTCAGTAACGGGTGTGCCCCCCTTGGGCAGCAGTAACTGCAACTCAGTATTTCCTATAACTGTTGGTCAGTCCTGCACATCGGCCTGGAGGAATTTTAGCCCATTCCTCCTTACAGAACAGCTGCAACTCAGGGATGTTGGTGGGCTTCCTCGCATGAATGGCCTGCTTCAGGTCCTTCTACAACATTTCTGTAGGATTAAGGTCAGGACTTTGACTTGGCCATTCCAAAACATTAACTTTCTTCTGCTTTAACCACTTGTGTGTTTTGGGTCCTTGCTTTGCCACATAACCCACTTTTTGAGCTTCCGAAGGGTTCACAAACTTTTAAATACTACTGTAAAAGGCTAAAGGAATGTCTTCTGATGAACTGTCTTTGTTCCATTTAATCTTGATCAAGAGAAGGGCACAGTGAAACTGTGGTGGTGACTTAAAACCTAGTTTGCATCTAGCATTTTCGTTGGTTTTCAAGCATTACTGTATTTCAGATGCCCAGAGCAGAAGCATCCCTGTGGACCAGCTAGGTTCTTCTGGCTGCAGGTGATGGCTTGGTGGCTTACCATGGCTTTATGTCAGTAGGCTTAAAGGGGAGTACAGTCAATGTAGTAACATGTATTTTAAATACATTGTCCCCCTACTGGGCTGTGCAGCTTCATGGGCAAAGGTATATGGGAAATGAAAGTCTTAGAACTGTTCCTTCCTTCTTCCTGTGCCTAACATTTGGGGCAGGTCTTGTCTATGTGCTCTTCTTGGTCATTCTAACTCCCTTCATTGCCATATGCTGCTGTCTTGACAGAGAGGCTGTAGAACATTTTTTGGAAGCCTTGCAGATGCAGCAGAAGAGTCGGGGGCCACGGGGCCAGCAGGGGGCCATGTCTGACAACATCTGGAGCACCCTCCGTATGGCCCTCTCCATGCTGGGTCAGAGCAACCTCTATGAAGCAGCAGATGCCCGGGACCTTCCTACTCTTCTACAGGCTTTTGCTGTTCATCAGTGACTCTTCGATGGGCTCCCCTGTGAATGCAGGAGGGGCCCTCACCAATACCAGCCCCTTCTTTCTCTTCCCACCCAGACACACATGGTTGAGTCAGGGACACTTCTCTTTTAAGTTTCAAGTTGCCCCAAAAAACAACATAAACATCTATTTTCGATCTTCTTTAGGGCAGGTCACTGGTTTACATGTTGTGCTGGATCATATTTCTGTAAAATTAAGTTTCTGTAACCTATGCAAATCCAGCAAGGAAGGTACCTGCTGTGTGCCTCCCCCAGCCTGCAAGATTTAGTCTCTGCCTGGGAAAAAAAGTCCTTTGAGCAGGAAAGTGTTTAGATTTCCCTGAAGTGCTGTCCTCTAGGCACAACTTTAAAGTAGTGGGCTTTTTTTTCCTATAGCCCAGTCTCTGTGATACAAGGAAAGGAATTCTGGCCCTTGAAGGGCATTAGTTTTGCTTGCTAAATCTCTCAGAGTGAATGTTGGTATTCTTTGCACATCTTAAGATGATTCTGTTGAAAAGTCAAAAGGATGAATCAAAATACGAATTTTGAGCTCTGGACTTGGAAAGTGCTGCTAACATTAAAGGGATAACAGAAAGGGAATGAACATCTCTTATGAAGTAGCGGTGTAGCTGGTATCACCACCCTGGAGATGGGGGAAGGAGCAGCTGTGTATTTATTAAAGTAAGAATGTACCTGGGAAGGGGCAGAAATGGCAGTTATCAGAATCACAGTGTGGGGCAGGAACTTTCAATTACCCCTCTGCCATTTGGGTTTCTCATAAAGAAAGTGGGTGGGTTGTCTCTATGCATCAGGCTTTTCCCCTTTGGTGTAATTGGCTCTTTAAATATAAATATATGTATATGATTTTTGTTGGGAAAATGTTTTTAAATTGTAAAGTATTTTGTATAATAGAAAGTGAAAGAATAAAACCTGCCAAATTAAGATGTCTGGTTTTCATTTTATGCATTGCCAGGAAACATCAGTAATCACCACCACCAGCTTGCATACATTTGAAATTCTCCCTTTCCTTATATTACAATTCATGCTTTTTGCACAACTTATAGCTAAGTTTCTGAGGTCTTTCACTTATTTCTGGCATAATTGCCTTTTCAGTCATTCTTAGGTGAGTTTTATTAATACTCATTCGCAGATGGTGAAAGCAGTGAGTTGCTAAAATTACAGGCCCAAGGCCATTTGGAGGAAATTGGAACGTATTCATTTGGAACTCTCTCTTCATTTTATTGCCTTATAAAACCTGTTCAGTTCTTACAGAACTTTTATCATGCATTTTATTGTATTAAGGTCTCCTTTAAAAAGAGAACAAAGCTCAAGAAACAGCAATTAAACAATTCTAGAGGATTTTTCCAGGAAAAAAACATGGGCCGCTTGCTTATCTTTCATCTTGGCCTGTTAATTCCTTTCCTTTGGCTCTGATTTATGGCTTTGTGTGATTGGAAAACTGAGCCAGTATCTAAAATACATCATTCAGCTTCCTATCTATTTTTATTGACTCTGAGTAGGAACCAGTGTGAGGGGGAAGCCGAATCTTATCCTTCCCTTTGTGACCTTCCCATGATTTTAATACTAGAATAGATACAGAGCTGCAGGATGCTTATTCTGTTATTACACAGTTCAGGTGATGCACACTGACTGCTCCAAACATTAACAATTACCAAATACATTTAAGGAAGTCTTATTTCAAACTTCGACCATTATTAGTGAAACTGTCTTTTCTAATTTTAAGGGTTTTCCCCTCTCCCCTTAAATGGTTTGTGCTTAATAGTGGCTGCAGTTTCCTGTTTTGTTTCTGGGATGAGTTTTAGCCCCATTTTTAACATGTAACTCTGAATGATGTCATTTTGAAAGATTTTTAAGCAAGGACAACCACACAAAAAAAAGTCTTGAAATGCTGGGACAGGCTGTCTTTTATTTCAGCTCCCCAAAAGACACACATTATCAGCTTACCTTACTTAACATCTGCAAAATTCAGGAGGCAACTGTACTCTTTGACTTGAGGACATGCTCAGCCATGTGATATAAATATTACAGGCAATACAAATATTAATTGTAACATACAAGAATAGACTTGACATCCTTCTAAACAACCAGTAGTGAAACTTTTGGGGTGTTTTACATAGCAGACAAACCTAGTGGTGCAGGTCAAATTCTGGTTCCAGAAGCCTGCAGCTACTTACACTACTGACCTCTTTTTACTTTAAACAAAGCTCATTTTAAATGGCCAGAGAGAGAGAAGAGTCAAGGGAGTGACAGATAAAGGCCCCAGGGCCATTGTGTAGAAATCAAGATGATGGCAGCTAATGCTGCCTCTTCTAACATCCTTGGAGTGCTGGACAGTGCACCTCAGTTATGGCTTTCCCTCTCTCAAGTGTGTGTGCGTGCGTGCGTGCATGTGCAGTGTGGTGGTGGTTGTACAAATCCAGAGATGCTTGGAGGTTTTTTATTCACCCCCCCCCAAACTGGGATTGTCTTTGAAAATTAGAACAAGCATTGGACTGCATGAAATTCTGATTATTTCTTAGATTACTTTTCAACATCAGAGTACTTTGAAAGATCCAATTTAACTTCCATTGTCTATGCACAATGCTTCCAAAGCAGGCCTTTTTAGTTTTATTTTAGAGAACAGATGAAGTAAGATACAGCAGTAAGCAGTGGGGGAGAGAGGAATCACTTCTTTTCTTATGACATTAGAGCTTAGGAGGACTCAAAGAAATGGATGGCAGAGCATTCATGGCAAAGCCGTACATTTTTTAACATGAAATTTGAATATACATTAAAATGTATGGACATATGAAGACACGGTGGCCATGTGCACAGATGGCTTTAGAAGGGGAGCAGACAAATGCATCAAGACATTTTTAATAGCCATTACATGTGATTATCCTTCTAGAGCATCTGAACCAGACAGCATATCCAGGGGACAAACACCACCAATAGAATTTGTTTTCATGCTTAGCTTTTGGGCTTCTTAGAAGCATTTGTGTGATAGAAATGAGGAACAGGATGGTGGCCTAGATAAATCTTTGATATGATCAAAGGGAAACTCTATTAAATTTCTTAATAACTAAGAAAACTATTTTTCATTTTTATAAATGTTGTTAGAAGCAGCTTAATTGACTAAACATACTTTTATCCCTTTTAAAATGTCATGTCTAGCTAGTCCTTAGTAACTAATTCACTAATTTCACCAGTGTTGTTATGAAGGTACAGCAAAGTAGCATGTGGGCAGAAATTATTGCTCAAGATACTTGTACCAACTGCAAGTGAGGGAAGCAAACAAAATATTTAGTACAACACCAGCGGATAGATATATTTGCTGGACAAGGAACTCAGTTCCTATTCAACAAACACCAAACACCATGCTATCAGCAGTGTGAATCAGTGGAAACAAATGAAGACATCTATGGATGTTAAGTTTGGAGGGTTTAAAACTTCTTCATGTAGGTGACCTCCCCCAGCCTCTTCATATATACAAAGAAATACAGCATGAAGGAGATCAGGAAGAAAACCTGCTTTCAGCCCATTTTCTCCCCAGTGGCAAATGTATGGCCCCCACTCACAAGACATAGAAGCTATGGCTTGTTGTAAACTGCTTCTACAGCCCTCATGCCTGGCAACCAAGATGGCATTGGAGGCCAGCACCATTTCAACAAGTCTTCTTGTTTATATGTAAGCACTTAAAAAAAGTTTAATTTTAAAAGTAATTATGAAATTTAGGAGGTACATGGAGCTCTACTAACATACAAAGTTCACAAGTGTCATTTGGGGTATGGTCTCTACCTTTTTTTTCAGTGAGCTTCCCCCAAGCTATCAAGGAGCAGTTCAAACTATCCAAAATGAGGGCCACCATCATGCTGCCTTACAGCACTGGAGTAGGACTGGGGGGACCTAAGATCAAATGTCCTGTCATCAACCTCACAGAGCACCTTTGGGCCCCTCTCCCTCCCTCCCTCCCTCTCTCTCTTTCTCTCTCTCTCTCCCTTTAGCTTTTCTCACAGGAGGATTGTGAGGGTAGAATTGAAGAGAAGAATACTATGTATACCATCTTGAGTTCCTGGCAGAAACCTGAAACATATAATACATAAAGCAAACAGGTATGTGTACTTAGTATATTTACATATGTATAGCATGAGTCTAATATTTGATGAAGTAAATAGGGAACTCAACCCACCTACAATATTATGACCAAGCATGAAACAGTTGGTTGAAGAACCCAGGTGGTACCAGTCTGCTTTCATTCAATCAACTTTAAAGCCACAATAATATTTTAATATTTTAAAGCCATTTGAACTGGCTTTTCTGTCTTCGGCCTAATTGTCCCCTTTGTTCATCTTGAACCAAACCAGGGCAGCCCTTCACTTGTTGTGTGGAATTACAAGAAAGGAAGCTTTCCAATGCATGCTGGAGAGATGACTGTTGACTAATATGAAAGGCTTCCTAGAGTTCAGGACTAGCATGTGGGAGCCATTCTGCCCTGATAAACCATTCAATCTGAATGTAGATTCTTTATCTGGAAAAAAAGAGCATCAGTGATGTTCAGAAATGCAAATAAATTAAGCAAGCGTAGAAATGAAAATCCACTGAGGTTTCTAGCAGATGAAAGAATATGGCTTTTCAAGACCTTCCAGAACAAAATAATCTTCATAATGAAATCCTTAGTGCTCTGGTAAAGAAATATGAAATTCTTGTGAAGTATTAAGCTATTTGGGACAGACAGGCTTAATCGTATGATTTCTTTAGCCTCAATATGAGGTGTAAGGTCTCTATCATCTAGGCTTATATTTACAGGCATTCTGAAAATTTCAAGGGAAACTGTCTGTTACTTACTATATATTTCACATCAATTATTTAGTACTAATGTTTTCACAATGCACTGAAACTTGAAATAATCGAGGTATGTTTTAACTACCAAATATCTAAATGAAGAGCTGTACTGGAGTACACTGAAGGCCATGTTGTATTTGGGGTTTTTGTTAGTGCTACTAGATTCCCAAACCATCATCTAGTATTTTTTTTCCATCAAAATCTGTCAATTCAGGATTAAATTAGATTTGATGGAGTCCACTTGACTGGATTTCAAGACTTTTAAGAACAACTCTTGGTATGTCAGATAATAGGGTTTGGGGAATTAATGAGGCCCATGACACATTTCTTCTATTCACTGGCATTCTTAGTGAAAATCCACTACAGAATTCTTATTGTCCTGAAGTGATGATTATAAAGAAAGGTATCATATCTCTCTCTTATCCCCATCCCAGCTAAAACCTTTGTCCAAAGGTATTAAAAGATTAGTTCACGATGGATCTTCTCTGTCTCACAACCACCTCAGATCTAAGTTAACTAGTGACTTAATTCAACTGCATGTTTAGTAGTTTCTTTCTATTTTATGAGAAACTCACTATTCCCCAACCAGAAGCCATGGTATTGATGACATATTATAATTATCCAGTAATAGTCTTTATTACATCTAAAAACTTGGATGAAGATCTGTCTTTTCTTTCTACATATGAATTGGCCTACCATTGTGTGGAAAAGTCCAATCAGTGATTCCATTGGTCTAGGTTGTTTTTGCTGTTTAAGAACTGGGTTTTTTTTGTTCTGTGTTCTGTACATTTATTCTAATATGCCTTCCTGGTTTGTGTTTTTTTCTATTTCCTTTTAATTTTTGCATCTGGTTAATGTTTTTCTTTACTTTGTGTGCGTGTATACACACAGAAACATGGGGCATCTGAGCAGCTGCTGAATGAGCACAGAGATTTGTTTTGAGTACCAGAACTGAGCTGAGAGCTCATCTATATTCTATGCAATAATCCTTTCATGGTTAGTCCAAGTGGTTTCACTTTAGCTCCCTCATTTTTGGAAAGGGGCAGTCATTCTCTGGTAAATCTTGTTCAATGAATGGAAGCCAGAAATCCCTGCCAACCTACTACAAATCACCCACAGTTCAGTAGATCCTAAACTACCTTCCATTCATCCCTGAATAAATGGATAGTTAATTCCAAAGAACTGGAACATACTCCATAAAAAGGCACTAAAAACAGAGAAGTATCTACATTTCCACTCAAACAATTGGTTCTCTTTAGCAACTGCCTGCAATCTATGATAAGCAGGCTAGTAAGGCTGCATATTGCATTGACCCATGATTTGATTCACAGTGGTTAACTGAATATAGTACAATTGGCTGAATTTGCACATCACGCTAAATTGTAATATGATTGGCTTGGGCTATGCATAGACATACCACAGCTGGGCTTCAAACTTCCAGATGCCCCTACACAACAGCAAAGAAGTTAGTTCTCTGAATCTCTTTGCTGCCACCTAGTAGCAGTCCACATATTTGCAGCCCAGATCTTGGTACATGCCTACTTTAGCATATTGTACTAACCTAGCCACTGTCATCTGTTCAATATGATCTCACAACTCAAATGGAGTTTTCCATTGCATTTGTCAATGGACATACATCGTTTTATTAATATGGATCTCATTCTGTGGGAGAAAAATGTGAAGTCGTTAATCTGTAGATCTTTTGGAAAAAAAGGGGTCCCTCTCATGCTTTGCAAATACAGGTACAGCAGAAGATTCAGTCAGAATTCATTACAGCCAGACTTAATGTTACTTCTGGCTTCTTTCTCAGTTCTTTCTGTGTGGCAACTTCTGTCTGTAAGATACATTTTAAAATGTAGCAATTGCTAACATTAGAGTGACCAAGCTCTGACATTCATTCCACATGTGGCAAAACATAAATTAAACTATACCTGCCATTTACTTGCCCATTAAAAAAAAATCTAAAGCCACAGAACAAGATTAAAATATCTGCACATTTTCTTGTATCGAAGTATGATTTCATTGATACATGCTTTGAAAATATGGCTACATTATATTTAACTAACTTACTTCATTAATAGCTTTTCAGAATCGAATCTGGTTCTATAATCAGGTTCATAATAGAACCTGGTTATCTCAACAATTATCCTTGTTGCTCTGATGTATGCTGTGTTGTTATTTCCTAAACTTTTGTTTAGATTTGTTACTTTTTCCCCCCTAATTTGTGGGACACACAACTTCTTAGATTGGCTCTTCTCCATTTGAAGCTCTTTGATGCACAAAAGGCCTACAGGAAATGAAGGGCACATTTTCATTGAGCTCTTTGTATTTCCTCTATGACAGTGTTTCTCAATCTTGGCAACTTTAAGAGGTGAGAACTTCAATTTGCTGGGGAATTCTGGGTTGCCAAGGTTGAGAAACACTGCACTTCCCTTTCTCTGCCTTCAAAGTGAGTTAAACCTGGACCCACTATATCATCTCCAGGACAACAGCAGTGGGTAACATGGTGATGTCTCTGAAGGCCACAGTATTCTATTCCTTAGATATGAAACATCTGCCCTGCCTTCATGCATAAATATATCACTACCTATAATTTTAAACACTTTACAAGTTCAGGCCACGGGCTGAACATTATTTAGCCTGCTTCCATGGGTTCTGGAGAATATTTTCTAAGGCAAATTGCATGTCTTGTTTTATGTAAAGCAGCAAGTTTTTACCTTATTGTACAGTTGCTAAGCAGTTTTACATATAAAGGGGAATTATTATACACCAGGAAGAAAAGGGATAATATACATTAATGTAAAAGCAGAACATATTAATGGAACCTCAGACCCTCTCATAACCAGCAGGTTGGTGGCTTGGACCACTACAGTGGTGGAAAGGGGAATAAGAAAAACCTTTCTTCGACCACACAGCTGGGAAAGATACATCCTAGTCCCTCCAAAGTCTTCTTCCTTGTATCTTCCACAACCATGGGTGGTTGCGCTAAATGGATAGCTAAAGACACGCTACATAACTGTTTTTCTCAGCTCTCCTTTGAAAGTGGATATACCCTGCTGATTCTAACAGTAGGAAGAATTACAGATGTATTCAATTCTTTTCTCCATCCAGGAGAAAATTGGTCAAGAATTGGCTCCTTTTTCTTTGATTACAAATGGATGGCATTCTCTGTGATGGAGTCACTGCCTACTAAATCCCGCAGGTATGCAGCTGACAAAGAAGGTTGTCCTTCTACATGTTCTCCTCGCTTGGTTTCTCCCACTACCGATTCTGGTATGCTGGACTCTTGATTTGAGGTTGTCTGGAAATTGGGCTCTAGTGATTCATTGCTATGCAGAGGAGGCAGGGCTTTGTGCCGCATGAGACTATCATCACTATTTCGGGCTTCCATGGAGTTTCCGTGCTTTGCATTTTTATTGGCTACAGCATTTTTCTGGTGTTCCTCAAAGCTGAGTGACAAAGTGACAGTTCCACCACCAAAACTCACTTTCTGCTTGCACCCATGTTTTTGCTGTTGTTCTGCAGAGGCTGGTATTGAAAAGGGCGCTTCATGGTTGCTTTTGCTGCTAATGGACGAGGATGGGGTAGAACCTGTGGAGCCTCCCAGACTATTGGACCTCTTGCGAGACACATTGCTGCGTCGCAGTGTAGCTCTGGCTGCCACTTTGAAAGCATGAGCAGCTGTGCTACAGCGAACTTCCTCAATGGTGTTGCGTGATGGCTTAAAGAGGATGATGTAGACCTTGTTGAAGAAGATGCATGCTAAAAGCCCAAAGCTGGCTGCCAGAATGGCAATCACCTCCACCGCTGAGACAAATTTGCCATAGGTGCTGGCATAGGCTGGTATAAAAGAGATCCAAACAATGAAGAAAATCAACATACTGAAGGTGATAAATTTGGCTTCATTGAAGTTCTCTGGTAGTTTGCGGGACTTGAAAGCAAAGAAGAAACAGATAGCAGCCAGCAGGCAAGTGTAACCAATTAGGAAGCCCAGTGCCATCAAGGAGCCCTCATTACAAGTGATAAAGATGATTTCATCCTCCATTTCATGATTACGAAAGCTAGAAGGGGGAGCTGTATAAAGCCAGATGACACAGATGACGATTTGCACAAAAGTGCATAAGAAGACTAGGAGGAACTGGAGGTTAAGTCCCCACCACTTGCGATGGAGGCTTGTTGGTATCTTAGCCTCAAAGACCAGAAGAACACGGTTGGTCTTCACCAGAATGCAGGAGATGCAGAGTACAAAGCTGATACCAAAGGCTGGTTGTCGTAAGCGGCAATTCCAATCTTGGGGCTCACCAATGAAGAAAAGGGAGCTAGAGAAGCAACACAGCAAGGAAAACAGGAGGAGGTAAGAGAGCTCACGGTTTGTGGCCTTGACAATGGGTGTGTTGCGAAATCTGGTAAAGACACCCAAGACAAATGAGGTTAGGAAGATGCCTAGTACAGCAAAAAGAGTGAGAGCAATTCCAAATGGTTCCATCCAGGACAAAAATTCAATTTGCTTGGGAATGCAGAATGTATGGTTTTCATTTGACCAGAAGTTTTCAGCACACTTCTCACAAGCACTGGCATCTGAAAAAGACAAAACATTCTTGGTTAAAAGAAGATAGTCTGAACAGGAGCTGCACTTAGTGGCAGCTCTTTCAAGAGGCACAATGGTCATCCATATACTGTACAATATTGCCAAAAGACCACAGCCCTGTTCTTGTGCAGACTTATTATTTTCCATGGCTTTAGCAGAGGAGAAACTCCTAGGAGGTTGTACACAAAACTATAGACTATACATCCTCTAGTCCTTACTTTCGTTCATTTGCAAAAAAAAAGGCAAAGGATGTTCCATCCTCCTTCAGAAAAGAAAGCAGGATGGAAGTTTTCTGAGGGATTGTGTTGTGGCAGAAGAAGTGGGAGGAAAAGTCAGCTGTGGCTAATGTCTCCTCCAACTTAATGGAGTTCATTGGCTTTCCTCCTTAGAGCTTACCTCATGATTCTTTAATGTACAGTGCAGCCCTCAGGAATTGTACACTAAATTATGTACAGAATACAGAGCCAACTCTTAAACCCAAAGATCAATTAATCATTCTGAGCACATTTCTGTGCTGTTGCTCTTCTTCTAAACCTGCAGTGTTACTATCTGATGGAGCAATCTGTGTCTACTTGAAAAATCCCTGCTCCACATTACAAACTAGGGTTTCAACACAAATTCTTCCTGACATGCTAGTTTTCCATCTGTGGGAGTCAACCTTCCATGGAGAAGCATCCCATCACGTAAGTTTCTACCTGGACTCTGCAGGCACAGATCCTTATAAACAGAGAACTAAATTCTAGATAGGACTTGGCTTAGGTGGACAATGTAGAGCAGTATAAAAAAGAAAATAAACCAAGAGTTGTGGTGTATTAAAGACTCACCACTTTTTCTCCTCTTTTCTTTCTGTATAATGTAGTAATTCATAAACTTACCTTGAGGCCCTGATTCTTCTAATTGCATTCTCTTCTGCTTTTTAAAAGAATTTTATTAAATTCCAAAAAAAGATAAAAGCTACAGAAAAACAAAAAAAACTACAAAGAAAAAAAAAACTAAAAAAGTGTGGAAACACAAGAGAATTTTTTTTTTAAGAGTTACAAAAAGAGGTGACTTCCAACTTTTTAACAGCAAAGATATATAGCAATTTTCCATAATCAATCCCTTACTCTATATTAAACCAAAATCACATTATTTCTATAAATCATTCCACTGGAACATTATAAAAATCACTAAATACAGTTGCTCCATCCCCTTATATTAAAAAAAGGAGAATACACACACACACACACAAACACACACACATACACTGTACACACACACAGACCTCTCCTAATCAACTACCCCCTCAAGGATAGCATTTATTTATTTATTTCCTTCCTACTACTATTCTATACATTCCTGTCTACTATAATAAAAATCAAACTAAAAAGCATATAAATTGTCTACCATTATACTTGATAATACAACAATTTCAATAATCTTAATCATGTTAAACACAAAACCAAGCAATATTTTTTATACTTTAGTAATCTTAATCCAAATCATCAAAGATAAATGAGATCAGCCAAACCCTAAAAACTGTCCAGATAGATATTCTTCAACCCTTATCCCACTTCAAAGTAGACCAAAGCATTTACTTATCCCCACAATGTGCATAGCCTTTTTCTTAAAAAAAAAATCAAACAGCCCAACTGGCCCCCTCAAAAACTCTGACTTCTCTTCAGAAACCTTCCATACATAATAACCCCTTCTTTTCCATGGCATTCCATCAGATGATCAATTTCACTTATGGCTTGCAACTCAACCTGTCCCTTTAATTTCAACTCAACTCAACTCAATCTTCATCCAGCATTTCAGCAGAAGTCAAAGAGACATTTCTGTTGCTGTTAAATTCTTCAATTTCATCCACAACATCCCCAGCCAAATGACACATTTTAAAGCTCATATTTTCCACAATATCCTGAACACCTTGCATAAAAACTTGGTAAGAATCAGAAAGAATCTGTTTGAAGTCTCGGTGGAAATCAGAGAAAGTTTGTTTAAGGTCGTTCATGCCTCAAGGAGTAGATTATGTCACCCCCTAGGAGCTTAACCAGCAAAAGTCAAAGATATGAAGGAGTTACAGAATACACTTACACAAGTGAAAGTGATAAGCAGACAGTTCCCCAGGGAAAGTAGAAGCAGAAAACTGGAAGTTCAAAACAGCCAATTCAACATGTAGGAAAATGCTAATATCTTCAAATTTAGCACAAAAATAATAACAGGGAAACAATGATTTACTCTCAATCCTCCTTAATATTTGGATGGAAAACAAGCCAAAACTTAAAAAAAAATAATTAAAAATTAATCCCAAAAATAACGATAAGCACCAAGAGAACCCACTTCACCTTGCTATAGAAAGCCTCTCTTAGGGTATGCGTACTTAAAAGAAATATAAACTGGGTGATTTAGAAATGAGGTGGCTGGTCTTAGTGTCCCTTTAAGGCTACAGCGGAGCTTGGAAACTGGTGACGTCTCAGCCTTTTGGCTGCTCTTACCAGTTGAGCACAAACACTGTTTGTGACCTTCTGGCTACAAGCCGCCGTCTGGAGGACAGATGAGTTGATTCCAAGTGTTTTCCTTTCCTGGAAAAACACTCCTGGGCTTCAGGAAAAACCTGCCTGAGCCCGAAAAAACTGCTGTGTTGTCAGTTCTGCTGGCTGAGCCCACGGGCACAGCTGTTCAGTCCGCCATGTCCCCACCCGAAGTCATCCAAATTGCATTCTCTTCTGTGATAAAATACGTTACTAATCTCTAAAAACACTAACTGGATGGAGCGGTGAAAGTGGTCAGCAATTTATTAACACTGTGTCTCCTTATCAACAGTGACCTCCAAGTATGATTTCTGAGACCATTTGGAAAAATGTTTCTACTAGAAGAGGGGTCCACTTTCTCTCTTAGTGTCAGATCATACCTGTCTCGTCACTGATCTCTCCATCTGTGCATTCCACGCATTCAAAGCAGCACGTGGGCTCCCCCTCGATGATACCTTTTCTTGTACCTGGGAGGCAGTCTCTGCTGCAATTTGAGAACGGTACCTTAAGGAATAAACACAGGCTCCATTAAAATCTAGGGTGATGCTCCTGCGCTGGTGGTGGAGCGACCCTCCGCCCCGGCCCCCTCTCCATCAGCCATGCGTGAATGGAGACTCTCTGAATCTTCTCCCCTGTGACATGAAGTTGACCTCATCACTTCTAAGCTTCCGAAGGCCCTCAAGACCTAGTTTGCCAGCAGGCCTGGGGACCTCAGCGGACAGGTGAACTAGTCCTAATAATAACTAGTGGCTCTGTTATTATTAACATCCCTTCATCTACTATTTTTCGTTTTAGCTCTGTTTTTATAGTTTAATTTTTTTTTAATAATTGATAATGATAATGGTTTTAGGTATTTATTGTTTTAGCTCTGTTGTACACCACTTTGTGAGATGGGCAGCTATATAAATTAGACAAATAAATAAATAAGTCTGGGTGGAGATCCACTGACAAGCCATGCTCACAGGGGAGGAGGAGGCTGATTCCAGATAGATCTCCCTAGAGCTAGTTGGCAAAGCCAGGATAATTGTGGTCTTGTCTTTTCTTCTACACAAAAAAAGAGACAGATGAGAACCAAAGCTGCTTGATTTCTCAGTGATCCAAAAAAGCAAGGATACTGTGATGGAGACTAAGAGAAGTAGGCAACCATGAGCCAGAAGGCAGGTGGGCTGCACCTCTGCCTACGTTTTCTCTTGCATGCTTGCTTGGGCAAGGTAGTGAGTAGCTGCAGTGGCACCAGGAGCAGGTGGAGCTGCTGCTGGCACTTGCCCACTTCTTCTGGAGCATGGATGTGAGGAAGAATTAGGCTGGCACTGGTGGTAGCCAGGATAGCACATCAGAATGGGCCTGGTTTTACTCCTCACTAAATGAGAGGGAATGCACATCCTTCTCAGAAGTGGAAGTCAGAGCTAGGGGTCTCCTGGTCACTGCCTACAAAAGGGAGAAAGTTCTAGTCCCGCCTTAGGCATGAAAGCCGGCTGGGTGACCCTGGGCCGGTCCCTCTCTCTCAGCCCAACCCACCTCACAGGGTTGTTGTTGTGGGGAAAATAGGTGGAGGAAGGAGTATTAGGTATGTTCGCCGCCTTGAGTTATTTATAAAAATAATAAAGGTGTGATTAAATAAATAAATAAATAAATACGGTATACAGAGGTGGGCTTGGAAGTGGAATAGTCCTCCCCCGCCCCCAATATTCCAGCATGTACAGTAAGAAGAAGGAAACAGGGTGACGTGTGTGCCTAGTTCTCTGCCATGTGACAAGGATCACCATCTGGTAAATGTGTGAACCATGCTTTTGACATGAGACACTCTTTCTACAAATGTGAACTTAGCATAATGGTGTGTGGGCCCACTGTCAGTGTTTAACACTGGCAACTAATTATTGCTTGGCTGGGAATGACAAAGTCCAACACAGGAAGGGCACCTGGTTGGGGAAGCTATGAATACTGTAGTGTACCATCCTGTAATCCCAGGCTTGTAACTGATATATGCAAGCAAGATCAGATTTGGAACTGTCTAAACAGCCACAAGATGGAGCCAAAAGGAAGTTCTGCTGACTTTTGAATTGGCTTTCTAAGGTCAACTCTTCTGACTGAGCAATGCTATAAAAAAGCTTTTTCTTCAGATACAATTGGCAGGAAAAAAGATCATGGAGACAAGCAACCTGAAAGGACACTACATTATTCTCGATTTAAATTTTGAGCTAAAAACTAGGTTTGACATTAAAAAGTTGAAGATGGCTGTTGTACAAGGGCCTGCAGAAAAGCAAAATGACTTGACAGCTGTCCTTCCACCCCATGAAAGAGTTCAGTGGAAAGCAGCCAAATCTGAAGGGCCCAGAGCATTGCGAAGGATCTCAGAATGCAAAAATCATTCAGAACAGAACAATAGGACTGAGGTGGTTGTTCTGATTCTGCTGGCTATGGATGGCATCTCTGAACTAGAACAGGCAGTTTTGAATTATAAAAACATTTTACCAATAGAAGAGAATGTATGTAGCCCAGGGTTGAATTGTGGAGTCCTTGGTGCTCTCTGAGATGGCTGTTTGCTTGCAGATGTTTCATTACCTGACTAAATGTTACCAAGCTCAGAAAGCACCAAGGACTCCACAAAAACGTTTTAATCACCCATTTTCATTTTCATGAGATTATCTTTAAAAAGCAAATATCCAACAAATTCAACAGAGGCAAGGAGAGACATTCACAATGTAAAGAAGCACTGAGACTTTTTTCAAAGTGGGGCCAGGCTGTGTTTGCACTGGGATGCAGCATTAGCGAGGCTGTAGAGAACAGCTGATATACTTTGCCTGTTGTTTCTCCACCATAAAACAGCATCACTTGACAACAGGTATCAAACAAAAGCATTTTTAATGTTATATATTTTTAATATATTTTTAATATATATATCAACAACTACCTAAATCTCATAGCTGTGTTCTTGTTTCAGTAAGAAAGAAAATAAAAGGAAGCCATCCCTTCCTGAGGAGAGGAAAGATACTGTGATCCCCATGGAATATTTGAGAAATACCAATTAAGATTCTGGCTGTGTCTTACCTCTTTGGAAAATCCACTCCACAATATTTTATTTTCATTGATAAATAACCTTTCACCTTTCTTGGCATAAACATTATAGTGTCCAACCTCTTCAAATACAATGGAGCCATCTTCTGGGGACAGGTGCCAATTGATAATTGAATAATTTCCTATTAGGCCTCCCGACTCATCAAAATCCACTTGCTCCCCCATATTATTAGTGAAGTTCAAGTGTCGCAGATGCTTCAGTACCTAGAAAGAAAGACCCAGAGATGCTGAAAGTGATCACTGCTGTGAGTATTGCTGGAAGACGTCTGCCTCTTGGTACCCTAAGTAAAACCCATAAACTTCCTGAAATAAGGAGAAAATAGAATGCAGATTTTTATTCATAAAATACTCCTATGTGGTCCCTATAGTTTTAATGATACTTTTTTTGAAACTGTTATATAACATCACTATTTATTTATTAATTACTAGCCTAAGCCAACACAAAATAGCTTCACATAAGGAAAAGCAAGAAAATAATCAGAAAATAAAAACATTAAATACTTAAAAACCCCATCAGTATCCAAGCAAATGCAATTAAGAAATTAAGGGTTTCAGAAAATGAAATTCATCTCTCTCTCATGGCATTGCTATTGAGCAGGATTTAGCAATGCACCTGGTTACTTTTATAGGCAAAAAAAGAAAAGCAGTTTGTTCATTTGGCTGGCCCAGATGAGTGACTGACAAGGGCCCTGTTAGATCAAAGCAGCAGAGCTGACACATAGGAGAGCACAACAAAATATGGGAAATTGACGGTATCGTTTGTTCTGACACAGAGGGCAGAGGTGATCTTGAAAGACATATTCTTCTCCAGAACCACAGATGATAAAACATTACATCTAACTAACTACCCAATGCTTTTTTACATGGAACAGAGATGATATTAGTAAGACAGTTGGCTACTATAAAAGTTCTTCCATGTAAACCAATCTTAAAGTAACGGGGAGATAAGCTTCAACCCTTTTTAACTCAATATCCAAAACACGCTGTTTAGTCTCTTGTGTTTGCTTCTCACATGCTTTTGGGAGGAAGAACTGGGTTACAAGGTCCAGTAAAATGCCTTCTTCCCAGGAAGAAGCAAATGTATTAGCAAAAATTAAGATGGCCCAAGATCCCCCAAGTAACTTAGTTTTAGTCAGTACTTCAGTTGGCATTTTCTCATTTGAGACTCAACAGAGCAAACACCAGATTTCAAAAGCCAAAGGGTGTACGGTATACATCAGGGGATTGCGGTAATATGTTTAGTTTTTATTGTTTCTAAAGCTCTTTCTTCCCTATATATACAAAACTGTGTGCCACAGAGCAGGAAGCTCAGCATCTTGGCTTTCAATAATTTAATGGTGGCAGGTATAAAATTATTGCCTCTGCAGCTAACAAATCAGATTATAACATTAGAAGCTTCAGCAGTGATATCTTTTGTTTGTCTCTTTGATGCTGTAGATTATTGGAAGATGACTCCAAGACATTTAGAATTATTAACCTGCTCAATACAGGTATTGCTTATCTTCTAGTTATTACAATTAGTGTGCCCCTTAGTAAACAGAATTACTTAAAGTTGGGATAATATCTATTTTTTTATTGCTGCAATAAACTGCTAGTTTTGCAGACAATGCCTTAAGCCAACCTGAGTCAAAAGATAAAATAACTGCATTGTCAGCATGTAACAGGATGGATATAGGTTTCTTTGCCAACAGCAGGGGGTAAAGCTTGTTTTTTTTAAAAAGGCTTGAGTAATGGAATTAATACAGAAAAAAAGCAGAACAAGTATGCAATCTTGTTTAACTTCTTTCTGAGTTGATCAGACAAGCCTATGGTGGTGGAACACCTAACCTGCATGAAGGTATTTTCATGTAACATAATAATTAAAGCAAAAAGTGATTTAATAGTGGAGGATGCTAATTTTGCTCATAGCCTTTCCCTAGGTAAAATGCCACCTCCAGATCAGTAAAGGAGGCATAGAGAGTATCTTGAGAGTGGTCAGAATGAATGGAATGAATGAGTGAATGAATGAATGAATGAATATCATTCATATGGCCACCCAACTCAAACTATGTGACTCTGGGTGGCATAGAAAAAAATACTTCCCAGCCAAATGATGCATGATTATATATGGATCAAACACTGATTGTCTGGTTCTTGCTCCACTGTCAGGACATTGTCTGAAATCAGCCAACTGGAAAGTTCCTGAAAAATGCTTTGCAGTATCTTGCAAATTGTGTCCGGCTCTGGCAGGTGCATCAGATGTGACCCTATCTCAACCAAGATGACCTGGTAAGGGTAATTTGACCCCGATCACCACTTGAACTACTGAAATACGAGCTATACAGTATGGGGCTACCTTTGGGGATGACCTGGAAGCTATAGCTGGTACAGTAGCCAAAGTAACTGACACGACAACCTGTCCTAGAACAAGCCTAGAACAGTGTTTCTCAACCTTGGCAACTTTAAGATGTGTGCACTTCAACTCCCAGAATTCCCCAGACAGACTTGAATTCTGGGAGTTGAAGTCCAAACATCTTAAAGTTGCCAAGGTTGAGAAACACTGGCCTAGAATAACACCTATTTTGAAGATGTTGCATAGGGTGCCTGTTGCTTTCTGGGCCAATTCAAGGACTTGCTCATTACCTTTAAAGCCCTTTATGGTATAAAGCTGGAGTACATCATGCAACAACACCAAGTCAGAATTGAGGTACATACAGCCCCAACCCTGCTGGCATTTAGAAACAAACTAAACAGTCCTATTCCACCATTCATTCAGTGCTTAGATTATTACTTTTATTGGCACTTAAGATGTTTAGGTTTTGGTTGATTTATTATAATTATCTATTGTATAGTAGTAGTAGTAGTTTTTTATGTTGTTGTACCCCACTCAGATTCTGCTAGGATTCAGGTAAGTTATAAATAATGTTAAATAAAGGAATAGGTTAATAAGTAAATGGCTAATTGATCTGAAATTAATTGAACATCTTACCTCCTTATTAGAAATTGGGAGAGTTACTGATCAACACCACTCCCTTGGAATCTGAAAGGAGTGGTGGATCGAGTGATAAATGGCCAGTACATAAGCCCACCAATCAGAAATCAAGTCAGCTGTCCTATAGGTTTGCCATTCTTCAGTCACGCTATGGATTTAGCTATCTTAATCTAAAATTAATCTTAAGTGAGAAAGTAAATTATCAAGTTAATAATCAACAGATAGCTCAAATGAGCTCGGTTGAGTGGCAGCTTCACTAAATACTAAATACCAAAGTGCTCTGCCCAGACCTTAGGTGTGAAATTTGCCTCCTTTCCCCAGAGGCATTCCTAGGGGAAGAGTGACCCACAAGTCACCAAAATTCAGAGGAGCTTTCTCTTTTACAGCTTGCACTAACTTCCTCCAATTAGTCATTTGCACCTCCTGTTTCTTCTTTTCAACAAAGTCTTATATTGTTTTTTCAAAGGCAATACAAGTCCCCATGATCAATCTCCATTATTATTTCTAAGCATCCTTCATTTAATTTGGCATTAACTTCAATTCAAGCATGAAAAGCAAACCATGTCTCAGCTTATTTAAACTTGGATTTGGAATCCTTGGCCAGTAATTTACTCATTAAATAATCCTGGATTTCTTGGGAAAGGATTAGTGCTTTGCACAAGTCTGTTGCATCTTCAAGATTAAAAAACTAGAGACAAACTATCTCAAACTCATTAGACCATCTCATTTGAGTGTTCTTATCCAAGGGAGTTTCACTTGAGTAGTTATGCTCTGACCCACAGATCAAAGCATTACTGAATAATTTTGCTGGAAGAGGAACAGGTATTGGTCAATGCTGGTAAAAATCAACCTTAAATTCAGTTCTGTTTAATAGGCTTGAGAATATCAACATACAGTTGATGGTACTGGAACCTCTACCACCCCTAAAATCAGTTCCCCTTTGATCAACGCATTTAGAATAAAGAGATGAAATTTGGTAGTCCTTTGGTCAAGCTCCAGCGCCCATAATTAATTCCACCCTTCTTCAAACAAGATAAGATGAAGGGAGTACAAGTTATTTTAGTGGGAACCAAGGGTTTCATGGTTAAAGCCCAATCCAGCACTAAATCACAGGCAAGGATTATTTCAGCATTTGGGTGCTTTAGTAGCAGATCCAAGAGATTACATTGTTGTAGTGAAATGGATGAATGTTGAATGTTCAACATCCATTCAGAAAAACCATGCCCCATTGGGATTTCAGTACAGATGCACTAACTTGGATGGCTCATTCTTGCTATTAATTATTGCTCCCCCCCAAAAAAAAAGAATGGAGTTTCTTATTCTTGAAAGTGTGGTAGTAATAATCAGAGATGGTAGGGAAGGCTTACTAGAGAAATGCATAGAATTGAGATATTTTGGGGTGCAGAGGGCTGAGAATGGAAGATGAAAATAAATATTAAGTATATTTTTCTGAGATCACTTGATACATTCTGAAAAAGTTCTCAGATTAGTTTATTACACAGAAAAATGGAGATGGGAGGAGGAGATGAAGAATCACCATTCTTTCTCCAAAGAACCAAGAGCTTTTGTTTAGTCAGAAATATCTTGTATAATAAAATTCTCAAAATGGCTCCCAGTGGTAATAAAAGCATATTACAAAACAGCACAAAACATCAGAGCAGAAGAACCGGACAATAAATACTAAGAAATATCATTGGATTAAAACTAAGTGGGAGAGGCTGCTTTAATGAAAGGGCCTCCATGTGATGCGGTGTGGTACCCATGGACACCAATGTGCACATGGAAACTCCCTTCAGTGCACATAATGCTCTGCACCTGATTTTATTTTTATTTTTGAATTTTTTTTTCAAACCAGAAGCTAGCTTGCTATCAAGTAAAGTGACCGTTTCTAGCAGCATCTCTGTTTCCAAGAATATTTTGGGGGTGATACACAACATCTTGGAATCCTAGAGAGGATTGGGAGGATCAATGTAACCAATTAGGTTTCTGGTTGAATGGATGACTTGAGAATGACCATGCCCACCATATTGACTTCCAAATTCTCAAGGTGCCCCAAGAGATGTCCTGTTAATAAATACAATGCTGGGCAAGAATCCTTGAAAAGGACAATTCTCAGTTCACCTGCCATCTCAGAAAAAGCCCATTCTTTGCCTCACTTTAAATAGCAGGGGAACTTTTGAGATGGGTCAAGAGTACCTAAAGCAAGAAGGCTTTTCTTTAGGTACCCAGCTGAAGTCCTAAGCTATTTAGGACTTCAAAAATAAGTGCTAGACATTTGAATTGTGTTGAGAAACACTATCTGTACTTGGCATCATTTTGGACTGGCATTGTTAGTTCCATCTGGTTGGTCTTAAGTAGAAACAGCACAGCCACACTCCAGATTAACTGAAGATGCTAGGTGATAGCTGTATGCATGACACTTCAGAGCAGAGTAATCTGGAGGTAACATTACAGGAATGTAAGAAAAAGAACACTGCAGCATACAATGTTTTACCAGGAAATTTATTCTAAAGCACGAATTTCGTTAAACTGATTTCATTTGGAGCTTGATTCAAGAGAAAATGTAAGATAAATACTCACATTAAGATAAAATTACATATGAACAAAAGCCTGTGACCTTTAAAATTAGAATTTCCTTATTAAACAATAATTGCAATATTCCGTGCACTACTGTATAATTCTTATTTCTGTTTAACTTGTATTACAATAGCAGGAATGGAAATGAGGAACAGAAGGAAGCAAAAAGGGAGAGAACAGTTATTCTGCTATTTAAGGCCTGCAGAATAGCAAAAGATGCAGAATCTGCCAATGCTACCAACTAATGGTGCCAACTAATTAGCTCAGCTCATGACTGATCTTGAACATGACTTGCATATTTTATCTTCCACCTACTAGGAAAATATCGAACTGATTTACCCACTTTGTTGTTTCAAATATTTCCATGTGACCTGAATAATAGCCAATAAAGCAATATGATCCAAGCTGTCTCGGTTTAACATACTAGAATCTCAACTGAGCATCTTTCCTGGGCATGCCACTTGAGCCTGTTTTCCATGGAGACTCAAAACCTGAATGAAAGAAATATTGGGACTTGCAGGAGGTAAGCATTTGCTTATCTACCAAGGTCCCTGCTGTCATGTTCACTGATTCAATGTAGTTTATACATCGTAACGTTTCACATGCCATGGCGCTGATGATCGTTTCTGTTTGGGAGGGAGCTGCTGTGAGACCTTGTACCAAGCTCTGTATGTGAAATCAGTACAATGGAATGTGTTTGGGTTATGTTCTCTGCTCAAGGACTTTTCCCGCAGACCATCAGAAACCATTAGGAGCACCTGGGATTGTGGACTTGAGAAGATTTTACAGGGGGAGGGATTTCATTTGCACCAAGGGTTTTTAGTTTGAATTTGGCCTGCTTTCATCATTCTCAGCTTTCTCTGTGATCCTGCATACTGTTCTTTAATAAATCAGATATCTTTGAATTCCTACTTATGAGTCTGATGATGTTTTAGAATAGGCAACCATTACATAAAGCTGAGAATCCCCAAAGTTATACCGTTAGCTCCTACCAAGATCAGTTTCTTGTGAGGAAAAATAGTTAACGATGGCTGAGTCGAAACCCACGACTGGGGGACTCGAGGAGACGGCTAGCTTGATGCCCGAGTCGACAGTCAAAAGCGGAGAACTGAACCTCACCACAGAACCTTCAAAATCCCGAGACCTGTCAAAGGATGAATCAAATTCCAATTCTGATTCAGAAGAATCTGACAACGGGGAAGAGCCAAAGCAACCGGCACCCAGTGAATTGCTCACAGAGTTGATCACCTTGGATGAAGTGGGGGACCGCCAACCAGGGACGTCAGGGACATCCTGGAAGTATCAGTTCCCACTAACCCCAGACAAAGAATCTACTACGGTGTCAACTGAGAGGAAACCGGGCATGCGAAGGAGCGGGGACTCTCGAACCCCTGAGAGACTAAGAGTGGTGGAAGCCAAAATAGAATCAATGGAGTACATGTTGAAAAACCTGTCTTTGTCACTGGAGGGGCAGGGGAGACGTGGAGGAGATCCCAGCTTCCCGCAACCATCCCCCCTCCTCCCATCTAGACCGCCGGTGGAACAGGGCCGGAGATGGCTCCAGGACGAATCTCCACCCCGCAGAGCCCGGCCATCAGTATCCCCACCCCGTAAAGGGAAAACTACTTTAACCTGGGGCCAAACCACTCAAGTGCCTGCTGATTCCACTCCAACCAGAGGCAGAGTGAGAGGCTTTTCTGTCAAATTTGATGGGGATCCAACAAAGTTATCTTTCTTTTTAACTAATGCTAAGAGTTATATGAGAGAGTTTGGGGCATGCTTCCCTTCCGAAGAGTCTAAAATAACTGCCATTGCCACCAAGTTGAAGGGTCAAGCAGCTGACTGGTACGTTCAATTAAGTGATGCTGACTCCCCTGCACTTGATTATTTTGATGATTTCATCTGGGCGTTAAAGCTGCATTTTGAAGATCCTCTGGCCAAGGCAAGAGCTAAGAAGGCGCTGAAGGATCTTACCCAGGGCCAAATGTCAGTAGCTGATTACGCCCTAGAGTTTAAAGCTCTGGCTGGTAAAATCATTGACTGGTCTGAGTCAACTCTGATAGAACGTTTTAAAGAGGGACTCAACTGAGACGTCCTGCGTTGGGCGTTACGTAGAGACGACCCTGAGTCATTGTATGACTGGATCTGTCTGGCAGGAAAGGCTGAGCACGCTCAGCATACTTTCATGCGAACTAGAAAATCTGAAAAACCACCCACCACGAGAGGACCCCAAAGTGCTGCGACTGCTGCCCAGCCAAGCTATAGAGCCTGGGATGAGGAGAGAGGTTGGTGCTACACAAGAGGTCAGTGTCTCCAATGCGGAAAGGAGGGCCATCAAGCAGCTGATTGCTCAAAAGCCAAGACCGGAGATAGAATGGGGAAGCCGCTGGCCAAATCACCCCCCCTTCGTGGCGAATGACAGCAGCCAAAGGAACAGCCGATGCTGAAGAAGTAATCTACTTCTCGGGAGAGGCTGAAGATGACTTTAAGGAGCCGGCGGGAAATGCCAGCCACCTGCCATGAAGGGTGCCAGCGGGCAGGTGGAAGAGGATGGGCGTGAAGATGCTATGCTTGCTTAAGCCTGTGCACCACTTGCCGCGTTGGCACCCTCAACCTCCTCCTCCTGCTCCAGTTATGATTGATGGCCATCAACACTTTGAAGTCAAGGACATCATTGATTCTCACAAGCTTCAAGGCACCCTGCAGTATCTGGTCCAATGGAAACACTTTTCCTCATCCGGAATGGGTGTCTGCCCACCATGTTAACGCTCCTGATTTAATTAACCATTTCCACCTTGCTTCTCCTTTGAAACCTGCTGCTTAATGTATTCTTCATTTTGGGGGGGCAGTATGTCATGTTCACTGATTCAATGTAGTTTATACATAGTAACGTTTCACATGCCATGGCGCTGATGATCGTTTCTGTTTGGGAGGGAGCTGCTGTGAGACCTTGTACCAAGCTCTGTATGTGGAATCAGGAGAATGGAATGTGTTTGGGTTATGTTCTCTGCTCAAGGACTTTTCCCACAGACCATCAGAAACCGTTAGGAGCACCTGGGATTGTGGACTTGAGAAGATGCTATGGGGGGAGGGATTTCAATTGCACCGAGGGTTTTTAGTTTGAATTTGGCACGCTTTCATCATTCTCAGCTTTTTCTGTGATCCTTCATACTGTTCTTTAATAAATCAGATATCTTTGAATTCCTACTTATGAGTCTGATGTTTTAGAATAGGCAACCATTACACCTGCCTCATCTTCTGCATACAGGTCAAGGTTATATCACTTGTAATAGAAAAATAATTCCATTTTAATAATTTTGACCTTAAATGGCTAAGTTTTGTATAGAAAGCAAATAATAAAACAAGTATCAAGTATGGAAGGTGAGGTTGCCTTCAAACAGTCATCACTCTCATACTCTTTTGTATGAAATTATTATCTAGGCACATGTTAATCTATATATCTAGGGCTACATTGTGGTATTAAGTGCCAGAATATTGTTTGCCTTCCTTTTATGTACAGGCAGCAGCTACACAGAGAACTAGAAAGGGAAGATGTTCTACTTCCTTGTTTCAAAAAGGGAAGATTATTGGAGGCAAGAAAATGATGGCAGCTATGCCATGGACATTTGGTCAGGTGCCAAGATGAGGGTGGAAGGATGATTACATTCTTTCATGCCAAAAAGGGTGAAACAACTGATTCCTGGGTGTCGGTCCTAGGGATGAGATGTAATTTGAGATCATTTTTCTTTATTCATTTTCTTTGAAGTTTCTTCTGGGTCAGTAATAATGATTAAGTATAATTGTTAAAAGGCCAGGCAATGTTCAGAAGCAGGAGTTCCCTGCAATAAACTGTGCTGGAAAAAAAATTCAATATGGTCAAATTATTTCCTCATGCCAAGAGATTACAGCTGGGCTGTGTGACACACCAGGGATATTTGTTCCTTAATCTATTTTGGAGTTGTACTTGGGAAGAGTAGAAAGAACATACTTTCCCTCAATATGCCCTGAGTCTTGTCTTCCTGTATCATTATGGGTAAGTGCCAGGTTTTAACAAAAGTATAGCAAATGCTTTCCAAGCAGTAGGAAAAAAAGAGAAGATGAATCTGGCTCTAGGGATGGATGAGCCATCATCCCATCAGAAATCATATACAAATATATAAATTGCAGATCTTCCAGTATAGAGGAGCACCTGGAAAAAACGTGGACACCAAAATGCATGTTTAAAAATTCAGCCGTGTGGTTCTCTCTGATATGTAAGTCTAGATAGAGAGAGATGGAGAGAAACAACATATATAACAGTATTAAAATACTTCTTGCAAAAGGCACATACAGAAAGAAAAGTATATGAAATTCAGGAAAATATGGACAAAAGCACAAGCCCAACTTGATTGTGTGTGTCATATTTTGTCCAGTGTGGGTGCCCCTTGGACACACTGAAGTGCCACATCATCATCTGGGAGAAGCTGCATGTAGCCAGTGGGCTGCCTATCAGTCCATCACTCTTCTCCACACGTTAGGGAGAAATTCCTAATTGCATAAATGGTCGGACTCCTCAAGATGAAACAGGCAGCCCTGGAAGGTGGTCATCTTTTCTACTGCTGAGATTTTTAAACGGGGGGTAGAAAGTCAGTGAAAGATAATATTTGAGGTCCCTCCCAATTATATGATTTTTCCTAGTCCTTAGGAAATTCTGCCATTCTTCTATTATGTACCCAAAACATTACGCTTTTTGAGGTTGGGGGAAAAGACAGAGTCATGTTTCATTCACAATATCAAGACTACCACGTAAATAATGAACTAAGTATGGTTACTCTGCAATAAATGTCCAGGGCTGAAGCAGTTCAGGGATAATTCTGCTGCAGAATTGTTGATGACACCCCTCCCACAAAGCATGTAGATTTAATGGCATACAGGGATGATTCTCTGCAAAACCTGGCTGATGGAGAGGGTGCAGCACGAATGACAGAGGTTGGCTCTTTGGACCAGTAGGCTTTCATCACAGATATTTCTCCTCCTTTTTCACTGGCATTTTTCAGTGGGGATATGCCATGATCTGTTCAGTTTGCTTTCTGCAACGTTTGCAGAGGGCTACTATGGCCATTAGCATTTGGTAAACCGGATCCTGTTATGTCCTTACCATATCTGAATCTATTTATTGAGGCTGTTATGTCCTTATCATATCTGAATCTATTTATTTATAGGACAATGTGGTGTCTACAACTTTAATGAGTTGACAGATAGCTCCCTTGAATATAGATTTTTTTAAAATAATAAAAGGATGTTATTATGCTTTAATTTAATTAGCATGTTCCAAAACAAAGGCCCAACCTTTTATTTACAAGAATGCCTCTCGCCTCTATTGAGCCTTGTAGAAAATTTTTTAAAAAACATGGGTGGCTGTAGTCTTGTAGACTTGTATCTACCTGCCTAGGAACTGATAGGGAACATCTTGGAGTGTGGATAATGAGTTTGCTTTTGGGTAAAATAATGTTTTGTATCTACCCATGTAGCTATTTTGTGGGTGTCCACTTCATGTTCTCAAAATTCCAAATGGTCCAAAAGAGTTGGAAAGCTCCAATCCTGGTTACTTCTGGGCTCCTCACTCCCTCTCTTTGAACAGCAGAAAGGAAAAGAAGAAAGGAAAAATCATGAAATGGTTTTCTTCATCTCCTAATGAAACACAAACTAACATGTTTTGTCTTTGCATTAGTGATCCCAGAATCCCTATTCTTTAGTATGATAAATGATTATGATCCTTTGCTGCAATCGCCATTGCTGGCAGGACTTCTCCAGAGAGTACATTCTCGTAGCGGAAGTGGAAATAGCTGCATCAGGTGGAAAGTCACAAGATTAGAAGCCCCCTTCTGCCTAAGCATCATTGCAGTCAGCTAGCCTCCACAACGTGTTTTAAAAACAAGCCCATATTTTAAAAACAAGCCCATGTGTCATATTAGTAATCTAATATACTCATTTAATTGGCCCTGGTAACCTCTGCTCAGACTTCCCCTGAATGAACTGGGCTTCTCTTAAATGTTCTGAAATGGATCCCTGGGTACTTATGTTTCTATCTTTAGTTACATACATACATGACAGGCTCATAACCCGAAACAGTTTGGGCTAATCATTGACAATCTGTAACCTATAAAAAGCTGCAAAAGTCACAGCAGTAAGGGCAGAGAAGGTGGGTTTAAAAAAGGTTTAAAAATGCATGATAGAGGAAGGGGATTATTGCTATTAAGTAGGAAATTGCTCCACAGGGTGATACATGTGCTTTATCATGTGTCCTGATACAATCCTTGCCCATGAGATCTGCAGGTTTTTTCTCAACAACAGTTTCCTCAAGTGCAGCATTTTATTCTTCTACACAGAAATGAGAGAGAATATGATGAAATTGGAGAGGGAGTTATATGACTTTATGTGTCTCTGTGGATAGGAGTCATCCCTTCAAGAAAGGCACCCTAATGTAGCTGGTTTAGTTTGCCCCAGAGTTTCATAGCAATGCCTAAAAATCAATCACTCTTTTTGCAGTCTTGCAAAACTTCTATCCTTCATCTGCAAGCAACTATCCTGACTTTTACTTGACATATTAAAATGCAAGCTGACTTTCAGATACATTACCTTAGTCTCTTTTTCAGTTGATGAAAATTTGGATATGCTGGAGATGCAATTCTGGCCCTTGTCCTGCACTTCTAACCTTCCCTTGTTGACTGGGATAGTCTAAAGAGTAGCTGAAACTCAGGAATACAGCACTTACATTCAGTTCAATGTAGTTGTAATTCTTCTTCATATCTTCCCCATCAATCTGGGGAGGATGAGGCTGAAAATGACTGTGGTGGGTCAGGATATGTGACATGCACTCCCTCCATGGGTGTACATTTTAAACTGTTGTTTTTATCATTTGGGAGGATTGGCTTTTTCCTCAACTGTTCTATGAAGTTCGGTCAGGGCTGTGATGGACAATTTCTGTCTGCATATATTCTAATCAGAAAACAACAAATACCAACTCTTCCCCCCAGACTTGACACAAACATTTTAATAGACACATTATTTCATCTTTCTGAATTGCTTTTTCCTGCAGCATTGTGAACGTTATAGATTGCAGCAATGTCTACTTTTCCCAGTCTAATTGGATCAGATTCTGAATCAAATCATGTAAATCCCTTTATTTCTTTGGTTTCAGTCTTAGCATTCGTGTTTATAGAAGCAATTTGTCTGCAAGCCATCTATAACACTGTAATTACAAGGGAAGTATAACATCACACTGCTGTTACAGCTTTACAGCTGCACAGGAACACAAGCTTCAAACTAAAGATGGTGTGCTGATTCTTAGCTGCACAATTTCGTAGGGACTCAGTGGAAAAAATGGCCTAAAAATCCCTTTTTAAAAAAGCAATACTGACTTCCCTGCCTGCAAGCCCCTTACACCCCACTTGATGTCAAAGAAAAAGGTGGGGAAAAATGTCACAAAACAAGTTTGGCATCTCCTAAACCACTCCCACTGATAGGAGTTATAAAGTGGCTAGATCGGAGCATGTGTAACTTGGTAGCACAGAGAAATTACAATATTGCCACCTCCCCAATCTGATAAAAGCAGCATGAGAAAAGCAAAATATAAAAGAAAATGGCCCAAAAAGAGCAGGTTGAGAAATGCTTCACTGGTTACATGAGGTAGCCAGACATTGCTGTACTTGAAAAAAAATCCTACTGCAGATTGGCCTTATTTCTTAACTCAGCCTAACATGCTAAGTTATTGTGAAGACCAAGGGGAAATAAGATATGGTGAGGAAGGGAAGGATACCAATTGCTTTGCCTTAAGCTCTGGGCAGGAAATCAAATTATAAATGTAGTAAACATAAATGTAATAAATATGCAAGACAGAGACCTTTTTACTCTAGACGATTTGCTCTTATATTCTGTTTTCAAAGCATATATACTATATTATTCTCAATGCAAACAAATCGAATCATATTCTCTTGGCTTTTTTCTTCATTATATGAAGCTCAGTTCATTTGTTCTGCTGGGGTAAATTTTGACAAAATATGATATAATGGCTGGGATTTTTCACAAATATACCCAGCATGGAAACTTTTTGAAAATAAAAGGTGTTTTCTTCTGAGGCAGCCCATTAGTCTAAATCTGAGTTCCTTTCTGGATGTGGGGCCTTCTACCTGAATATTAAAGTCCTGGCCCCATCTGTTTCAATATAAAACTAAAACTGATACTGAGTTCTTCTATCCTCTGATAAAGCACGTCCTTTACTTTGTGAAAAGGCAAATGTTAGAACATGCCACACAGCAGCGTCTTACTGAAATTACTATGTTGAAAGAAAGGAGCATTACCGTGCAGCACAGGAGTTTCTCATTAGATGAACCCAAGGACAGAGTTCAACTACCAGCAGAGGAAGACTGCCTCTTTATGAGATAGTTCATGGATGAATTGCAAAGTGACTTCCTTAATTCCTCATAATTTAAACACCAGAACAAAACAGCCCATTTACACAAGTGGCACTCTTTCCCTGCCCACCACCAAGTACTGCCACATATACAATATGCTGCTGAGCCACAGTCTCATCCCAACATATAAAGCCTTGTATGGGCCAGAAGTTGGCATGACTGCTCCCTTATGAGCTGCCCATCCACTGGTTGTTTTTTAATAGCAAAAAGTGGGTTAAACAGTGTATAAAGAAATAAACAAAATTTGCAGCCAGTCCTTCAATATAAAACTTTTTCAAGGTATCATACAGCATAAGACAAGAACAATAAGCAGCATTAAAAATGAAAGGGTCTTAAATTGCAATTTTAAGTCAAGAGGCAGGGAAAAACAGAACAGGAATGAAGATTGATGGACTGTGATCCTATTAGGAGAAAAGAAAAAGAAGTGAATATATTGTAGGATAAGGAAGAACTCAGAAAGAAGAGAGAAAAATTAGCCAGGGAATGAAGTCTGCCACAAAAGAAAACAGATTAAGGAATGTAAGCTATTTTATATGTGTTCCTTGTTTTGAATGAATGAATAAATAAGTCATTGTTGTTGAATAAATGTTCTCCATAAAGAACATTTCTGGGGCTTAAAAAGTATATATGGATCCCATTTTTCTGCCCACTGGCCAGTCAAGCAGCTCCATGGGATAGTCAAGGAGGTGGCAGACAAGCATCCTCAACATGAGAATTCTATAGGTGAGGAAACTGCCTGCCTTACTTCAGCCACTGGACACATTTTCCTCTTCTAAAACCAATCTTGTATGGATATCTTCAATATCCATACAAATGGATATTGAAGTTACCAGTTCTCCAAGAACCCAGATCCTAACAGACAAGGAGCTAGAGGAGTTCTTTAAGCAGTATCAACTGATCCCAGTTAGTGATCTATCATCTCTATTTTGAATTACTCCTAGTTTCTAGCAACCTTAAAAGGCAGCCCCACATGCAGTAGGTAGAAGTAATCCGATCTGGGGATTATCATTTCACTATGGATAAGTTTACCCAGGCTCTTCCTGGAAAGGAGAGGTCGCAACAGGCACACCAGTCTCACCTGGTGAACTAAGATGTTGACACTTGAGATTCCAGTGACCAAGGGGGAATCTATGCTTACATCCAGACTGCAGACTGATCCTTTTTAGCATCCATCTGCAACAGAGTGTAGACATGTCTCTCCTGAACAGGCAAAGCGTCTACCAACAATATCAATGTCTTTTTAGGACTGAGCTTTAATTTACTGGCCCTCATAACAAACATCAACTTAATGACTTTCTGAGTGAGATGTAAAGGCCTGGATTTGGCACAGCAATTGCCTGAGTTACTCTGATTGATAACCTTTCCTAGAACAGTGATGGTGCGACCTAGTTGAAGAAAAAAAAATGATGAGAGTGATGTTTGCTTGTGTTCTCTCTGTGCTGGCTATTTATTTACATTTTAATAAAATGGGAATATCTTTATTGAAGTGGTATGTGCACATTTTTCAAGATAGGTTTCAGTGGGTAGGTGGGTGCGCACCAGCAGTTCATCATCTGTGTAATGGGTACTATATGCAATTGGGCATTTGGAATTATTCCTTCCGTGAACTGATTTGAAAAAGTGGTTTTGTATTTTGAACTCAGATTCCCACTGCTGCCTTATATCTGGCAAACCACATGAGTTATTTTTCTCTCAACTTCTCCACTGTGCCTTTTTGTTTTGGAACTAGTCATGTCATTATGTCATTATATAATCAAGCAAATGTTCCTGTGATAGCCATTTTAGGAGAATATACACAATATTATCAAAATCCATATATCCAGAAATGTTGGGTCCCCTCTTCTAGTCTAAATCATGCTATCTATGTCAAATGCTTAAGAATATGTAGACTGGCGTAAAGTCAATCTCTTTTACTTCCCATTTTGTAAAGAGTACTTCCAGCCCAGTAGAGCTGAGTCAGTGCACCCACATGCTGTCAGCTTCCTCCACGACAACTCACCCGCACCCACCTCAGTCTGGAACTCGAAGCCCTAGATTTTGGAAAAGTCAAGTCTTCAAAGATTCACAGCAACATATTCAATTGTGCCTAGAAAGCAAGCAGCAACCAGTGCAGATCTTAAAACAGCTTTCATGTGATTTTAGGATCCTGCATCATTAACCTAGTTCTTGTATTTTGCATCAGGAACTTCTGGACAGTTTTCAAGAACAGCTTTATGTAGAGCATATAGAAATAATTAAACTGGAATGGATGAAGCTGAAGCACTTGTTGCAATGGCACACATGTATGACATACCACAGCTGTTACCTGGGAACCCAGTGACACCCGAGGATAAAGGAGGACTCCCAGACTCTGCACCTGTTCTTTCAGGGGGAAGGTGATACATTCCAGAATGGCAGACCTCCAGTCTTTAACCCAGTGTTCTGTTGGTCAACAACATTACATTTTACCTGGGTCTAATTTTAGCAATTTAGCCATTTTTATGTTTTGAAAGATACCAATTTTAATTTTGGGTTTAACTTGAAATGCATCAGTTTTATTCTTTTTTATATTCTCTATTTTCAAATTGTTGTAAACTAGCTTTCTGTTTATATTAATGGATGGTGTACATTCAATAATAAAAAATAAAAATGAATGCATAAATTTAGGCAATATTCAAGGGTACTGACTTCTTTCTTAGACACAGACAGCAAAGAGCAGTAAACCTTTAGTATGATATGGGTGTCATAGCATACTAATGATGCTCCACTCCAGAGCTCCTAACAGATTTCATGCAAATATTAAATAGTATAGGAGACAAAATCGACTTTTCTGGGTCTAATAACAGGTGGATCACTCTGTTCATACACTTTCCCCCTCGCTGTAAACGGTTATTCTTCCACCTGCACCCCTCAGCCTTCCTTCAAATGGTCCTTGCCCTCAGACACCTTCTTCTGCTATATCAGCTTCTCATCATCTTATGCACTGCTCATTTGCATGGCCAACATTTCCACAAATAGGCTGGAATAGCACCTTATCCTGCTTCTTAGCCTATAATCTACCGTGCTAGTAATGTCTTCCGCTTCAGGGAATCTCCCATCTTAGACCTTAATATCCTCCCACTGCATTCATATTCGTCCCATGAGCACTCAGAAGATCTTCTGGAAAAGCATAGAACATGGAGGAACAGGAGCAGCTCTGCTCTATCTGCCCTTAGTTGCATGGAGCAGCCCCAACATCTTCTTCGTCAGACTCCTACAGATTATATAAAAGGCAGTAATAGCTGCATTGACCAATAAACACAAGGAAAACTCCGATTTCCACATCAGTGCAATACCTTCATTATGCCCCTTCAAATATATACACTTGATCTTAGTCAAAAGGCCAAGCTGCTGCTAAAATGATTATTCTCAGAGAATGAAACTCCATCCAAAACACAAACAAATTGAAACCATAATCTTGGTTCAACACTGTTTTTTTTTTTTACTAAGGATGCCTCTGTATG